>NC_137467.1:155637374-156837374 GCF_964235325.1 Thermobia domestica
AAAAACTACCCCCCCCCAAAAAAAATGTGTATGGCCCTCCACTTGCCTCCCCGCCCCCATGAAATTAAACCTGCTGCCGTCACTTGTTTCGACCTTCAGGCATGATATTGCCGTGATATTGAGCTCTGTCTATTATGGTTTTGTATGCTTATCACTTGTTTTGTATCAGGAGTGCTTATCACTTGCAAACATGCGTCAAAATATGGATTATATTAAAGACAGGAAGATCCTATAACACACGTCAAAACTGAGATAACTTGCCAATAAGGATAGTATTAGAGTGAATGTAAGTAAAGTATTTGGAATACGCATACGGTCTACGTAGCACGAAAAAGGACAAAAACTCTAATTATTTGAGTCAATATCCAGATATGGTAAAAGAAATTATTTACCAAAACAGTGTTTTTCTGATTGCAGAGAAGTCAAAACTTTGAGTTAGAGAGAGCAGAAAATCCTTTGGTTGAGAGCCAGTTCTCTTCTGCCTTCTCTCTTCTAATTTAAACAATCGCGACTTAGAGGTGATCACGTGGTCCACATTCGGGAATGCCTTTCTAAATTGAGAGCTGTACTTGACTCCAGGGAGAACAACCCCAGTCGAGTCGAGAGTGACGGAGCTTAATGTGCAGTCAGGTGAAGATCGAAAGCGGGCAGTGCTAAAGCCCAAACACAACAACGGCAGACTATTTCCTGCATTTCTGTATGGATATAAACTAACTTTGGAATATAACAGGATTTGCAGTTCACACAGTTGGAAAATAAAAGGTAAGTTTATTTTTGTTCTGGTATATGATTTTATTATCTAAACCAGTTACTTTCTTGTTTACTTAGTTCAGGATAAAATTATCTTTTAGATAACTACAGTATTATCTCAACGTAATAACTCGTTATGCACCTTTTTTTTTCATATCACTGGAAATATTGAAAACTACTTTTTAAAATAAGTATTTCAAAAAAAATGTATTTCAAAATAAGTATTTCATTCATATATTGCACTAATAGCATTAGTATCTGCTAAGAACGTCATTTGGAGAGGACAGAGGGCAATTGCCCTCCTGGGTTTGAGAATCACCAACTTTTAATAAATTGTATACTAAAAAGAAGTGTAAAACTATTATGTTGGTAGCACCAAGTGAGCTTTGTGGTGGACAAATACCGTGTTAATGGGTTTTCTCGTTGTTCTCCCGTTTCCTCTCACTTCCTTCATTCCACCATTTCATTCATTTCTCATTACCGTCTGCTTTAGCCTAGCCGACATAATCGTGGGACGTAACTCTTTAAAGATTTCGTTTCATTTTTCGTGTGGGAAAACAATCTTTCCTCCCCGCTCTTAGCAAATTCTGAAATGGCTGCTGAAAGCTATACATTAAATGACATCACCAAAATGACCAAATTTATAGAGTTGTTTCAATTGCATCAATGTTCTGAAGTATAACTTATAATAATTATTTGCAGACTGCTAGTAATCCACGTTTGATACAGATGTAGAAGATGTAATAATATTCTTCATGTAAGTTACTAAGACCTCCGAATATGTATGTCATAGTAACGCTATAGGTATAGTATCATACGTCATAGCATGGATGCAGTTGATATTTAATTGAGGAATTTGGTGAAATTACTGAATACTGGAATCTGCACTGTGACTTGATATTACTGAAAATTGATATCGAGTACTGTGTGTCCTGTCAATTCGTAAAGAGTCGTTTCTCGCTGGGGTTTTGAGCTTCCTCGTGGCTAAGCGGTTAACTACACGCCTTTGACGTGGGAGACCCAGGTTCGATTCCCGAAGGGAACTCATGTGAATCGGATTCCACTTTAAGTTTTATGTCCACGTCTCATATAGCCTCACTGCTGAAAGAGACGCTGAACTAAATATCAAATCATATCGCTTGGTTTTTCACAATTCAACTCAATTTCACATACGGTATTATATTCAATTTTCTCCCATGGAAGCTGTCTAATCCCATGTTCGTATCTATTTGTGCTTGGAACTTGAGAGTAGTGGTTCGGATAGTGACGACGCTAGAAGGGGTGCCCCCTGATGACATTGCTACCCCGACATGTTATATTGTAATGCAAGTCGATAATACAAAACTATTATTTTTGATTTACAAAAATAATTTCCCTCCAAACAATGTCATTGTCCCTCCGCTTGCTCTAGGAAAAATTTAAAAGCTGGTATCTTCACTCGTTTTGGATCTTACTTGGAGCATTCGATCTTGTCTCTTATAGCCTCAAAGCTGATAATGGATGCGAAACTACAATTAATCAATAGAATTGTTCTAATATCTTTGCTTATCTCCGGCACGAATATGCCTCCATAAATCCAGACCTCTGAACCAGTGGCAAATATTGGCACCTTTGATGCACGAGGTCCCGGATTCAATTCCAGTAGGAGTGTATTGACAATATTATTGTGGGATTGGACTCCACCTTGAATAGGTTCATAAGGTGACTTTCCATATCAACCTGCGCAAAATTTGCTGACCGCAATGCAACTTAAAAAATGCATTAAGGAATCATAACTGCTATGCTGATTATCGCAAACTAAAACAAATTTTGCATTGCGTCCAAGTTACAGAATGAGGCTTCATGTCTTACATAGTCTCGGTACTGAAAACAGACGCTACATTCCATAATCAAGCAAAAAGTTCAGAACAATTTATTCCCTATCATTTACTACTGAATGGATTCTTGCAGTTGTGCAGGACTGAACCATAAATTTGAATCCTACAATTACATATGTTTCTCGGCCCATTTGTAAGAAAAGAAAAGAATAGAAAAGAAAAAACTAAATAAAAGAAATAAGGCAAGAGACTTAGTAACACAATTTCAGATGTGGCCAAGATAGAAAAGACGATCCACCATACGAGTTTCACGTTTTGTTTTTATTAGTATCTTAGGTGGGCACCGTGGCTCACTGGTAGAGTGCTTATCCTTGGTGCGTCGAGTCCCTGGTTCGATCCCTAACTATGTAAGTTTGTGGTGGACAACATCGTGTCCGTGGGTTTTCTCGGGATACTCCGTTTCCTCCCACCAATTCTTTCATTATCATTCACTTGCCTTAATAATCCGTCTCCCTTAGCCTAACAGTAGGGATAAGCACGAGACAAGATTTGAGGCTGTCTCGTCTCAAAAATGTATTGTAAAAGTGATGTCTCGACTCGAAAAAATTTATAGTTCTCTATTGGAAGAGCTGTCTCTCGACTGGAATTTTGTCACGAAAATTCTGTCTCGTCTCGTCTCGAACGCATCCCTATTTAACGGGTATAAACGTGGGACGCTAAACTGAAAGAATTCACTTTCATTTCATTTTCACAATTAACTTTCTACTAAAGTCGGAAGTGATTGAAATTCACTACAACTTCTGGTTTCAATATTGATCTTCATAAAGTTAAATCGATAAGAGCGAGAAGAATTTTTGTTTATAAATCGATTTACCGTTCGAAGAATAGATATAATCTTGTCTCTTAACCTTCTATTTAAACCGAAAGTAACAAAAATCAACCAATTCGATTTTTAACGTTGATCTCAATAGAGTAAAAACGTAATTGATAGTGAGAAGTGGTTTTCCGCAATTAATTAAGCGTTGCAAGACTATATATATAATTTCTCTACTAAAACCGGAAGTGGTAGTGGATTGCTACCATTTCTGGTTTCAATCTTAATTGAAAAAAATGTCACGCCACACAAACCAAACGCTTTCCGCGTGTCACTCCTACTTGCTTATTTCAGTACACGAAGTAAAACGAATCCCAATGTCAGGAGAAGGAGAGAGAGATAATTAAGAAACCACGTTCTTTCAGAACTCTTTAGTTTTCGGTCGAGAATTGTAGATGGTCGAAACGCTGATCGTTTGCAAAAATTCGTCTTGCTACCTGTTACCATTTTTGTTCTATGGCGATAAATTTTGAAACCGGTATTAAAACCGGAAATAATAGTAAATTTGAACCACTTCCGGTTTTGGTAGAGTATTGTAGATAGTCACTTTATGTTGAACCATTTATAGAAACCACTTCTCGCTATCTGTTACCGTTTTAGTTCTATTGCGATAAGCGTTCAAACCGGAAATGACTAATTTGAACCACTTCCGGTTTGAATAGACAGTTAACGGAGGAGATGAAACTTATTCTTGGAACGATGAATCGACTGCAAGAAACTCATTTCGATATATCTTACTGTTTATGCTACGATACCTGTTGACAAACAGACGACGGACAAAACCGTTCTATAAGACTTCCGACATTTATGCATAACATAGTATGGAAGTCTAAAAAGTAACAGTGTCACCTGTACTTCAAGTGAAAGAGTTTGGTTTGTGTGGTGTGATATGTTTTTAATTAATATTGAAACGGAACTGGTGGTAGATTTCTACCACTTCCAGTTTTTTTTTTTTAGTGAGGAATTACAGTGGAGATGTAATATATTCTTGGGATATTTAATTGATTGTAACCGCTTCTTGCTATCTATCACCGTTTTTATTATATAACGATCAATTTTAAAACCGGAAGTGGTTGATTTGTGACACTTCTGGTTTGAATATAGGGTTAAGAGAGAACATACTGCCTATTTTTAGAATGCTAAATCGATTTAAAAAGACAACTGTTGTTTTCTGTCCATTTTTGCTAATTGAAGATCAATATTGAAAAGTTGTAGTGCATTCCTATCATGCAAGACAAGACTTGATGCTGTCTAAAGTAGTGTCGGAAAGGGTATCTGAGTGACTATTGGAAAAGCACTAGTGTCTCGTCTTATCTCTTGTCACAAAAATTCTTCTTGTATCGTCTCGTGCGCAGTCTCGCGTAGAAATAATGTTGAGAAACAAAAGAGTAACTTTAGAAGTAGAATAAACTAATTTGGCCTTATGTAGAGTCATTTTGACGTATGATTAGCGTCATACTAAAGGCCTGACTACTGAGGAAATATGTTAGTCATCTGCATAAGACCCATAGTGCCTTATGCAGAGTTGTTTTGTCGTATGGTTAGCGTCATACTAAAGACCTGACTACTGCAGGAAACATATGTTAGTCGACCTCTTTAGTATGGCACTAATCAAGCGTCAGAACGACTCTGCATAAGGCCCATACAGTTTTACTTTCAAAAATTGTGTTCATATTTTATATGTATTCTTGTTTTGGAAGTTTAGAATATGACAAATGACAGGAGTTGCAAGCTCTTACAAATATAATTATTGGCACGAAACAAATTAAGAATAATAATATTTTAAACCTTCAACATATAGGCAAGCCTAATGAAAATACTCGTCAGCCATTAAAATACCGGTCAGTTGGCAATCCTACAAATGACACCTATTTACCTTTCGAATAAACAGAGATTAGTTGAAAAAAATACGTTCCCTTCTATGCTACGCAATAATTTACAAACTCCTTACTATGAGAAGAAAATATTTCCAAATATCTTGAACCCAGTGTTCCTTTTTCCTGTCAGATTGTATCAAGTGTTAAAGAAACTGGCGTGACGTCAACTGTGTACGTATAACATTCCGCACAGAATGAATCAGAGAAGCTTCAGTTTAAATTTAGTGTAGGAAAATAAAAATCACGTTGAAACTTGACAAATTGATGAATGTTCACACGTCATTATCAAGATCAGGGAAAAGATAAATGCAGCAAAAATCTTCAGTCTTACCTCTTCCTTTTGTTTTGTAAACAAGAAAGAAATCAATTTCCAAAAGGTCTATTATTATATTTTAGATTAATTGTCAATGCATGTAATGTTGATCCGTACAACTTTATGTCCTAACCTAACATGCTTGTACTGTTTTAAAGAATCTCAGATGTGGTAGCTTTAGCTTACAGAAGGCCAAATCCACAATTTTTATTTTTACATTCCGGAAAGCAAAATCGAAAAATTCCGGAATTTGAAAAATTCGGAATTCGAAAAAATCAGGATTTCAGAAAAATTCCAAAAGTTAAAAGATCCGGAATTTAGAAAAAATCAAGAACATTTAGAAAAAAATCCTGATTTAGGAAAAAATTCCAGAATTCGTATTTTTTTCGAAATTTGGAATTTTTCCGAATTCCGAACAGGCCCTGGCCGATACCTTCCTAAATCCTTCCCATTGTTGTTGTTGTTGTTTTTTTAGATGTCCAGTATAAAATGGTCTCTGAGCTGTATCTGGTGAATGAATAAAATCTCCAGATCTTAGGCTCCGGACTTTTTTGACAAATTCAAATTTAGCTGCAGATAAGTATGATAGACAATCTTGTTCATGATTTTTCCCGGGGTTCTTCCGTTTTCTGCCATATTCTCATTCCACAGTCAAACCAGATTGAATAGGGTCTGGATGACTGAGAAAGCTCTATTACAGGAAATTTTGATGTACACCAAGATAGCCCCCGACTTTAGAAAATTGAAACAATGACTAGGTCATTCGTTTGTACTACGTTTGTGCCGTCTGTACCGAAAATATTTTCGTTAGTACCATTTTCCTTATAAGGTTACTTGAGAGGTCAACTGGGGGGGGGCTATCTTAGCGTCAAGATAGCCCCTCCCGTATCACAGCACAAAATATTGAAATATCCTACACAATTCGAAATGTTTTGTTTGTACCCTGATAGTTTTCGAGAAAGAGGGGATGACATTTTGGGGGGCTATCTTGGCGCCAAGATAGCCTCCCAGTTGACCTCTCAAGTAACCCTACAAGGAAAATGGTACAAACTAAAATATTTTTCATACAAACGGTACAAACGAATGACCTAGTCATTGTTTCAATTTTCTAAAGTCGACAAACCAAGATAGCCCCCCCCCCAAATGTCATCCCCTCTTTCTCGAAAACTATCAGAGTACAAATAAAACTTTTTCGGTACAAACGGTACAAACGATTTGCTTTCGAATTGTGTATTTCAATATTTTGTACTGTGATACGGGAGGGGCTATCTTGGCGCCAAGATACCCCCCCCAGTTGACTTCTCAAGTAACCCTATAAGGAAAATGGTACAAACGAAAATATTTTCGGTACAAACGTAGTACAAACAAATGACCTAGTCATTGTTTCAATTTTCTAAAGTTGGGGGACTATCTTGCCACACGTCAAATTTTGCCCTTCAACGTTACTTCTAGAAGCGATTCATCGGTTTTTCCTATCAATTAAGTAGTGATGCAACTAAAACAGGCATTTGGGGTTGGAACTGAGGTTTTTCCCCATAAAAAGCTGCTTTTATGAAAAAATTGGAAATTTTGCTTTTTTAAATACATTTTATGATTTTTTATTACATGTTTTACTTTTGTTTCCCTATAGCGAATTCTGCATTTATAAAACGCCTTTACGACATTCGTTACATGTAAGTTCTTTGTTCAGTCTGGCAGTAATGGAAAGGATTAGGAAGTTTGTGACCTGTGACAACCCAGAGCTAGCCACAGCTATGACCCGCCAGACACAGGGACTCAGACAGACCTATGACCCGCATAGACCGTATAGAACATGTGACACTTCACTCGCTCTCAAGTTGAAAATTTAAAGAAACTGCTTCTTACACGATTTAATCTGTGAAGATTTTTCTATGTACAAAATTTGATGGCTCTACGCGAAAAACTAATGATACGACAGATAGATAGACAGATACACACAATTTTATTATTGTTCAAGGTACATAAATTTACTTATTTATTTTTACTAATTTAATAGAAGTAGATCCTTCGTGCTAAAATAGCTTGCACTCTTGATTATTTGAATTTTTTCCCATTTCTCCTATTATTGAAATTCTGACCATTATTAGTACTATTATACAGCTGTTTTTGTTAACCTCTATAATTCTTCCAACTACCTCCCTGGTAATTATTCTGACTTGAATTACTTTCTTTTTTGATCATTTCTCACCACTTGTGCTTGACCTGCTAATGACACTTTTAGTTCTTCTAATTACCTTTCTATTCTTGACATTTGTGCACTAGACAATTCAACTTTTAATTTCTTTTTCCACATTTTCTCCTGATTCCTTACTTTTACTAGTCGTTTTGCTTTTATTTTCTTCTCCAACTACTATTTTCTTCTCTTCCGAATCACTGTCAGACAAATTTCCTACCGTAACAAATTTCTTAAAAGTTTTCCTAGCAAAGCTTGAACCAAAATTGACTCAGATGTTCCTTTACCCTGATCTCTTTTTTGTCTTCTCTCGATCTTATTTGTTCTTCTCTACTTCTGGTAGATCTATGAAGTCATCTATTGTGTCGTATGACTGTCTGTATTTTGTTTAAGAAATAAGGCAAAAAACGTATAACTCAAATTATTACACCTATTTTCCTCTTATCTGTCATATCTCAATCACTGCTAACATGTCATAAAATTTATGATCGGATCACCTTCTCTTTGCGATCTATCGCAAATTCTATCTTCGATATCTAAATTTAAATTTGAGTCCCTAAACTCTTTAATCAGTTCCTTTTTAAGGTCATTTTATGGCATCTCTGCATTTTTCCTTTTTAGTAAGATTTTTTTCCCACAGCATGCAATTTCCTTCAAACACGACTGGCAACAATAATTTCTTTCTGTTATTTTATCGTATCCGTTAATATCGCACGAGTCATCAAATTCCTCGAAAAACGTCACAATGTCATTGTGTGATTTTATATCGAAACGTGGTAGCTTACATAATTCAGACTGAATGCTCACCGTAACTGGCTGATGTAGTTCATTCTACCGATCTCGGTTTAAATTAGTATCGCTATTGTACTTTCCTTGTTCTAAATATAATTCTAGTATCACAAACTTTCTTTGCAATATATTTCATCTTTTGTTTATTCTGAGGAGGCGTTACACACTGTAATATATTATCCGAAGCAAAAGTCTAGTTCATTCTCAGCCTGTTATGCTCTAACTACTTCTTTAAATAACATAATCTTATAATATGTAGCAGTATCACCATTTTATATGATTAAAAAACTTAAAATCCCACTGACATCGAACCAACGACCCTAAATAATTTCTTAACTACCGGTATAACACTAATTAGTATAAATCACAATCACTAAATTCCCTAGGTACTTTAAATACTTAAATTGGAACTTAAATTAAAATATCGAATGATGACAGAACTTTGAGCTTGTAACAATGAATTGAGTTCGAACTAATGATCTAAATTAAATCAGCTTTTACTCCACAATGATGACATGCCTTAATGACACGGTTATAGGGATGAAGGTAGAACTTAAATCCTACAATGTTCAGTGCCACAAAGACTCGTGTTCTTTACCGATCTCTAATCTTAGTCTTTTCGCAAAAATGAATTGCTTGACACAGAAGTATATTTTATATCTGAGTTTAATAGTATTTCATTCAACATTTAGGAAATGTAGAGTGTTAATTGTAGTGTAGTGAATTTGTGTATGCAAGGAAGATGTTTCTCTCTCACTAACCTGCATGTGATGATGTAGATGACTTTCCTCTTATGAACCTGCAAACGGCTCATCCTTGCAGATCAATGAATGAGATTAGACGCGTAGTCCACTGAATTCACTACTTATCCAATGCAACAGAAAATAAGGATAGATGATAATTGAGAATGTTACTTCTCATAGGATGAGTTGAGTTCAGAGCCAGCGTTGCGGATTCGACTGTTCACCGCAGAAAGGTTAAGATATTAATGTGCTAGTTACGGGTGACCATAATAGAGACGAAACAGAATAAAAGTAGGAAGTCCTCAGTTTACATAAAACGGAAAAGGCAGTACTGAAACGTGGAAAAGTACAACCTATGGTCCAGTAGCGTAGCCAGGATGTGTATTTGGGGGGGGGGGGGCAAGTGTTATTATAGGTACATATAGAAAAATTACAAACAAAAAATATATAAACATAAAAATATATTTAAAAAATTTACAAACATCAAAGTACCAAAGTACATTGTCGGACCTCTTTGGGGGGCCGGGCCCCTCTGCCCTCCCCCTTCCCCACGCTTCTGCTGTGGTCTCTCAAATAACATAATTCACATATGAATACATAAGGATATTCTTTTCCGACTTGTCTGGACAATTTAACCAAACTATGAAATAGACGTGCGTGAAATAAACATGAAGATTTCGATAAAATTAAAATATTGATGTCTATTTTCACATTAAAACCGGAACTGGTTCATTTCTATTATTTCCGGTTTGAATATATAGAGAAGAGACATGATATCTTTTCTTAACATGCCAAATCGATTCTGAAAGACCGCCTTTCGTATTTTTATTACCATTTTTACTCTACAGCGATTAAAGTGAAGACGGAAGTGGTTAACTTCTGCAGCTTTTGGTTTGAAAATAGAGTTAAGAAACAAGATAGCACATTTTCTTAGAACGCTTATATATTCCAAAGAACGCTTCTCGCTAATGTCTTATCGTTTTGCTCTATATTCAATATTGAAACCGGAAGCTGTAGTGGAATTCTATCACTTCCGGCTTTAGTAGAGTTACGGATGAAGATGAAAACGGTTAATCGATTGCAGAAACAATATTCTCTCTTATGGCGTGGAAGACCCGGGTTCGGTTCCCGACGGGAGCTCATGTGGTTCGGATTCCATGTTAATCAGTAGGTCCTCGTCTCATATAGCCTCGGTGCTGAACGGGACGTTAAACTCAAAATCAACTCAACTCAACAAGATTCTCTCTTTGTTCCGATTTTTTAATCTATAGTAGAGGTATGCATGGGCTGGAATGTTTAGCCCGGGCCCAGCCCGGCCCGTGAGTTGATAATGAGAAGCCCGACCATAGTCCGAGATACGTTTTAGCCTTTAGGTCCGAGCCCGACCCAAGTCTGTGTGATAATCAAATGAGCCCTTAATAAGCCGGAATTATAGAAACTTAATAATGAAAAAAAATGAAATCTTTGAGTTTTACGTCCCAGGGTTATGCCGGTTAGGCTAAAGGAGACGGTGATTATGAGTAATGAATGAAATGGTGGAATGAAGAAAGTGGGAGAAAACGGGAGAACCCCGAGAAAACCCACGCACACGGTGTTTGTCCACCACAAAGTTCACTTGACGGGAGCAGGGTTTGAACTCGGGATCCCATGCACCAGAGGTGAACGCTCTGCCACTGAGCCACCGCGGCCCCCAGAAACTTAATAATGAACGCAAAGTTGTATTTTTATTTACAGCAATTAGAGGATTAATTTTGCAGTTGTGATTAAAAGTTCTGCAGAAAGAACGGCCCAAACGTCTAATAAATATCGTTGACAGTATATTTACAAAGTTAGACCCGAAAAGGCCCGAGAAATATGGTTATATAATTAAAAATTTACGGCCCGAACCCGGCCCGAGCCCGAAGTCATGTATGCTTTGTAGAACGGCGAAACGAGCCGAGCCTAAGCCCGCGGGTTTAACCCGAGCCCGTGCAGACCTCCAATCTATAGTAATCAATGTTGAAAGCGTAAATAGTTTATGTCTATCACCTTCGGTTTAAGTATTGCAATATCCCCTCATATTAGTAAACAAAATCACGTGGTTCGACATAAGTACCTAGAAGCACCGAAGGATCACGAAGATATGCGAAGAGGACCCTTTTCAAGGCAGTGTTGTCAGATGGCGGGAAATTTACCGCAAAATGGGAAATTCTTAGCATTGGCGGGAATGCGGGAAATTCTGGTTGAAAATTGGAAATTCTGTCAAATCTTCTTCCTGTTCATGTCTTCTCTTTCTCACTTCTTGCCTTTATCTCTGGGGTACATGGAATAATACATGGATTACAACCGTCTTTGAAGGTTAGAAAACAGCAAGAGAGGGTAATAAACCAAACTAAATGCAACTGATCAATTAATGTTAATCGGGCCAATATCCAGTTTCTGCCAGAAGAAAGAAGGGAGGGCCCTTCGCTTACTATATTTGTTACGGGCAGTCATTCACAGAATGTTAGGGAGAAGAGAGGAGAAGGAAGGAAGGATATAATACTTAGAAGTAGCACACACACACACAAAATGTATATTTCTCTCTATACTAAATAAACTACAGATATAGAAGGATGGCCCTATAATAGATTCCTCCTCCTGCAGGAAAAGATGTACTTCTGATTGATTGTTCATAGTTATTTGATTTTAATTTGAAACCATTAATACGTACAATGATTAATTAATTAATCATTAATGATTAATTATTTAATTAATGATTGATATTCTTTGTTGGAGGGAAATTTTGCAAGCGATCGGGAAATTTCAAGGCTTTGGCCAGGAAGTCTGTTGTTCTGAATCTGACAACACTGCTTTCAACCCTTCCACAGGCTCCGCCTCCAAAGACTGCCTATAAAAGCAGACACCTCGTGGTAGAAGACACCAGTTGTCATCTGGTCACATCCTACATATCTCCACATGCTGCAACAGGTGGGAGAAACTTCTCTACCCTTACCTATGTGCTAATCCCCTTGTTACAATATTACAAATATAATCTCCATCAACAAACTCGCTTCGTAACTCTTAATCCTCTATATACTGACCAAAAATTCATCTTGATCCACCAATTCTTGAGATTTTTTTTTTTTTTTTTGTCCCCCGGACGGACACATGGAGACAGTAAATGTATAAAGGAGCTTTGATTAACCAAACTCCTTAAAAATTAAAACGAACTTCTGTGGAATCCCATCATGGGGAAACAATTGAACAGTTTGATACAGTTATCACCTCCCTATCACGCCATTTTGATTAAATTATTATCCTAGGACAGTGAGGAATTTTGAGAGGGTCTAAATATATGCTAATAAATCCGGTCTTATAAGCTCCTCAAATAAGGAAGATGAAATTACTGATTACTAGAGACCGGATGTTTAGGCATTAAAAACCTGATAATCTGAAAAAATTCACTTAAAATTTAAAAAAAAAAAGGCAGTAAAATAGGCACTAACATGCAGGGTCGTGCCGTGGAAAATCAGCGCCCGGGCCTAGAGTATACGACGGCGCCTCCCATACATATATTCCAAGCAATTTTTCCTATCGTTTTTTCTTTTTAATTCCGAATTTTTCGCCCCCTTTCTTCAGCGCCCGGGGCCGTCGCCCCGCTCGCCCCCCCCCCCCCCCCGATGGTAGGCCCTGCTAACATGTTAACTCGAAATAGTGAAGATAAATAATACTCAATACAATTTTAAAAAAATAGATTCGAGTTATAGATAATGTTCAAAGAATATACAAATATACATGTTTCTATTTGTACACAATAGAAACACACATTTGTGTACTTTCTCAATAAAACTAAAATTTGCTTAAAAGGGAAATGAAGGATGTAGCATTAAAATTTGATATTACATTACACTTCATCAGTATTTTTTCTCTTATAAAAACAATCTACCTCTATCATTTTTTCTGAAAATATGGGTGCAAGTTTTTTACAATTACTTATCGTATTTTCGGGTGCAAGATTTAATATCCATTCAATACTACAAAGACTAGTGGCTCATTTTCTCCCCCAAAGCTTGAACCCCTTCCAACAAAAATTTCTGAGTACATCCCTGATGCTATCGGCTACTTATCGTTAAGCTTTCGTCGTAATAGTTATTTTAACAGGAAGGGGAGCTCAAATGTTGTCTACAAATATATTCTGCCCGTGCGAAAATAGGTCATTACAACTAAACGGCATGACAAACATCTTGGCATTTGAAGGCGGCGCTCTAAGTTCCCTTTAAATGCTGCTAGCAAATGAGAGGCCAGCGGTATTGCCACGTTTATTTTGTACACGTCCATGTCTATCCCCTGCCACCTGATCGCGCTGTAGTTTATCTGCTTAGCGATAGCCACACCCCTTTACCACTTGGCAACGTCGCGCCAGACCTTGCGTTTTATTCGTTTAGCTGAAATGCCAAGATGTTTGTCACGGGCTTTAGTACATAAGTAAATAAATAGAACTTTGTCAAGTATAATCCATATCAGGCCAGTGATTATTTCATAAGGTGCCTTAGGGGATCTTTTTGCGAATTTACTAAATCCCTGCCCCCGGGCCATATCTCCAATCGTGCTTAATGTTAATTATCAGTATTTTTAGTACTTTTCATTCCTCGTACATTAAAATTCCCCACGGAGAAAATCAAAAATCATCACAGCACTATATAGGGCTGTGTGATATGTCGATATATCGATATCAGCTTATATCGATAATCGATATCGCAAAAATATCGACGTCGATATTCGATATCGATATCCGATATCGTCGATATTCGATATAGATATTGTCGATATCGATATATCTATTCTATATCGATATGAGAAAATTATCGAATGTCGATATCGAAATTTCGATATCGCACAGCCCTAGTACTATATTGGGTCCTTTTGAAAGCGAAATCCTTTTCGTGAGCTGTAGATTGAGCATCCCCTGATCTAAGGTATTGCACGTTTGTGTGTTGCAAACAGAAGTCTCTATGACCTGGATTACGGATGGAACAGCTCCAAGCAATGACCTGTGATCATTAATTTTTTTTTAATTTTATTTTACAACTTCCTCTTCTTTTCCCTCTTCACATGAATGAAAATAAATAAACAAAAATGGTTGATAAGTTGAGTCTGGTGTTCTTTTCGTTTCAGATGGAAAGAAAGAAAGAAAATGAAGTTAAACACATTACATTACATAATGCAAACATGTGTTGATGCACTCTTGGATTACAGCGACATCTTAACAGGCAGTGGCAAAAAAAAAAAAAAAAAAAAAATCTTGCAATTTGGGTTTGAAAGAGAGGAAAACTAAATAACTGTCGAGACGAAGCTGATTTCCTAGTTTTCACGACTGTCTGAAAACATTTTGCAGCTTACCAACTAAGGGTGAATGCTCTTGTAAATCAGACACTGGTAGATTTGTCTTTTTTTATGCTTCCATGAAACTACTTTTTTCATTTTTTTTTTTTTTTTTTGTTAAATTCTTACATTTCTATAGTAAACAGGAAAACCAATACTGAGTCACAATTACAGTTTTCCCCACGATTCTTTTAGTATTTTAAATTTTGTATGAATAATCCACACAATGAAAAATATCGAAAATTTAGGAAGTATGCCGTGTGGTAGAGAACGCGATATTTCTTGAGACCCTACTGAGAAAACAAACAACTTCTTACGGAGAGAAAGTGTTGCCAGCTACAATTATCAAAATACAGTTGTGTGGTAGGCCTATTTCAATTCTGGATATCATTATCTATATAAATTGAATAGTGTTTCTATAATTGGAATCTAAACTAAGTTCCCATCAAACTCGAATGGTAATCATCAAATTGATGTGGAAACAAATGATCACGATATTACAGATAATATGCAATTAGCGTGTACGTTTTACAGATAATATGCGTGCTTTCTGTGAGCAGTCGTGAGTTCGACCTTTGTGGGGTAGTTAACTTATCTCGGACACGGTGCCACATAGTGATTCGGATCCTACTGTGAGCGTTTCGTGGGTTTCGCCCGTAATGATATTCTACTAGTGGTTATTCCCCATAGTTACAAGTTCGAGTCTAACTTTGAAGAATTCTTTCGCTCTATCTGAATCACTTACAAAAACAAAAACAAAATCAACAACCTCGAAAAGTTTTTGAAATTGTTTTTCCTTCAGCTGAAACAAAATGACGCACTATGACCGAATAAAAAAAAAGTGTGCATATACAGCGTTAAGATAAAGAGCAATATATATTAGATATTATATTTGGGATGAGAGGAACACAAGTTTTACAGCTGCTGCAGGAGTACACCCATGAAGGTGTCCACAAGGTCCGGACCCTCCCCCCGCCCAAAAAAAAATGCCTAAGTCAACATACGGTTTGTACGATTTTTGAATAAAACTATAGTTGTTCAACAGGGAAATAATTGATGTGGGTTGAAAATTTGATTTTAGACTTCATCTGTATTCTTTTTCTTATAAAAAGAATCTAGGTCTATAATTTTTTCCCCGAAAATTTAGGTGGAAGTATTTTACAACTAATTATCATCTTTTCGGGTGCAGAATAATATCCGTTCAATACTACATAGACGCGACGCTGCAGTTGCTTTCCTGAAATGAGAAAAAAATGTGGACTGTAGAAGAAAATGGCACGTATTTTTCGTGTGCATCTTGTACTATGTCCCTGATTTTTTTTTTTTTTTTTTTTTTTTTTGCCTTATGATATGAAATAATAGTATATCCCCGATTCTAATATTTTCCTTTTTCCCTGCATAATACAAAATAATAGCCTAAAGCAGTCGCTTTCAGCTGTTCGATGTATAACATAGGAGTAGACTTTTACAGTTTAAAAAATAGCAGAGAGAAACGACAGAGTAAACGGAATAGGTAAATGTTGGTAGTGTACATATAATCATGGACCCACGAGTAGCATATCTGCAAAACCATCGACTACGCTATCGATTTTATTATTTATCTGTCAACACTGTCTCTTCTATCAACGTCAGTTTTCGTAACCTGCTCCTTATAGTTCAGTGCGAAGGGGAGCAGCAAACTTTGACGTCACAGGGCATTCAGTGGGTAATGACTGAATGAGACTGGACTGGAAGATTGTATTTGTACGTTCACACTGGATTATTATTATTATTATTATTATTATTATTATTATTATTATTATTATTATTATTATTATTATTATTATTATTATTATTATTATTCGGAAATTTTACGTTCCTTTACGGGGAAGGAAATAAAAATCACCAGTTAGGAACAGGGTTTTTCGTTCACAAACGAATATTACCAGCAATTAAACGGGTTGAATTTGTTACTGACAGACTTTCTTTTATTACTCTCAAGGGACGGTGATGTGATATTATTGTTTTAAATGTACATGTTCCAACTGAAGATAAGGGTGACGATATAAAAGATAGTTTTTACGAAGAAGTGGAACGGTTATTTGACCAACTCCCGCGATACCATATGAAGATTCTATTAGAGGATTTCAATGCGAAGGTAGGACGAGAGGATATTTTCAAACCGATTATAGGGAACGAAAGTTTGCATAAGGAAAGTAATGACAACGGTGTTAGACTCGTGAACTTTGCAACATCCAAAAACCTAATCGTGAAGAGTACAAAATTCCCACATCGCGACGTTCATAAATACACTTGGACATTACCAGACGGAAAAACACATAATCAAATTGATCACGTTTTAGTAGATAGAAGAAGACAATCTAGCATAATTGACGTCCGGTCGTTTAGAGGGGCTGATTGTGACACTGATCACTACCTGGTAGTAGCGATAATACGGGAGAGATTATCGTTCAATAAAGGTAATATTCAATGTCCGAAAACGGAGAGATTTAATTTAAAGAAATTAGAAGAGAGCCATGTAAGAAAGGAATACCAGATTGAAGTTTCGAATAGATTATAGGTTTTAGAAGACTCAGAATGCACTAGTGTTGAGGATACTTGGATTGAAATTAGAGATAGCATTAAAAGTTCAGCAATAGAAAAATTGGGACACGCGGAAATACGTAGGAACAAACCATGGTTCGACCAAGAATGCATTAAACTAGCAGAGAAGAGAAAACAGGCAAAATTACGGTGGCTACAAAATCCGAATGAAATAACTACACAAAATTTCGCAGATATCAGGCGGGAAACTTCCAAAACTTTTAGAACAAAGAAACGCGAATTTTTGAAAGCTAAAATTAAGGAACTTGAAGATAATAGTAAAAATAAAAATATTCGGAACATGTATAAGGGGATAAGCGAATTTAAGAAAGGCTATCAACCTCGTGCTTATATATTAAAGAAAGCTGACGGAACAGTTCTCACTGATACGGATAGCCTCTTAAATAGGTGGAAAGATTTCTTTGACGATTTGCTGAACACGCAGCCAAAAACTAATGCGCGTGGAGAAAAGGAGATACACACCGCAGAACCGTATATTCCAGAACCCAACCGAATAGAAGTAGAAATCGCTATAAAGAAATTAAAGAAACACAAATCTCCTGGTGTAGACGAAATTCCGGCTGAGTTAATTTTAGCTGGAGGCGAAAAATTATGGAACAAGATACACAAACTCATTCTCCTTATCTGGAACAAGGAAGAATTGCCACAAGAGCGAAAAGAATCAATCATTGTTCCAATTCACAAGAAAGGCGACAAAACTGACTGTAATAATTATCGAGGCATTTCTCTTCTGACAACATCCTATAAAATCATTTCAAATATTCTATTAGCAAGACTGACCCCATACGCAGATGAAATTATTGGAGATTATCAGTGCGGATTTAGACGAAATCGATCAACTATCGACCAAATATTTACCATTCGCCAAATACTCGAAAAAAAGTGGGAATACAATATCCCGGTACATCAACTATTTATTGATTTTAGAAAGGCTTACGACTCGGTTAGGAGAGAAACATTGTACAACGTTCTTACAGAACTTGGAATACCGAGAAAGCTAATTGGATTAATTAAGATATGCTTAAGTGAATCCCAAAGTAAAGTCCGGGTAGGAAAATTTTTGTCCACGAGCTTTCACGTCCAAAATGGCCTGAAACAAGGAGATGCGTTGTCGCCATTATTATTTAACTTTGTTCTGGAATACGCTATAAGAAAAATCAAAGATAGCATCCAGGGCCTACAGTTGAACGGTATTCACCAGGTGATGGCATATGCTGATGATGTAAATTTAATAGGGGATGATAGGAGAACAGTAGAAATAAATGCAGAGATCTTATTAAATGCTTGCAGGGACATGGATTTAGAAGTAAATGCAGAGAAAACTAAATACATGGAAGTGCGTCGGGACCGTAATACGGCAAATTGTGGAGGCGTTAAAATATTAAATAATACTTTTGATAAAGTGGATACTTTCAAATATTTAGGATCAATATTAACAGACGAAAATCATATTCACGAAGAAATTAAATGTCGACTAAAAGCAAAGAATTCGTGTTACTATTCGGTTCAAAATCTCTTGTCGTCGCGAATTCTGTCGAAGAATTTGAAGCTTAAAATATATAAAACGATAATCATGCCTGTTGTTCTGTATGGTTGCGAAACATGGTCACTTACTCTGAGGGAAGAACATAGACTGAAAGTATTTGAGAACAGGATCCTGAGAAGAATATTCGGACCCAAGAGGAACGAGAATGGGGAATGGCGGAAACTTCATAACGAGGAACTACATAGTTTATACGGTTTACCCAACATTGTTAGGGTCGTCAAGTCTAGGAGACTTAGGTGGGCAGGTCATGTAGCTAGAATGGAAGAAAGTAGAAACGCTTTCAAATTCTTGACTGGTAGACCCATAGGAAAACGACCATTAGGAAGACCTAGGCGCAGATGGGAGGATAATATTAAGATGGATCTCGCAGAGATAGGAATACAAAGTAGAAATTGGATGCAATTAGCTAAGGATAGAAGTCAGTGGAGAGCTTTTGTGAACGCGGCACTGAACCTGCGGGTTCCATAGGCCATAGAGTTAGTTAGTTATTATTATTATTATTATTATTATTATTATTATTATTATTATTATTATTATTATTATTATTATTATTATTATTATTATTATTATTATTATTAGACTGTTATTTATGTTTATATTGCTTTTACTAATAACATTAAAATGACTGAATATTAAAATATAAGAAGTTTCATTATTATTAGAATTTAAAAAAATTTTTTTCTTAGCTATAAAGTCCTCCTCACTGGTCTAGTGATAGCGCATGTGTCTTTCGTGAGTTTGATTCCCGGTGGGAAAACACAACAATAATTTCATAATCATTCATTTTCGTTGATCACGTTAGTCCGTACTCTTTAGCCTAAAAGGCATAATTATGAGACGCTAAACTAAAAAGATTTTTTTAAAAAATGAAAAAAAGTGTTGCCACTATTTCTAATATAGACTTTGGAATCGATAGAATGCTATTATAAAGAAATGTAAATTGACGTGTGCGGGTAAATATCTACACAAGAGATCCATAATTAACCAATTTTGAAACACTCTCATCTAACTCTTCGTTCTTGCATCCTTATATCCAGTTATGGGAAGGAAGGCTCTGGAGAGTCTATCCCTGTTTTATAGGGTTAATGATTATAGGGTTAATGATTATACTGCGTTAAGTAAATGATTAATAAAACTCGCCGTCGAAAAAAAATTAAATCTTTAGGTTAACGTCCCACGTTTATGTTCTTAAATCGGTTCTTTAACATTATGTTATTGAGCCATTAAATAAAACGAAGCTACGTTGCAATTATTTCATTTACTTTTATCTGGTTGTCCTGACAACCTCCTATCCAAAATCCTATTATTTAAAAGCTATAAAAACATATGAATATCTTCTTTATATCCATATTATATCTAACTAACTTCTTTTTCTCCTTGAAATAACATAGTTTAGTACATATATAAAAATACTTTACGCCCAAAATTTACAAGTGATGACAATGTACAAATATACAACAACGTACCGTTGTATCCTTTTAGGCTAAGAGAGACGATAATTAAAGCAAGTGAATGACAATGGAAGAATTGATGTAATTAGAAATTGGGAGGAAATGGGAGTACCCTGAGAAAACCCATGGACACGATGTTGTGCACCACGAACGTAGTTGGCCGGGGTCGAACCAGGGATCCCACGCGCCAGAGGTAAGCGCTTTAGCACTGGGCCATCGTGTCCTTCCTCAAAAAAAAAAAAAAAAAAAGTCTTAGGAGAGAAATCTATGGAGATCTAATTACGAATAATATTAAATTTAGAAGGGGGGAAAATAAAATGAAATCTTTAAGTTTTACGTTGCCGGTTGGCTAAAGGAGACATTGATGATGAGAAATGAAAGAAATGGTGGAGTGGAGAAAGTGGGAGGAAACGGGAGGATCTCGAGAAAACCCCCGTATTTGTCCACTACAAAGTTCACTTGGCAACACCTGAGATCAAACCATGGACCCCATGCGTCAGAGGCGAACGCTATTTCAGTTTTACATCCTTCGCTTCTGCACTGTAAGCTAAAGGAGTTAAAGGAGCTATGCAATAATTGGTGAAATGACAATGCGGAAGGAAACGGGATAATCATGTGACATGAGATCATCAGGAATCCCTCACACAACAGATGAGCGGCCTAACACTGAACCACGTCCCCTTGAAAATTTGGGGTACACTAGGATTCCAACAATATGAAGTTAGATGTTGATCTATATGGAGACTTACATTTACTTATCATTTTCTTATGGAAATCAGTATGAACTTCAGAAGCCCTGAGATATGTCTGAATTCAACATAGGTTACGTATCAGTCCAACGTAACATTCAATGCTCTGTCAACACAGATTAAAAATAAATGTTGAGGCAATGGAACGTGTTCAACACAAACAAATAATTGCAGATGATGAGGCTGACATGTGTAGACCTTCGTCTGTCGACGGGAGAAAAGGGGGTCACTACAGACATAAGGTACTCTTTTATTCTTTTTCAAACAGTGAAGGTTCTGTAATACATAAAATATACCTCTTACTTTCCCCTATTTTTTTCATTTTTTTTTTTTAAGTTTGAAACTAGAATAAGAGTAAGTGTTAATTGTGGAATTGGAATTTAGCGTCGATTTTCATAATTTAAGCTAAATAGTACTGGACTTATCGATGAGGAATGAACCACTAGTCAGGTTTAGGTCAGGGATGGGCACAGAAACTAGTTTTGTGGTATTTAGAAATACCGAACTGTTTTCTAAAGAAAACTGAAACCGGTTTTGACGGAAAATCAAGCAGGTTTTTAAAGAAAGTCGAAGCCAGTTTCGGTAAAACACCATATCATTTTTGGAGAAAATCGAAATGATGATATTTTCGGCTTATCTAGAAGCTGGTTCTCGGTTTATATATAAACCGCGAGTGTTTCAAAACAACACCGAGAACGTTCGGGAGGTGATTCCTGACAACAAGATAAAGCAAAAAGTATAGATCAACCTGGGTGCACAAATGCTTCCTTTCGGAGTTACAGGCTGACGAAAACATGAAGAAATGAACTTTAAAGGTCCATAATTTCAAAATTATGGGATTTACCGTAGTCGGATCAAGACTTCACTTAAAAACTAGTATGTGCCCTTCTAAATATTCAAGTTTCAGAATCCTGCGGTACTTCCACAATAATTTTTATAGCTAGGTAGTTGGTGACTACTTCAAATTATATACCGGTAAACCAACTCCCTCTATAAAAATTGTTGGGGAAGTACCTTAGTGTTTTCGACAGCCTATAACTCCGAAATGACGGATGTCTGCACCCAGGTTCGTCTATGCTTTATGTCTTATCTTGGTGTCAGGAATCCCCTCCCAAACGTTGTTGGCGTTGTTTTGAAGCACCCTATAGATATAACAGGTTTGCCTATCCCTAATTTGTATCTTAGGCACGTATCCAAATCCATAATCAAATCAGGCTTAGGTACAGTCACGAAAGAAAGTATTCTTCAGTTCACAAAATTTCTTTTCCTCGACAACAAATTAACCTATTAGAGTGCCGATTTTGTCAAGTTTTTAAGTTATAACTATTCTACGGATAGCAACAAAAACATCCAAATTAATTCATTTGTTCCCGAGTTATTGGCAAATGAAAATTTGTCAACTGCCAAATACTTTCTTTCCCGTGTGTACACATACCGGCAATTTACCACGAAGAGAGACATGGGAATGGTTACTCTTTTAATAGCAGTATATGACAAATTACGCACTTCTTGTACACTTGGCAGTATTAAAAGTGAGTGGTTTATTACCTAGATAGTATGAATTAAGAGATTCGATTTAACATAGTATCTGTGTAAGTTCTTGAACCGCTTGGAAGAGGTTCCGATAATTTTCAACCCAGGGCGTTTCGAATGTGATGTTTCGCTTTTTCGCCGGTGTATAGCTCTGAAAGGAGATGCTTTCAACCCATATTCATTGGGATCACTCAAGTAGGACTTATTATGTTAGTCCGTCCGTTCTTCCGTTACTCGACTCGATAACTCTTGAAAGGAAGCAAAATGAAATGAAATATTTTAGTTTAACATCCCATGATTATACCCTTTAGACTAAATGAAACGATGATTAAGGCTGATGTGATGTGGTGTAAGTGAATGATGACGAAAGAATTGGTGGAATGATAAGGTGGGAGGAAACGGGAGTACTCCGAGAAAACCACATCAAAACTTACTTGACCGTGGATCGAACCAGGGACCCCATACACCAGAGGTAAGTGCTCTACCACTAAGCCACCGTGTCTCCCATTGAATGGCATCGAATTTTATTTTATTCACAATAAATAGCTATACTGATTATATCAGGAGAGTTCCTCAATGGAGTTAATCTGTTAACAGCTTAACGGGTAACAATGACTTATGGCCGTTCGTTACTCCACACGATAAATCTTGAAGAAAACAAAGTTTTGAATTCTTTTTTTTTTTTTTTTTTTTGCAATAGATAGCTACAGCGGTTATCAGGGAGGAGTTCTTTAATTAAGTGAATCGGTTAACATCTTTACGGTAACGGTGACTTTAAAGATACCTATACATATTTCATTTTCTACTATTGAACCAAAAGTAGAGTAAGTTACACGTCCCGCAGCAAAAATCCTCCGGCGGTTGACATCTACCGGAGAAAATTGAAACTTCTAGTGCGTGATCCTTTCTAGTGTCTATGAAAGTTTATTAGAACCTTTTTTTTCTTTTATTTGCTATAAGCAACCACTTCCTAAATTTATGACACAGAGTTCATTAACATCCTGTATAACAAAAAATACCTATGGCCCATGTTAAGTCAAAGCAATTAACCCATAATAGATGTATTCATTAATGTTCCCTCTTTTAATCTAATTCTCAATTTCTCTCTGTATTCTAGTCCTCTAATTTCCAGTTTCCTGATGTCTTTTGAACTATAGAGCAAACCAACTGGTCAGCTGTTCCCCTTCTGATTCGAGTGGCCAACGCGGTCTTGGGTTCGATTCCCAGCCAGAGGACTTTACTCGGATACAAAATTACAAACCCGATCAGTGTTCCCACTTTAAAACAATAAGTGGTGTCTCATATAGTCTCGATGTTGAAAAGGAATGTTAAACCCAAATGAACAAAGCAACTTGTTATCCTGCTCTACTGATATTGAAGTTAAATAAATGAGTAAAAATATGTCTTCGGTAATCTGGACTCATCTAATCTCGATTCTCGTCACGATAACAAGACAGAAGTCGAGACGAGAAGTACTTTTTAAATTCGAGATGAAACTAAAAATTTGTCGATTCTCGTGACCAAGACTAGGTCACCTAAGTCTTACTAGTTAGATCTGAAACACTGTTTCAGCGTTACATGAATCATAGTATTAAAGTTGTGAATTGATAAAGTAATTGTACGAACATAATGAAGAACATTTATGAATGTTTAAAGTCATTATACAATCCTACTTCAATAATAAATACGGTTTAAATATTATATCACATCCTTCGTGGACTTCTTGTAAGGTGGAAACATTCTGATAACTTCGAGATAAAATTAATAAAAAAAATCAGAACACAAATTTTATACATAAATTTTATTTTTTAAAAAAAACTAGAGGATACACGATTCGAGACGAGATTAGAAAACCTTATTTATCGTCTTGTCTCTCGTTCCGTGGACAATACTAGCAACTTGTGGTCCCGCGTAGTGTAGTTGCTAACGCTCCCGCCTTTGGTACAAGGAGTCCCGACTTCGATTCCCAGTCCGGATCCCCCTTCAAAACCAGAAATGGAAAAAAAATAAGGAAGGATGAAACAAAAAAACGAGTAAAAAGAACCAGCCTTAAAAATAAAAACCTACAGCAAGCGTTTGGTTACTCTTTCTTATGAAAAGCTTTGTCTGGAGGAAACAAAGGGGAGGGGTCAAGTTAAAAATGGATATTATTCTTATATGGAAACACAATAGTGACAAAAGGTTATGTGGAAGGAAAATTCTGTTAACATTTGATTCAACAGAAACAAAAATGCAGATATTGTAAAATATTTTTAAGACATTATTGGATATGTACTTTTTACAATAGTCGAGGTCATAATGAAAGGAAAATTGTTATATTTGACTGGACAGAGAAAGGAACATAGATATTGTAAATTTTTTTCAATACTTCTTATATTCTTTTACTCGGGATCTCTTCATAGTTTGTTATTAAAATACTTACTCAGATATGCTCATTTTATTGTCCTAACAAACCAATATACTGTATGTTGCCAATAAAATAGTTTAAATTGATCGAGCTCCTGGTGTAATAACAGCAGTAATTTGTGTCACGCCCCCCCCCCCCTTCCTATTACGAAATCCTGGCTAAACGAACCAATATCTGTTGGCAGTAAAATAGTTTAGAATGGTCGAGTCCCTGGTGTGATAACCACAGAATTTCATCTGCCGGATCCTTCCCCCTATTACAAAATCCTGGCTACACGCCTGCAGTGGGGATATTCGGTTCAAAAGATGTAACAGCTTTTTCAGGTCAGCCTCCCTGATTGAAGTTTTTCCTTGGTTTTCTCATTTACACGAGGCGAATTCCGAGATGGTACATAACATAATAGTCTCAGGTCGCTTCCTTCCTTCCTCTCCTGGGGGCCGCGGTGGCTCAGTGGTAGAGCGTTCACCTCTGGTGCTTGGGGTCCCGGGTTCGATCCCAGCCCCGCCAAGTGAACTTTGTGGTGGACAAACACCGTGTGCGTGGGTTTTCTCGGGGTTCTCACGTTTCCTCCCACTTTCTTCATTCCACCATTTCATTCATTATACCTACTCATCATCACCGTCTCCTTTAGCCTAACCGGCATAACCGTGGGACATAAAACTCAAAGATTTCATTTCATTTTTTCCTTCTTCTCCAATTTTCCGGGCAGTCATCCCTCATATGTGTGGTGAGCTAACATGGCCATAGGTGTTAGAAGCCCAGAAAGCCAATTTCTAATCCTAATCCCAATACTAGCTACGAGATCATCCCCTCCTGAGGGTGGTTTATATCCGATCGTGCTCGGTGTAGATTACTGGTATTTTTGCATTACTACTATCAATCTTTTGTATTGAAAGTTCTTTCAACTGAAATAAATATGAAATCATCACTGGTTACAATTGCAACAGACAAGGGCGCCCATCAGGGGGGCAAGGTGGGGCGCTCGCCCCCCCCCCCACTAAGAGGAAATTGTACTTGGGAATATTGAAAACCCAATAGAATTTTTACATTAGTTACAGCAAAATTTGAAACTATATTTGAAACGTTGCTTTTACTTGCCCACCCCTTGGAAACCACAACATGGGTGCCCTTGGCAACAGAAAAATAATGATTGAGGTGAAACGTATTCATCGGACGCTAAATCCATCTCACTGTTTCTGACCGTTTTTCCTCTTATGCCTGCCAATAGAGGCACTATGTCCTTCCACATAACTTAGTTACTTACACATAAGCTACTTTGGAAGTCCTAAAAAATTGATTTTCAGCACTCTAGAGAAATAGATATGTCTTCATTGGAAGTATCCTGGATATCACCAAATATATATTTTTAAAAAAATGGATTCCTCACACAACTCAACCTCAACCTGAAGCGAAGTTCAGAAATATATCGCTACACAGACGGTGGAAGGAAACTCTTTCTTTTGGCTTTAATCTTCCTCCATGTGTTTCTTTGTTTCTCCGGAGTCAAGTGCTGAAGTAGAGAGAGAGAGAGAGATTTAAGAGCAAGGAAGCTAAAAAATCTGGTAAAAACAAAACATGGCAATAGGATGGGAAGAGAAGTGGCTATTTTTACTGCTCCTGCAGAGTTCACGTGAGGGGAAAAAACTAATACTGAGATTTTTGATTGGCCTATGTCGCAATACATGTCACAATTTTTATTCATTATTTCTGTGTTCCAAATTGTTAAAGAAATTAAATTTTGCACTCTAGTTTCTTACTTTCTTATAACACTTTCGAGTCCATAGGTTTTCTCTGGGTACACTCATTTCCTCCCTCATTTTCATTCTATCAATTCTTCCATCATCATTCATTTGTCTCCCTTCTTCTAACGGGCTCATTCGTGAGACGTTAAACTAAATGATTTCATTTTCTTACATTTCATTTATAACACTTTCGCCAGGAAAGGATAATAAGAATAATACAACAAAATTATTGGCATTTAATGAATGCTCAACAAAATTGTCAGTTACATAGCTTCTAAGCAAATAGTTTACCTGCAAAGCTCTGTTTTCAGTTATTTAACGTATCCGCGTGGCTAATGGATAGTCGGCAGTTGTTGTTCGTGATTTCTGTTCAATTATTTCAACCAATAAAGTGAATGCAACTTGCCGAACTGCTCTCCGACCGGAAAATTCTTAACATGCTCAAGAGGAGAGCTATTGCAACAATATACCGGTACTGTTATAGCAGAACTATTTATTTTTAGCGATTTCGCGATTGTGTTTTAATGTTTTCTTATTTTAGTCCTAATTCAATTGTTGCCATTTTAGAGGTAATTTGCTTTATGATCACTTATAATGCGGTATTCTAATACAAAGAATTCTTTGTGTTTTAAGTTTACTTTTCTCATACAATTTTAGTAATAATATGCCACTACTTTCAAAATGCTTGTGATCGTAACTTGTAATCTTCTTTATTGTCTCAGGGGGCGCGGTGGCTCGGTGGTAGAGCGTTCACATCCGGTGCTTGGCGTCCCTGATTCGATTCCAGCTCGCGCCGCGTGGACTTTGTGGTGGACAAACACCGTGCTCGTGGGCTTTCTTGGGGTTCTCCCGTTTCCTCCCACTTTCTTCATTTCATTTATTTCTCATCATCGCTGTCTCCTTTAGCCTAACCGGCATAAGCGTGGGACGTAAAACTGAAATATTTCATTTCAATTTCTTTATTGTCTCCCACTTAACTTTTCTGACGGCAGTATTTTTGCTAAGCGATCTAGCTGACTGAGCTGTTCGATCAGTTCGAAATCAACCCAAGAAAATAGTATATCTTTCAATTCAGTTCACAGTACGGAAACTAGTCGAAGAGCTGCTTATATAGTCGAAGTGAGCCGAAAATGATGTCCGTTTAATTGAATGGACGACAAATAGACTGCGTGAAAAGTCACCTTAACGCAGACAGATGTTTTCTTTTCCTGGCTTTCTCGATCAGAGTTCGCTACCTCGTAATTCCAGTTGGTCCCTCATAATTATATCGGAATGCTAGGCTAGTACCGAAAAATTCTATATCTCCATCAGAATTGGCTATTTTTGCTCCGCACTCGCAGAACTAAATAGGGCTCAGTAATGTCAATGGGACTTGCTGTGCTCAATGAAGCTCGTGGTCACTCTAGATGAGATCGCCAGCCTGAACGGAGCTCGCATCTTAATCATTCGGTTGAGTACGAGCCACAGGCTCTCTAGTTTGGACGCCTTTGGTCCTCACTGAGAATCGAACCTGGGTACCACACTTATGAAAGACAACCAAAACAATCATTCGTCTGCACGGAAGGCAAGCCAAAATAATATATCTGTCGAATTGTTGCGCAAATATTTTACAAATGATAACACATTGTCACGCCTTCTGATCAAATGGCTTCATTAGGGCCATCAAGAGGATGGTATTTGCCCTCCATGAGTTTGAGATATGCATACATTTTAGCCAATAATTTAATAGGGCTAATGAAAAACATGAAAAAACAGCTACATCTTAGGGTTTTCTCCCTACCTTCAAACAAAACCTGAAATAACATTGGTTCTTCCGGTAGTAATAGTTGCTGTTTCGAGCTATATTATACACCCTCTAGCGACTAGGGTTGCCAACTCTGGAAAATAAAAAACCGGCATCCCCTCAAAATTCCCTATGATATAGGTCTAAGTGTAAAGTATCTCTGTTCGGACCCATCCATATGAGAAGGAAATGTACTATCGTGAACAACTGTATCCTGCATATCCTTAGTATATTCACTAATAAGCTTAAAAGATACATTGTTCTATAAATGAGAAACTGAAATCGGCATTGATCATTTTATTGTATTTACCAGTAACTGCCACTTCTTTAAAATTATCGAAACACACTAACAAAAGTAGAATAAACCTTAAGTGACAATTTTGGATTTGAAAAATGAAATTTATTCTATAAACTTGTACTTCAACTACAGGAAATTGCTTTAAGAAGTCCTTTTTCACTCTCAATAGATGTGTAAAATTCCTTACAAGTAAATTTCAAATATTCTCTGATACAGTCCCTTTCATCTCTTTAAAATTATCTAGACAGATGATGGTGAAAGATGACAGAATGAAAGTTACTTCTTAAATCTATACTTCGAACTAGATACAAATTTGAAAAAAAAAAAAAAAACGGTCATAAAGGGACTGGTAAGAAGTTCGTCTGGTCACCGGCTTCAATCAAAATAACAGCAATATTTCCGGCCAGGTCGGTCACAAACCGGCAAGTTGGCAACCCTATTAGCGACGCCTCTGGTTAATGTTGGTCTCAACAGCGAAATTTTTAGCAGTTATTCTCAGTGACTCATGTAATTGAACAAACTTGTTAATGGAACCCAAAGGTTGATACAAAACACTTTACAAAGCGTTTCCTTGGAAAATTTGTTCCGAGAACCCATTCGTTGTGCTTACTAAACGACCTAGTTAAGGAATGATACATGAATGTGTGTCATGCGGCCACGCCAAATTCTTTCATGTTATCTCTGGTTACCAGTTAGTGGCTACAATAGATTATTCTCTGTGTGTGTGTGTGTTGATGGGAGAATCTGAGAAGATAGGAAAAAAAAAAAGGAATCTTCGGGCATCGACTTCGATGCTATGGATAGCAGGTCAAGGCGTTGGCAGAAGGGAAGACTATTTCTGGTGCGTCATCTGAGTCAACAAGATTGCAAAAGATGAAGCATTCCATGTCTGTCTCTGCTACCTCAACCATTACTATTATAGCGTAGAGCTCTTTGGTGAGGGAAATCTGGGTTCAATTTCTAGTAAAGGCAAATGTGGTTAGGATTCCGTTATAATATCGTTGTTAGTTTTTTAAAAAAGTATGTCGTACTTAATAGTGCTAAACACTTATACTAATTTGATAAAATTTATAGATTTAAGGGTGTTGCTAATTAAAGAGTGAAATGAATGTTCATGTATTCTCAATAAGTAAGATCTTTGTGAGTGAGCGGTAAGGCAAATCTGACGGGAGATGCTTCTGTAATCTTCTGACGAGAGATGTTTACTGCACTACAGATCAACAATTGCTGTAGCCAAAGAAGCATTTAAAAAGAAAAGATTACTCTCAATTCGCAGGCCTAATATTGGATTAACGAAGAAGTTGATTAAGTGCTATATATACATACATGAAACATTGGACTGTATATTGGGGACGCGCTTGCTCAGTGGTAGAGTGCACCTCTGGTGTGTGGGGTCCTTTGATCCCAGCTCGCGTCAAGTAGACTTTGCAGCGGACAGATACCGTATACGTGGGTTTTCTCGGGGTTCTTCCTTTTTTCTTCCACTTTATTCATTCCACTATTGTATTCATTTCTCATCATCACCCTCTCCTTTAGCCTAGCCGGCATACCTGGGGACGTAAAACTCAAAGATTTCATGGAATGTATGGTTCAGAGATTTGGACATTACAAAAGCTAGAGAAGAAATGTTTAGAAAACTTCGAAATGTGGTGTTGGAGAAAGATGGAGAAGATAAAATGGACAGAGTGAGTAACAAACGAAGACATTTTAGAACGAATAGAAATAGCATCTTTCGTAGAAAGCCCAATTGGATTGGACACATCTTGCAAAGAAATTGCCTTCATACCGCTATAGAAGCAAAGATGGAAGGAAAGCGAGGAATAGGAAAAAGAAAACAACTGATCGATGACTTGAAATATAGAAGAAAGTATTGGGAGTTAAAAGTGGGAGCTGAAGCTCGAGAAACGTGGAAGAAACATTTTCAGGCTCAAATCTAAGGTATAATTTTTTTTAAAAAAATCTCGTTAGTTCCAGGATCTTCTAAAATGTCTTAATAATAATAATGACAGTTACCCTGCTGACTCTTTCAAGATGAAAATTGTCTGTCGCGAATGACTGAATAAATTATCACTATCTCGAATGACTGTATATATGATCACTGTCGCGAATAGCTGTATAAATCAAAGATCTTATAAAATAGAGGATCTGCCCATATGTATCTTCATCCTATTAAATCAATGAAGCCAAAAAACAACTAAGCATCGCCAAGTCTGATTGGCTACTCTCGTTTCTGCCACGATTGCTGGCTTAAAACATTGCGATCCTATTGGGCAGAGTGGGCAGAGTAGGAGTGACGAAACTGTGACGTATGGCTTCAAGATTTTGTTGTAAGGGCAGATCCTATATTTTATAAGATCCTTGGTATAAATTATCACTGTCGCGAATAATTGTATGATGATCACTGTTGTGAATGACTGTATAAATGTTCACTGTCGCGAATAACTGTATGAATGATCACTGTTGCGAATGACTGTATAAATGTTCACTGTCGCGAATAACTGTATGAATGATCACCGTTGCGAATGACTGTATAAATGTTCACTGTCGCGAATAACTGTATGAATGATCACTGTTGTGAATGACTGTATAAATGTTCACTGTCGCGAATAACTGTATGAATGATCACTGTTGCGAATGACTGTATAAATGTTCACTGTCGCGAATAACTGTATGAATGATCACTGTTGCGAATGACTGTATAAATGTTCACTGTCGCGAATAACTGTATGAATGATCACTGTTGTGAATGACTGTATAAATGATCAATGATTGATCATATAAATGAGTATCAATATGGCTCCATGAGTATGATCTTTGTTTTTACTTTTTGACAAAGACAAAACACTGACGTGGGGACAAGCAATGTTGCCTACAAGACGAGATTTGAAGCTGTCTCGTCTCGAAAAGTTATCATGAAGGTGTTATTCCATTTCTAAAAGTATATTTGGTTTTATTGGTAGAGCTCTGTCTCGTTTTGTGTGCAACACTAAATAATATTTGGTGATTTTGAACCTCCAGTACCAGTCTTTGCAAAATTTGCGGACCACAGTACAATAAAAAAAAAAAAAGCTAGAACAAGCAATTATAAGTGCTATATTGATTATCCCAAACTAAAAAATACATACTTACATTGTGTTGACGCAAACCTATACGTAATGAGATCAATTATTTTTGTTATACTTTTAGTTTCCATTGTAATAACTATTGGTCCAGTTTTATTTAGTATTGTGCTTATTTTTTCGTTTCAGGTTTTAAGGAATGATACGTGTGGATGAATCAGATCCTATCGGAGGTAAGTGATATTTTCCTCTTATGCATTATTCGATATGAAATATTGTTTGTAAAGTCTGAAATCGATAAGAGAACTAAAGCGTTCGTTGGCAAAGCGGCTAACTCATTAAAAAAAAAAAAAATTAAGCCATTTCCGTGGACTTGAAACCATAACCTGTTGGATGGCAAAGTTGCGTTTCTCACAGTTAAAAATAGGCCAAGAGGTAAAGAACATTGTATTTGAATTCACGATGACCCTCGCGGGAAAGTGGTGTACGTCTCAATATATCAAAATGTCTCAAAAGTGGCGTACGCCACTTTGCCATCCAAGCCTCAACTGATAACACAATCTTCACACATGAACTCCACAAGTATGCTACCAACTTTCTAAAACGCACCACAGAGTTTCTCTTCCACAAATTTCTTAGAACGGCTATCCTTTCTCTTATCCAGGGTTCCATTCCGAAATTTCTGAAATTTCGCAATCCCGGAACTGTAGTCCAGTACTTCGGAATGTAGAAAAGTACAGATTCCGCATGCCCGGAAGTTGAACCCGAAATTTCGAAGTCACGAAAATTCGGAATTTCGTAATTCCAAGATTATGAACATTCCGAAATTCGGAATTGAAATCGCTACTCCGAACATTGCGAATAGGATAAATACATTTACTTCACATTTGAAACGAAAACTCCATTTAGTTTATTTTGTATGTACGTAGCATCTGATATGAGTTTTACATCGCTTTCAGCAGCGAGTTTATATGAGACATGGACCTACTACTTAACGTGGGATCCGAGCCACATGAACTGCCGGTTATCGAACCCGGGTCTGTCATGCGAAAGGCACTTACGCTAACCTCTTAGCCAAGAAGGAACTCTCTATATATAGTATAAAAGTAAGGTGAAAGTGCCGATAAGACGATCTTAAGCTAGCAAAGCTAACCAGCTTTTTTTATGTCTAGGGTTCAAAGTGAACACTACACTACAGAAGAATAAACAAATGCTTATAATCGAACAGCTGTAAAAAACAAAAGAAAAAAGATAGTGTAATTAGAACAATGAAAAGAGAAACAAACAAAGAACGCTTTGTAGGCCAGGTAATTTTAGAAAAAGAATTGGAAGAAACACTTGTTATTTTGTCGAATGCTTGATTCTATTTTGTACCTTCTTTAAAAGGTACTAGACAAGAGGTGATGTTGTAATTTAATGAATATTGTGAAACAGCGGTTTCCATGTTTGGATTACGCAACGAACAAATATCTTCAAACAAAATAGTTTTTTTTCTTTAACGAACAATAAAACAATCTTAACCTGCATTATTTTTACAAAACTTATAGTGTAAAGTAGATTCACTGTTTCAGAAGTAGATTCACATTGAAAGTGGAGAAAAGCAATCTTTCCCACAAATAAGTAATGTTTATACTTGTTATCAGTGCATTTAAAAAGAAAAGCAGTACCATAACTCATGAATACATTACTCTACGAGCTCTGATTGGTTGCAAAGTTAAAGCATCATAATTTAAACAAGTTGAATACATTAAAATATACTGCCATCAGAGGTCTACGCTTTTTCTTTTAAAAGGCTGTATTCTCAGACCTTTGAGTGTTAGATATGCAATGTGACAATCTGGAGCGAAACGATTGACTTTTATTGATTACACTATTCTACAAAAAAAATAATAATAATAATAATAATAATAATAATAATAATAATAAATAAATAAATAAATAAATAAAGTTCTATTTCTGGGTAACAAAGTAGTGATTCTGAAAGGATTTTCACTGCTGAATTCAAATCTGATTTTAGTTTTTCTGCATCAGGGGTAGTTTTGGAGTAATCAGCACGTAATGTTTGTGTTTGTAAAGCATTACTATATATTGTTGACACTATATATTACATAGAATTGTAAGTGTGCGAAACAGCTGTCGACCGTACATAATAGTTTACTTTTTTCTTTTGTACTGAGTGTCTCTCTTGTCTCTAATGATACACCAGCAATAGTCTGCCAGCATGGTGGGCATCCACTTCCCTTCATAGCATTTTTCAATGGTGGATATATCTTTATGAAATCTTTCTCCGTGTTCATCGGATATGTCACAGCAATTACTGGGGAAGTAATCCAGATGTAAGTCCATGATATGCACCTTCAAGGACATTTTGCACCCTAAATCCTGATAAGCTGCAAGCATTTCATCCACCGTCTCCTTGTATTTAGGGTCCCGTCTTTTCCCAGGGAAGTTTTGGGTTACTTTCGTAAAACTCATCCATGTGCGCTTTTCTTTCTCTGTGAGATATGCCTCAAAACCTCTATCTTCCTGCAGTTCTCGTATCTGCGGACCTACAAACACGCCCTCTCTTATTTTTTGCAGCTGACAGTCGAGGAAATTTGTCAGCAAGATATGCAAAAGCTGGCTCATTGGGATCCATTGCCTTCACAAGCTGTTTAGTAAGTCCAAATTTTATATGTAGGGGTGGAACAAGAACATTTCTAGGATCTACAAGACTGTCCCGTTGCACATTCTTTTCACCAACTGTCCAATTGCGTTTAGGCCACTTCTTTTTCACATAGTGGGAAGTTCTTTCCCAACTATCCCATTCACACAAAAAGCATGCATACTTCGTGTAACCTAGTTGCAGCCCTTGAAGTCACAACACAACTTTCACTTATATTCACTGTACTTAATTAAGGTTAATATCTTTCTGAAAATTTCATAACTCTCTTTGGTAAAAGTGGCATATGCAACTGGGATTGAAGGCAGTTTATTCCCGATATGCATCAATACACCTTTTAAGCTCTTCTTCGAAGCATCCAAAAATAATCTCCATTCACCAGGTTCGTATGTTATCTGCAAGGCTGCCATTAATCCATGAACATCATTGCGAAATGTCACGGAACTATCACTGGCAAAATAAGACACAAAAGCACGTTCTCTGTTCCTGAAGGTTATGTTGGTTGTTTCGTGGAGAAGGTTATATTCCTGTAACCTGGAGCCTAACAATTCTGCTTTCTGTTTACTGAGTCCTAAGTCTCGCACTAAATCATTTAAATCATCCTGCTGTAATACACGTGGCGTGGGCGTACTCGTGCCTTGATACGGGGGATCCCTTCTTTTTTTCCGGAGAAGATGTAAGTTTTGTAGTGCTACTTGCTTTACTATCACTCATCTCTTCTATATCTGTGGGCCTTGAAGGAACTGGTAAAGCTTCAGAATGTGCCACAGGTCGTCTTGCTGACGGCAGATCCGGATAAACAATATGCTTCTTTGATTTGCAAATTTGCTGAATTTTGGTTAAGCAGAAATAACAGTCTGTCAAATGGTCCCGTGGTTTCCTCCAAACCATCGGTACAGCAAATAATGAAACATTTTTTCCTTGCCACCACTTAATTGATTTACAATAACATGTAGCACAACACATATTAGGTGACCACTTCTTATCAAAATCACCAGCTCCGACGCCAAAGTACTGCTTATATGCTCTCTTGATGATGGATGTGATTTTCTTCCTGTTCCTCACGAACGTGAAGTCGCCACAAACATAACAGAAGTTGTTAGCTGCGTACTTACAACCACGAGTGCGAGGCATTTTTTACTCCACTTAAACACAAACAAAATGAATCCACAGCATTCAGTTTATATACAGTAAGTAGCACTAACGCCCGATAAAATACCAGATTCACATGCTCAGTTTAACTCACAAACTACACCCAACATCACATTGCAACAACAAAACACTGTCGGGCAAGTTTTGCCAACCTCTGAAAAATGAAAGCTGTCAAATGTTGCAAGGTCTTACTTTCCAAATTCCCTTTTGTCACCATATACTGTTTGGCATGGATATGAATATATGTAGTACATGAATGTTTGAATTACTCGTAAACTATCCCTGACGGATCAAATCGGATGTCTCATTTGAACTTCCATGTCACATTCCTTTCATAGTACAGAATTTCATTTCAGAAATACAACCCTTGTAAAACAGTGTTGTTCATAGAATTTTTAATGCATCAATTGTTTACGTGAACAAGCACGATATGGAAATTGAATTTGGCATATCAGCGAAAAGCGTAATGGCTTTGAAAAATTTTGTTCGCACAACAAAACGAAAGGGACTTCACACTATTTATAATGCTAAAAATTCTATTTTCTATTGTTTACAATGAGAATTCGCGTGCCAAATGCTATTCTAATGTTAAATCTGTGGGCATATTCGTTTTTCGGTGATTATTCCTCGATGGTTTGTCCGATCGGGGCATGCAACCCGTTACGAGAGTCAGAGTGCGCTCTCGAATCACCGTGTCAAATTGAGCTAAGAACGGATCAGGCATCTCAGAGTATTCGGACAAACGGGCAAACGAGAGTATTCGGGCTAACGGGCAAACGAGAGTATTCGGGCAAACGGGCAAACGGGCAAACGAGAGTATTCGGGCAAACGGGCAAACGAGAGTATTCGGGCAAACGAACCCGTAAATCGAGTAAAGAAGGATTTTGCTCCAATAATTATTATTATAGCATGTTGTTTGAAATAAGGATAAATTAAATCAAATGAAATCCTTCAATTTAACGTCCAACGTTATACCCTTTAGGCTAAGGGAGACAAGGATTTAAACAAGTAAATGATGATGGAAGAACAGGTAGAATGAGAAAGTGGGAGGAAACGGGAGTACCTCGAGAAAGTCCACGAACATGATGTCCGCCACCAATTTACTTGGCCGAAAATCGAACCAAGGACCTCTCGCACCAGAGGTAAGCTCTCTGCCAGTGAGCCACCAGCCGGGGTACAAAGCACACCCTTTAACTTGGGAAATTGTCAAAAAATAAAATTTGATAAATGTTCTCTAGAAGGCAAATATATACCTCTGTAAATTTGGCTCGATACTGTTTGTTCCATTTTTGGGTAAATAATTAGTAAATATATATATATATATATATATATATATATATATATATATATATATATATATATATATATATATATATATATATATATATGCTCATCATGTGATTAGTTACTCACTGAATTTATCTTCTTTAATGAGCCTTGTAATTGAGAACACGGACACGTTATATTAATGTACTCGTAAATTTCGATTGGAGAACATAAGACCCCCCCCCTTAAATTTGGGAATTTTCAAAAAAAGAAAATTTAGTAGATGTTCTCTAGGATACAAATACTATCTCTGTAAGTGTCGATTGTCACGTTGTATCCTTTCATGATGAAAATATCACAAGTATAAGTAACCAACATAGTGGAAAATTTGAATTTTCACGGTACATTTGAATTAGCATGAAGCGGTACTTTGAATATATTGTCCCAAGGACCATTAAGATGAAGCTTTATCACGTCATATCATTATAGTATAATTGAGTATAGGGGTATATTCTCTTTCATAGAATATTGGTATATGATGCTGTCATCTTAAATTTTGGGAGATGTATACATTGGCTCACCACTTAAATTTGGCAATTGTCTAAATTAGAAATTGGTAAATGGTCTTTAGGACTAAGGTACTTCTCTAAATTTTTCTTTATGACGTGTTCATAATTATTCTCATATATATATATATATATATATATATATATATATATATATATATATATATATATATATATATATATATATATATATATATATATATATATATATATAGATAGATAGATAGATAGATAGATAGATAGATAGATATAGATATATATAGTTTGATCACGGATGTAATACAATTTTGCTGACGTCAAATACTTGTTCTGGCATGCATGATTGCATCACGACGTTGCAATTCTTGTGTTACAGTGTTGCCAGTTAGTTTTACTCTCAAACTGCTTCGATTTTTTTAGATTTTTTTTCCAGCAAGCCACGAATTTCAGGTAGTGAAAAATGTTAAACAACATTTCTAAACAAAAATTTTAGAAAACTTTTCAACAATTGCAACTTTTGAAGAATTTTTAAACTAAATATTTAATCAAAAATATTAGAAAGCTTTTAATGAGTGTAAAAATTTTCAGACTTGAAACAATTAAACAAAGGTGTTGAAACAAAATTTAAAAACAATGATAAAAAACTTACACAAAAGTTCTCAGGTACTTTTAAATAAGCTCTAAAAAATTTAATCATTTTCAAAACTTCCAATAAGTGCGAAAGTTTTTAACCTGAAAAAATTGAAGATATTCATACGAAAATTTTTACAAGAATGATCAAAATTTTAATTTTTTAAAAATGATCAGTCAATCGAATTGCACCAAGAATAGCTTTCTACTAATGACCTCAGGCTATGAGTAGTGACTGAACTATGAGATAGCGAGAAGCGGTTTCTAGGAATGGGCACGAGCGAGTTCGAGCGAGTTTTCATTGAAACTCAACTCGACTCGAAATAGACATCTTTGAGCTCGACTCGAGAACTCGGCTCGAAAAATTTTCTCCAACTCGACTCGAAACTCGACTCGAATTTGACTCGAGTTTCGAGTCGAGTCGAGCCAAATGTTCTGTGTAGTTTCAAGTACTTTCTTCAAATATTCTACATAGACAATATAATTATTATCAATGATACATACTTACTACTACAACTTTATTATTATTATTATTATTATTATTATTATTATTATTATTATTATTATTATTATTATTATTATTATTATTATTATAACACCACTGTGTATAAACATAATTAGGCGGTTTGTATCTGAATACTAAAAACTAGTTGACTACTGACCTCGGTAGTCGTGAAGTCTAGAAAACAAGGACATCATTTACGAGGTCCTGGGTTTGAGATCCGGAGGAGCAAGTATTCGGGCTCGAACGAAAAATCGTTAAAAGTTATAAAGGGCATCGGCCAAATATGTTCAAATCCTCTCGGCTCGGGTTTAGGGTTCTCAACGGCTCTAGCGGCTCGGTTCACAGCTCATTCACTATGGAGCCAAGCCAACAGCTCACCCAACCGAGCCGGCTCGAGGCGAAACAAACCGAGCTGATGGCTCACCACAACTGAGATGGCTCGATCCGATGGCTCACCTGAGCTGAGTCGGTGCATCATCTGAACCGAGCCGGCTCGCGCTACTCGCTCAGTTGAACCGAACTGAGCCAGTTAACATCACTATCCGTGTTTGCCTTCTGCTACGGCTCATTGTTCGACCGTGCAGTCTCAGCCTCGATGCTAAGAACTACAGTATATACCTGTGCTTATATTGGTGCTCACGACGTTTGAGGCTGTCTCGTTATAAAAATCCATTGTCGTCTTGTTAATCGAGACGAGACGAGATGCGAGCAGTGTCCCATCTCGTGAGCAACACTAAAGATATTCCATATTACTGCTTACATTTCTCATAGATTTCGCTTTCCAGTGTAATCACGCCATGATTTCAAAACGAGTTAAAACGAGCTAAACGAGCGAGCCGTTTATCAAACTCGACTCGACTCGAAACTCGACCTCAAAACACTGACTCGGCTCGGAACTCGACTCGAGAAAATTACCTTTGACTCGACTCGAAACTCGGGCCGCGGTGGCTCAGTGGTAGAGCGTTCACCTCTGGTGTTTGGGGTCCCGGGTTCGATCCCAGCCCCCGCCAAGTGAACTTTGTGGTGGACAAACACCGTGTGCGTGGGTTTTCTCAGGGTTCTCCCGTTTCCTCCCACTTTCTTCGAGTTTCGAGTCAAGTCGAGTTTTAGCTCGACTCGTGTCCATCCCTAGCAGTTTCTTGGAATCGATTAAGCGTAAAAAGATGTACTATCGACCTCTTGCAGTTTTAATGATGTTCGATATAGACTAAAAACTGTAGTAGGTAGAGAGGAACTGTTTTCTGTATTCAATTATTCCTTCCAAGAGTATATTCCATTTCCACTCTAATCTCTACAAAAACCGGAAGCGATAGAAATGTACTACCACTCCTGGTTTCAATATTAATTGATAAAATGTCACGCCATAGAAACCAAACTTCATAACATGTCGTAAACGTAAAACTTGTACTTGTTAATTTTCCATTAAAATAATCTCAAAAATTTGATTTGGTCTTATTAAACTTTAACTCGTACTATAGTCAAGTGACGATATAAAACGATAATCATGCCTATTGTTCTGTATGGTTGTGAAACGTGGTCGCTTACTCTGAGGGAAGAACATAGACTGAAAGTATTTGAGAACAGGATCCTGAGAAGAATATTCGGACCCAAGAAGAACAAGAATGGGGAATGGCGGAAGCTTCATAACGAGGAACTACATAGTTTATACGGTTTACCCAACATTGTTAGGGTCGTCAAGTCTAGGAGGCTTAGGTGGGCAGGTCATGTAGCTAGAATGGAAGAAAGTAGAAACGCTTTCAAAGTCTTGACTGGTAGACCCATAGGAAAACGACCATTAGGAAGACCTAGGCGCAGATGGGAGGACAATATTAAGATGGATCTCGCAGAGATAGGAATACAAAGTAGAAACTGGTTGCAATTAGCTAAGGATAGAAGTCAGTGGAAAGCTTTTGTGAACGCGGCACTGAACCTCCGGGTTCCATAGGCCATAGAGTTAGTTAGTTAGTTAGTTATAGTCAAGTGAAAACTTCTTCTACCCTATTCGATAAATTTTGAAACCTAACTTCACTACTAAATATGTCCCATTTTTGACATTTGTGCAATCTAAAATTCTGCAGCCTAATATAGGGTTCCCAACTTTCCGGTATTTCACCACAAGACTGGTATTTTTGTCAGGTTACATACTTCAAGTTTTAAAATGCAATTATTCTTCCTCTGTTTTGAGGACTATGAGCTGGACAGTACTCTAATATTATAGATCCAATATTGTGCTTGAAAAATTTAAGTTTCTATTAGGGTTGCCATTCGTCCCGGAAAATCCAGAACCGTCTCGAAATCGAGATCTTCGTCCCGGCATCTCAAAAATATTTCCCGGGACGCTTAAATGTCCCGGATTTTAACGAAGAAAAAAGGAAGCGAATATTATAGTTTTCTTTTTCCACAGGATTAGGTATATAATTATTTTCTTTAACTTCTAAGTATGACAATTCATAAGTTGAAAAAAAAAGTATATAGACTTAGGTACCATGTTTTAGGAATTGACGATAACTTCTAATATACTCATATTTCACAAAAGGGACTTTGGTATTAGGATCTGTGTGCCCCAAATAACATGAAATTGCACTTAGGTGAAAATAGCAAAATTTGCACATTCGTGGTTTTGGCATTGGATCGATTAAAACATGGATTTAATTAAGTTCACGATTTAACTACTTTGACATTGAACAAAGCATTCGTTTCATTGGACCAGGGACAAAAGATTTTACTGCTCAATTTTATTGTTATCTTTAGTACTCTGTTTCACTCTGTATCTGGAATATTTTAATCAATAATCCCTGACTGATATGTTTGGTAATTTTCCGCTGACCATTCAAGAAGAAAAATATATTTTCAAAGGAGGCATCATACTTTGAATGAGCTAAAACAGACTCTGAAAGCCACGAATCATAACAGATCCTGAGAAATTAAAAAAAAAAATGCTTACCAGGGAGGGAGGGAGTAAATCATCTGCTTACGTCTGCTTAACTAGGGAGAAGGTCTACTAAAATTATTAAAAATGTGATTAATTGCGTAATACTTAAATAACTCTATCGAATGGAAGAAAGTAAATTAGTATATAACATTTCTTTTCATTTTATGCATTTCAAAGATTCTCGTAATTTAGTAGCTTTCCGGATTTTCATTTTTGAAATATGGCAACCCTCTTAGGATCTTACACTGAGCTTAATTCATACGGCGATATTGATGTTCATAAGGTGATGTTTGTGGTTTTGTAGTTCATACGGCGATGTCACAAAATAATTACAAAAAAGTTATCACACAAACATCGTAGAGTCATTTACTGAAACAACTTCAGTAATTCCTAAAATTTTACTTTTTACTTTCTTTCTTCCTGGGAAATTTCGTATTTGTTATAAATAAAGTAGTGATCAAAAGAGGAGCTATGCAAGTGGCAACCTGGCTGGGTGCCTAAAAATGGCGCCCTATTGTCCGGTTCCGGTGTATGGCATGAATCTTCAATGATGAGACATTTACGCTTAGGTCTTTACCTTAATGAAAGCTGGGTGACTACGCAACATGTGTGAACATCGTGTGTCGACCTGCTGAGCAATATGTGGAACCCACCATTGTCTTTGGTTATCTTGAATACCGTTGTGAACTAATATTAAGAATAAAATGTGATCTTACGTTTTTACAAGCTCTTCGCTACTTCTGAGGTTTGGTTGTTATTTTTTTTTTTTTTTTTTTTTTTAATTTCATTGGCAACAACTCAATTGAAGTGAGTCTCGAGAGCCACATGAACCCGCATTGTTGTTGGCACTTTCTTAAAGAACACCTCACAGCAGAGCAGCGTCTGGTTAGCTCAAAATAAAATAAATGCAGCAGCGGAAACGGCTTTTACAAGGTTACGAGCGTCCTTCGAAACCAATTCCTCCTCCACTAAACTTTGAAGGTCTCACAAGACGTTGCAATATGAGATGTTACAGCTAGGTCAGTGACAAACATGGAAATGGGCGTTTCTTTTGTGATATTTCTATAATTATAATGCTTTCTCTGTGAACCAAACTTAAAAATTAGTCATGGAATGGGCATCTGGGAAGGGTGATCCTTGTAATTATTCTCCTATATGAAAACAAAGCGAAATATAGAAATAGGAAGATAGAAAATAGAACAAATGACTAGTTTTCGATATCTGGTAGTATTATTACTGATTATATGAGGTGTGAACGTGAAATAAAAACAGGGATAGGAATGGGCGACACAAGCCTTTAAGAGGATGAAAAATATTAGGTGGGACCTTGAACAAAGAGTTGAGAAAAAAGACTCATAAAATGCTTCGTATGGAGTATTGTGTTGTACAGGGCAGAAACATGAACATTATTCATAATGATTAAAAACGACTGGAAGCTTTCGAAATGTGGCTGTGGAGAAGAATGGATAGAATTAGTTGGGTCGAGCGGGAAACGAATGAGAAGGTGTTAGAAATGGTGGGGAAGAAAAGAACAAATTTAGATATTGTTAAGACTAGAAAGAAAAACTGATCAGGACATTGACTAAGAATAAATTGTATCATAAGGGATGTGCTATAGAGTATGGTGGCAGGAAAGAGAGGGAGAGGGCGAAGGAGACTACAATTAATGGACAATATCAGAACAGAGAAATCGTACATAAGACGAAAGGTTAGCGGATGACCGTGGAGCATGGAAACTTCTCAGTTGCAGCAAGTGACCTGCCAATAATGGCAGAACACTTATGATATGATGATGATGAAACCAAAGGAAATATTTTCTTATTCTTTTTTTTTTTTTTTTTTTTTTTTGTGCACAAGCATTGTTATCATTGTTCATACACTGTGTATCGTTTTAACAAAAATTGTAATGGACACTAGGATCGATACTGAATCTGTATAGTGAAGATTTTAATAATTGAGGAGTTTGATGCAATAAGCTCTTAAGTGTGAAACATGCATTTGGAGAAAAACGATGTTGAAAATTTAAGTAGTGTTTTTTTTTTTTCTTACATAAAACAATGTAATATGCAGCATTTTATTCCGATATTGAATTGAAATGTTACCAGGAGGATAAACAAGCATGCCAAAAGCCACAAATGCGTTTGATGCAAAAAGGGTGTAAACTCGCTTAGGCTTTTATTACATCAAACTCCTCAATTATAGAAATTACATTACAGTAGTTACCTTCAATTCAACTTTAGAAATGAAGTTTTAATTCCCATTTCCAGAATTTGTCAGGAATAATTTTTCTCAGGGTTTCTGGGAATATTTGGAAACAGGAAGTACCTTCGATTACTTTGGTTGTAACTTCTTTATCCGAACATATCCGCATTTTGAACGGTAAAACTTTCCGTATTTTCTAAGCTCCAGTGTATTGTAAATTAAATTTCAGACATTTCACATGTAAAGGTATGTTTGGCTATTTGTACTCAAACAGGGATTTAAAAAAAAAAAAAAAAAAGATCAGACCTACTGAAAAATATGAATAGACGGAGTCAACATAATGTTGCGTGAGTACTCTTGTTTATTTATTATACATTTCAATATACAGAGTAGCCCAAAAGTAGGTGTACAGACCTGCATCTATTAAGTATGACATTTTAATTTATTAAGATAACGAATTTATTTGCTTTGGTTTGTTCCGAGCTCAAGGTATAAGTAAAAATAAATTAAGAATAGATAAGGAAGAAACTAAGTCAATACCTGTACGAGTAGCAATAAATAAACCATATAAAATGTCATGACCGGTCAGTATGGGACTGTATACCTGCTTTTGGGCCACTCTGTTTCTTTCACGTTGTTTGAAAAGCAAACATTAAAATAACAAAAATTTTAGTAATGATCCAAGAAAATGAATCAAAAGATTGTGATGTTCGCCAAGAATTTTAAGAATGATCAAAAATGCATTAACAGATTACGATCTTTGCCAATAGTTTGTTTTGGATCAGTGGCCACAAAACTTTGAACGGCCTCTAAATTGAGTTTTTTTACGGATTAAGCACATTATACTGAGTTAAGTGTGAGTTTTTCCGGATATAAGGCCTACAAGAAAATTTTTGATTGAAATATTTTGGATCTTTTGGGCCAATTGGATCAGGGGCCACAAAATTTTTGAACGGCCTCTAAATTGAGTTTTTGTATCTTGTTAAGGAATAAGCACATCATACTGAGTTAAGTGATAGTTTGAGTTCAACTACACTGTATGTAGTTCTCCAGATATAAGACCTACAAGAAATTTTTTGACTGAAATATATTGGATCTTTTGATCCAAAAAAAAAAAAATAAAATTTATCATTATTGTATTGAAAATTAATGTTTACCCTATATAATAAGTTAAAAGAATTAACTCTATGGCCTATGGAACCCGGAAGTTCAATGCCGCATTCACAAAAGCTCTCCACTGAATTCTATCCTTAGCCAACTGCATTCAGTTTCTACTTTGTATTCTTCCTATTTCTGCGAGATCCATCTTAATATTGTCCTCCCATCTGCACTTAGGTCTTCTTAATGACCGTTTTCTGATAGGATTTCCATTCAATCTGTATTCTTTCCTCAAAGACCTGTTTCGCAACCATTGAACACAACAGACATAATTATTGTTTTATATATTTTAAGCTTCAAATTCTTCGATAGACAAAATATTTTGAACTGAATAATAACACGAACTTAATGCTTTCAATCGATATTTAATTTCTTCGCGGATATGTTTTTAGCCTGTTAATATTGATCCTAGATATTTGAAAGTATCCACTTTGCAGAAAGTATTATTTAATATTTTTACGTATCCATAATTTGCAGCATTACGATTCCATTGAATTTCTATGTACTTAATTTTCTCTACCTTCAGTTCTGAACCAATGTTCCTGCAAGCGTTTAATAAAGCCTCTGCATTTATTTGTATTGTTCTCCTATCATCCCCTATCAGATTTACGTCATCAGCATACGCCATAACCTGGTGAATACCATTCAGCTTGAGGCCCTGGTTGTTATCTTTGATTTTCCTCACAGAGTACTCCAGAACAAATTCATTTAAACGTATTTTAATTAATCTAACTCTTCTTCGGTATTCCAAATTCTGTAAGAATGTTGTACAATATTTCCTTCTAACCGAGTCGTTGGCCTTTCTAAAATCAATAAACTATTGATATACCGGAGAATTGTATTGTCATTTCTCTTCGAGTATTTGACGAATTGTATATACATATTTGCTCGATAGTTGATCGATTTGGTCTAAATCCGTACTGATAATCTCCAATATTTTCATCAGCGTATGGTTTCCATCTCGCTAACAGAATGCTTGAGAGGATTTTATAGGACTTTAACAAACGGGAGATGCCTCAATAATTATACAATCAGTTTTGTCGCCTTTCTGTGAATTTGAACAGTGACTGATCCTTTCCACTCTTTTAGCAATTCTTCCTTGTTCCAGATAAGGAGAATGAGTTTGTATATCTTGTTCCACATTTTTTCCCTTCTACTAAAATAAGCACAGCTAGAGTTCGTCTATGCCCGAACATAGGCCTATATGATTCTTTAATTTACTTGTAGCAATTTCTATCTCTTTTCAGGTACATGGGGTTCTTGGTTCGATCCCTGCTCAAGTTTTGTGGTGGACAAACACTGTGTGCGGAGATTTTTCGGGGTTCTCCCGTTTTCTCCCATTTTCTCCATTCCACGAATTCACTCATTTCTCATCATCACCGTATACTTTAGTCTAGCCGGCATAATGTGGGACGTAAAACTTAAAGATTTCATTTCATTTTCACTATTTCTTTTCAGTCAGGCAGTGGAATATGCTGTTCTACTATGTGCATTTCTCTTTCTCCACGAGCACCAGTTTTTTGGCTGTGTGCCAAGCAAATTTTCCATCTATTCAAAATGCTATCTGTATCAGTAAGAATTGTTTCGCCAGCTTTCTTTAATATGCCATGTAACAGTTCAGTGAAAATCTATTACATCAGAAATTTGCTTAAAAATGTATATTTCCTATATTATGTTGCTACTAAATAACTATCTAAAATCTACTCTAATTATAAAAACTCAATTTTCTATTACTGTTTTAGTACTACTACTGTATTACTGTTAGCAATGATGAGCGAAAGTACATTATTCGTAAACGTTAACTATCATGTTCTCACAAGAAAGGGACATGAACCTGTCATCCGGACATGGGAATCAAACCTAGTCCATTCGATAAACATTACAAAAAATTGTTCATGCACAAAAAATTAAGTGCCATGGACAACGGAGTAAATCCCTGGGTCCCATTAACCCTGTTAGTATAAAGAAAATCGTAGACATATTTTAAAATTCTTCTTCTTCTTCTTCTTTTTTTATTTCACAGTCTTTCCTACAAAGCTATTGAGATTTTTCTTACTGTTTGGAGAATAAAACTCCTTTTCCCAGATCAAGAGTAATCACAAAAAGCGGTTTACTGATCTGTTACGATCGAGCGAGGGAAAGCTTCAAGATATTTCCTGCAAGCTCGACATATGTGGCAAGAACCTTTGCCTTTATAATATTCATATGATCAGTGACATGTCTTGGTGCCACATTCACACATACCCTTCTCTTTTGGTTTGTCTGCTAAGGCAAGCCTCGACTTGCATATCTATTATAGTTCTCTCAACCGGAAGCCCTATTGTTAGTATTTCGTTCTGTTATTGCTATATCATCCTACTAGATCTCCGAAAATAAAGAAATTCCGCGTATGCGTATAACGTAGGAATATCACGTTTACATGTTACGACCCTTTCAGGTGTTAGCTCAAAGAGATACAGAGATATGACTCCAATATACTTCTTGCAAAACGTAGTACCATTAATGCTATGCAAATGGAGATAAAACTTACTACATTTGGATTTACTGCGAGCGTCATAATCAGTGGCATAATTACGATTTTGTTTCGGGGGGCTTCGCTAACTTTAGTCCGGCAAATGTGAAAATTCTGCAAGTTATTTCATTTACTTTAATATAGGATATAAAATCTCGGGGAGGCTTAAGCCCGAAAGCCCCCTTAAATACGCCACTGGTCATAATGTATGGAAAACATTTGTTTTTCGTATGTTCTTTAGCACAATATTGTATTTCAATATTATGCAATTAAAGTTGATATTAAGAAAACTTCAAAGCAGCGATTTGAGAAGTTTTGCTTCAAGTCCCTTACAGGATGACCCCGAGATATCCGTTGGAAAAATAGGACTCCACTGAGAAAAATGCTACGTTCCATGCACATTCTAAGATCCTAGGGTTTGATTTCCGGCGATAGCTTTTGTGATTCGAATTCCACGTTAAACTATAAGTCCACGTCTCATCGAGCCGGACTGTTGAACGGGACGCTAAAATCAAATCCGATATCCCAGGATATCCCCGAGATTTCTGTGATATGTGGATGGTTTAACTAGGCAAAAAAAACCTTCAGAAATTTTAATAAGTCATCTGAGTTCATTGTTTTCTAATTATAGAGCTCCCTCATTGTTATAGCCTATTATTAGCAGACGGATAGAAGATAGAGATGGGCAGCGGTTCGATTGTTAGAATTCATGTTATTTAAGATTTCACATTAAGGTGTAGATCCACGTTTCATATAGCACCAGTACTGAAAACACAATAAACTATTAAAACCAACCTTTTCTAATTATTCATTCACTTACGAAATTGATTACTGTGACTTCGTTCAATTCTGCAGACTTCGAACACAAATTAGTTACTTGATTAAGCACTTTCGTACTTAGTATTTCAAACCTTTCTTCCATCCCCTATCTAGTGTATCTTTTGTTAAGGCTTTTTGATATATGCGTACATTGTTTACACTGTAAGCAAAGATTAAGTCAATTTTTCTCTCGTTACTAATTAACGTGAACCGAACAATTCGGTACGTATTTCAAGGGTTCCAGCTACCCGAGGTTGAGAAAAACTGTTATATACTTTAAGTTATATGCATCTTCTCTTTATGATTTCTCTTCAAAAATAATAATGCAAATACTAACTCAGGTTGAACAACGGATGGTTATTTATTATTGTTTCGAATCGAAAGCGAGAAGTTACAAATTTTTCGAACACTAGTGTTAGAAGATATCTTAAGAAAATGGCAGTAATTAATTTTTATTTCCTTTTTTTTTCTTTCCAATGAAGTCCAAACGTGCCTAGTTAAAGACTGATGTGTATTACCAATTGAAAACCTTCATTACGTGCATCAGCAGACATTAATTTCATTGGTTTCTCCATAGTGACCTTCTTATCGTCACTCAACTTCCCAAAGCAAATGTTTTTTCCAAACTAAAATCGCTTTCCTCATTGCAGACGAATCGTCACATGTGTTTACCCTTATTTTAAACAATTTGTTTATAATTACATTTCAAACATACATTACACACAAATTACATTTGGAGTACAAACAACAGAATTTCCCACATGTGCTAACTCAAATTCATAAGGAAAGCTTAAAAAAAAAAGCCTTAATCGAGGAAGATTCAAAATTTCATAGGAGAAAGCCGATGATCTGTGTTCATAGTTGATTGCTTGTCTATCTCAGTTATATTGTTTCTCTTCACTATTTCGTAGTGTTTAATGTAATTCACAATTATGTATGTATAAAATCCGAATTATGTAAAATTAGAACCGTTATTTTTCTACCAAAACATTGTCATTAATATGAGCCAAGGCACTGCATTTACAATGAAAATTTTATTCCTTTCTTGTTTACTACAGAGTAGATAGTGGCATATGTAGGTATTTTCGATTCAGGGGCTTCAAGTTCAGTGTGTCAGCTGAAGATGTCAGTTGCTGAAGTCTTCCCTGTTAACTGAGCTCTGTAGATTAAATAGAGGCTCCAAATATTCTGTATAAAAGCACACCAATCCTTGATTAGAAACAGCCATTGAAGCTCCACCATGACTTCTTATTTTCTAACGTGTCTGAATCTGTGTCGAAGATTATTCCGTCGAGTTCTGATTCTGGAATATCATCTAGAAAGCTACCTTCAGTTGTTACAGTTCTGCTATCATCTGAGTCAAGGGTGGTGAGAGAGTTAGAAGTGCGCGGAAAGTATAAGAAGGTGTTGTTCGACGGTAATTCATCAATTTCTTCAACTTCGTTACCTGCTTCATCTGTAATTAATGAGATCGAAGATTCATCGCAGTGTAAAGCAAAAGAGTCGTCACTGGCATCCAGTCGATGTATTTGGACAAAAGATCTCAAATCAGATCGAACACTAATATAAGGAAGTATTCCAGTCACAGACATTTCTTGTGGAGAAATCCAGAAGACTGCATACGCTCGCAGAGTGAATATAAAATATTTTGTGACTACTTCTTCGTCGAACTTGGAGCTCCATATGGTATTACCATTACTGTCGCTACTTTGGTATTCGGTGCACCTTCTATCGCAACTGATGGTATCGATAATATCGTCTATATAAGGAAAATGTGCTTTGTACTTCGCAATGTAAGAACTTTCGAACCAATTCCCCATATCTATTTAAGAGCTATTTTTATATACGTACGTCTTTTTGATAATACCTAAGTCGCACTACTGAATTTTCCTGCTCTTAGCAACGACAACACTAAGCACAAGAATAGAAACTACAATTTTATCAACAATGATTTAGAATATTCTGTACTAGGCATAAAATTAGAGAATAAACAAATATACATTAAAAACGAACATTTTCATAGTTTAACGACCCTCAATCATGCGCGCCGACTACGTGGGTGCTCTGGGGGCTCCGGCACTCACAAGATTTTTAGTTTGGACCCGGATTTGTACCCGCTCCTCTTGCGTTTAAGTCAGCCTAGTTGCCGACTGAGCTAGGGCAGCCCCAACTTATCCTTATAGTACCGGCATATTTTACTTTACCAGAGCACAGCCCTTTAAGACAGTGATCTTTCATAAAAGATTTTAACTAAAAATAAATCAATCAAATATCGAGACTTTCCTGAAAACATATAGGTTAACACGTCCCGCCATTGATATGCACCCACATAAATTTTGGAAAGTCGGCGCTGTTGGCCGTGGTACCGTCCTTTCATGACCCTTTTCAGTCGGGGAAGAGGAAGAAGTCTGCAGGAGCGATATCTGGGCTGCAGGGTGGCTGAGAAGCTGTGTGATGCCATGTTTGGTCAGGAAGTTCATGACAGCAAAGATGATGTGGCTCGGTTCATTGTCGTGATGACGCTTCCATGATCCAGTGATTGCTGGACGGGCGCGGGCGACTTGTTTTCTGAGTTTCAAGTACTTCCACGTAGAATGCAGCATTAACAATCTGACCAGGCGGTACAAGCTCTTTGTGGACCACTCCTTTGTTGACAAGACACGTTGAAAGGGGTTCACATTAAACTAGATCTGCATCCTTGAAGGCTTGGAGACTACTGGCGACTGGTGCGCTGGTAGCTAAAACCCACCATCACCCAATCATCGCAGTAACATTCTCCTCCTTCGCCACATTATGGCGGGAAAAATAGTTCTACTACTTTCCAAACAAATTCTGTAGTTTTTCTTTAGTCGTTATTTAAGGTGTAAGTTTATACTTCATATATTACTGGGTTGTAAGTTTTTATTTCAGATTTATATTTTACATTTTTTGTAATATCTTGCAAAATGCGTTGATAGGAATAGGTTCTCCTTGTGAAACAGATTGATATTGACGAGTGATTTTGATGTGTGGAGTTCTAAGTTGAATTACCACTACGGTAAATACTGTTCAGTAACGAGTGATCATCGTGGGACAATTAGGGCATCATGGGGGTACTTCAACTAACAAAGTATCGTGGCATGAAGAACCCAACTTGAAATATTGATTTTCGTTCTTGTGGGAATTTGAAGGCCTAGTATTTGAACTATGTGTAAAACCTGTCTCTCTTATTGGACGAACAATTCTTTGTTTTCCGATTACTTGAATATATTGCTCAGTTTTTTTTGTTTTTTAAATATAGTATTTGAATTCTAACATTATTAGGCTTAGTCATATAAATGTACCGCATTAATGAATTCAAGTTGTAGCAAAATGTATGGAATTCTTAGGTTCCAGATTGCCTTTGAGAAAGAAAAGAATGTCGGTATCCTTGATGTTTGCGTGCCAAATTTCAGCGTAACAAGAAAGCAATTTTAAGTGTTGGCAGATAAGAAAAAGAAAATAAAAAATGAAACATTCTAACATGTAAACAAAATTCTCCACTCTATGCAATTGAGAGATTAGACTGTGAATCATGGGATATAAAAAGCAACTGGTTAGCAGGGACGTTGGAAACTAATCCTGCTTCGATAGAGGCGTTGGGGTTCAATTCAAACTGTGAACAAGTTACTGTAGAAACAATGTCAACCACTAATAGATGTTATACAGTATACAGTGCGTTCCACGAATAATACTAAGGCCCGTTCCCTGAAGAAACCAAGGCAAATAGAAACATGAAACCTTTTGTAACCTTCAAGGGATATATATATATATATATATATATATATATATATATATATATATATATATATATATATATATATATATATAAACATTATGCTGATAAGGAGAATCCCCCATGAGGGCGCCCAAGTGGGTTACGGGGGTAAATACAAAATTTTAAATAGCAACCTCTATCATGTGGTACCTCGTTTGAAAGATAACCACGTGTAGAGACCAGACCGTGTTCACAACGAACTCTTAAAATCTAACGTAGGCCTAGTTCGGAACGAACGCACAATACACGTACCACACGTTTAGTACTGTAACAGTATTGCAAATATAAAACATGCAAATTGAACTGAAACGGATAGAAAGGAGAGTACCATAATATTAATGAAAAAATGAACCCTTCGAGGCTCGAATCCCGGACCGCACGCGTACTGAAAGCACGTGTTACCACTGTGCTAATATCAAACTGCTACTCTTGTGGGCGAGATGTAGTTCATGAGGACGAGTTGCCCGTGATGATGCTTTGGTGTTCGACACCCGTACTTGAGCAAAGTCACTCTGTTTACTTGTGCACCACTATCAGATATGGCTTTCCAACCAACAGTGTATGAGGCACCACTTCAACACGGAGCAGTAGGTCTGAAGGCTATATACGTGTGTGTATGATTGTGCATTTGACCCTCCTACATTGCACGATTGCAGACATAATGAGGTCTCTTGAACAGAGAATTGAAATTGTTTTACTCTTTGGTGCTACGAATCGTTGGTACAGTGCAACAGCATGGTTTTCAATTAACGAGACGTGCGCAACCCGATTAGTGTTTCTTCTGTACGCCATTTATTACTCAAATTCTTTACGATAGGCAGTTTGACTAATGTCCCAAAGCCTCGAAACCCTAGTGTTGCTACGGAGAAGACACAGATACAAGTGTTGACAGTGCTGACCTTGCATCTTCAACAGTCCATAGCAATGGTGGCTCAAACGGGTGCAGTGGCACACAGAATCTTTTTTTTTTTTTTAATATAACTTTCATTCATACAAACTACTTATAGTCCAGGAGTTAAGTGACATAATCCCGATATGCAAATCGAGTTTTGTAAGCAGATGTGTGAGGCATTGGCGCGTGGAACCATTGTGCTGACAAATGTGTGTTTCAGCGATGAGAGTATGTTTTACCTGAATGGAAAGGTCAACAGGGATAACTGCCGATACTTGTGTGACACAAATCCTCATGTATTTCGTGGAGGCAACACGCAACACCCACAGTCGCTGAATGTCTGGGCGGGTAACTTCGTAATCAAAATCGGACCCCTCTTCATCGATGGAATATTAACATTTGAGAAGTCCTGGCGATACTCCAAGACTTGATTTTATCATTGATTGTGAAGGCAGTGGAAGAGAATCCGTAAGAATTTGAAAGATTCCGCCTGTTTTTCAGCATGACGGCTGTCCTGCCCATTTTCACCGTTTTGTACGTGACTATTTAGACGGTGTGCTTCCGGGATGATGGATTGGTCATTGTGGCACCATTGAATGGCCAGCACGTTCGCAAGATCTTGATCCACTCAACTTTTTTCTCTGGTCTATTTGAAGACTATGGTGTTCCGCACACAGCATTGCGGAGTTCCGCCAATGCGTAGTTGATGCTTGTCATTCCATACCCTTAATGACTTTTATCCGTGTTCGAGAGGAGTTCGTACAACGTTCACATTACTGCCAGGAGGTGGGCGCTGCACAATTGGAGCATATCCTCCTTTAATGTGGCATGTCCCAAACGTTACCATGTTTCTCTCTGCTTACAGGTTTCTAATGTTTCTTCGACCGTACTTTACGAATGACTATCATGTTGACTAAGGACACGCTAGCAACATGAGGTTTCCAGAACTGTCTCTACACCTGACTACCTTTCAAACGAGGTAGCACACGATAGGGGTTGCTATTTAAAATTTTGGAGTTACCCCCCGTAACCCCTTAGGCTTCCCTCATGCTGGATTCTCCTTATTACCATAATGTTGTCTTTTATGTCCTTTGAAGGTTGCAAAGGTTTCCTGCATCTATCTGCCTTGATTTCTTCAGGATACGGGCCTTAGTATTATGCGTGGAACGTACTTCGACCGTACTTTACGGATGGCCGCCATGTTGGATTTGGACACGCTAGTGACATGTAGTTTCAATAACTGGTCTTTACACGTGATTACCTTTTAGACAAGGTACCACACGGTGGGGGCTGCTATTTGAAATTTTGTTACCCCAATAACCCCCTAGTGCCCACTTCACGCAGATTCTCCTTATTAGGATAATGTTATCTTGAAGATTACAAAAAGTTTCATGTTTCTATCTGCCATGGTTTCTTCATGAGACGGGCCTAAGTGTTATTCGTGGAACGCACTGTATAGAATTACAATCTATAACTTATATCTAATATGCAAATAAAAGCTTTGTGCCATTCGTATTAGGGCTATGGAAAATAAGGTTTGTGTAAAAATCAACAAACAAGAAAATCCTTATTAGACAGACTTGAAAAGGAATAAGCGTCAGTGTTACAATAGTCTAATAAATTTTCTGTTTATTAAGATTCTTATCTGTACTCAGATTAAAAAAAAAAAAAAAAAAAAGTTTGTTACTAACGTACAGATGTTAAAAACTTATGCCATCTTTTTTTCTTCTCAGATCATTGGTTTGTGTAGGGGGAAAATGCTTGTCTTTCCTTTGAAGTAAACCAAATTTTTCTTTGAATCAATTTAAATGGTCCTTGTCTATCTGCATATTAAATTATGTAAGTTATTATTTTTTTCCGTAATTTGATTTTTTCCTGGAAAACTAAGGACAAACTATATATATATACCAGTTTAAAGTCTCACGATTACTCTTTAGGTTAAGGGAGACGGATGCTTAAGGGAAACGAATGATGATGGAAGAATTGGTGGAATGTGAATATAGGAGGAAACGGGAGTGCCCAGAGAAAACCCAAAGACACGATGTTGACCAGCACAAACTTCCTTGGCCGGGTATCAAACCAGGGACATCCACGCTACAGAGGTAAGCGCTCTACCACTGAGCCAGCGTGTACCCTCCCCCAAGGACACTATAGCCTATATCATACGAATTTTCAGCCGAACTCATCCGATCGAAATCAAGTTTGGCATTGTGGTTGACCTTGATCCTACTATATAATTGTAGGCGTTTTGTTCTTGAATGACAAGCGGTCAAATTTTACGCCATACCCTAACAGCACAAGATGTGCTAGGCATTTGTCATTTAGGTGTCCCAGCTATTTTTAGGTACCCGACACTTGGCACATATGATATTCATGTGTTAAGTATGTACTTCAGCTACCTACAGTTTTAGGTACTTGTTACACCTACTTGATATTTGCAACTATGTTCCTCAAATATAGCATTTATATATCTGGCTCAGTTTCGCACTTTAACATTCATGAAATAAAGTAGACACTCGTCAATTTTTATAAAATTACATGGCGAGCAGATTTTATCTGATCCCAAATGGTTATATAGTCGAATATATGCGGTCAAAGGAGCACTCTGATTAGTCGAATGCAAAAGACCTCAATAATTTATCCTTCTATAAGCGCCATTCTCTTTATCGCCTCTGTGGCCAAGTCGTAAGAGCACGCGGCTAGTAATCCAAAGGTTGGTGGGTAGCCCTACTTATTTTTTTTACTTGTTTAAAGTGTTGTTTAGACACACCTTAATGTAAACACATTACGCATATAGGCGATTTAACATATTTTGGGGAGTAATTTTGTGGTTCATTGACGCTTACGGCATGGGGAATATACCTAGAACATACTAGGCATGTTCCTCAGGTACATGTCAGGCATGTGCCTAGGGGCGGACATAGACTGTGACTATTCCTTGCCATCCATGTGATTTCTTTCTCAGAAGTTTATAAGGCACATACTGGACTCATTCCCATGTACCTGAGGGAACATGATAGGCATATGTCTGCTATGTAATTGTGCTGTTAGGATATTTTCGAAAAGAAAAAATTCATACACCGGACTTCGATTGGGATGAAATTTGGCATCATAGTAAACTTTGAAGTGTTATATAAGCGTCTGAAATATTATGTAGGGCGCAGGCTTTCGGTTCTCGAGTTATGAGTGGTTAAATCTTGAATCCATTTTCAGTAATGTATTGCGAAGTTTCGAAATGGGCAGGTTGAAATATTTGACTGACATGTATTGAAACCGCAAGTGGTAGTAGATTTCTATTACTTCTGTGTTTAGTAGAGAGTTAAGGATGGAGATGAAATGTACTCTCGGAATGTATAATCGATTGCCGAAAATCTTTTCTCGCTATCTATTACCGTTTTTGCTCTATAGTGATCGTTAGAACCGGAAATAGTTTATTTCTACCACTTCCGGTTTGAATATGGCCTTCATCAACGAACACAATTTCTAAGTTTTACTCTCTATATCCCGACCAAAATTGATGATGATCCATGAAGTACATTGGATATACATTTGGCTCCTGGACGAACAGACAAGGTAAACCAAATTCCTTTAAAAAATGAACCAGATAATATATTTAAAAATACTGACACTTATTATATATAAAATAATTTAATTGAATATATATACGAGGGTAATTCAGAAGGTAATGCTTCCAAGGTGATACCTTTATTTGTGTTTGGCAGATAGCACCGATACAGGTATCAGTGGAAAGTTTGCAATGTAAGCTACAAATGGTGGCACCATTTTAACCTAGTCCCCATTACGGGCAACACACTTTCGCGGACGCGAAACAAGTTTTTTCATGTCGTCGGCAAAGAATTGTGGTGGCTGCTGGCAACTCCATTGCCGAACTGCTGCTTCCACCTGCACGTTACAATTGAATCGGTGAGTTGAAAAAGGTACACATTCCAAAAATATAAACTTTCGGAAAACTAAGAAAAACTGTTTTGTGAGAAAACTAATTGTTCTACCAAAATATTTACTATTGTCAATTTGTGTCGTTTGGTGTAGCAAACCTATTGCACATGGTACCTGTACATATATTTTTATATATATACCATATAATTGTGTAAAGATGTTTAGGAATATGTTCCTTTTTCAACTCAATGTTTTTAAATGCACAATACCTTATCCCAATTAGTGGATTATGTTAAACAGGTTTCAAAAATAAGTGAGTAATATTATTCAATCTTTCTATAAAAGCAAACAAATGTATTTGAAAACTGTTAGCTACACATATTGACAAAAATAACAATGTTTTCCGGTAAAACAAAGGTCATTGTTGAATTTTTCAGAGTAGACAATCGTCAATCATCTTGATCTAGCGGATCAGCAGCTGAAAAACAAAAGCCTTGATCGAAAAACTTTATAAAAACATGTTCCCTTTCAGTTTGACCATCGTTAGTAATTTTTTTGTGTGATTAAAAAAGCCGAGCTGCGAAAAAGTGCTGAGATAATAACATTGAAACGATTTATTTTACTTTGCCATTGCAAATCAGTCTTTTTTGGTTACATACAGGGTCCAATATCATAACCTACCATAAAACATGTCTGTAATAAAGATAGCAATACTTAGGCTAGGTTAGGTTAGATTGTATTATGAAGTTTCGTGTTATATTCAGACTGTAGTTAGGATAGATAAGTTCAGGTGAAATGAAAATAGTCTAAACTAATTTACAAAATATAAAATACTGAATATAAAATTTACATGTTTTTCATTGTCATTAAGCGTGTTTGATTTAATTTTGATCTTCAGGTCTTCACAGGTACTGCAGGCTCCGACCTGAGGCCTGCCAAATCGGTAACCAAAGTTTTTCTTGAAATATTCCAAATAAAACTCATACTTAATAACATTCTTCAACTCAGGACATTTTTCTATGAAAAGTTCATGCATTTTTGCCACATTAGGCTGAGCATCGAGATATATGGTTGATGTAGACGTATAATGTGCGACATATTTATGAAATTAATCAATATGTTCATGTATTTTAACTAGATGTGAGGCTGGAATAGCATTAGCATCGTGTTTACCTCTCATGTCAATAGGGAAATTCCAAGAAGCCAAAATCTTTGTCAACCTAATAACAACTTTGTGTGACACCGCATGAAGGCTTATGTACGCATTACGACATACTTCAACTCTGCTCGTCCCTTTCATGGCAAATTACTTGAAAGAGGACTCGTATTGCTTTGGGTTTTGATTTGATGGTCTGAGCCTTGCAGCCTCATGCCTCTCAATTAGGCTCACTAATAATGTGTCCTGCTCGTTCTTAGGTCTGCCACTATATAGAGTTTTAATAATGTTCTCCTTTTCCTCAATAGAGAAACTATCCATGCATTTTCTCACTGCTTGGGCCGGTTGTTTTGGCTCGAACAAGAACGCCTGCTGAAGTTACAAACTCGACGCCTCACCTCGACGCCTTGCTAACTTTTGCATCTTCCGTACAAGTTTTTCTTTGTTAAGTCCACCCTTTTTACGGCTTGGTTCACCACTGTCACTGTTTCGGACATTGATACTAGGTTAAAGCAAAGAAACACTAATTAACTTCACTACACTACTTTTCGCAATGATCTTCACTTTCCACTTTTAACACAACCAACATGACCTTAAACAACAGTTCACCTGTTAAGTCATAACACATAACTGAACACTAGCGCTGTGGCGAGTGCCGCCGGTACTAGCGCGGCTGTGAGTTGAGGAATATGTCCCTTCTTCAACTCAATCGCATCTACATATTTTTGGCAAGCTCATTTGCAATAGTGAAATATGTTTCTTTTTCTGCTGTATGGATGTAGATACGTTCAAAGAAAAAAATGGCTATCTCAGTTTAATTTGTGATATTTTTGGAAAATGTACCTTTTTCAACTCACCCATTCAATTGTAGCGTTGCCCTTAAGGTGATCCTTAAGTTTGGGAAAGTGCCAAAAGTCGCAGAGCGCCAGTTCCGGACTTTAGGCAGGATGAGGCAGAATGTCAATAACACTTCGCCAGCAGATCGGACAAATTTGAATTTTTGGGCGGAGAAGAGGACATGTGGCAGTACTCCATCGACTGATACTTTGTTTCCAGATTGTAATGATGTATCCACGACTCATTGCCAGCGATGAATATTCCTGGGCACATAACCTTCCGCAGTCAGAAATTCAATGAGAACCCATTGTTTCAACTAGATGTCTCCACTGGATGCCATACATTGCTCCATTACTCTGGAACGAGAAGGTGAAACAAGTGACATTCTATAGCTAAAACACCAGTTCATTAATAAGAAACAGTTCAGATTCTTTGCAGTACTTTTGTCAAAGTAGTGGGCTTGAGGCACTACTTTCTGAATCACCCACGTACATAAGGATGAAACTGGGACAGGATTTTGTAAGTAATAATACCTATAAATTATGACGCCAACCATATAACGTAGAAAAGACGGAGACCAAGAGGAAGAGTAAAATTACGATGTAGCCACCAAATATGTTTTAGTACAATTAGAATATACAGCCATAAATCCCTTTTTATTATTATTAGAAAGAAAACAATTGTTAAAATAATTTAATGTATATCAGAACATGGAAAAAGCTGTACCACAAAACACAACTGGTTTTGGATTTGTTCAAGTAAATAGTTTCAATTCCCAGGAATTTGAATGTCGATTTTGTTTTTTAGTCTTTGAAATAAATAAAGAAAATAATTTAGATACGTCGTACTTATGAGATTATTTTCTTTTTCTGTGACAGAAGTGGAACCAAGCTTCCCCTATCGGGACGTTACAATTAGAAGAAATGTAGATGTTGATGAAGTGTACGAACTTCAAACGGAAATAGGAAGGTAAGTAACAATTAACTAAGTATAATTTTAACAACTTGCATCCAGATCTACAGATATCATCAGAACTAACAGTGTTGGCAAAAATATCAAATTTCTTATTGCAATGATTATAAGTATGTCGAACAGTAGCGTACCCAGGAATTTATTTCGGGGGGAAGTCCAAACTAAATATGAAGGTATTTTATATTAAAATTCCTAAAATTGCCCCTAAAATTAGACTAAATTTTTAAAAAGTCGAAATTTCGGAGGGGTCCGGACCCCCAGGAATACTACAATACTTTGTTCTGAATCGTACAAAGTAAATTGAATCGCAAAATTAATTTTTAAAAAATAATCCTTTAGTAAGTGCTAAGATTCAGACCCCGCAGTTCCAATATGCACTCAATTCCAAAATAACTTCAATCAATCTTCAAAAAAAAAATAACCGAATCATAAAATGAATAAAATAATTCAATCTTTCAACAATTGCAAAATTGAAAATTCCACTCAATTTTAAATTGAATTGAATACATATTTATTAAGACGGACGAGAAACTTCGGACCAGTAATAAGTACAATGCAAAAAAGAATTAATGGTGGGCAGTCCTCCCCCTCTCTCGACTTTTTTAGAGTTTTACAATCACTTATAAAAACTCATTCGGTTTTGATACAATATTGTGTATGTTTTATTTGACTCTTTTTCCGTAATCCCTTGTGCTTTGGAATAAAATCAGTTTAAGAATAAGCGATAAATTTAGTCCCCTCATGTGATACGGATTACCTCCCTCCCAGTGAAAACACTTGTTTCACGATAATTTTCGAAAAAATCTGACAAGGAATATGACGCATATTTTCTTCGAGCTACGCAGTGATCCCTTTTGTATAGTATCTTATGGGGCGTTTACACTTGGTCGATTTAGTCGCACGACTAAATCGATTTAGTCGCACGACTAAATCGACTCGCTGCATTTGCCACTAAATCGAAGCAACTAGGCCGAATCAGATCGATGGATGTGTTCAAGTATTTCAACCACAGAAAATAGAACGTATTTCAATTCAGTTGCCAGTCGATTAGTCGCCTTCGATCAACAAGCGATTAAGTTGAAGTCCGGTTTACACGGTCGATTAAGTTGAAAGTGACGTCAATTCAACTGAATCGAACGCAAATCGACTAAGTGTAAACGCCCCATTAGAGAGATCAATGAAAAATAAAGGGTGTATTTAACCCTCTACCGATTAAAAAAAAAAAAGCACGATAACTTAATAAAGTTATTTCATTCTGACACACCATAATATGTAGGAATTTCACAATAAAGAAAGTTAAATTACAGAGCAATTTACATTGTGTATACTTCAAACAGAATTTGTGAGGATGCAGACAATAACTCCAGTTGTGATTATGGATTGGTATGATTATTAAATAGATTGGTATTTTTCCCGCTATTCTGCGGTTTTTGCATTTTGTGAGTCTGGCAACGCTGCGTAGACTGAAGTTAATCGAGTTTGAACAAGAAGACACAGGACAACGTAAGGTATTATTATTTTGCTGGACAACAGGCATTTTGATTGCATTAAAGGCGCTTCATGCCTGTTTCTAAAATAATACAGTAAATAAACATATAAACTATATAATAAAAAGATATAATTCAGTTATCCATTTCATAAAATTGAGAGATCTTTATGGCATTTGTTGTTGTATTACTACCTTTCAATAAAGATATAGCAAAATTTTAATAAATTAAAACTATATCTTTTTGTAAACTCGAACTAATAGTAGACGTGAATTAAAGTGTTGGGTTAAATTCCAAAGTTGGGCGTCCGTTTTCAGCGAAATTTTTAAAATTTACAGGAAATATATGGATAATTTGATCGTTTGTGTGCTTGATAATATATAAGAGTCTCGAAAAATCTGTTTATTTGTTATATATAAGCGGTTATAAACATGGGACTATATGGCGAGCGGAGGGAACTACTTGGCGCAAGGTAACCGAACAGTTGCATTGTGGGAAAGAAACTAGCACTTATGTTACCAACATGGCGAATGTACAAGGGCAATGAACTAGCAGTTTTAACATTTGTGAAGGAATACATTGATAACGAGCAAAATATTTTATAAGTTTGTGAAGAGCACGGATTAATGAACCTAATAACAAATTGCAGAAAGTGTGGAAAGGAGAGAACAGTGAAAACACTTGACGAAAGCGGACGCCCAACTTCGGAATATATGCCAAAGTGTTTTATGAATATAATCATTACATTGGTGGATATTGAAAATAAACACGTATTTGTAAGTTACGGATAATACCATACGTGAAAGGTGAGCCATAGAAATCAATTTATGTTTGTGAAATTACTTCAATATATTGAAAATTTCTGTGCAGTTAAAGGATATGGGGACTGTTTATAAAATTCTTTTTCCATTGCTTTTCTTGCTTTCAATACGTGATTTAACAATCTAGATAGTTTTTCTCTTGGTTCATGCGCAAATCAGTAGCGTAGCCAGGATTGTTGTTTGGGGGGGGTGTGGCTTAGTGTTATATATATATATATATATATATATATATATATATATATATATATATATATATATATATATATATATGCGTTTGTTGCGTCAGAATGTTTAGTTTTAATAATAATTATATCTTTTTCTGAAGTGCTAACCTCTCTAGATATTTCTTCTCAATTGCTGTTTTTGCACACCACTACTATATTTTTTTCGTTCTAGGCGTTTTTCTAAAACGTTTTGCGAGTCTTCCTCTGAATTAATATCTTGTTTAGATTTTTCTCCGTTGTTTTTTGGTTTCCTTGCACATTTTACTCACCAAATTAACACAATTGCCTTTTTTCCGCTTTAACCACTTTTGCAAAGTGATTTGCGACATTTTGCAATTGCAAACGTTCTTTTTTCGACACCCTGAACTCGTCTAACTTAAGCAAATCTTCTGAATTGCTCTAGTTGATCAAACATCAGATATTGCTGTGAGATAGTCACATGCTACAAGTGTTTACTATTATTTTCCACCCTCTCCTATTAACATTCTTTCCTAAAAAAAAATCTTTCATTTGAATGAAACCAAAACATCAAAGGAAAATATTTATTTTTACCCCTCCTTTCTTTCATTCAGCTTGTCTAGAAACTGTTTAGTGACATGTTATGTTCTGAAATAGAGTACGTGGAAGGCAATTGCTGTTTTTTTGGAGAAAAAATTACAAACATCATATCACCAAAGTAAATTGTCGGAACCCTTTGGGGGGGGGCTTGGCCCCCCTGGGCCCACCCCTTCCCTACCCACTTGCGCAAATAGTTGCTTAGAGACATGCCTAATGTGCCTGCAGATTCGTACTGTTATGTCCCCCGATTTTAAATAGGACATCTTATGTTTTTTTTTTTTTTTTTTTAAAGAAAGAAATCGATTTTTATCGTATGGTATATGTTTTGTTGAAATTTACAGATATACTCATATAGGTAGTTTGGAGTTTGAGCCTGTCTATTTCACCTGTGCCCTCGGAAACTATGCGAACTATACTTCGGCCCCACCCCCGCCTCCCTCTGGTTGATGAAACCCTACCTTTGGTTAGGAAAGAGAAATGAATGACCTAAGCTGTGTTGCCACTTTGTCATTCTGTCGTTTGGTCTTGACGAGTGAAGATCGTAGACTACTTAGAGTGGTTAATAGAGACCTGCACGGGCCGATTTTTCGGCCCGAGTCCAATCCAGCCTGAATGTACCTACTATCCATTTCATAAAGATAGGCCCCTGACTTCGTGGTGCTGCCGTGACGTTCATGCAAAACTTATATTGCATTGTTGTACCTCGTTAAAATTGCTGGAATGTTGTTTTTTCAATACTTAAGATATAAAAATTTTCTTTGTACTATGTAGTGAGAAAAAAATAAAAATTAATGAAAAAATGCGTATTTTTCGTACTTTTTTGGTAGATCAATGTTTATAGGACTATATCTCAGAAAAGAGATCACGTGAAATAATTTCCTGTGTACAATATGTAGATGCATCCATTAACTGTAAGTTGTGAAAAGTTCAATTTTCATCACTTGATACTTTTTGTGTAATTAAAACAAATGTACAACGCTCTGATCTCCTTTACCATGGTAGGTAGAGAAACGTACAAAACACTATTAGAAAATTTGGAAGTCTAGTGTTCCAAATATTTGAAACTATTAATTAAAAAAAGATTTAGTTGGTAGAGTATTTATTTTTAAAAAAAATTTTTTTACTTCAACATATTCTCTGCGTTAAGCGGTGAGCCATGTTGCAGCCCAATCATTAAATTCCCCGCGCTTATATGAAGGTACAGCATACAGTAAGTGGAAGTGCGGCACCGCTGCCGTACAGTGTTGTCGCGTTCAGGAAGCCTGTAGCGCGAAACCTACTTCATAAGAATGTAATAGGAAAAAGTATTTATTATAACCTTTCACATCATAAAAATAATAATAATGCATTACACATCTGAATGTAATCGAAATAAAACGTTGAAGTAAAACATCCAAAAACTCATCTCTTAATCTATTTACTTCATTCACTTTCATAATGGGTTTGTTGACTCATCGCTGCTCCTGCTATCTTCCTGAACACTTATTAATATTGGCTCCATTTCTACCTCAAGATCTATCAGTATACACACTTTCCAGCTTACGAACATGTTAAAGGTTAAAAAGAAATGTAGCCTTGGCAATCACGTGTTCACCCAAGTTCTGCGATCAATTCCCCTGTCGAATGTACAGTAACACAGAATGGGTCCTTTGTTTACTTTCAACGAAAGAAAACAATGCAATGATTAGCTGACGAGGGCTGTATTTGCGTCTAATCACGTTGCACTGATTACATCTTCAACACTCCCCTTCGGTTCGTAGGCGTCAAAAACTTATACACGCACTCACACCATATGGGTTCATTGCAATGAGACGGACGAATGGGCATTTATATTTTCCTGAGTATATCTCGTGCTTTTTGATTTATACATATACATATATAGCGGCGATATTACAAAAAGAAGAGGCAAAATTTTTAGCGATAATGAAATTGCAGAACTGATGAATGACTCCGACTCAGACGGTTATGAGTTAGTAATGAATAGTAATGACATTGATTTTTCTGTGCTCAGTGGCGTATTCGGGAGTGAACAAGATAGTAACTCTGTTTCAAGTGAACCTGAGGCTGAGCTGGGAAAGAGAGAAAAAAACGTGTCGTTCCTATTCAAAGACAGATTCTGCTGTAGCTTGGAGCGATAAAATTCAAGTAAACGCAAAACCCCTATTTAGTGGTGTCCCGGGAATGGATCAAAATGCTGGGCTATCTACAGAGTATTCCGCATATAAAGTGTTTCAGCTGTTTTTACCGATGAAGTTTTATAGTTAAAAAAAAAGTTGAGTTGATTTCGAGTGGGCTATACGAGACGTGGACCTACTGATAAACGTGGAATCCAAACTACAAGTACGTAGCATCCTCAAGGTGAAAGGAAGTTTTTAATAAATATTAGCGTTTATTGTAGGGATGCAAATAATCACTCGCCCGGGGCGTGTGGTTCATCGGTGCGGGCGAGTATTTAATATCACACGGAAGTTAAGTAAATTATTTTTATTATGTGATATGGGCTAGTAATGTTTTTCTTGGGCGAGTAAACTTTTGTTGCTTATTTGCATCCCTGGTTTATTGCCTGATATATAAAGTTGGACTTTGCGTGGGAAAGTGCTTCGAAATGTACAACACTAAAGAGAAGTACTGGGACTCCTAGACCTGAAAACATATTTTCTGTGAAGCATAAACTCAATATTACATATCAACTAACGTTGTATCGTATAATAAAGTTTGTGCTTGTATTTGTTTCTGTGCAAGTGTATTTTGTACTGCGTGCAGTAAGTGAAAAATTGACAAAAAGCAACAAATTTTCAAGGACCATCACATGCAAATCGAAACAAAATAGGAGTTCGCTTTTCTAATTTTGAACATTTGGCACATTTACTGTATATCCTGTTAATTTCTAAGAAATTGGTTTAAAATCTGTGGACATAAAATTTTAAAAATATCTCTAAGAAGTGCCGGACAGTGTGCGTGACAAGTTTAAATACCCGTCCGGCTGAGAGTGTATACGCGCCAGGAAAATGTGGCAACGTAGCACTCCGTATAAACTGCGATAGCGAAGGGCGCAAAGCTGAGAAAATCATAATGTCATATTTGTGATTGTTTATCTTTTAAAGCAAGTCAAAACAGTTTGGTTGAAAAAGTTACTTTAAGATCTTTCTTAAAGTTTTTTTTTCAGATTGTTAATACACCGCAGCAATTCAGAGATAATGACGTCTCACTTTTTACTGAATAACAAGAAAATTACTAAGTGTTGAGTAATGAAATTTTCAGAACTTACAGGTAATATATGCATCTACATATCGTGCACAGGAAATTATTTCATGTTATCTCCTTTCCGAGATATAGTCCTATAAACATATTGATTTACCAAAAAAGTACGAAAAAATACGCAATTTTTCATTAATTTCTATTTTTTTCTCACTACACAGTGCAAAGAAAATTTTTGTCTTAAGTATTGAAAAGACAACATTCCAACAATTCCAACGAGGTACGGCAATGTAATATAAGTTTTGACTGGACGTCAAGGCAGCACCGCCAAGTCAGGGGCCTATCTTTATGAAATGGATAGTAGACCCGGCCCAGCCCGGGCCCGAAAAGTTCTTGAGATTTTCGGCCCGAGCCCGGCCCGGCCCCGATAAGTTTTTAAAAATTCTTGGCCCAAGCCCGGCCCGGGCCCGATAAATTTTAAAAGTTTTTGGCCCGACCTTGGCCCAATAAACTTTTAAAAAATTTAGCTCGAGCCCCAATCTTTCTCAAAATTTAGTATTAAACTTGACCTAACCCTCAGAAACATTTTCTAAACTGGTTGACAACCTGACGCTTGCCTCCCGAATGGTACCATTGCCTCCTAGAACTTTGCCTGTCATCGAGAGAACAAAAACTCCATTTCCTGTAACAAAAATTTAACTTAGTTGATTTTTAGCATAAAGTGACGATGGCAATATTGTTTAGCGACAAGCAAAACTTTTCCACCCCTTCTTGTCATATTTTGGGTTCAGTGAAGATCAAGGTCAGACCTCAATTTACTGCGCAATGCCTGCAATCCTCTATAGTGAAAGTAGAGCCGCTAAGCAACACAAACTATAAATAGCTATTGCATTCTTTGTAACATTTTTCACGGGCACACTTCTTCAACGTTTGGCTTTATTCCAATTATCGTTTAACGAAAGTCAATAATTATTAAAGAATTGCAATTAATCGGCCCCAGCCCGGCCCGATCTGAAGAGAAATCAGTGTCGGCCGGCCCAGGCCCGGCCCGGCCCAAAGAAATAACAGTCGGCCCGTCCAGGTCTCTAGTGGCTAACAAGGCAGAGCACTCCGAAGTCCGTAAAATAATGCATTGTGGTAACGTTTCTGTATCAAACAATTGAAAGATCTCGGCGGCAGCAACTTATCCCTCCTCTTTCGAGGGAGGTACGGGAAATCACATATCGACAGCAGTACCAGAAGGGGCACAGTTGAGATAGAAAGGCTCTAGTAAGGAGAAAAGGAAGGATCACTCGCTTCAATAATACAGAACATTACTAAGTATATACTAATGAAAAACGTGAAACTAACAAGTTATATCACTGGAGACCCTTACCTTCCCCCCACGCCCCAAACAAAATCTGATATAACGCTTTTGTTCATTATTTGCTAAAGTGAATTGATTCAGAAATCAAATGGCTCTCGATGATCTCTTAACTATATAATGTATTCCATAAACCGAACTTCCTTTTCTATATTATTTTACTCTTTTAGCACTGATACGCAGTTTCCTGTTTTTCTGTTATAGCATGCAATTTGGAGGCGTATTTAAAGAGGGTTTTATGCATTTGTGTGGCTTTTGTCTTCTAAGAAAGAAGCATACGTTTAGCCTGCTCTAAAATTTTAATGATCCGGAAACCTCTTTTCTGTCATTAACTACATTTTTCTCTCCTTAATTTTCACACTCGGATATAAAGTCATAGGTCAAGAGGCTGTTTTTGTAGACAGGAAGTCAATATGTTGAACTCCTTTGTTCTTGTTTATTAGAAAACGACAAATATAATCTCCGATTTTTTTTCATTTGTATTGAGTATGAGTACTATACTTATATGTAAAGGAATCAGTTTATAAGTGAATATGAAAAAGAAATGTTGACAAATTGAAATAGTATGTGTAGGGAATCAGCAGAACTATTGTAATAGGTAAAGAAATAAAGGGTTAAGTTCCAAAGTTGGTCGTCCGTTTCTAGCAAACTTTTGAAAATATACTGAGAAATAATGGGTAATTTGCTCATTTGTGTAATATGTAGGGAGAGCGGAAGTTGTGTTTATTTTTTAATGGGTTATAAACATGGAACTATCTGGCAAGCGGAAGGAACACTGCGCACAAGGTTCGCATGGTTGGATTGTGGGAAAGTAACAAGCATTTGTATTCTGAACATGGCTTCAAGTGTACAGAGGCACAGGGCCGTGCCGTAGAGGGGGGCGAGTGGGGCAACGGCCTCGGGCGCCTAAGCAAGGGGGCAAAAAATTCGAGAGAAAAAAGGAAAAGATAGGAAAAATTGCTTGGAATATATGTATGGGGGCGTCGTCGTATACTCTCGCCCCGGGCGCTGATTTTCCACGGCACGTCCCTGTATAGGCACTCCATTTGGTGTCCTTACGCAGAAACGAGAAAATACAGTATTAATTTTAACAAAATGGGTCAAAACTTCCCTTACCCTAACCTAACCCGACCTTACCCTACCATACTTATCCCTACCTTACTCTACTCTACTCTACCCTGATCTACTATACCTTTTCAAAGTGGTCCTAAAAAGTTATGATTTTTTAAAATTTTCTTAGCTGTTATTACGCTTTTTGTCGAAAACCAGGCGGACGACCAACTTCGAAATAAATGCCGGAACAAACCGTAGTGTATATGTAAGTAAATCATAACATAAAGATATTTTTCTTTTATATGTAGGGTGGCAAAAAGCTAATATTTGGTCTATTTGTAACGTTAAGTTTCTAACATATTTGGAAAAGTAACGTTCATAGGTTGTAAAATTTAAAAGCTTTTCACTGGGAACTAGTTAGACATATCTAGAGACCGGATGCTAGATAAAAATAACTATTTCTTATTGTTAGAATCTGAGCCAATAGTCTTCCGTAGCTCAGCTATCCTCGAGACGAGATGATACGGTGGGAAATGAGCTATAGTGTAGGCTTGATCTTCCATAATAGTATGTGCACCAGCCAGCTGCAACCCAATTTAAGTCTAGATCATGGTTTGGAACTCACTTTAATATTAAATAGAATTATCCAAGATGAAAAGAATTTCTGAGACGAAAAACGAGACGAGGCAGACACACTCTTCGAGACGAGATTTCTCTTTCATTATACCCTTTTGAGACAAGACAGTTTTGCGGGCCTGTGAGCGACTTACTGCAGCTAATATCATAAGGACATATTAAAGATCAGGGGCCTTATGCAGAGTCGTTTTGACATATGATTAGCGTCATACTAAAGGCCTGACTACTGCAGGAAACATATGTTAGTTGAACTCGTTAGTATGGCACTAATCTCGCGTCGAAACGACTCTGCATAGGCCTCAAGAGTCCATCCACAGAGGGTTCGCCCTTTCCATCCGGAAACTTCGAAACTCCTTTTAAATAATACAGAGTGTCTCAAAAGTCCCCTGACATAGGGTAACTCTGTTTTTATCAGAGTTACAACAAAATGTGAGGAAAATTCATCTCCAAATATGATATTTTCAATCTAAAGTGAAGGATTTAAAAAAATCGGTCAAGCCGTTTGAGCTATACACTTTTTATGCGCCCAAAGTTAAATGAAAATGCAACGTTGCCATTTACTTGGACCCATGGCAGCATGTTTAAAATGGGGGCTGGCCATCGACACTTTAGTATAAAAGACAGTAACTTCGTTCATACAGCCCAAACGGCTAGTCCGATTTAAAAAATTAATTCATTTTAGATTGAAAACATTATATTTGCAGACGATTTCCAATCTTACATTTTGTTGTAACTCTGATAGTAACAGAGTTACCCTATGTCAGAGGACTTTTGAGACACTCTGTATACTTGTGTTTTGTCTACAATAGGGACGCACTCTCATGGATCCTCCTGGTTCAACCTCTCCAGTCTTTTTCAACTTTGGACTTCCTCCCAACAAGATTCTGGGTGCGCACCTGCTTAAGACAATTGTTCAAAAGTTGAAATGTACTGTCCTAAGTGAATATGACCAGGATATTCTTGCTTGCTTTAGATATAGCCAACTCACGTACATGGAAATAGATATCGTGTAGGATTTTTTTACATTAGTTTATTTGATGCCCAACTTGTAAAGACACCGTTTATTATTTTAACTCCCACGGTTATGTCATTTAGGTTAAAGAAGACTGATGATAAGTGAAAATAAATAATTGTGAAGTTAAATTTTGCTGCTCTCCCACCGACAATCGAACCAGGACCACATGCACCAAAGGCACTGGCGCTGGATCACTGAACTAACGGGGAGCGCTCATATCATGGGGCATCGTAATTAATGATTACTTGTGACATCCTGCCAAAATGAACTAAACTAAAATATAATAATTTATAAAATTTTTACAGGAGAAGGACTACCATTTACCAACGAATACTAAAGGTAGGTTTCCATTTTACATGAAACTTGTAGCTGTCATAGAAAAAAAAAACAAACTTGCAATTACAACTTCCTGAAAGCAAGAGAGGTATCTCCACCCATGCAGCACTGCACTCTAGTGGACAAATAGTGAACCTACTCATTAACAACGTGTATTTTGGCGCACTTCCCCTCCCTGTCCAAAAGAATCCGTTATTTCGGAAGCGGCGAAACTGGTTTTTATTTTATGTCAGCGGGAGGACAATAGCAGGTAGCAAGCAAGACTACCCACAAAGTTGCACATGGTTCAAGGGCTTGCAAGATGAAAAAAAAAAATGTATGTCCCTTTCAAGATTATGTTTACATGGAGAAATATAGTAGGATTGCAAGTTTTTATATTATTATTATTGTTATTATTATTATTATTATTATTATTATTATTATTATTATTATTATTATTATTATTATTATTATTATTATTATTATTATTATTATTATTATTATTATGACAGCTACAAGATTCATGTAGCCTGACAACGTACCATAAGACAGCAGAGCAGGGTTAAAGTGCTCAGGCTCTTTTCTCTGTGCTTCAAAAAGATATATGACAGACTAAAAATTAAGCGCTGCAGTAGGGAAGATAGGTTGAAAATTAAGAATATTGTTCCAACGTATGCAAGTACTGTGTAGACCCTCCTCGATTATTTAGTGGCTAGCACGCCCACTTTTGGTACACGGGGTGCCGGGTTCGATTCCCGGTGGGAGAGTATAGGGCGCAATAAAGTGGTTCAGATTCCACCTTTCGAAGTTCACGTTCCATATTTATATATTTACTTATTTATTGAAACAGAACACAACAGGTATTATACCCAATTACAGTGTTCATCTTTCATGAAATATTATATTTACAATTTCCCTTTAAACCTTGTTAGGCAATCAGCATAAATATCTATATTATTTGTCATTTTTAAGAGTCTGTTGTAGGTTGCACTAATCCTCCATGTTGGCGACTTATTTGGGATATTCGTCTTTGCTTTTGGACAATGAAAGAAGTTATAGTTTTCTGGACGTGTTTTTCTGCCTGGAACGTTTATTTGAAAGCTCGAAAGCAATTCGTTGCAGTCTAGTTTATTATTAAGTACCTTATATAAAAAATATCATGTCAGATAACGTTCTTCTTTGTTTGAGGGTTAGAGTTTGAAAATTCCTATTTAATGAATTAGAGTTTTCAGTTCGTGGGAAAATGTTTGTTTCCTTATACACAAGATATCTAAGAAATTTGGACTGGATTTTTTTTCTATTTTTAGTGAGTTAATTTTTGTATCTGGGTTCCATACAAGCGTCGCGTATTCGAGTTGGGATCGAACGTAAGTTTGATACGATTTTTGAAGCGTGTAGTTGTTAAAAAAAAGGGGGGATGAAAAACTTTCAATGAGTAAACAAACAAACAAAATGAACTATGTAATTATCAATTCAATATACAGGCAATCAATCACTTACACATGTTAGAAGCGTTAACCCAGAAATTTTTGTTGAGACGGATCCAAGCTTTTGGGGTATCCAATATTACAACCCACTATGCATAATATTGAACGGGTATTATTTTGCACCCGAAAAGATGATAAGTAATTCTAAAATACTTCCACGAATGTTTTCAGAAAAAATGATAAAACTAATTGTTTTTGTAAGGAAAACAGTATAAATGAAGTGTAAGATCAAATTTTCATGCTACATCAATCATTTCCCCGTTAAACAAGTATAGGTTTATTGAGAAAATGTACAAATATATGTTGAGTTAGGAAGTTTTGGGAGAAGGGGAAATCTGAACCCAGTGGATCCCCTGTGGATGCGCTCCTACAATGTTAATTAATATTCCTAAATTATTCAGACTTCCTTTAGTAAAAAGAAGGTATAAATTCTTCACAGAGAAAAGACGAAACTCTAGAGAAGGTAGGGGGGGGGATAATTGGCTCATTTAAAAGAAAGGAAAAACAAGAATTATACTCCTCTGAATTCTTGTGCTTACTTTTTTGTACCTATTCCAATATTAGTATTGCAAAAGACTGTGCCGAAAATAATAAAGATGATGCAATGAACTGGGTTTGTGGGTCACAGCTTCTCTGCTATGTTGTCTGTCCATTCTAAGCACGATGAACTGAGAATTATTTTGGAGAAGAGTGTCGACTGAGCAGCTATCGTGGGTACATTTATTACCATCACGCTATTGGGCCTTAAAATATTATAACGTTAGTATCTATACGTCTGTCTGTCCGTCCGTCCATTGCTCCAAACGATAATGCAATAACTTTTGAACGAAAGTGAGTTATTCGGTTCTGTGTGTGTGTGATAGATAGGTAGAGTAACAATCTCGACCAAGTTCGTTAATAGTATCAATCCACTTACAGCTTCATGGGAAATGATGAAAAACATTCCCCAATGCTTTACTCTGACATCTACCGGACGAAATTAAAACTTCTAGGCGTGATCCTTTTTGTAGCGTCTTTAGCAGAGTTTATTTTATTCTATTTTCTTATTAAAGATGCGTTAAGGAGCTAGGTTACTTTTTAATTTTTAGAAATAATAACTTTTCCTATTTTTTAAAATTTTACTATACCGACAAAAAGTTAATTGAAACTTTTTAAAAAAAAAAAATCTGAATATTTTACATACGTGAATAATCAATAAAGAGTCATGCTGACATACTCCCAGTTCACTACTTTAATTTTGGTACGCAAGCTACTGTTTCTGTATTCGTACATAGTCCCAAGCTAAATCATTACTCAGAGCACCCTGGTGGCTGTGTGGACAGCGTACGCGCCTTTGGCGTGGGAGACTCGGGTTCAATTCTCGGCGAGATCTCATGTTTTCGGATTTCACGGTAAGCTGTAGGTCCACGTCTCATATAGCCTTGCTGCTGAAAGGGATACTAAACTTAAATCAAATTAAATAGAAAATCAAATCATTATTCGAACAATATTATTCGCTGCTCGAATCATTATCCGTTATAATTATTCGAACAATATCCCATTATTTGAATCATTACTGGTTTATTCGAATCAGATGCATACCTTGAATTTACCTTGGTTATTTGAATATTCAAACAAGATGTTCAAAAAGAAGTTTTTTCTTTTTTTTTTTTTTAATGTTTGAGCACGGAATTATTCGGATTTTAACAATACTAGACCAGATCGTGAACAGCCTGTAGTGTATAATTATTTCTTCTATAACAATAAATATGCAAGTTTAATAGAAATCGACCAAAGATGAGGAAACATGAGTACTTTTCTTAAAAATGAAATTACAGCGCGCAATTTAGCTACCAATTTGAGGGTTAGAGGTTTGCGTTCATTCCAAGTGGGCACTGTTCCAACACCAGTAAAGAGTAAGGCAGTGTACTGAGGTAGTAGTTACGCTGGCACTAATATCCAGAAAAGTAAAGAAAAAACGTTTTCCATAGAGGATCCATGTGTGGGTTCTTCTGTTTAATTAAACGTCTACGTATGAGTGAAGAGAACATGTTGCGCAATTAACGTTGTCTGACATTTTCTTCTTTATTATATATATATATATATATATATATATATATATATAATGATGATTCAGACCATTAACAGGTTCATGTAACAAGAAATTGTTGACGTTCATGTTTATTTCGAATCAGAAAAACCGTATCTTTTTAGTTGGCAAGCTGATTTTTGCACGCCATTTTACCTTTTAAAGTTTGAGATGGCACTTTGTTTCACTGTTGGCAGATCTACTATTCTTTTTCTGCACATGTAATTTTCCAAATCTCATTCACTGATAATTTTTGTGTTGTGATATCTTTTTACATTATGCTAACTAGCGTAGAATCAAGTTATTTTCACTAACCGATAACTAAATCTCGACTCGATTTTGGTGTATGTACTAACATAGGTTACATAAGTTCAAATCACGGTAGCACAAGTGGTTCCACGTAGTGTAGTCGCAAACGCTTTCGCCTGTGGTGTGGGCGGTCTCGGGTTCAATTCTCGATTTGAAAAGTGTCACAGCTTTCTCAGGCTAGCCATCCTGCTTTTTAAGTTTAACGTCCCATGATTATGCCCTTTAAGCTAAGGGAGATGGATGACTAAGGCAAGTGAATAATCATGTAAGAAGTGGTGGAATGAGAAAGTGGGAGGAAACGAGAATACCCGGGAAAACCCACCTTAGTTTTCCTCATTGACATTAGGCAAATGGCGGTATCCTAACATGAAGGTCCCAGGTCGCTTCTTTCCTTTCCCATTTCTCCGGGACGCCGAGAGACGTAATCCCGCATACTTGATGGGGATAAATTGGCCTTAGATATCGAAACTCCTAATTCTAATCCTAATCGACGGCAACACAAATCTTTTTGCTATACTTAGCAGTCCAAAATTCTATGGCTTAGAAAAACACGCAGAAACAACAAAATATACCAATGAGTCTTATCCAACAGCATTCTGATTTACAGCCGTGTGCACCAATGAAGTTTGAACGAGCGTTTACTCAAACGCGTTCAACATTAAACTTTCAAGTTTAAACATGGTTCCGGGATTTTGTTGCACCATTGAAAGTCGAAGTTCAGTACATCTGGTTTAAGTAAACTTCGGTCAATTTGTAAAATCGACTCTGATTGGTTGTCGTCTATTGTCTCTAATCTTCGTTTAACAAAGTAACAAATGAAGAAAGCATACCGCGTGCCGGTCATTTCGACTTTCGAGATAGTGTACATAGAGTTGTGAGTAGTCTAATTTCAGTGATCGTAATTGTGATGGAAAAGATAATGAAGCCACGAGCACATTTTTTTTTTCGAACACGAGAAATGTAATTTCATTAGTGGAAAGATACAAAGACATTATTGAATGTAAACAGACTGACTTGAATCAACGAGGTTTAAACTCCCAAATTCGGCCGTTCAAGCTAAAACCAAGTTTATCCACAATTTGACCGAGATTTAACGTTGAAAGTTGTTGGCCCAATGGACATTTTCACCGAGCTTGGTTATGACTAGGAACAGGAAGTTGCGGAAATATCCTCTTTTTTACGAGTGCCCGAAGACGAGGCTTAACATAATATATGTTCATTTTGGGTCATTGTAGGCCAGAAAATGCTGGCTTTTATTGGTCCTTTTTTGCCTTTTTCGGCGTCTTTTCGTTTATTGGTCTTTTTTTAAAAGCTTTTAATAGGTCTTAACGTCTTTTTTTGCCTTTGATCTTTCGACAATAAATTTACTGGCCATTAACTCGAATCACCATCACCTCTTGAACATCTTTTCTTTAGTAAAGAAAACTCCAATGATAAGACATTCTTCAACGACTGGAATGATAAGACCAGATCCTGTAACAATCACAAGTCAGATAAGGAGGCGTAACAATGTCCTCCAGCAAGGGAGGGGTGAGGGGGGGAAGTTTTCTTATTTTAGTTAGTACTTGAGTTTGTGGAAGAAGAACAGAGCGTCGTTAACCTACCAGAAGCTTGTATTTCTTGAGCATTATATCCATTAAATATGTAATTCTAATTAAATTGGGTCTTTATTTACGTCCCTTTTTTCCAGTTTTAGGTCCTTTTTTAAATGATATTTTTAGATCTTTTTATAGGTCCTTTTTGGGCAATTTTTAGATCTTCAACTTCCGAGTCCTAGTTATGACCCTCGTTTAACAGTTGAACTTCGTTGGTGCACACGGCCGTTAACCAGGAATGTTATCGTCCATTTTCCCACGTTTTTGCTTTATTAGGATCACGTGCTAGTGGGCTTAATAAGATTGCAGTGTCAGTTAAGTTCGTTCGTTGCTCCTCACGATAACTCTTCAACTAAACGGAATTTTTGAATTCTATTATTTGCAATAGGCAGCTAGAGTGGTTATTTCGGCCGGGTTCGTTAACGGAATCAATTCTTTAGCATCTTCAAGGGTAACAATGGGTTTAACGGTGGCTATACACATCCCATATATGGAATAGACCTACTGACCGCTTCAAGAATCAGCATAGATACTTCATTCATAAATGTAAGTTTTGTGAGGTGGTCTTTATTGTGTTTACTAGAGTTTCTTATTCTTCCGTTTTCTTCTTGGCTCCTGCCCTCATCGCTGGTCTAGTGGATATGAAATGAAATGAAATCTTTGAGTTTTACGTCCCACGGATATGCCGGTTAGGCTAAAGGAGACGGTGATGATGAGTAATGAATGAAATGGTGGAATGAAGAAAGTGGGAGGAAACGGAAGAACCTCGAGAAAACCCACGCACACGGTGTTTGTCCACCACAGCTGGTCTAGTGGCGCCGCCGGTAGAGTGTAACCGAACGGTATGAAGGACTCGGTTGGTGGACATAAGTGAAATGCGTCGTGGGATCAAGTTCCACTAAATAGCATGGGTGTTTTCAATTGCCCTCGATATGTGTGTGTTCGTGTTCCTGTCCAATTACCATAGGTAAGGATAAAAACCGGGATTGATGAAACACCGTGTTCATGTCTATCATAGGTAAGAATAAAACCCCGTAATGAGGAAACACCGTGTCTCTGTCTAAGAAAGTAAGGATAGAATCCGGGAATGGGGAAACACGGTGTCCCTGTCTCACTAGGTAAGGATAAAAACCTGGAATGAAGAAACGCCGTGCTCCTGTCTAACTAGGTCAGGATAAAAAAAAACCGGGAATACGGAAACACTGTGTATCTGTCTAAAGAAAGCATGGATAAAACCAGGAATGAGCAAACACCATGTCCCTGTCTAACGAGGTTAGGATAAAAGCCGGGAGTGAGGAAACAACGTGTCTCTGTCTAACGAAGTAGCAATAAAACCAGGAATGAGGAAACACCGTGTCCCTATCTAAAGAAAGTATGGATAAAAATCAGGAATGAGGGAACATCGTGTCCCTATCTAACAAGGTAAGGATAAAAACCGGAAACGAGGAATAACCGTGTCCCTGTCTAACGAGGTAAAGATGAAAAACCAGGAATGAGAAAACACAGCAACACAGGAAATTGAGGTATGATTTGTTGATGAGTTAATAGAAGAACAGGCATGTCTAGCACGTATACCTTCAGTATACAAGGTATTGAGCTAGATTTTCAGTTGGAGAGCATCGAATGCGCCACAGTGATTAAAATCTCACTTTAAACTGTAGCTCTCATCCTGAGAAACGACGTAGATACAAATCAGCCAATCAATCCTCTAGACTTGCCCGAAAATCTTTTTTGTAGACTTTCTCTTAACTTTCTAATGGAATATCAAGCGATATTAAATTCCAATCAACCAAATCAGAGTATGGGGTTGATCTCTGGTAGTGTATAATATAGTATCCGTGAGTTTTCTCGGGGTTCTTCCACTTTCTCCGACATTTTCATTTTATCAATTATTTCAAATCATCCCGTTTGCTAGCCTAAAGGACATAATCATGGAACGTTGAGCTAAAAATTTTACTTCATTTTCAATGAACCAATCAACGGATTGCATTTAAAACAAAAAGAGACCGATCATTTTATCTTCGTTAAATTCGTGTTCGTCGGTATAGTTACTAAAATTTTACTTCTTCTCTTTCTCCTCTCTCCTTTTATGAAAACTACTCTCTGTAAGTTATACATTTCATATAGGAACAAGCTTAGATTCAGAAATAGCAACTTCCGGTCATTTCAGGATACGGTCCACATGCAATAACAGTTTACTTACTTCATTTACTGCAGATGTTTCCTCTGTGACTCTTTCTCTCTCTCTCTCTCTCTCTCTCTCTCTCTCTCTCTCTCTCTCTCTCTCTCTCTTTCAGCCAAGGCCATAAATCATTTCATTTCTAGGATGTTTTGTTGTAATTTTTATCTCATCAGAGGACGCAGATGCAAAAACAAACTTTAGTAGAAGTTTATTCCTCACGAAGAAACTACGAAGAAATTAGAAGGCTACTAACTTTAGCTAAAAGACATATTCCGCCTTATGCAAAGTCGTTTTGACGTATAATTAGCGTAATACTAAAAGCCTGACTATTGCAGGAAACATATGTTAGTCGAACTCTTTAGTATGCCACTAGTCAGGCGTCAAAACGACTCTGCATAAGGCCTATTAAGTATAAATATTTCTTTTTATATAACTATTGCAATAAGTTTTCAGTGGCGGATCTTTCCCCGCCTAAGCCCTCCAATTTTTTGAGTGATAAATATAATTTAAGGTATTATTCACATATTTTTGAAAGTTTATAGTAAACTCATGATGTACTTATCATAATCTGGGTTCTGCTTCCCTCCCTCCAGTTTTTACCTTCTACATCTGCTACAGAATTTTACGTCATTATGCAATACCGAGAGTATGAAGAAGAGAATTTACTCCGAATTTGGACTTCGAACCACGGCTGCTGGGACGTCTAGAACTCGAAGCTGAAGGGTACAGACAAAAATTCGAATTATTGAGATTTTCGAGTAATCGAGGTATCGAAGTGTCCACAACAAAAATTCGAGATATCGGGGTTCCTCGTTCCTCATTAAAAGTGACTATATAACCTCTATATATCGAAGACTTATTCGTTCAACCTCTATAACTCGAAGTTGTGAAAGTTCGTTACATTAAATAAGGTGATTAGTAAAAATAAAATACTGTACATGCATTGTTTGGGAAGGACTTTCATGTCTAGACATGAGTAAAATACAATTACAGTACACATTTTCGAGTTATCGAGGTCACATCAAGAAAATTCATATTATAGAAGTAAATTTCGACGCAGGTACGAAAATCGGAGTTACCGAGGTTTTCAAATACGATTATGAAACACACTTCGATTTATCGAGGTGTAACTTTAAATATTGGAAATGAAGTGAAATCTTTAAGTTTTACGTACCGTAAAGATGGGTTGCCATGTTAGAAGAACTTGTAGCTGTCATTAAAAAAATCTTGAAACCCTACCATATTTCATCGTGTACACATAGTCTTGAAAGGGTCATAAAACATTTTTCCATCTTGCAAGGAGTCGAACAGTGTCCAACTTTCTGGGACGTCTTGCTTGCTATCTGCTATCGCCCCCCCGCTGACATAAAGGAAAAACCAGTTTCGCCGCTTCCGAAACAACGGATTCTTTTGGACAGGGAGGGAGAGTGCGCCAAAATACACGTTTTTAATGGGGAGGTTAATTGTTTGTCCACTAGACTACAGTGCTGCATGGGTGGTGATACCTTTCTTGCTTACAAGAAGTTGTGATATCTAAACAGTAGATAGAAAGATCGGGTAGCAAGGTATTTTCTTATGACAGCTACAAGATTCATGTAAAGTGAAAACGTGGTCTAAGACGGGTTTACTTTGCACATCAGGGGTTACTTTGTACGAAATATGAAGAGTTTCACAGTCCTCTGTCGGTAAAGCCATAAACAGTAAAGAGGAAGTTTGAACTGCTGCCGTAAGATAGAACATCTAACTGTATTTTGGTTGTAATGTTGGCGATTAACATCAGTTCTAATTACCGGGAGGGTTCGTTGTTGTAGAGGTATGGAAAGCAGTCACTGTAAAGGCCGCCAAAATTTGAAAAATATCACGTACAACAATTTCCGTCAAAGTTAGTCAATTTCATAGAATACTGTTGTGTATAATGGGACTTTGATGCAATAGTTGACACTGAAATGTGAATCGTTTTAAAGTCATAAAAAAGTAAAACAGGGAGAAAGCGGTTTCAGCCTCTACTCGGGATTACTTTGCACCGGTCCAAAAACTGGAAATTCCTGCACTATAAATTTAGATTAACTTCCCATTTAGGTAGATACCGGAATGGATTTCTTGTTGGAAAATAAATTATGAACAGTGGCGGATCCAGAAAAGTAGTTTGAGAGGGGCTTCACTCACAAGCTTCGTTTCTTTTAGAAATCACTAGACTTCCTATGCATATAGCTTCCAGCTTATATGCATAGGAATGACTAACATTAGATTTAAAAAAGAAAGAAAGAAAGAAATCATGCAATGTGGGTGGGCTTCAGCCTGAAAGTCCTAAACCCTGTAAATCTTCCACTGATTACGGTTGGGATGATATTCTTGGCGGGCGGAAATCAGTTCATGGGTATTTCTTTTCTCTTCCTGAGTTGGCATTTTTGTGGGACTATGCTAAACTATTAGAATGTGGTTCCTGTACCGGTACCAGAAAATATATAATTTTCTTTACAAATATCGATAATTCAACTAAATACTGATACTGGTGCCATCATTCTAATATCAATATTTGTAGACAGCCTACAGTTTTGTGTAGAAAGTAAAATGTATAAATTCTGAAGGGAAAACATTGCACAGAAACGTTATGTTCGTATATTGAACATACTTTTTATTGTATGTTTTGCAAAGTAACCCCACTTATATTTCAATAACTATTGTCATATTGAATGTTTACTAATGAACTTGCACAATTGTTTTCCTTATATATCTTGCTATTATATGTTTAAAATACAGTGTTCTAAATCATTACGTTTGTAAGTTACATGCGGTTCTCTTTAAAATTGCTTAAATCTTGTGCAAAGTAACCCCGTCTTTCAGTACTACGGTTATGCCGACTTGGGTAAAGGAAATTGTGATGATGAGAAATGAAGGAAATGGTAGAATGAAGTGGGAAGAAACGGGAGAACTGCGAGAAAACCCACGCACACGGTGTTTGTCCACCACATAGTTTACTGGGATTTAACCAAGGACCCTATACCAGAGGTTAACGCTCTACCTCTGAGCCACCGCAACCTCCTTAAATATTCGACTTATATAGAGGTTATTTACATTGAGTGTTATGGAGAATTTAAGGAAATGTGAAGATATCGAGTTATCAAGGAATCAAAGTTTAAGATATCAACGTCCAATATCTTGTATTCGTATTACAAGAGAAGATAAGAAATATTATGCCGTAAAAACGAAAGAAAGGAAAAATGTAATATATATCAAAATATGTCCTATCAGATTCTCTGATCTTGTCTTAGTTTCGTCAGATACAGAAGTATCCGATCCCAGTATTCAGTACGATAGCAAATAAAGAATATAACAAAGCTCTGGTACTAGTTATATAAGCCTGCCATATTTTTTTCATGAGAATACGAGGCACCTTCAATCTTCCCCACCTCCTCTCAAACATTCCAACACAATACATTTTTCGGAAACATTTTAACTGCCTTATTTGAAATGGATACAAAGAAGTAAAGAACAATCTGTTCTAAGGAAACTTTATGCTTCTGGAGAAGTCCTATGAGTGTTTTGCATTTACATGAGGTTTTCTTCGTCTGAATACGCTTCAAATTTGAAGATAAAGTGCATTTCTGTTTAGGCATTCTTGTTGATACAAAATTGGAACACTTCACTTGTGATGTATTATCAAAAACAGCTCAGCTCGTGCACTTAATCAAATTTTGCAGATCCCCTTGATTGCCAACGAACAACTGCAACTCTGCGCTGCGAGTCTACTCTATTGGATTGCTCGCTATGAAATCAGAGAGAGTAGTGTAGCGATAACTTGCTTCAAACTGTTTCATGTTACAACTTATTGTTCATTCACTGTAACAGGGTTCCCAGTCGATAAGCTGATATTGACAGAGAAATGGGTTGGGACTAAAATATGGTACATTTGTATGTTCCGAGTAAATTTACGGGGACATGGGATACTCGGGTCCAAAATTTGGACTGTCCCGTTTTTTTATGGGACGCATGGCAGGTTTATAATTATAAGACCAGCGTATTTTACCGGCAAGCACACTTCTTTCCAGCGGTATCAGGAATGTTCCAATCAGTATCATTTAGGTATCATATCCCACGGTAGCCTACAGCGCGGTAGAGTCCAACGCAATCATTGGCCCAGACTGTAGAAGCTACCCTGTACAACATTCAGAACACACACTATTCATGTCATTGCATAATAGCACAAGACTTTAAGCTATGACGTATATATAAATCCTCGGGGGCCAAGAGATTAGACCAACAGAACAATTACATCTACGAAAACCTTGTACAGGGTAGTTAATTAACTTCTAATTAAAGCTTGAAACGAGATACTGCTTTAAAAAAAAAAAGCTTCATCCTTGCTTTGGCATTCTTTCTGCCTGCACTTCATCACAGCAGTTTCAACATGCATTCTTATCGCAAACAGTTAATCTTATGTCAAATTCTTTCCTTTTTACTCTTTTATTTTTAAGTTTTACGTTTTGACAATTCTTCGTGTCACGGTGACTGTGTACTACCAGAGCGAGTGCCAAACTCTGCCAGAAGCCAGCCTCTGCCAGGAAGTTGATGAATGACTGACGTTTTACTATGCTTCAACATGTTGGATTATTTGCTGGCCGATTTTATGAGCATAAGTTGCTTCTAAATGTCTCTTGGTTGTTCCTAATATAAGTTACACTAGCTCCTAAGACATTTAACATTATTTGACTGAAATAACAAGTTTTCATGTAATGACGATGTTACTTTTAATAGGATCACCAGAATTGGCTTTAGAGTTTTCGCACGATAAATTTTTGAGTTGTTAAAGTTGCCAAATCATCTCTTTTAGTCATGGAAAGTCATTAAAAACGTTGAAAAATGTATGACTTCAAGAGAAATATTTCAGACATTGTTAAATTAAGGCATATTAATTTACCGCATATTGCATATTGCAGTACCGTCAGGCAGGAATGGCCGTAGGCGTATCTAGGGGGAGAGTCGTTCTCCTCCTCACAGTGGTACAGGCACCAGTGCTCCAAAAACTCGTTGAGAAAGAAAACTGAAAATCTTTCACGCCCCACCACCAACCTCTCCCCCCTTCTGGGAATGGCACTATACAGTATAAATGGTCAGTTTGCTATTACAATTCACTTGGTCTCCAGAGGCCAAAACCCAATTTTCTTAATGAGGCTCGAGCCTACTAACCTCACAAGGAGAAAGCAGACTTTTGTAAATGAACTTCGGGGCCATTTTTTCCAAGGTGATTGTGCACATTTAAAGTGTTCATATTACAAACTGAAAGAGTGCAATGGCCTAATACAGCAGCGCCGCATATGTCGTACGTTGCGCAAATTTATCAAATGACGGCTAGGCAGAATCAATAGCATCTGTGACTCACGTGCCAAGAGTCCCAGGTTCTATTCCCCTGGAGATTCTATTGCAATTCTCACACTGTCAACAGATGTAGACACGAAGCGGCAGGGACATTTTTTACACAACGACTGTGGTAACCATAATATAACTCGTGATATCAATACATTTACAGAATAGATTACATTTCGTTGCTAGTTAAATAGAACATTGAAAGATTTTACAACTGATTTGAATATTTCTATTCTTTTAATTCATTATAAACATATTGTTAATTAACATTTTACTTGTAGCTACAAGTGGCTACTTTATTGGTTAAAGCAAAAAAACGAAAAAGTTGACTCCAGCGGGGAATCGAACCCGGGACCCTTGGCACGTGAGCTACAGATGCTACTGACTGCCACGCCGTCACTTCGTAAACTTGCGCAACGAACGACATATGGGCGAGCCGAAAACTTTAAGACGCTTTTTCTCTCTATATTAGTAAATTGCGCTCTCCCAGTTTGTAATATGAACACTTTAAATGCGCATTAAACACCTTGAAAAAAATGATCTCGAAGTTAATTTACCAAAGTATGCTTTCTTTCTCGTCAGTGCGGTTCACGCCAGATCAGCAGAAATGGGTGATAATTGTCTTCTTGAGTTTGATATATATACAGGGTGCGGAAAAAAGTCTCGGAATGAACCAATATCTTACGAAGTATAAAGATCAGCAAAACAAAAATAATACGTGTTAAATAGTTTTGAAACAGCTATCCAATGATATCAAACGCAACCCTCTATCCCCACCCCCTTCGGAGGGATAGGGTGGGGGTAACTTTACAAGTTTAAATGGGAACCCCTATTTCTTATTGCACATTTGGATTCTCCAGAAAAAGTAGCACTGATTTGACCCAAAATTGAAAACAGTGTCTTCGCAGATGGCGCTTGAATCGAAACAGAAAAAGGCAGTGCACCCAAAACGTTACGAAAATGCTAATTGCCAGTACCGTACTCTGTGGCTATACGGTTTGCGCATTGATTACGAAGTCTGAGTTCTCAGTTCGATCCCCGTTCAAGGCAACCTTTTTGTTTTTTGCCAAATAAATTTCATACGTTTTAACTTCAATTAGTACTTCAATTGGTTACATAGAATACAAATTTCGATAATTACACTGGTCAACAGTGAAAATGCTTCGGAGATAAAACTAACCAATTCTTACTAATTTTAGGGTGCTGATAACGAATATGAAATTAGTTTTTGAAGATAGGTTCGGGTTTCAAAGAAATAAGTTACCACCCGATGTGCTCTGTTGGGCAAATTAAGGGTTCGTGGCAATAGGAGCTGTCTACTTATTTCAACAAACTTTCATTGTTTGACGGTTAGTTTCATTGCTATCCTCAGGGACATACGCAGGGGTGGGTCGTGCGGGTCTTGAATTGCAGCCATCTTCTCGTGGTAAGTTCTGGGCCATTTCATTAAAAAAAAAAAAAAAAAAAAAAGTTGACAAAATGGGCGAAGAGGTGCAAAATCACTGTGAAAATAAAATGTTTAAAAACACTCACATTAACGAATTATTAATAAACATAATCTCACACAACTAAAATAAAGTACTTAGACGCTACAGAAATGAAAAAAAAAGTAACTGTGTATTTCTTGCGTAAAGGTAAATTTTAGGGTTTTTTAATATTTTTTTTTTTTTCAAATTTAGGCCGTTTGCCCGAACTGAAGGTCTAAAGTGTGATCTTTTTGGTTATTTTTTCATTGATGAGCACACAAATACGCAACTTTTGAGCTCTATTAGAATTTGATACTCGAAAGTCTATTTTTTTCGCCTAAAAGTAAATTTTGGTGTTATTTTATCACTTTTTTTTCAAACTTTAGGCCGTTTGCGCGACCTGAAGATCCAAAGTGTGAATTTTTCGTTATTTTCCCATTGATTAGCACGCGAATACGCAATTTTTGAGCCCTATTACAATTTGATACTCGAAAATTTGATTTTTTCGATGCACCCTAATGTGGATGCTCTCTGCTTCAAATACATCTGTAATCGATGTGAAAGTAAACACGCTTTATTAGAAACAAAATGGAGCGATGTTTCCAACACTCCATCCCATCGGCACGCTTTTACACCACTATCCCTGCTTTTCATCCTTTGTAAGTACCAGGGGCGGATCCAGGTCTGACTTCTGGGGGGACGGTGGGTTGTCATACTGCTACTTTTAAGGGCACCAAACTTTGGGATGAGTTTTATTTATATATATAAAATGAGAAAGTTTCCTCTTCTGGGGGGCGATCGCCCCGATCGCCCCCCCCCCCTGGATCCGCCCCTGGTAAGTACACACTTCTTCCTGATTACCCATTATATATCATCATCCAGACACTTAGCACATTGCATGTCCCGGCTCATACGAGGGTAAGTCAAAAATTATCTGCAATGTAGCTGTAACTTTTCTTACATTGTTCATCCTGACTTCTGTCCTCGTATATTTTATTGTTATGCTGTTGTGGTCATGCTATGAAAGTTTGATTTTAATTCCTCCATTTGTCTTCCTTTTGTTGCAGATAGATCATGGCCGCTCCATTAGAAATTTGCACCAAAGAGGAACAACGTGCAGTGATCCGGATTTTGTGCTCGGAAGGTATACTCGTATCAGGGACCGCAACCCATTCATGAAATTCATGAAAAATTCAAAAATGGTCACACTAGTGTTACGCACGAAGAAGGTGCCGAACGACCATCTGCGGTCACAAATGATGACAACATTAAGGGTGCACGTGGCATGGTTCTGTTAGACAGACGAGTGACTATTGATGAAGTGGCATCATCTGGAAATTAGTCATGGTTCCTGATACATCTTCCGACCACAAAAAACGGGCCACTGCTCGTTGTTCCTCTTTGGTGCAAATTTCTAATGGAGTGGCCATTAGAATCTAATGGATATGCAATAAAAGGAAGACAAATGGAGGAATTAGGATCAAACTTTCATAGCATGACCACAACAGCATAACAATAAAATAAACGAGGACAAATCAGTATGAACAATGTAAGAAAAAGTTATAGCTACATTGCGGATAATTTTTGACTTACCCTCGTATAATCCTAATAATTGCATGATCCTAATAATTGAACCAACTTCAAAAGAAGAATATTCAAATTATGTCCCAAGAGAGGTTGAATCGATAAATCAAGAGAACAATCTGTGTACACATTTTGCTTATTTCGTTTCATTCATTTATTGAGAGCCCTTAATTTTACTCTTCAGGAATATACTTTGAACAATAAAACTCTCTCTCAACAATGAAATAAACAATTTAAAAACTGGGTAGATTATAATTGATTATCTTCGGTCAAAGTGTATACCAGGTATGTTCATCTCTAGAAGTTGGTTCCAAGCAGGCCGGTAGATAGCCCAAAAATGTAGGGGGGCCCGATCCAACTTTATTATAGTTCATCACCATATTATAGTGCATTTGCAAGCCTACCGTGAAAATTTTAGGGGGCCAGCAAAAATTTAGGGAGACCGTATCCCCTAGACCCCCTCTGGATACGGGCCTGGTTCCAAGTATTGTGAATATTATTGTTCTGCACGAAATACAATAGAAAGACATGAAAAGCGTGCTGTCATCTGTTGATGACTCCTTTAAATTCAGGTTAACCCTGGGAGAACCGGGCCAGAGGCTATCCCTAGTTGCAGAGACAACTTGCAAACCGCTTGCTCTAAGCTTGAATTGCAAGTCGGCAAGCTTGCATCCAGCTTGATGCAAAACGTGAAAGCATGCCGCATGCTGGATTCCAATAACGAAGTTACATGGGGCAACCTTGCATTCAGTGTTCCATTCAAGCTTGACGCAAGTGTTTGGCAAGTCAAGTCAAGTCAATGGCTAATGAACGGCCAGTGATGTTATTACGCTTTGCGAAAGGTCTAAAGTATCGCTTGCAAGTACAACAAAAGGCAGATTATATAAAAGCATGTATTTCAAGTGCAAGCGTAGAAAGCCAAAAGCCAAGCACGCGCCAACTGATCGAAAGCTTTCTTGCTACTAGGGATAAAATGTCAACACTTTTAAATTTCGGTTTTTCATCGTGAATTTTTGTGACCTCCTCCAGTTTTTATTTTGTCAGTATGTGCCTAAAATAATACTTCCCACGGGAAAAGTCTTTTTCTTCTGTTTTCTGAATAATAAATGAAAATACAGACGGTGGAAGCAGAATTATTCCCTCTCCCTGGTCCAATTACAGACCTTGAATTTTAAGAAATTTTTGTTCAGTTACAACCTTTAGCCTGTAATTGTGTAGATATATGTCTGTCTACAGCTTTTCTACTAGTTGTGGGAGGAACACACTTTTTTAGAACAGTTTTACCTATAACAAATAAATAAATAAATAAATAAATAAATGCTTGTCAGAAAGAGAAGTAGCACACGCTATCGTTCTCGAATAAAGTATTATAACGCGCTAAACAGGCTGAAAAAAGTTGAAACAGAGAAACTTCACACGTTTGACGTGCTTGCTAGTTATATTCCTTGAGCGTAGAAATAAAGGACAAGGAACATTCCGTTTGTAATGACCTAGGATGGAATTGTTACGAACTATTACAGAAAGCATGTTAAGCAGCTCGGACTTCCATTCAACATCGAATCCTACAGTTAGACCCGAGTACTCAAGAGAACTAGGGTCTGTGTCTTTTTGAATCACGCCGAAGGATCTACGATGACGCAGCTGATACTGGGCGTCTCGTAAAGTCTTTGGAGAGGTTGCTGGACAGTGGTATTTCTTTGGAGGTAAAGGGGAAAACCTGAAATTATAGCTCAAAATTGGTATTCGATTCCTCTCTAATAAATTTTGATACTAACACCTTGCTAGAATGCAATATTACACTGGATACTTTTTAATATCCGCCCTTCTGGTCCACGGTGAAATGCGCTGATGCTTGGTCCTCCGAGGGTTAAATGGAATGAATCTTCCTTGACTTTGTTCGTACATTCGCAATTCCTTGGCAACCTGTAGAACAAAAGTGCTAAGGTAGTTGCGTCTTCATCGTAATTTGTTTTCAACGACGTCCATAGTGATATACTTACTTCCTCGCCAATTTGTATATAGATACACACAAAATGTTGTCAGATATTAATACTTGCTTGCTTTGAATGTCATACACGAAATTGATAGTCTTGCATTTATTTCTTTGTAAATACAAGCAGAAAAGGAAGCGTGACATTGCGTAGGTCATCTGTAAGAGGTGAGAATGGCTGTCGTCCAATCAGCGGTTGGAGCCAAGCAGAAAATAACAAAGTGATGCAACCTCCGACTTTGGTATCTTTTCCCGCTTTTCTCATGTTTATCAGCAGAAAAAAGAAATGCAGTTAAATGTTACAAGTTTAATCTTTTAGCTGTTTTTGTCTTTTGATGTTAAATCTCATTTGTTTAAACATGTTTATTAATCAGTACAAGATCATTGATCTAGAAGACCAGTAAAAAACAGTATTCGGAATCGATGCGCTGTCCACGTATCATTTAGTTAAATGCGTTGTCTTGTTGGCCAGAATACCTCGTGGGCTTAGCATCAGAAAGAATTTATAAAGCTATCCATGACTAATCCTAGCATATATCTTTCTTTGTACAGTCGTCAACAAAAAAATAGTATATTGTACATAGCATTTACAGTGACTCAAAAAAGTATTCATACACTCAAAAAATTAGTCGTAGGTGAGTTATATGTGAGAGCAGGAAATTAAAACTCATATTGAAACAAAGAGACGGAATAGCACTAACAGTTGCATGAGTTGAAAATTCACCAAGACTATAAGGAGACAAACACAATGTGCATCACGTAATTATGAGATACTGTTGTATTTTCCGATGAATCGAAGTTTAATATATTCGGATCAGATGGCAAAAGATAGGTGTGGCGAAAGCCAAACCGTGAATTGGAATCGCAACATATCCTTACAGTAAAACATGGAGGAGGGAGTGTGATGGTATGGGGATGCATGGCATCTTCTGGAGTGGGAAATTTAGTTTCTATTGAAAGTGTCATGGATGCTAATAAGTATATTAGTGTGTTGCGCCATAACTTATCAAGCAGTGTGCAGAAGTTGGGTATTGAGAGGGTCTTTGTTTTCCAACAGGACAATGACTCTAAGCACACCGCTTTGGAAACTAGAGAGTAGTTCCTGTATAATGCTCCACGATGGCTTCTGATTCCTCCACAAAGCCCATTTGTCAATCCTTTCGAGCACTTGTGGGATTATCTGAACTAAAAAGTATAGAAACACCGTCCTTCGAGCAAGGAAGTACTACAAAAGTTATTTTTTAGACGAATGGTCCAAGATTTTCCTAGAAATGACCAAAACGCTCGTCCAGTCCATGCCAAGGCGTCTCAAGGCAATAATTTGTGTTAAAAGTATGCACACAAAGTATTAAAATCTTGATTGTTAGAACTTGTCGAGATTTGTAGTTCGTGTTGCTGTATGAATACTTTTTTGAGTTGAGAAAGAACATTAATTTACTTTTGTCATCTACAGATTTCTTCTTTTATATTTTTAGACGAATAAACATAGTAAATTATGTGTTTTCAGATGATTGTAACATTGTTTTTATTTAACCTTTATAAATAATCCTATGTCAAAAACTTTGCGTGTATGAATACTTTTTTGAGTCACTGTACATAAAATATGCTATATAGTACGAGGGCCGTCCATAAAATAAAGAACGGTTGCGCATTGTGCGCGGCGCCTACCCTCACTACTGCGATCGCGTGCCCGGCAGTTAGCTCTTTCCTTCACCTCAGTGTGAGCGAGTCTCAATGTTGTGCGGTCACGCTACTTGTTTTTGTCCGATTCAAAATGGCAGCGCCAATCGAAAATCCCGCCAAATGTGAAATATGGAGTGTCATTCATTTTCTGAACGCCTATTGAAATTTATAGGCAAATAAAGAATGTTTATGGTGAATGTGCAATGAACGAGTCATCACTGAGGAAATGATGCATTAAGTTCAATCAAGGAATGATCAACGTGCATGATGAAGATCGGAGCGGGAGACCATCACTTGTTACGGAAGAACTGAAGGAAAAACGGCATATTCTGACTTGGCACCAAGTGATTTTCACTTATTCCCGAATCGAGTTCCAGAATTTTTGGGTGGAAAACAGTTCGCAAACGATGAGGAACTCAAGCAAGCATTGGCAGTTCGCTCAAATCTTTGACAGTAGATGAGTATAACATTGACATTAAAAAACTCGTCCCACGGCATTGAAAAACAAGTGTCTTGACAACTATGGCGATTACATAGAAAGTAGAGTAAGATCCTGTGGCTTTGTAAATAAAGTTTTGTGCTGATATCTTTTGTTTTTTATTTAACCATGCGAAAACGTTTACTTTCTGGACGACACTCGCATGTTCTTACATATTCTTATGTGACCAAACTGCGGGAGGTGATTCTTTGTATTAAATGAAATGAAAGAGAAAGTAAGATGAGAAAAGCCTCCTTTGCATTACGAATGCTTAATTAGTACGTAAGTGTATCCCTGTACCCCAGATTTATAATTCGTTTCGCCACTACCAGAGGATTATAAAACAAATATCTTGATTCCTTGGAACACGAACTTAATCCGTTCCAGAATTGTCATATTTAGAGACAAGTTTTTCTGTTTAAAACAAAAGAAACTCGATTAATCCGTCCCTGGGTCCTTGAACTAATGGAATTTCAACAGTTCACTGGATTTTAAGGTAAAATGTTAAGAATAATAACAATACTTGAATAAAAACGAATACACCATCCAAGAAAGTAACATAGGTCTAAAACGGGTAAAAATTCATAAAATTGGCAACGAAAATCACATAGTTTACTTTGAATCCAATTTCCAACAACGAACTTAGCGACAAATCATTGGGGAAAAGTACGCAGAAACACACATGAAATACAAGGCCTATCGAGAAAGTATCCAACCTCTGTTTTAGAGAAAACTACATGGCGTAGGCTAGCCAAATGTTGCGTCGTGGAAGAGGGATCCATGATTTCTTTAGCCTGCGTATGGCGTTACTTTCATTTGCATCTGGTGTTGTGGAAGGGTGGTTATGTTTGGTGCTCTTCTGTGGTCAAGCAAACCCAAAGCAAAATCTGAAATGATGTTGACTGTTGACGAACGGAGTAGCGAATCGTTATGTTTTGAATTGGCATTAATGCTTGTATTTTAGTTCTACACTGAAGCACTCTACATTATTTAGTTTTTCATTGACAAAAAATAGTATACTTTTGTTCGCGTAAATACGAGGTGTGTTCAAAAAGTATGGAACATTTTGTTGGCAAAAATAAATTTATTGATTTGGAAATACGAAACACTAATCCATTTCAAAGTAGTATCTATCCTTGGCAATGTACACATTTCTCCCAGCGCTTCCGCCATTCTTAGAAACACTTCTGGTACCAGTTTTTGGAATGGTGAGCAACCGTGCCGTTGCATTCCGCCTGATGTCTTCTCTTGACTCTCATCGGGTCCCTTTCAGTGGCATTTTCAGCTTGGGGAATAAGCAAAAGTCACACGGAGCTGTCAGGTGAGTAGGGAGTCTGACGACACATAGGAATGTTGTGTTTGGCGAAGAAAGCCTGAATCAAATTTCGCGGATACTCTTCTTATGCTCAAATTCTCGTTTAAATTTGAATGCACCAATCTGATTGAATGATTTCCGCTTGAGTATCGCCAAGCTTTTGGCAAAATTTGATGCAATATCGCTCCTCAGGTTTTTGTGTCACTTTAGAAAAAAGCTGAAAGCCAACGACCGCTCACTACACGTCTTTACTCGTTGGCCGACTTCCAGCGACTGATACTTTCTGCAGACGTGAAACAATCCATGACTGCGCATCTACACTGAAGAAAGTTTCCCGCTCTTCATTAGTATACGCGGGAAATAATGTTTCAATACATTTTGAGCACACCTCGTATACTATAACAGATTCCTTTCCAGTGCGCATTTTGTAAAATATTGTTTCCAACTTCTTATTTCTCATATTTTTTCTTCTTTCTTTGTATAATTATCCCACATTCAGTTTCAACAGTGTATCCTGATAAATTTTAAAAAATATCAAGTTAACAAAGAAAATACTAATAAAACTTTTTATTTTCTTTCAGAGGAAAATTCGGAACGGTCTACAGATGTCGAGAAAGAAGCACAGGACTAGCTCTCGCTGCTAAATTTGTTGGGACACCAAGGCGTGAAGATCGACGAAATGTCGAACGGGAAGTTGACATTATGAAATGTTTACAGCATCCAAGGCTTATCCAACTGTACGATGCCTTCGACAACGGAAAAGTCATGTGTCTTATTCTAGAACTGTAAGTCATGGTTTTCTTTAGTTCTTTTTATAATCATTTGTATTTTAGCAGTTTAGCCTCATATTGTTGCAATGTAGCCAGCATTTTCTCTTCAGTGTAGCCAGAATTTTTTCATCTTGATGAGGAGCTGAACGAAAGTAACACGGGCGCCCACAGAGGGGGGCAAGAGGAGGCAATTGCCCCTTCCTGGATTTTCGAAAAAGTTAACATTTATAGGCTGTTCCAGTGACAAAAGTTTGAGTTTAATTGCTGTTTTTAAAATGTATGTTAATGGTGTAGTGTTCAGAATGGATATAAGACTTTCTTAAGAGGCAAAGGATATAAGACTTAAAAAAAAAAAGGAAATTCTTGTCCTTTCAGATTTCAGTGGATAAAGGATTATGGGTCCTAGTTATCATACTACTCCTGCTTAAGGGACCTGTGTGTCACACACGTGTTTTACTTAAATGTGTATGTTTTGCCCTCCCTTGGAAAAAATCCTGCGGGCGCCCATGCTATTTACCATGGTTTAATACTACTACTACTACTACTACTACTACTGGGGACATGATGACTCAGTGGTAGAGCGCCTACTTCTAGTTCGATCCCAATCCATGAGTTAGTGGTTGACAACTCTGTGTCCGTGGGTTTTCTTGGATTCTTCGATTTTCTCCCACATTCTCATTCCACTAATTATTTGATCAATGATAATAGTTAAATTTCATTAATTATCCATCTCCTTTATCATAAAGGGAAGAAGCGTGGAACGTAAAACTAGAAATTTCATTTTTACTATTAGTAGTACTACAACTCTTTCGTGGCTATATACTTCACTTACAAGCCTTTGGCACGAGAGATACGGATTTGATTCTCAGTGGAAACTCATGTGTTTGAATCCCACATTGAGATGTAGGGCGACGTCTTACATAGCCTCACTGCTGAAAAGGATGTTAAACTCCAATTCAATGAAAGTCTTCCCTCTTCTTCCTTCTTCTCTTACTGCTAAAGGGGCACGGTGGCCCAGTAGTAGAGCACTTGGGGTCCTTGGTTCGATTCTCGACCAAGTAAGTTTGTGGTGGACAACATCGTGCTCGTGGGGTACTCAAGTTCCCTCTCACTTTCTCATTCCACCAATTCGTCCATCATCATTCACTCTCCTTAATCATCGTTCCCTTAGCCTAGTGGTCATAATCATAGGACATTAAACCTTTAAAAAGAACAGAAGATATAGAGAAATAATGAAGGGAAAACCCACTATATTCCTGGACAATGGAGTGCGCAAGGGGTTCGGAGTTTTAATTTGAGCAAGAGATTGTAAAAAAATAAAATAAACATTTACTCTATTAAGATATATATTAGGAGCTAGTAATCTACTCACCACGCCTGACGCAAACATGGAGGGTGTGCTGAGGCCGTGCGGCCTATTTAATAATTGGTTCCGCCAACACTGACACCCGGCCCGTAGTTCCTTCATTCTGAACAGTCGTCCTGATGCACGAAATGCACCTTCAAGACGTGTCCCTTAGCTTTGGTTAGCAAAATGTGATGTAATCCTTACTCTTTAAGGGAGTGGGATACGTCCACTGCACGGCCAGACCGAAGTCCTGAGTGCCTACCAGTAGCCTACTGGTGGAGGCCTTTCTAGCGAGTAAAAGCCTCCCATGTTCTTCAAATATGGTACTCGAGCGTAGTAAAGCAAGTTCATTTTTCGCCCATGCTCGCCGTTACCCAGATTCCTGGGATGAGCTCACACAGGCTAACGAATTCCACGGTTGACCACTGTTGCTTTTTCAACCACCACCTTCGAACATCGATATATCACCTAAGACGTACCACGAAGATAAAAAAAAAATAGTCCCCATTAGCATCGACGACCTTCTGACAACGTTCTAGAAGGCAATGGATTCCATCGCGGTAGAAATTGGTGGATCGTCAAGCGAAGAAGGTATCAAGTGTATTTTGCACCTGTACTAGGAATTTGAACTGGCGTCCTCTAAGGTAATTGTCCAAGGAATGGAACAGGTGATAATCGGACGGTGCAATGTCCGGGGAGTATGGTGAACTCAATAGTGTTTTCCATTCAAGGCGTAGAATAGTGTCTCAGGTCATCCTAGCCACGTGGGACTTAGAGTTGTCCTGTAACGAGAACCCGCTCAACTGCTAACAGTACACAGTTGGATTGATGCTCTGAGCAGCTGGTAGCAGTTCCCGATGCACGATGCTGCGAGTAGTCCACCAAACACACAGGAGGACCTTCTTCTGGTACAGTGTTGGTTTCCGCTGTTTCGGAACCGATTTATGGGAACCGATTTATGGGATGCTAATCAATAATGATGACGGCGCCGCGGAGCTCCGTACAGGATCCACTTCTCATCACATGTCCACATCCTGTCCAGAAATGGCTTCTTCCTTAGCCGAGACAGCAAAGAAACACAGGTGTCTGCTCGCGTTGCCTTCTGGCCCGGAGTCAAATAACGTGGGATCCATCGACCCAATTTGTAGTGCTTCTCAAGTTGATGGAGGTGCTGCCGAATGGTTTCTCCACTCACACTGAATTGTAGTCCCAGTTTCTCATGTCTGGCTACTGTTCGCCTCAATTGCTGCCTGAAGATCTTCATTTTGTGCATGTGTTGTTTTTCCGGCACGTGTTGCGTCTTCGAGTGTTTCGTCACCGTCCTTAAACTTGTTAAACCATCACTGCACTGTCCGCGTAGTCAAACACGCTCAGCAAATGCTGGCAAATCTTCCGCTCCACTGCAGCGGCGTTTGACCTCAGTTTGAACTCTCGTACAGCATACACGCTCTTATGACGCTCTGTGGATGTCCCATGTTCACTCTGTCCTTCTGTCCTTACGTAAGTTCACGGTGACGAAACCAGGTAGTATATTGAATATACCCACACTAGCAGCTGGTCTTCGCCTTATCTCCATTCGCATTCAAGTCACGGTGTGAGGGCTAATGCAACACAGACCTCCACAAAATGCGACAGAAATTTGTTATATATATATATATATATATCACGTGTCCTAAGAGAAAATGAGATTGAGTGTTTGTGCCTCCCCTTGGTTAAATCTTGCGTACGTCACTGTTACCGGAACAAGTAATTCAATAATTATAGATAGAAACTCGATATTCCACTGGATAAAAGTGAAAGATTTACTACGTACGCAGGGATAGAAAGCTCCATGCACGAAATACATGACCAGGGGGAAAAGATATTCTGAAAAGACAGCACGACAGAAGTTGACAAATACAGAATTAAAAAAAAATCAACGTAACACAAATGGGTGCACAACGATGACACAAACGAAATCTAAGGAATAATACAAAAAAGGGACACAAAAATCACACACCAAGCAGAGGCGGATCTAGGAGGTAAAAACAAGCGGGAAGGGACAACCAGACCCAGACTATGTTAGATATATCATGAGTTTACAATTTTTCATGGGTCCTGCAGGAGTTTACCACTTAACTCTCTCCCGATGAATATTATGGCTAGGTTGGACGTTGATATTGTGGACTTCAAGTATTGTTTTCCATATTATATAGAAGATAAACTGCAACTAAAACTATATCTAATGTTTGAAATAAATCCAATAAAGAATAAAAGGTAATGCTTACTATAAACTTTCAAAAATATATAAATAATAGCTTCAACTATTTTTGGCGCTCAAAAGTGGGCTTGCGACGTAGAATCACACCAAACAGCTTTCACTTCGATTTACGTTTTCTTTTAAGGGTCTTACAGAATTTGCCATTGCAGTCCCATAAGGACAAAATCGAAATTTGATCTTTGACCCTATATCTCTTCAATCTTTAGTACAAGTGGCATGCTTCTATTGCGAAACAAAACTTATGCCCTTCGTCTAAAGTTACACCAAATTGCACTGCTTTACCTCCTACCACTTCTGCAAAGTGAACAAATGAAATTGACACACGAATTAATCAACTCTCTGTGTATATATAAAATGGAAGGAAAAAGTAATGAAAAATGCTCAAAATCAAGGAAAAGCAGGGTTTATATCTGAAAATTTGCTTGCGCTTCGCGCCACCCATCGTGGCGGTTCGCGCCTGGTCTGTCGACCTCACTCATATGTATTGTCCGTTTACTGTAGCTTGGCACTGTGTTTTGACACAAAACCTGGCTAGCGGATCTTAGCAGTCCTTCCCCTTCTTTCCCCTTATCGCAGTGGTAACAGTGGCACTAACTTATCAACTTTAGCACTAGTAGGGTTTGGTATTTGCAAGTTGCGTAAATTTCGAAACAGTTTACTTCTTCTCTAATCAGGGCCCATAACTTGTGTCGGGCAGGGGAGGGGCAACTGCCCCCAGGGAGGTTCCCCGCCGTTCGAAGGGGCCCATTTTGAGGCAAAATTTTCTTAATCCATATACGATACGAACATGAAATTATAAATGAAGCATCAAACAGGTTCACTACATTACATAAACAAAACAGCACACTAAAGGCAAATACAACAAAAGTGAGTCGTGGGCCCACTTCAGTAAAAAACGTCTTCTATTAGGGGCCCTAGAAATAACATTTATTCGTATGGTTTTGAGATTTGTCAATATTGTCCCCTCAATTAATTTGTCATGTATGGAAGGGACCCAGGGGCGTAAGAACGGCCCCGCAGACCTTGCCGTGAGGGAGGGCCACAGGCTCCGGGGGGACAAATAGTAAGAGAAAGATAGAAAGGGGACGGCCCTAGAATGAGAAAAAAACTTTTTCTAGGAGGCCCGATACACGTATTAATGCTTGCCCCCAGAAAAAAATCTAAGTTACGGCGCTGTCTCTAATGTCAATTTATTGGTACAGTTCTGCCAATAGTTAATTATATCAGGTTGGTCTCTTTAAACCTTGGGTCGTGGAGAGAAACGTCTTACAGGAGGATAGTATTCAGATTTTAAGAAGGTGAGGAAAAGAGAGCGAGGATGAGAAGAAAGAAAGAAAGAGAATGAAAGAAACACTTCTACATTTACTTCATAATGAATTTAAACACATATAAACGAAAAAGGGATATCCTAACCCACCACCATAATATTTGTAGAAGTGTTGGCAACATTCTGGAGTAATATATTTCCCGCCAATTCTGGGGCCTCAGTGTTTGGCCCAATTCTGTTCTTACAGCAGTGGCGGATCCAGGGGACGATCGGGGCCCCCTGGAAAGGAATCTTTCTTATTTTATATATTTAAATAAAACCCATCCCAGAGTTTAGAGTTTGGAGCTCTTAAAAGTAGCTCTAAGTAGCAGTACTAAACCCCCCCCAGAAGTCCGTCCTAAATCCGCCCCTGCCTTACAGAAGCTATCGTCTAGGCATTCACCTCGTGGGACTGAGGAAAACCTTAATAAGGAATACCAGCCAGAGCTGAGTTCATGCCCACTCTCGATCTACCTATTTTAATGCCTTTTTTGTGTTGGACAGTGTCTGGTAAGGGCACCCAAACAGGGTAAATGCGTACTGCTTTAAAATATTTACATGTTAAAATTCGCTTTATACTGTACTTTGAACACGTAATTCAATGTGTATTATATTCTTCTTACAGCAGCATGCTTTATTTCCTAATACTTTAAGTCTATGGTTGTTAGTACAGTATTTATAATTATTGCATCATACTAATCCTTCTCAAAGCTCGTTCAATTAGTATGAAATTCTAGACTTGGCAGTTTGCAACATTGCAAACCTTCATAAACAGGCAATAATGTGGTGAGAAAATTTCCACCTATACTCGCATCGAAATTCCCAGCCTCTGTTTACAATCAGTACAAGATGTTTCTGTCGCCTTATCATGAAAACAATGCTGTCCAGCGAACCTAACGGTCTTCGCTTTCTCTGTTTATTGTTTACAATACAAACTACATGCTTCCAATATTGCCAGGCGTACAAGGTTTTCGCACACTTTCGAACAAGAACACTCTTGTATAAAATTGAGTGTGTACTATATGTAAGATTGTATTACATAATAACTAACTCGATTTGTCACAACGTTAATACCTCAGTCATCCCAAAACAGCAATTTATGTAGTAATAATAATTGTTCTATGACTGTGCAGAAGTAGGTACATTCGGTTCGGCGAATCATGTGCCTGGCAACCATGAATTAACCATGTAGGGGTGAGAAGCAAGGTGTTGACGCTCGCACTACAATTGTTGTTTGTAAACAATTTTCCATCCTAGAGTGAACGGACAATACGGGGGCGCCGTTGTATACTCTCGCCCCGGGCGCTGATTTCCCACGGCACGGCACTATGTCTGTGCCAGCTTTTCGTAATGAGTTCAATTATGTAAGAGAAGCTGTCATTAGCGCATAAGACGAATTCACAGACATGATTATATAACAGAGTTTACATCATGATTCAATTCTTCGCATACAATTGTTTACAAGTAAACTTAGTTCCGTATTTTCTTATATTTTATAAACTAAAACGAGAATCAGATTTAACTCGAAATAAAATTAAGATTGGTCCTACCACATAATAATAATAATAATAATAATAATAATAATAATAATAATAATAATAATAATAATAATAATAATAATAATAATAATAATAATAATAATAAACTCTCGTCTACCACAGAATCTAGAGTTCAAACTTCCCAAAATGAATTTCTGGGACGTCATTGTTGTTAGAAGACATTGCATATCTTTTATATTGGTGTTTGTTTACTAATGTGTGCAATTGAAATTAGTTACCTAAGTCTAATATGTAAAATAATTGGTGAGTGACTGCAAAATGACGCTGCCAAAACCGTGTAATATCAGTACGTTATTAAACACTGGGACATTTGCAGTGCGTTGCATTGAAAACAGACCTACTTTCCACGCGTCGAAAGTGAGATGTTTACATCTATTTTCGTCGTTGGAGGCTTCAGAGCGATGCAAGGGAGGAAGACAAGCTAATCTCAAACAGAAAACCTAAGTCCAAACAGCTGATCAATCTAGCACACGAACAAAAAACAAAACGTACATCTGCAAAAACAAACACTTCAAATTCACATTCACGATAGTTGACCACACATGGCAGTTTCATCCGATCTAACAGTTCCTATTGTCTTGAATCAAGCAATCTCAGTTTCATAGTTCTTGACGACTTCTCTGAATCTAAAGTAAGGGATAAACTGAAGCTTTTCACATTTTTATGAAAAAATCGGTAAATTTGTTTTTAGTATTTTTGGAATGTTTATGTTTCAGCCCTTAATAGATTATAGGACATAGGCATACAAACAGAGAGAAAAATCGTATGTGGCGTATGTAAAAACGCAGATTACATGCGTAAATCTGTATAACCCTATGTAACATCCTGCAACAAACGTATGTTTTATAATACTGTCTGTAGAAGTGTTCCATTTATACGTACTTTCCGTATGACTGTATATACACAGCAAAAAAATGATGTGTTGAAATAACACAAAATAAGTTGAGTTGAGTTGATTTTAGTTTAGCGTCCCGTTCAGCAGCGAGGCTATATGAGACGTGGACCTACTGATTAACGTGGAATCCGAACCACATGAGCTCCCGCCGGGAATCGAACCCGGGTCTCCCACGCCGAAGGCGCGTACGCTAACCGCTTAGCCACGAGGGAGCTCAACACAAAATGACTACCACTTTAGCGTGTTACTGGTGTGACAATTCAACCCCAGCTTTTTTTTTTGTAAGTGACTAGCCGTTCCGGCTAGAACCCTGTTAGAGGGTTATGCCATCTCTTAGGGAACTGAAGTATGGGAATTGTAGATGTGGGTGACTTTGAGAGGGTCTCAGAGTCCTTTATTAAAGCTTGTTATAGCTATCAAAGACTTAAGGACCTTTGCAGGCCTTAACATCAGGCAGGGAAAGGGTGGCAGAGCAATTACATGATGTACATGAACGCTAAGTCTGAACATAGAGGACGAGTAAATAAGATGCAACTTAGTTGTCATTATATAGGTTGTATGCTGTGGAGATGAAGATGGTAGATGAGGCGAGGTGCATGATGACATCATAACACGGGGAAAAGTTAGTTGACGGGTGAAGTTATTCTCGTCTAGGGGTTACTCTAGGCATTGATGAAGACAGAGGGAGCCCATGTTAGTTGTGGATGGATTTATTGTGCAACGATGGAAAGATGAGCGGAAGATGGTCAGGAATTTGATAGTCAGCAAGTAACTCCAGGTCTAGTGCATCAGGAGGTAGTGTGTAGCAGCACAGAGTATACAGGAGTGAGAGCGGTAGATGGAAATATCGAAATGCTGATGGGTGGGGTGCCATATGATGCATAGTAGTCAGAAGTAGAGGATGGTATGCTTCATAACGATTGTGTATGTAGGTGAGACGTAACTTTTCGAGATGAAACTGTAAAGATGGATCAACACCAGCCACATCGCCTTCAGAGCATATCAGAAGTACCTCGTTACTGGATGTAAGTATTTGCATTGTTTTTTATTATTTGGTATAAGCAAAGCTTTGCGAAACATATTTCGCATTTATGGCAAGTAACTAATAACACTCTATGTTTTCTGTAATCGGTCACAATAATATTGTTGTAAACCTGTGAATCTTCTAACAACAGTTACACAGACAGCTGTGCTTCCATCTGTTTTCTTTATCTGTTTTTCTTGTGTCTTAGCATATATGAATATAAGATGGCAGAACCGTTGCCTATGTAACTGTTGTCAGACGATTCACAGGTTTACAACAATATTATTGTGACCGATTACAGAAAACAAAGAACATAATTTGTTACTTGGCATAAGTGCCAAAGATATTTCTCAAAGCTTTGGTCATATTAAACGATAAATACGAATGCAAATTCTCTCAGGCAGTAACTAGTTGTTTCTGATATGCTCGGAAGGCGATGTCTTGGTGCACCCCACCAACACTGCTACCTACTTAGGCGTCGTCTTTGATTCAAAACTGACTTGGAATGCACACTTGCAAAAACTGAGAGCTAAGGCTACTATTCAATTAAATCTTTTACGTCGTCTTACGGGCACATCTTGGGGCCTCAAACCCGATGTCTTACTCCATACTTATAAGATGTTTCTTCGACCTATTCTCACTTTCGGACATACGGCCTGGTGCAATGCTTCTACTTCCTTCTACGAAAAACTTTGCATATTGGAGCGTCATGCTATTCGACTAGCTCATCGGATTAAACTTCCGTATCCTACGTGGCTCACGTATGAATATATCGACTTTCCGAAGATCAGAGACCATATTGCACAACTTCGAAATCGGTACATTACATCTCGCATTGAAACGGGCCATCCACTATTCTTGGATATTCTTCGAACTGATGCTCTCACTGATTCCGCATATCGTTACAAGCATACCCCATTGAATATACTCATTTCCTTGTATGTTCGCCATGCAGACCTCACAGTAGCAGAACGCGACATTTATGCCATTTATATCATACATGCTCATATTCCTCATGTTTTTCCATCTTAACACAGAGATCCCCACAACTAACAAGGGCTTCCCCCTGTGATCATTAGTCCCGAGTCGCCCCGGGACAGAAGATTTAACCTGCATTTGTCTGACTAATTTCTATTTGTTTGTAGTGTGACGGCACTTCATCTCATCTTTCATTTTCATTATCGTACATTTTCACACCAGCACTATCTCACATTATATTGGTATTCTTGCACATTTGCACCTATTTTCCCCTCAATTATATTTTCGCTATTCACGTGATAACCTGTATTTGTCATTTTTTTGCCTTATTTAATCTATTTATCCTTCGTTGTATATTCACATGTTGTATTTTCATTATACTAACTTCTTTTGTGTACCTTATCATAAAAATATAAATGTAAATAAATAAAGTGCAAAAAAATGAAAATGATGCTATAACCCTTCTCAAAACTGATGCACAAATACCGATGTAACTAATCAAACTTCACTTAGCCCATCCCAATCTTTGAAAAAGTACATTTGTATAGAAAATCACATGCCTCAGAGAGGGTGTAACCCTCTAAGAGGCAGGAGAAATCTATAATTTTCCAGAAATATATTGAATTGATAAGAGTCAATTTTCCTATTCTCCTTCCCCCCCAAAAAAAAATATTGGTGCTGAATTAACACAAGTAACACGCTAAAGTGGTAGTCATTTTGTGTTGTTTCAACACCTCATTTTTTACAGTGTAGGCGGTAAGGATCTCATATACAGATGGACGTATATAACACATAGCCGACGTATGTAAGATAAGAATACGTTTATAATATATGGAAGACTGTTAAATATCAGACATCCTTCAGCTGCATGATGTAAGATCTAAGCAGGAAAAACGCAGTATGTATCTAGCATATGGATTATGTATGCTCCGTACAGATTTCCATAGTAAACATACGGATTCCGCATATTTGTACAATATACCGTAGTCCGGATAACGGATTTTTCTCAGTGCAGCAAATCTTTAGCCAGAATACTAAAGCATGGGGGTCCTAGATTATTTTTTTGGAAGAATGTTGAGTCCACGTTACATTCATAATTTCTTAGCACATAAATTTATTATTATTTTTAAAATTCATTAATGAGGTATGTACAAACAAAAGCATATGAAATACATTGAACAATTAGATAGTTTAATGTAATTTTATTTAAACAGCTTTTGAAAATTGAAAATTGATTATAAACTGAATATGTAATTTTATCCAGTGAATATATAAATCATGCGTGTCTACAGAAGACAAAACCTGCTGAAGACAAAAGAAATGACTAAATCCATACCTGCCTAAGCACTACAAGAAATCTTTGTAAAGTCAATAAGGCCGAAGATCTCCGCATAACAGAGCGGACAAATTAATAAATAAATCAATAAACTACATCACTTTCTCTCAGAGAAACAATGGACCACAAATACTAATATTTTCAAGTTGGTTTTTCTTTCCCACCTTACAACCAAATCGGATTTTCGTTGTTGCTGTTTGTTGGAACAAAATAAGAGAGAATAATTTCTTGGTTGCTTATGTTTTCGAACCTACATTTGTCTTAACAAATAACTGTAAGTTTCAAGTGGATTGAAGTTGATCGCACGCGGAAGGGGAATTTCACATGGCCACCGGAATCGAACGCAGAAACATTTTTGCTCCAAAAGTTAAAATGGTAACTATTCGTATATAAATGCTGTTGGCTCCAGAAACTCTGTAAGAAGGTTTTAAATTAAAGTCATATGAAGCATAAGCTATACAGACAGCTACATATTCTGCTTTTAGAGTTTAAATGATGCCGGATGCAGCAGATGGTTTTGGTGCTATCTTGATGTCACCAAATTTGCTGTTTGAGATTTTGAGAAATTAGTCTACTGTCATGTACTTCTCACACTTGAAAAACATATTTAATTGACAGAAATTTTATATCGTCATAATTAATATCTTGCTTACCACCAGAGTCAAGATGAAACGTCCTTGCAATCCTAGCAAAACTAATGAAATTGTCACAAACACTAGTTCACTTTAAACATGTATTTTGGCATTATTGCACTCAATATTTACGTACTGTACCAAATACATTTCTCGATTACATTACCGGATGCACGGTGGCTCAGTGGTAGAACGCTTATCTTTGGTGCTTAGTAAGTCCCTAGTTGGATTCTCGCTCACGCTGAGCTTGTGGTGGATAGTATCTTGTCCATGGGTTTTCTTCGGACATTGCCCCTTCTCTCTTAGTTTGCAATTGAAAAAAAATCTAGGTAACTTATCTCCCACTTCCTTCTATCTGCATAAAAAACAAATTTTCAAAAAACATTTTATTCTTCACGCTTATTATTATTATTATTATTATTATTATTATTATTATTATTATTATTATTATTATTATTATTATTATTATTATTATTATTATTATTAACTATTCTGCCTTTCGACAAGTCCTAGGATAAATGAGTTTTTTTTTTTAATATTAGATTCGACCTGGAAATGTTTCTTCCAATTTTCTCGATCTTCGGCTTTCTCTTTTAACTACCAATATTTTCTTCTATTTTTCAAATCATCGATCGGTTGTGTTCTTCTTCTTCCTATTCCTCGCTTTCCTTCCATCTTTCCTTCTACGGCGGTATGAAGAAGACAATTTCTTCGCAAGATGTGTCCAATCCAATTGGCCTCCCTATGAAAGATGCTGGCTAGAAGCGTCCTCTTCTCTCCTATCCGTTTTAAAACATCTTCGTTTGTTGCTCTCTCTTTGTCCATTTTACACCCTCCATTCCAAAAGAAACCGAACTTTTGAAAACAAATAGTACCACTAATGCCATCTGTTGTAATATTTTACCGGTATATGGCGTAGTCCCTCATTGACAACTGGTATAAATGTCATGACATTTGGATGCACGGCAACAAAGCTATAGCGTTTCAACTCTCAGTGTGTTGTGTACATCGGTCGGAAAATGAGTTTCAAACAACGAGCTGCAATTGAGTTTTGTGTTAAACTGGGTAAAACTTTTAGTGAAACGCACCAAATGCTACAAAATGCATATGGTGATGAGTGTCTATCCCGTACGCAAGTTTACGAGTGGTTCAGGCGATTCAAATCGGGTAGAGAGACGCTGGATGATGACGAAAGATCAGGCCGTCCCAGAACCGGATTATCGGAAGAAAACATCGAAAAAGTGCGTGAATTCATCAAACATAACAAAAAATCGTCGGTGAAAGTTATTGAAATGGAATTAGGCATTCCTCAAACAACCGCATACTGCATTTTGACCGAAGTTTTGGGCCTTAAGAAGGTTAATTCGCGGTTTGTACCACACAAACTCACTGAAGACCAAAACGTTGATCGAATTGCGCATTGCAAAGACATCGTTAAAAGTGCTCGGCAGGATCGAAACTTCTTGAAATCGATTGTAACTGGTGACGAGACGTGGTGTTTTGAATATGAGCCCGAAACAAAGCGGCAAAGTGCTGAATGGAGAGCGCCGCATGAAGGAACACCAAAAAAAAGTCGCTTGGTGAAGTCAAAAGTTAAGGTGATGCTGATTTGTTTTTACGATTCGAAAGGAATTATCCACAAAGAATTTGTTCAGCCCGGCCAGACAGCCACTGGAGAGTTTTACTTAGGCGTCATGAAGCGTTTGCTGGCAAGAATTCGTCGTATTCGGCCCGAATATCGCGAAATCGGCAGTTGGACTCTTTTGGACGATAATGCACCATCACATCGTTCGCGACTTGTAACTGAATTTTTGGTCAAAAATCACATTATTCGGTTGCATCATCCGCCCTATTCACCAGATCTCGCTCCGTGCGATTTCTATCTGTTCCCGAAACTGCATTTGGCGATGAAAGGAAAGTGGGACGCATCGATTGATGCCATTGAGAAGGCGACGACCGCCGTCCTAAAGACCATTCCAATAAAGGACATGGAGAAGTCGTTTGACAACTTGTTGGAGCGTGCAAATATGTGTATCGATGCAGAAGGGGAATACATTGATTAATAAAAATGATTTGTTCCAAAATGTACATTGCTTTTTTGTTTTTTTAAAACGTTCGGTTTCTTTTGGAATGGAGGGTGTATCTTCTCCATTTTCTTCCAACATCACATTTCGAAACTCTCTAAATATTTTTTCTCTCACTTCCGTAATGTCCAAGTCTTTGAATCATACAGTCCAATGCTCCATATATAGCACTTGCCCAACTTCATCCTAAATCCAATATTGATCCTGGTGTTGGAATGTATAACATAGGATATGATGCTTTTTTTTTTTTTTTAATTTCAACACTTCCTGTGTACTCCTAAAAATGTAATAAAGAAATAAGGGTCATTTTAGATATTCAATTAGAACTGAACAATATACACAAAATGTGTAATCGATCAGCGAAAACGGCATCTTTTTAGAGCCTATGGTTCCCGAGAACTCACTGTCACAACTATTGGCCACAAACATACAAACGTTCACAAACATATAAACTTTTCTAGCGTTTTAATATATAGATACAAGTCAATTATTTAAACACCAATTACGGTTTGAAATGAAATGAAATCTTTCAGGTTGACGTCCTACGAATATGCCCTTTAGGCTAAGGGAGACGGGTGATTAAGGCAAATGAATGATAATGGAAGAATTGGAGGAATGAAATGTAGAAGGAAACGGAATTATCCCGAGAAAGTACAAGAACATAATGTCGACACACGATAATGTCAATTAAAAAAAATGTTTTAGAAAAGATGCCAGAACTACGTAGCATTGGGTATCACCAAAAATCTTTATCTATTTCCTTGATAATTGTGGATATGTCATCTACACTTCCATGATCTCGGAAAGAACAATTAGGTACAGAATACAATCAATCACATATCGATGAGCTAATTTTTTGGTGAACATCCTTCAAGGGCATCGTCGATTTTATTCTCTTTAAGGAAAGCCTTCATTACTGTCACTATTAACGCACAAAGTTTGGTGATTGTAATCACTGAGAAGTCATCCTACGAAGAAACAGAAAATAAATGCGTACAGGCTCTTCTTCGCCCATGCCAATAACATGGCAGGAAATTTAAATCAAATAGAGATGATGCCAAAATTATGTGCTTACACAATGTAATACCATGGAATTCGACAGCAGGTGTACCGAGGCAGTGAGTTTTATGTTGGTCTACATTTGTTGAATCGTAACTCAATCCTCCTCTGCGTTGTACAGCTAATGGGTCAGCTAACTACGAGCTTTTCTGAATATTTTAACTGTCGGAGGTTTTGAACGACAGGTGCACTTCTGACCTTGAAAGGCCGTTCATCTGAATGTTGGTAACATTCCCAGCTTTCTTTAACCACATCCTTCAAAGGAAAGAAATAACTGGAACCTCAGAAAACGAAAATGAATGAAATTTTTCATCGTAAAAATCCCATGCTTATGCCCTTTAAATTAAGCGAGATAGGTGATTAAGTCAAGTGAATGAATAATGATAGAAAAATCGATGGAATGAGAATGTGGAAGGAACATGAGCATCCCGAGAAAACTCATGGACACGATGTAGTCCACAACAAATTTACTTTCCCGGGGATCGAACCATGGACCCTACGCACCACAGGTAAGCGCTCTACTACTGAGCCACCGTGCTCCTAACTTACGAAACGAGAATGCTGATTGATTGTCGCAGAAAGACTCGCGATCCGATCCTGTTCTGTGCTAAGCTAACCCAGTCAACGCTGATTTTACCTACCTACTGAAGATTTTGCTTTTTGTTTTGGGTGACTAAATTTGATGTTTTACGAAATCCATACAACTATCTTTAGAGAACTGAACGAACGAAATATACTTTTTTTATTTATGCCCTCTACTCAGTTTCCCATCTACAACCTTTCTATTTCAAGTGTGGCCTCGGAAAATGTGTGAAAAATTCTTCGGTCCAACCCACGCCACTCTCTTACGGAGGAAACCCTCCACTTGCTTTGGGGAAGGGGGAGAGAACTGAATGACCTCGCCTGTATTGCCAATTTGTCATTCAGCCGTTTGGTCTTGGCGAATGAAGATCGTAAGCTACTTATGGTAGAATGACCAACAAGACAGTGCACAGCGAAGCCCGTGAAATATGTCAATGTGGCAACTCTATACACCAAACTATTGAAGATCTGGACCACAACAACTTATTCCTCCTTTTTGGAGGAAGATGCGGGAAAACACACATCGACAGCAGCGCCAGCAAGGGAACATTTGAAATAGACAAGCCCTAATCACTTCTCGAAAAAGGGGCGTGATTCGTCCCACTTCATTGCTCGTGATAACGAATGTGGTTTTTCATGGTTATATTTCCCGTTTCATCGCATGTGAAATTGACTGAATTCACTGTTTCAATATTTCCTTAATTATTTTGGTTATTTTTTCTATTAAATAACTTAATCATTATTGCAATTTGTAATAGTAAGGCCTATCTATTATATTAGATAATAATTTTTCATCGTTTTTCATTATTTCAGGCACGATGGTAGTTTTAGGTTTTTTTGCCTCCTTCGGATGTCGACTATGAATAATTAAAAAAATAATGGAAACCTCATCAGCTATAGAATTAGTGCAAAAGTTTAATGCCTATTTCGTGCAGCAGTGGTTTGAAAATGACACTGTTAAAGACATATGGAATTGTTTGGGGCGAAAGCACAGCACCACAAATATGGCAAAAAGGTCCCACAATAGATTAGTCCGGAAAGTTCCAAAATGTCATCTAAACGCTGTCGAATTCGCCACTCTTTTAAGGGAAGATGCTCTACAGTACGACGCACTGCAATTACGAGCAGAACTATACATAAATAACAAGCAGAAAAACAAGGAGATATAGATCATGATGGAAGAAAGCTGCCATTTTAAGTAAATTTAAATAGTGCAGAGACGTAGGTCGAGTTCTTCAAAGCCTTATACATACGGCTAAACTTGAATGAGTGCTCATTTCTTTCCTCCGATGACAACTTGGTTCATGACAAACGATAAAAATGTGAGAAGGCTCTTGTAGGAGCCGTCTAGGGTTTTTGTCTTGAATGAGATGTATAAATAGATCAAGTTCGTCCACTAAAAACTTCCAGGTCTATTGGTACGAAATATCAGGGAGAATGAGGGGAAAATCCCCCTAAGTAGAACTGGATGTATCCCAAGGAACATTCTAGAACTCCCTGCATCATTCTAGAAGGTTCTAGAGCATCGTTCTCTGAGCTGATCTTATCTGAAAAGCATAGGAGAAGAATATTAGTGTTTCATTCGTGTTTTTGTGCAGGAGTGAGGCGAAACGCTGGATAACGAAATGATAAAAGGGAGTCTTTTAGTTTTTAAATCGTTGTTATTACTAATTACCAGCAGTGACGGATTTGCTAAGGAGGTTAGGGTGAGCAATGAAATGAGAGCCCATAACTAAGAAAAAACATTGCAAAGTTTCCTTCCTTTAACTTGTAGCAATAAAATATTAATTTTTACCGAGAGGACTTCCGTCAAAAGCCGCCTCTGCAAGAAAAAAAGCACAATGTAAAGTAGCAAATTGCACTTCTTGTTCTTTGTCTTCATCTAACAATAACAATGACATACATACCACTTGTAGATACATTATTTTTGCCATCTTGTTATCAGTAAACATTTCACGTTAGAAGAAAGACTTTCTCCTCCTGAAATTCTCTGCACAGTCTGAAGAAACATACGGAAAGTCGAATAGGCCCTACTATGTAGCATTTTGTACGTTTAACGCCAGTATATTATGCAACCAACAATACACTACTGCTTTGCTGGTACACATACATACTAGGAAAAGTGCAACATTTCATACAAGTTCTCTAACAAGAGTAAGTTTAAACCTTGAATGAAATCATAACTACGATATCACGCTAACAAATCTTTCAATACAGCAATATTAAGTCGTGCTCAGTGTTTAAGTTGTAGAATCCGTGCCTTCAGTTAGAAACCCATTCGAATACCAGTAAGAACAATCCATTACCAACTGAAACTCAATAATTTATTGATTACTAGTTCTTGAATAAAAAGGGTTTTACAAAATCTCAATTAAAAATCTATAATATTGTTAACGTTTAACGATACAAATATCCAAAGAAGAGACATATGCCAATCGATAAAACTTGTTGAACTTAACTAAACAATATGTATGTGAAACCTCATGCGTAGTCTCGAGAAAATCAACAAAAAACTAATTTCTTAGCAAACTTAAAAATTGATACTTTTTCTCTTTTCGGGAGTTCAATATCCCACAATCATGCACCGACGCTAAGGGAAATGGGGATGATGGAATGGATTGTAATGGTGGAATGATGAAATTGGGAGTAGACGAGAGAACATCGGCACACGGTGTTTGTACACAACAAAGCCCACCCACTTGGTGGGATTTGGGGTCGAATCAGGGACACCAAGTACCAGAGGTAAACGCTCAGGGTGTCTACTAAAATACCAAAATGAAATTTTGTGACTTTTTCTTTCCCTTTCAAACCATAAAATTTCGTAGTCGAATTTGGGTGTGAATTAGTCCGAATTCTTATGCATGCGTTAGAAGCGTGCTTTGCATGCGATTTGTTAGCGTCCAGAGCTGACCAATAGACATCTTTGGTGGTGAATTTTTACGATTTATAGAACAAAAATTTTCAGTTTGTACTTATATTTGTACAGATTTTTAAAAAATCATGACCCAAAAGATAAATTTCGTGACTTTTTCTGGACTTTCATGACCATTTTCTGATTTCGTGACTTTTTCGGGACTTTCGCGACCGATAGACACCCTGACGCTGTACTATTGAGCCATGCGGCCCAAAAATATTCTGTACAGTCACGATACCTTTATTATTATTAAGTATTCTGCCTTTTGGCAGGTCCTGGCAGTAATGAGATATTTTATTTATTTAGGTTTAGAAATGTTTCTTCCACGTTTCTCGATCTTCAGCTTCCTCTTTTAACTCCCAATATTTTATTCTATTCTTCAAATCATCGATCACTTGTGTTCTTCTTCTTCCTATTCCTCACTTTCCTTCCATAGTTCCCTCTATGGCGGTATGAAGAAGACAGGTTCTTCGCAAGATGTGTCCAATCCAATTGGCCTTCTTACGAAGGATGCTGACTAAAAGCGTCTTCTCTCCTATTCGTTTTAAGACATCGTTTGTTACTCTCTCTCTGTCCATTTTATCTTCTCTATTTTCCTCCAATACCACATATTTCTTCTCTAACTTCCGTAATATTCGAATTTCTGAACCATACAGTCCAAGACTCCATATATAGTACTTGACCAACTTCTTCGTTAGTCCAATATTAAGCCTGCTAGTTAAGAGTGATTTTTTTCTTTTAAATGTTTCTTTCGCTATGGTAATTCTTGACCTGATCTCTTTGCTGCAGAAAGCGTCTCTCGTCAAAATACTTCCCAAATACATGAAATTATCGACCTCTTCAAATTCTCTTTGTTCTACTCTGACCCATAAGGGCGCGTTTCTATGGGATATTCTCATGAGTTTCGATTTTTCAATGTTTGATTTCCATTCCATATTCCCAGCGTCAACTTTTTTTGTCAGTCATCTCCTGTAGTCTTTCTTTGGTTCGAGCTTAAGAGGAAATTAATATTGAAGAACATACACTGATCAAGCTTTTTATTCTGACGCCAGCAAGACGACTGTATATAATATGGTCATTGAGATATAGCCCAAAATTATGGTTTACTCCTTTAATTTTAGTTTATGTTAAAGTATAATGTGGATATCAAACGATAAAACACATCGAACTGAACAAAATGACATATTTAAGAGTAAATTCTGATGCGTAGTTTTCGAGTAACTCAACGAAAAACTAATTTTTATGACGCTAAAAAACACGTCGTTAGTAGCCAATAATAACTGATCCTCTGAAGGAAAAGATAGTTTATTAATTTATGTACTGTATACGTAAAAAAAGCGCAGTTAAATAACAGATTGTATTTATTATTGTTGGTCTTAACCTAACGATGACAGACTACTTGGAATTAAGTTATACTTCTTCAATACGAAGTATAACTCATAATACTCTATAATACTCCATGCTCCATGAAGTTATACTTCATAATACTCTATAATACTCCATGCTCCATGAAGTTATACTTCATAATACTCTCATCTTTGGTGCGAGCGGTAACGGGTTCTATTTCCAGTATGGACACTCGGTCGAAAAAATATAAAAGCTTTTTCAGGCTAGCCATCTTGAGTGACGTTCTCTTCATTCACATTAGGCTAATGCCGGGATTGTACCTAACATAGAGGTCCCAGGCCTCTCCTCGGATCTTCCTCGTAGTTACATGAAAAGCGTACGGTCCTTCGCCGCGGGAGATCCGGGTTCGATTCCCGGTGGAAGCTCATGTAGTTTGGATCCGATATTAAGTTGTAGGTCTATATCTCATATAGCATCGCTGTTGAAAAAAACGGTAAACTTGAACTTAATCAAGCACACAAAGTCTCTTGCTTAACAGACGGCCTATACATTATTCGGTGTAAGCTCTAAACTGCGATAAACAAAGCCACGTGAAACTAAATCTCGCTGATTTGCTGTTGTCTTACCGACGCTTGTACTCCTCCGCAAAATAGTTCATGTGATTGCATTATTACTTTTATTATGAAGCTTCATATAAAACTGCTATATTATTATAAATGACACAAATATAATACGGATTACCTAATAATACTGCAATCGAGTGTGGTTAATGAAACAATAGAAATAAACACTAAGCATGCGCAGTAATTATGGCGCCAACTCAACTGTGGACGGGTGTTCTGCTTTTAAAGTCTGAAAGATGACTGGCATGAATCCCGGTTCCGCGAGTGTTTTGGTGAAACACCAACAAGGCAAACCTTTACTCACTAAGCAACAATCTTGCGAGTTTAATCTTTCGAGTTTCTTTTCTTTCTTTTCTGCTGCTGCTGTAAGTATTTGGACAACACGAGACAGTATTGTCAAAATGCACGTGTATAATTTGCTCCTCCCCGTGGGGAGTGGGAGTGATACATCACTAGCCAATCGTATTTGTGACAAGCGGAAGGATACAAATATTTTGTTTATCGGAGTTTAGAGCTTACGCTGAACAATGTATAGTTGAGTAATGTGTGAGTAATGAGTAATGTGTAACTTTCTTCCCTTTCCTCGGATAGTGTGATTGCCGAAGAACGTCATCCCTCATACCTGACGGAGTAACATGTCCATAGATGTCAAAAGCCCAGAAATCTAAATCCTAAACCGAATTGTATAAACTTCATTTCTCTCTTCAAATTTAAAACACCTAACAACGTTGAAACTTCCTCTCTCTCTTTTTTTAAATGACATATTACTGTTCATATCATTCAATGATATAATACTTAATACCTTTATTATGACTGATGAGTAGGGGCAGGAGTTTTTCGCAAGTTGCAAAATCGCGAAGGTTTTCCTACAAAGCCGAGAGTTGGTTTTCCAACGAACTACGTCAGATTGAGTAAGGAAATAGGTATTTTGAAGTCGCGACAAAATGCGATAACTGACATTTTGAGTGAAATGTGTCGCAAAACGCGACAAATTGCGAATTTTTTAAAAAACGTCAATTTTAGTTGTTAAAATACAGAAATAAAAAGTACAATTTTTCAAAGGGGAGCAAAATTTAAACTTAAATAACTTGTGCCTGTCGGCAATATGGCTTCCAATAACGAATACTGACTGTGAAAGGATTTTTTTTTTTTTTAAATACAGCTTGGTAATCAATCATAGACAGCTACAAGTGAAAGAAGGAAATGTTGAAACATGCAACATGCTGCACTTTTGATCAGAATAATAATTTGCAGACGAGATATACTAGAAGATACTGCACTAACGTATTGCATGTATGTGTTTTTACATGTATATATGTTTTCGGTGTATAACTAATACAATGTGTGGTGTTTTGCGATGATACTGTGCTAGTGTATTTTAAGTTTCTGGACTTGTAAAAGAAGAAAGAAGTAATTTGTTGTTAGTAACTGCATAAAGAGTAACTTCATTGTCCTAAGTAGTATTATTGATTTATTGCTTATTACTTATATTGGGCTTACATTAGAATTTGTATAATTTATATTAGAGTTTGTAAAATAATTTACTTGGCGACAAAATGAAAAATTTTATATCTCAAAATGCGACAAAATACGAAATTTTTAATTTCAATTGCGAAATATTTAATTTCAAATTGCGAAAGACTCCTGCCCCTACTGATGGGTCTTGTGAACTAATTTCACAAACTGGACACTTCTGCACCATAAGAAGAATCCAAAACGAATAACACTAATTTATGCATTTATTGAATTAAATTTCTTAGTAGTTACTTAAACACAATGTTTTTTCAACTGTTGTAAATGTACATATTGTCTGCTACTTATAACTGAATCGCTATCACGTGTGCCTTCGGAACGCATAGTCTTATGTTCGATTCTGATTTTCGATATTGACCTATTAGGCCGGTGCTTCCCAAGTGCTCTGTCGCGACACACTGATTTGTCAGGCAACCTCACTGGGAGTGTCCCGAAAGAATATATGAAGCATTTAATAATTCACCAGCCGCTACATAGTCACTACCTTGTAAAAACTTAAAGACGTCCACTATTATAATTTGTATTATCATTAACAAAAAAGAACAAATGTGTCGCCTGTCAGAGAAGGTTGGTAACCATTGTATTAGGGAGTTCCGAAGGTATTTGGGCAACCTACTGGAATTAACAGGAAACAAACTTTAACCTAGTAAGACAGAAATTATTGAATTAGATTCAAATGTGCTGACCACACATTATTCAACTAGGCTGTATGTTGGGCAAGAGACTTTGTGTGCTTGATTAAGTTCGAGTTTACCGCCTTTTTCAACAGCGACGCTATATGAGACATAGACCTACAGTTTAATATCGGATCCAAACTACATGAACTTCCACCGAGAATCGAACCTGGATATCCCGCGGCGAAGGACCGTATGCTTTTCATGTATCCACGAGGAAGTTCCCTTTGTGAGCCACAGGGGGCACGGTGGCTCAGTGGTAGATCCCTTACCTCTAGTGCGTGAGGTCCTTGCTTCGATCCCCGACCAAGTAAGTTTGTGGTGGACAACTTCGTGTCAGTGGGTTTTCTCGCGGTACTTCCTTTCTTCTCTTTTCTCATTTCATTAATTCTCCCATCATCATTTAGTTGATCTAATCATAGTCTTCCTTAACCTAGTCGGACGTTAAACTAAAAGATTTCATTTCATCTCATTTTTATCCTTTGTGAGTTGCATTTTTATCCTAGTTTTGTTTGTTTCGTAAGCCCGCTTGCAATTAGGCAAAGTTGCTGATATTTTTTTATTAAAAAAATATTATTTCAAGTCAACTATTTAGTGTATTAGATCATAATTCGTCTTTCCCAAGTTAGCTACGAGTCACCTTTAGTGGTAGCGAGCACACAAAAGCTTTAATCTTCGGTTACGCACAAAATATAACTGGTTAATGTTCCATATAAGCCTTTTAAAACTATTCTATTCTTAGAGTAATGTTTATTAGTAACTTAACACTAAACAGACTTCTAGTTTGCAAATGGAAGCAAGTCATAAAAGAGGATCGTTTCAGATAATTTCGGTTACTCAATATCACACTTGGCTGTTTCAGTCGACAGTTAACGCAGTTTATGTTCTTTCTGACCTTATGTGAATATAGCAGCTATTGGCAGTAACATAGATCAAGGTTTTCCCACATCAGGCCCTCACAACACACACAATCTAAGCGATTTTCAAATTATTTTAGTAAGGTAAAACGAAATTTTCATACTTTAAACAAATAGTTATAGAAATTTCAACCTGTTGACAACACTTTTTTTTTTAAGTTAAGTGATTCATGTTTAGTTTGGGAAGAAAATTGTTTAACTTAATATGTTATGATACTTATTTAATGAAGGCATGAATTTTGTCTTAAGCAACGCCTGGCTGACATTAATACAAATGATAAATTTCAATGGGATACTTGATACAGAGTATCTATCTATCTATCTATACGAGGGTGGATTGAAAAATTCGTGGCCTGACCTAGAAAATTAGAAAATATTTGGATGTTATGTTTTATTTTCCCACGTAATTCCCCTCGACCGAGATACATTTACATCACCTCTTCGGTAACGCTTCTATACCACTTTTAAGAATGATTCCTCAAGCCCTGCAAAATATCCCAGTACAGTACTTTTCACCTCTGCATGCTTTTTTTTTTTTTTTTGTCATCAAGTTTTTTTTTTCTGGAAGTCGAATCCCCTAGATTTAGTTACTTTTACCCCAAATTGGCAACACTGATCAAAGTTAGCCAACCGGAGCGGTAATACGATCTACAGAAAATGTTTGGTTATCACTGCTGTATACAAACCGGAAGTGGTAGAAATTTAGGATTTCTGGTTTCAACACTGATCGTTACAAAGATATAAAGCAGACTTTTAAAAAATATATACACATAGAGATTCATTGTCGGAAGAATAAGTTCTATTTATCATTATGTTTATAAATAAGTACAAAGTAGAAACTGGATGCAATTAGCTAAGGATAGAAGTCAGTGGAGAGCTTTTGTGAACGCGGCACTGAACCTGCGGGTTCCATAGGCCATAGAGTTAGTTAGTTAGTTAGTTAGTTAGTTATAAGCCAAAAGTTCCAAAAACCTGCTACTACTTCCGGTTTCAAGCTTTTACTCCTTTCAGAGCAAGAACAGTAATATACGTGTATATATATATATATATATATATATATATATATATATATATATAGAGAGAGAGAGAGAGAGAGAGAGAGAGAGAGAGGGAGGGAAATCGCTTTTTTTAAGGTGGACTGAGTGTTGCAACAACATTCCAATCCGACATCATCCATGAATTGCAACCGGAAGTGATAATCTACTGCTTCCGGTTCCAGTGTTAAATTCTCCGTAGTTTGGAAGTCTACTGTAGTTACAGAGTGTACATAAAACAAGCTCATTTGTTTTTGTTTAAATGAAATCTTTCAGCTTTACGTCCCACTATTATGCCGACTAGGCTAAAAGAGACAGTGATAATGAGAAATGACTGGAATGAATGAATTAGGACACGGGAGAACCCCAAGAAAACCCATGCACATGGTGTTTGTCCACCATTAACTTCACTTGGCACAAGCTGCGATCGAACCATGGATCCCACGCACTAGAAGTGAACACTCTACCACTGAGCCACAAAGGCCCCTCACTTTTTAAATTCTCACTGTTATTAATGTTATTAATGTGGATTTAATTTGTCCCTAAGAAATGTAGTATTCAAGCATCCATGACGGTTGTTTCAGTTAGTCCGTATACAAGCTTAACAATGACCTTGAATGTTTATTTTTTTAATCTGAAACCGAAGTTTCTGGTAAGCGTTAAAATATTTCAGCACATAGTTTGATGTTTGTCTGTCAATTTCATGGCTTTTCGTAGAATTTTCTTTTGAAAAAATCAAGGTGAAGACAAAAATCTGGAGGAATATTTATCGTTCGCCTTTGACTATTTACGAACATTGTCAGTGTGTGAGAAGAATTGCAGATGTATCTTTACTAAACATCAAGGATATCCGAATTTAAAACAAAGGAAGATTTGACAGAAATTGTCCATGCCCTTGGCTTCGGGATCCTTCAAGGTCTTTTCCTCTTAAAGTTCATTCTTTGGAGCCTGCAAGAAATTAAGCTGACACACAAGCTAGTCCAATTAACATCTTGTTATTATACAGAGTGAGTCAAATGTTCCTTAGCATCCCTTACAACATGAAAGCGAGTGTAGACAGACGGAATTGGTAATTGTAAGGACACGTTAGGCCCAGGGAGAATCTTTATGGTGCGTGTCAGGGGGAACGGCCACCATCTTGCTGTTCGCCATGTTCAATCTCGCTCAAAAAAAGTTTAAATGGGAAGGGGTGCATGTGATATATGAAACAGGGCTAAAATTTTAAGAGACACTCAATGGTGTAATCAGATTTAACATAACTATATTAACTTTAAAGTTATAGGCACATGAAACTCAGATCTCAGATTACCTCTTACAAAATGTGTTTAATGCGCTGGCCTTGTTGCGCTATGCATGTTTGCAGATGTGTCTCTCAAGCTGTATAAACATGGGGCAATATCTCAAGTGTGATTTGTGCACATGCATCCGTATCCATTGCTCCAAGTGATCCAGATTCCTAATCTTTCCGCCACACACCATTGCTTTGCTGTGACCCTACAGGTAAAAGCCCAATGGTGATAAGCCAGGTAATCTGGTAGGCCATTCTATTGACCCAAGTCCACCAATCCATCAAACAGGAAATTGTTCATCCAGATACTGACGAACCTGCAGTCCATAATGAGGTGGTGCCTCATCATGTTGGTAAAATAAAGGAAAACTGGCATCCGGGGCTGACACTGAGAGAATAATGAATTGTCCTAACATGTCCAAGAACGCTCTGCAGTTAAGGTGCCAGAGATAACAAATTGGTCAATGATACTTGTCCTCCAAATCTCTGCCCATACCATAAAAAAGTTTCCCTGCATCAATCATTTTACACGAATCTGTACACTTTGGTTATCTGTAACAAAAAATTTGCTTCATCGGTGTGTAAAATTAGCATTGCAAAGTTGGGGTCCTGCCGCAATTGTCCCACTCACAAAATTGGACTCGCTTATCTCGGTCATTCTTTGAAAAATGTAAACTGCAGCTTGTAAGGATGCCACTTATGTGTCTTTAACGCCTGCAAATGGAAGTTTGGCTGACTTGGCCTTTCAGTGATAACAGCGTATGCTGCGCTGTGGAGATTTAACAAAGTAGTTGTGCATTCATCAGCAACAGTTCTGTGGTAACCTAATCGTGGCCTGTCCTCGGCTGTACTTGTGTCTTCGAACTTGGTCAGTAATTGTGCCACTGCAACGTGCGAAACTGGAACATGTTGAGCATGCCTTTCATTGAAATCGCGAGCTACAGTACGGGCACTTCTACCACCCACGTCTTGACTAGAGATGGCCAGAACCAGTTCCCGGTACAACCGGTTTTCGGTTCTAGAAGATCCAGTTCCGGAACCGGTTCTTCGTATCCAGGTCTGGAACCGGTTTTGAAAACCGGATCCTCGCGAAACTTGAACTTTGTGGCCATCCCTACGCTAAACCCGAGCTGCTGGCAGGCTGTGAACAGTGTGCTAGATGAAATTATAGAAGCGAGAGGCAGGCGCTCAGGCGGGGGCCGCTTGTCTCATTTGGCTAAGCAAACTGGGTAACTGGCAAACTCATTGGCTAAACAGGCAAACTCATTTGGTTAAATACCCACTGGTGGACCAAAATTTTTTTTCTGGGGGAAACAAGCGGTTCTGGGCGGGGAGGGCACAAGCACGTGGTCCTCTTTGCAGTGTTTTGAAGGTGAACTTTGTGCCTCCTTTACGGGTCTTTGGGTGATTTCGGATCCAGGTCTGGAACCGGGTTTTCGGATCCAGGTCTGGAACCGATTCCGCCGGAACCGGAACTTTGTAGCCATCCCTAGTCTTGACGATCTCGATGCAGTAGGCTTTGGCTAATGGCATGATTCAACACCTGGAAATAAGAGATAAGTTTGAGTCTCATGTACTTATAACTTCAAAGTTATTACAGTACGTTAACTCTGCTTACACAATTGAGTTTCTCTTAAAATTCTAACCTTGTTTCATATATCACATGACCCCCTTCCTATTTAAACTTTTTGAGCGAGTTTGAAAATGGCGGACAACAAGGTGGCGGGCGTTCACCTGATATGCACCATAAATGTCCCCCTTTGCATAACGTGTCTCTACAATTATCAATTCCGGCTATCTACACTCGCTTTCATTTCATAAGGCGTAATAGGAAAATTTTGACTCACTATGTATTCTTATTCTTCTTATTATTATTATACTTTCGGACCTCGATAAGAGTGAATACAATGATACCTTGGAGTCCAAACTGCTGGGTTCTATGAACTAAAAATTTTCCAAATGGTTTCAGATGTAAATCCATTGGATTTTAAGGTTAAACTAGCTGAACCTGCGCTCTCTACACAGCGCATTACTCACATATCAGCATGAATCTCTTTTGTCATTCCTCACAACATCTGTACATGACCCTTTACAGATACAACTGAAAGACATCTTGATAAAAATCGGCAAGGGGAGATTTTTTCGATTATTTTTTCAATATCTCGCACCGTTTGCATGATTGAGCCTACTTCCGTTTGGAGTTTCTAATTCATGTATGATCAGTGTTTTCTTTCTTCTTGCATGCAGTATGTAATAAGCAAATACATTACATACACAATTAATTATAATGTCAGTGATATGTGGTGTTGATTGGGCAAAACACTCCAAACAATGAAGATTCATCTTAACCTGGAGAAATGGTTATCCTTCGTTTTTCATTATCATTTGGCCATGAAACAAACGCCTGTTATACAACTTCTGTATACAACCATATTGTGTTGGAATGTATAAGTCATAGGATATGTTTTTTTTTCATTTCAACATTTCCAGTGTATTTGAAATGTATAACTCATAGGATATGATCTTTTTAAATTCAACATTTCCAGTGTATTTGGAATGTATAACTCATAGGATATGATCTTTTTAAATTCAACATTTCAGCATTTCCAGTGTATTTGGAATGTATAATTCATAGGATATGATCTTTTTAAATTCAACATTTCCAGTGTATTTGGAATGTATAACTCATAGGATATGGTCTTTTTAAATTCAACATTTTAACATTTCCAGTGTATTTGGAATGTATAATTCATAGGATATGATCTTTTTAAATTCAACATTTCCAGTGTATTTGGAATGTATAACTCATAGGATATGATCTTTTTAAATTCAACATTTCCAGTGTATTTGGAATGTATAATTCATAGGATATGATCTTTTTAAATTCAACATTTCCAGTGTATTTGGAATGTATAACTCATAGGATATGATCTTTTTAAATTCAACATTTCAACATTTCCAGTGTATTTGGAATGTATAACTCATAGGATATGATCTTTTTAAATTCAACACTTCCAGTGTACACCTAAAAATGTAATATTCACTTTTTAAAAAATATTCAATTAGAATTGAACAATCTACGCAACATTTGGAATCGATCAGCGAAAACGGCACGTTTCTAGCACTTGTGGTTTTCGAGATCTCGTTGTCCAAAGGATTGGAGACAAACATATAAATCTAGCATTTTAATATATAGAATATTAACAAATAATAATAATAGAACGTAAAAAATAAGAGCGAAAAATCACAAGAAATGCTTTCACTACAGTTTCCGACAACGAGTTGAACAACAAAGTATACAGATGGCCCAGGGGCGGCGATCGCCCCCCACCCAGAAGAGGAAACTTTCTTATTTTATACATAATAACCCATCCCAGAGTTTGGAGCTCTTATAAGTAGCTAGAAGTAACAGTATTACAACACCCCAGAAGTCCGTCCTGGATCCGCCCTTGAGATGACCTGAACGCTAAGAAAGAGTACACATACGAACAACGTACTGGGTGTTTGGATTCTAGGTTGTTCAACTTCTGGTGTGTTCTGATTCCAAGTTGTTCGACTTTTAGGCGTTTGGATTCTAGGTTGTTCGAATTCTGGTGTGTTCTGATTCCAAGTTGTTCGACTTTTAGGCGTTTGGATTCTAGGTTGTTCGAATTCTGGTGTGTTCTGATTCCAAGTTGTTCGACTACTGGACGTTCGGATTCCAAGTTGTTCGACTTCTGGGTCGTTCTGATTTCGTTATTTTTGCATAATATCTTGCTCAAGGGTGGGTGGGTAAATCCGAAACCTCCCTTGTGACCTCTGTAATATATACCTGTTTGAATTTCTATGTGATGCCCAATTTACTTGAATGTGTCTTTCTAGTCTAATGTTCAATAGTGCATGGCTTATCGATGCGTTCGCAACGGATTTTTATGGCTCATGCGTACGCTTGGAATACGCTGACCATGTATTTAAATGTGGATGGCTAATCACAATGTGCTACAAACGCGAAAGCAATGAAAGCGCTCAGAATACGTCGGCTCGAACGTATTTGGTGCGTTTCGGAATAATAGACCGCCTACTGTTTCGGAATAAGTAAAAGATGTCTAAAGGAATGAAAAAAGGATAGACGTGTTACCAGTGAAATTCATCGTGCAGTTGTCTTTGTCTATTAATGGGATGCATTTAAAATCGGCGTTTGCCTCGGTGTCTTTTTTTTTTCTTTACACAAGAAGAAACTGCAGCTAAGAGCAATACTTCTTCGATAGCCTACATGTCTTCTCACAAGAAACCAACTGTCCTTCTGTCCTTCTGGCGCGGGAAATGAACAAAAGACCTGGAAACCCTGACTGGCTTACAGTATGATTTATAACTCGGGCAAAAGTAAAATTACCGAGTAGCCACCCACCTACGTCGCGTTCGACGCGGGGGTAACGCACCGAAAACGCATCCTAGAGTAGCCGTAGACTAAGGATAACCCTTGAGAACCACTCGTGGTCCACGGAAACCAGTTTCAGAAATCATGATTTATGGTATTATTAGTTAAGAGCGCCTCATGATTTTACAAGCAACGGTATTGTAGATTTTTTTTTAACTTTTCCCCTTATTAAAACGTTTGTATAGACCTGTGCTGTTCAAATGTTCTATTTCTGCAGCAAATGAATCATTACAACCTCGGTCTTGTAGGGTTATTGGAAGGGAACTGCGTAGTCCTCTGAAATGCAAGGTGAATAAAATCTGCGTTTCTTTGTTAAAATCACGATACAATAGCGTATATAGCATGCGCCAACGAAAGGTCAGTCTGATTGGCTTCTCTAATGGTTGAGAAGGAGCTTAACACGAACACCAACAGCGGAAGGACGTACGGACTTCTGGCACCTGGCATCGACTGCATTCCTCCCACTCAAATACCTCACAAAGTGTTCGTTCGGTCGTAAACGAACTTTTCTTCTAACATCGTTTCCCTTTGTCCTTGTTTACAGAGGCTGCGGGCTACATTTCCGTTTGCAATTTAGGAAAATCAGTAGTAAACTTAATATTTATGACGATAATTCAATAAATAAAGGAAGATAATTTATTCTAGCTTTGGAACTAGGTAACTTAAAAGAAATAATATCTGACCAAAGCAACATAGTTATTATTACTAATATGTTATACTGTTATTATTATTAATCTGTTACAATTATTATTACTAATCTGTGTTACAGTTATTATTACTAATGTGCTACAGTTTTTACTATGTTACAGTTGTTATCACTAATCTGTGTTACAGTTATTATTATTAATTTGTGTTAGTTATTACTAATATGTGTTACAATTGTTATTACTAATCTGTGTTACAGTTATTATTACTAATCTGTTACAGTTATTATTACTAATCTATGTTACAGTTATTATTACTAATGTGCTACAGTTTTTACTGTGTTACAGTTGTTATCACTGATCTGTGTTACAGTTATTATTACTAATCTGTGTTACAGTTATTATCACTAATCTGTGTTACAGTTATTATTACTAATCTGTGTTACAGTTATTATTACTAATCTGTAACAGTTATTATTATTAATGTTACAGTTATTATTACAAATCTGTGTTACAGTTATTACTAATGCGTGTTACAATTATTACTAATCTGTGTTAAAATTTCAGCAATAAATTATTGTCTTCATCAGACACGTTATAAAAGTACAAACTAACGTTATAGCGTGCTAATTACAGAAAATAAAGGGAGATTTCTTCAAATAAAAAAAAATAAGTCTTCCTTTCATCTTTAGTCGTAAATTCTTAATTAGGTACAGACCTCAACGTCTAAGTCAACTTTGATCTTAATTAAAAGTTGAGGCTTACACGTAAATAAAAAAAAATCGAACTGTAAAACTGAATGGAAGAAACTTATTGATTATTAGAAGTAACTATCCCTCATTTTCTAAAATATATAAGTTCAGTTTGTACTTTCATAACTCATCTGACGAAGACACTGGCAATACTGCTGAAACTAATACAATACTATTAACTGTTTGCTTTACTCAGATATTATTTTTAATTAAAAAGAAAATACTATTTTTGTTGAAGTAAAAGCCAAAACCCAAACATACATAGGAACATACGCATGATATATTTTTTCAGCATAGTCAGCATTTTTTTTTTTTTTTTTTTACCTCACTGTAAAGGCCAACATACACTAGCGTATTTTCAGCGCGCATTTTCGGTCCGTAAAATGATGTCGTAAATTTCGGTCCGTAAGTTGGCCCATACACCTAGCGTAAAAATAGGCGCGTAAAAGAAGAAAAAGAAGTGGTCAGTTTTCGCTCTTCCTGTTGCCTGTTGTTTGAGCACGCGGTCGTTTTCCAGTTTGCTCAAGTTGTTTGAAGAGGACGCATATATCTTCTAAGTGCAGGTCCTACAAACATTATGCTATTAAGGAAACGAATAAAAAGAAAGAACAACAGAATAGATTTGGATAGGAAGTGATATTCAAACGTAGGAGTACTTTTTGTTTCTTTTTCGTAGTATCGGAATGTGAAATTCCCATAGAATGTTTTAAGAAAGTTAAACCAGATTAAAAAAAGAAAAAGGAAGAAAGAAAAACAAAAGCTAAATGCATGATTTTGCGAAAGCAGTATTCAATTTAGTAAATTTTCTCACTAAATTTGTTAGACTTCTCGAACAAATAAATAAATCTACTCTCTTAGCGTAACATATCTCATGGAATCAGGGCCTACCATCCAGCTTGTGCCACTCATGTCTTTTGGGCAGGGTGCGAATCCCGGACCGGAATTTCCTTGTATTTTGTTTTATTCCCTTCCAAAAGCAACAAATTGAAACACTGATTGCTCACAAAGCAATCAACTATCTCCTGTTAGGAACTATTTTATTCCCCTTCAAATATACACAACCTAATTTGCGCACTGCTTTTAAGTAATATATGCTCAGCACATCTGCTGCTCTTGTAGAATCTAGTCCTTAATGAAAGGGTCAAGTAAAAGAAGGAAAGTCAACCGTCTCCAAGTACAAACGAAACCGAGTTTTAATTTCGAAGTGTGACTTGACAAGCTATTTAAAAGTTCCAAAGAATATCTAGAATAATTAAAATTTAATATTTAGAAAACGAATTAACACTTGATCTGAGGTACAACATAACCAAATGAAAACAATATCAATTGTATTGTTGTACTTTACTAATATGAAAGGTGACAACTAATTCACTCTCCTATTTTCTTTCACGATCTTTGAAGCATAGCATTTGTTCTAACAGTGACGATATTAATGCACCATACTACATTACATTGGATAGTACATTTGCTCATAATAATAAGTTGCTTGGAAGTTAAAATATCTTTTTAAGATAAAAAATACTTTACCTTAAATACAACTAATTTTTAAATATATAAGTGCTTGTGCTATATCTTATCCGTTTAGCAACTGTAGAATAGATTGCTTTATATTTAGAATAGTTCTCATCAGAGTCGTAACTAAGTTGGCGGGACAGCGGGGCGGTTGCCCCGGGCGCTGATAGCAAGAGGGTGCCGAAGGAGCAAGAAGAAAGGAAAGTATTGGAAATTAAAATAGATTTGTTAAAAATTTTCTTGCTCGCTACGCCCGCAATCCAAATGTTTCAATAAGTCAGAACAAGTTTTTACTTATTGCTTTTTTTTAAAGCTATTATTTCTTATTGACGATGTGACATACATGCTGCCAAGTAATGACTTACAGTGTAAACAAGAGCGTTTTCAAAATCAGGAATGGTCACAGTCTTGAATACGTACGAATTACGCATTTTGATGATGATGAGTTTGGTTAGTTAATCACGTTTTTCTACCCAATTGTTTTAATCACGACGGTGAGAATAAAGGTATGAAAAATGAAAGGAGTGAAGAGACACACAAGTTGGTGTTCGCGCTGGAATATTAAAAATGAAGGTAAACAAGGGGAATAATAACGTTCTTGAATTTGAAACAGTTGTAGAATAGGGACTTAATGGGTCAGAACTTTACCCCACGAATTTCGTCTTTTTCAAAGACTGATCGCTACCAGTGTTTTTTTTAAAATTATTATTATCATTTCATTGACATATGAAATGCTTCCAATTTAAAGGAATTTATTGGGACCATTTCTGCATTAACTACTTGTATCGCCAGGATTCTTTTTTGTGCTTACGTATCTAGTTGTATGATATTTTTTTTATTTATCTACATACCTACAAAATACACACACACACATTATATATATATATATATATATATATATATATATATATATATATATATATATATATATATATATATATATATATATATATATTAGTATGTGTGTGTGTGTGTATTTAAATATGTTTATTAATAAAAGTAACCTTAAATTCAAAATTTTGAGTCATTATCCGGATACCCGGATGAAAATGACTTACATGTTCGTAGCGCCCTCCATCGGTACTGCTGGAATTCAATATGAATTTGGCCCACCTTTAGCCTTCATGACAGCTTCCACTCTCCAGGCATACTTTCAATCAGGTGCTGGAAGGTTTCTTGGGGAATGGCAGCCCATTCTTCATGGAATGCTGAGCTGAGGAGAGGTATCGATGTAGGTTGGTGAGACCTGGCACAGTCGGCGTTCCAAAACATTCCAAAGGTGTTCTATAAGATTCAAGTCAGGACTGTGTGCAGGCCAGTCTATCACAGGGATGTTGTGGTCGTGTAACCACTCCGCCACAGGCCACGCAGTATGAACAGGTGCTCGATCGTGTTGAAAGATGCAATAGCCATCCCCGAATTGCTCTTCAACAGTGGGAAGCAAGAAGGTGTTTAAATCATCAATGTAGGCCTGCGCTGTGAGAGTGCCACGCAAAACAACAAGGGGTGCAAGCCCACTCCAAGAAAAACACGACCACACAATAACATCACCACCTCCGAATTTTACTGTTGGTACTACACATGCTGACAGATGACGTTTACCGGGCATTCGCCATACCCACACCCTGCCATCGGATCGTCACTCCACACAACGTTTTTCCACTGTTCAATCGTCCAATGTTTACTCTCCTTACACCAAGTGAGGTATTTACCTGCATGATGTGTGGCTTATGAGCAGCCACTCGACCATGAAATCCAAGTTTTTTCTCACCTCACGCCTAACTGTCATAGTACTTGGAGTGGATCCTGATGTAGTGTGGAATTCCTGTGTGGTGGTCTGGATAGATGTCTGTCTATTTTCTCTTCAACTCTCTTCAACTGTCGACGGTCTCTGTCAGTCAACAGACGAGGTCGGCCTGTACGCTTTTGTGCTGTACGTGTCCCTTCACGTTTCTACTCCACTATCATATCAGACACAGTGGACCTAGGGATGTTTAGGAGTGTGGAAATCTCGCGTACAGACTTCTGACACAAGTGACAAACAATCACTTGACTACGTTCGAAGTCCGTGAGTCCCGTGGAGCGCTCCATTTTGCTTTCTCACGATGTCTAATGACTACTGAGGTCGCTGATAATGAATACCTGGCAGTAGGTGGCAGCACAATGTACCTAATATGAAAAACGTATGTTTTGGGGGGTGTCCGGATACTTTTGATCACGTAGTAGTCAAACTACATTTTGGATTTCAAGTACAAACATTAAACATATTATTTACCTCCATCGATCAATATTAAGAAATTCCCAAAGAAGGTCCCGTTACATTTCACAAAATATTTTTTACCGTAAAACAATCAAAATTAAAATCATCTTTATGTCCTCACATACAGAATATCATAAAATTACAAAAGTTTACAATTATTACTGGAAATTGATGCTGTTACCCATTTCGAACATTTTTAAAATCACATAATTTCTTTCGTATTAAAATTTCATTTCTTATATATAGTATGAAACGTAAATAGTTGTAAATTTTCATAATTGTTCTCAAAGTGGATTTGTGTACAGCAAAGGCAGTTTTGTAAGTTTAACAATAAGTCCAAAATAAGCCTCTTGAAAACAGCTTTTATTTATAAAAGAATAGAGGATGATCACTTTTGGCTGTTGCAATAGTCTGTGCAAGCAGTATAATAAAAATTCAACATAGCATAACGACAACAGCTGTTTCTTTTATTTGTAAAAAAAAAAAAAAAGGAAGCTTGATAATGTGAGTGTAGGGGCGCCGAATTCTACTTCGCCCCTGGCGCCGAAATCTCTACCAATGGCTCTGTTTTTCATCCACCTTCCAAACATTTGTATTGTTTACTAACACTTATGGATTCGACTGTGATATTCCTCATTGTTGTAAATATATATATATATATATATATATATATATATATATATATATATATAGAGAGAGAGAGAGAGAGAGAGAGAGAGAGAATTTTTTCGAACTTTTAATATTCCCCTTCACCGGACGCAAATTCTTATTAATTAATACAACTGAGAAAAGTCTGTTATTCGGACAGCAGTATATTGTACAAATATACAGAATCATTATATTTACTACAGAAATCTGCACGGAACATATGTTATCCATATGCTACAGACTTTCCCCGCTTAGATGTTACATCATTCCATTGCAGGATGTATGATATCTAACAGTCTTCCATATATCACATACGTATACGTATGTTACATACGCCAGTTGTATGTTACATGCGTATATCTGTATGTGAGATCCTGACCACCTATATACAAGTCTTTCGTTCGTACAGAAAGTACGTTTATTCGAAACATGTATGCGGAAAGTATGTATAAAATGTACTTTTTTCAGTTATACATTTGCTGTACGTTAAGTCCTAAAACTACATGATTTACACATGTAACCTACGTTTTTACGTACGTCACATACATTTTTCTCAGTGTATAATTTCACAATACGCCCTCTGTCCTCCTCTAATGTTAATGTATAAGATATAAGAAATTTACAGCATTCAATGCAGGGTCTACTGAAAACCTTGTGACACAGTAAGCAGACACTTTTAATCGATGAAACCAACTTTAAAATTTAAAATAAAAATATTGATTCTAATGACTAGACCAAACCACATGTTCAAATTAAATATAACAAATTTGGTGTTCTTTAAAAGGTCATTTATTTAATTGTAAACAAATTAATTTAAGTTGTTGGCCAATGTAATGACTATTAGTGAATATTCTACGTTTGAACGCATCGTTTGATGATTAACAGTTAATGAAAATATAATGAAACTAATTGTAGATCTGAAGTGAAGTAATTCAAATAAAACCGTATAGATCTAATTAAATACTACTAAAATTAATCCTCCTTAATAAATACAATTTCTTAAAATTCACTTAAATTGGGAATATTATTAACAAGTTTGCTGTCCATCGGCGATTAGGGGCGTGGAGGTAATTGCTGCCTCCACTTGTTTGGCTTTACATTATAACCTAATTACATGCCCCCTTACTATTAGTAGTGTTTTGTTCCTCTTTTTAGTGTTCATACCCAATTGCCGTCGCTGGTACTTTCCATTACAAGCGAATAGATCTGTGTTTTTGCGCAACTACAGTTGATTACGGAAAGTAAGATAAATTTAACGCTTTATTAAAATTATTATAGTTATTTAGTATACTAAATATTAAATTTGTCTAAAAGAAAGATGTTTGTACGTGTATGTTATATGGGAACATAAAAAATTGCAAATAATAAAATGTGGGGTTGTTACAAATGATTGTAGCTGTTTCATGTATTTGGCGTAGCTATGATATTTGGCATATTATCACGAAGCTTTACCATAATGTAGACCTTAATTTATTTAATTTCGAACTTATAGTAGTCAAATTCCGTTCAAACATTAGCTATTCACAACTCTCTATTCTCCAATTCAACTCAGATTAGGTTATTTTCAAACAAAGTTAAACTATTCTGAACGACTGGTTTGTTTAAATTTGACTACATGTTGGTACAAACATCTAACTGCTTATTAAAATTAACTGAGAGCTACCCAATCTTAGTTTAGATTTTTTTCAAAAGAAGTTTAAACTCTTAACTCATTAAAGACACTTTGAACCAAATCCATTCGTTCATTTAAATTTATTATTATTATTATTATTATTATTATTATTATTATTATTATTATTATTATTATTATTATTATTATTATTATTATTATTATTATTATTATTATTATTATTATTATTACATTTGTTTCACAACATATGAACCAATGATTTGAAGCAATCTAAGTCGGAAGAGTTTCCATTTACTGGTTCAGAAAATAAACAGATTTGTTTTATTTTAAATTTTCATTTCTCTCAGTGTAAAGATCCCGTCGTATTGTATGTTTTTAATACTCATAGTTCTTATATTCATTACATAAGGCATATTTCACTGTAAGAAAGCGTAGTTATAAGGAATTAAGCAGAAAGTAAAAAGAAAAATGTAAACAAACTTGTATGTTATACGAAACTGAAAACAAATATCAATTAATTTCGAAGCTCTAGTAGTGAAAATGACACTAAAATAATACACTATTAAGTAAGAAGAAAAATAGTACACTACTAAGTCAATTATTATATAAATTCTCCTGACAGGATAGACATGCTACTTATAAAGATAGTAAAACGATTAAGTTGAGTTTATTTTGAGTTTAACGTCCCTTTCACCAGCGAGGCTATATGAGACGAGACCTACTGATTAACGTGGAATCCGAACCACATGAACTCCCACCGGGAAGCAAATCCGGCTCTCCCACGCCAAAGACACGTATGCTAACCGTTTAGTCACAGAGGAGCTCAGTAAAATGATTGAGTTGTTCGTGAAAGAAATTATTTAAGTGTCAGATATTCATTGTTATTTAATATTTTGTGATAATAGACCTTAAGTTAACGTTTATCTGGGGAGAATTGATAGTAACCACACCACAAAGGTTGAGAAATGCTTTAATGGCATACTACGAGTTAACATGAACTATTATGAGTGTAATCCTATTTCCTGCAAATGGGTGTCATTTCAGTTTTGGCGTTAAGTGTTGGCACAGTCGCCATCATGACGAGATATAATAAAATGTTGAAAAATATTCAACATAGCTGGTACCCTGGATTGAACTTGAACTTTTAAGGCTGAAAAGCAAGCACACTAAAACGAGCGGTACAATGATTGTGCTATTTAGACTTAGTATGTGAGCACTACTGGCGAAATAGGATTATTAGGTCTATTAAATTTATATATATGTACAATCTGAGGTTTGAAATAGTTCACAAAGAAAGAAACACTAGCCTATATATTGTGGTTTATCACATTTTCTTTTTCACGAGTAATGTTAAGATCACGTGGGGAAAAAAATGACTGAACCTATTTTGTTACAAGTTCTTGTAAAATTGAGAAGGTACTTAAAATAACAATCAGCAGGTGGTCGAAATAGCAAAAACATTTCAGCGAATTTCGATAGTCAAACGCAATTTTTTGCTGTTTTATCAGACAGATATCGAGATAGTATCTTGTTGAAGTATCTTGGGACTAATTGTCAAATATTAAATTTAATGTTAAATTCGTAGTCGAAAGACATCATGTTCGATTGGATTGGGTTTGACTTGAGCGACCTCTTAAGGCCAACATACACTAGCGTATTTTCAGCGCGCATTTTCGGTCCGTAAAACGATGTCGTAAATTTCGGTCCGTAAGTTGGCCCATACACCTAGCGTAAAAATAGGCGCGTAAAAGAAGAAGAAAAAGAAGCGGTCAGTTTTCGTTCTTCCTTTTGCCTGTTGTTTCAGAACGCGGTCGTTTTCCAGTTTGCTCAAGTTGTTTGAACAGGACAGATCTATGTTTTAAATGCAGGTCCTATAAACATTATGCTATAAAGAAACGAACAAAAAGAAAGAACAAAACAATAGAAACATTTGGACTAGCAAGTGATAGTCAATGTAGGAGTACTTTTTATTTCTTTTCATAGTATCGGAATGTGAAAATTCCCATAGAATGTTTTAACAAAGTTAAATCAGACAGATTTAAAAAAAAAGAAAGAACAAAACAAAAACAAAAGCTAAATCTATGATTTTGCGAAAGCAGTAATTCAATTTAATAAATTTTCTCACTAAATTTGTTAGATTTCTCGAATAAATAAATAAATAAATAAATCTACCCTCTGTGGGTAACATATCTCATGGAACCAGGGCCTACCATCTAGCTTCTGCCACTCATGCCTTTAGGGCAGGGTGCGAATTCCGGGGCGGAATTTCCTTCTATTTTGTTTTAATCCCTTCCAAAAGCAACATATTGAAACTTTGGTCCCTCACAAAGCAATCAACTATCTCCTTTAGGAACTATTTTATCCCCCTTCAAATATACACAACCTAATTCGCGCACTGCTATTGGGTAATATATGCTCAGCACATCTGCTGCTCTTGTAGAATCTAGTCCTTAATGAAAGGGTCAACAAAAAGAAGGAAAGTCAACCGTCTCCAAGTAAAAACAAACCAAGTTTTAATTTCGAAGTGTGACTTGACAAGCTATTTAAAAGTTACAAAGAATATCTAGAATAATTAAAATTTTATATTTAGAAAACGAATTAACACTTAATCTGGGATATAAAATAACCAAATGAAAACAATATCAATTGCTTTATATTTAGAATAGTTCTCATCAGAGTAGTAGCTAAGTTGGGGGGCCAGCGGGTCGGTTGCCCAGGGCGCTGATAGCAAGAGGGTGCCGAAGAAGCAAGAAGAAAGGAAAGTATTGGAAATGAAAATAGATTTGTTAAAAATTTTCTTGCTCGCTACGCCCATAATCCAAATGTTTCAGTAAGAGTTAGAACAAGTTTTTACTTATTATTAAAAAAAAAAAAAGCTATTATATATGACGTTTTAATGACGATGTGACATACATGCTGCCAAGTAATGAGTTACAGTGTAAACAAGAGCGTTTTCAAAATCAGAAACGGTCACAGTCTTAAATACGTACGTATTCGGCATTTTGATGATGATGAGTTTGGTTAGTTAATCACGTTTTTCTAACCAATCGTTTTAATCATGACGGTGAGAATAAAGGTATGAAAAATGAAAGGAGTGAAGAGACACACAAGTTGTTGTTTGCGCGGGAATATTAAAAATGAAGGTAAACAAGGAGAATAATAACGTTCTTGAATTTGAAACAGTTGTAGAATAGGGGCTTAATGGGTCAGAACTTTACTCCACGAATTTCGTCTTTTTCAAAGACTGATCGCTACCAGTGATTTTTTTTATTTCGTTGACATATGAAATGCTTCCAATTTAAAGAAATATATTGGGATCATTTCTCCATTAACTACTTGTAACGCCAGGATTCTTTTTTGTGCTTACGTATCTACTTGTGTGATATTTTTTTTATTTACCTACATACATACAAAATACACACACACACATTATATCTATCTATCTATCTATCTATCTATCTATCTATCTATATATATATATATATATATATATATATATATATATATATATATATATATATATATATATGTGTGTGTGTGTGTGTGTGTATTTTAATATTTTTATTAATAAAAGTAACCTTAAATTCAGAATTTTCAGTCATTAAGAAATTAAGTAAGTACTATAATTTTAAACATACACTATGTGGTCAAAAGTATCCGGACACCCGGCTAAAAATGACTTGGAAGTTCGTGGCGTCCTCCATTGGTACTGCTGGAATTCAATATGGTGTTGGCCCACCCTTAGCCTTGATAACAGCTCCCACCCTTGCAGTCGTACTTTCAATCAGTGCTGGACGGTTTCTTGGGGAATGGCAGCCCATTCTTCATGGAGTACTGAACTGAGGAGAGGTATCGATGTAGGTTGGTGAGGCCTGGCACAGTCGGCGTTCCAAAACATCCCAAAGGTGTTCTATAGGATTCAAGTCAGGACTCTGTGGAGGCCAGTCTATCACAGGAATGTTGTGGTTGTGTAACCACTCCGCCACAGCCCATGCAGTATGAACAGGTGCTCGATCGTGTTGAAAGATGCAATCGCCATCCCCAAATTGCTCTTCAACAGTGGGAAGCAAGAAGGTGCTTAAAACATCAATGTAGGTGTGCGCTGTGAAAGTGCCACGCAAAACAACAAAGGGTGCAAGCCCCCTCCAAGAAAAACACGACCATACAATAACATCATCACCTCCGAATTTTACTGTTGGCACTACACGTGCTGACAGATGACGTTTACCGGGCATTTGCCATACCCACACCCTGCCATCGGATGGCCACATTGTGTACCGTGATTCGTCACTCCACACAACGTTTTTCCACTGTTCAATCATCCAATGTTTACACTCCTTACACCAAGCGAGGTATTTACTTGCGTGATGTGTGGCTTATGAGCAGCCACTCGACCATGAAATCCAAGTTTTCTCACCTCACGCCTAACTGTCATAGTACTTGGAGTGGATCCTGATGCAGTTTGGAATTCCTGTGTGATGGTCTGGATAGATGTCTGTCTATTACACTTTACGACTCTCCTCAACAGACGACGGTCTCTGTCAGTCAACAGACGAGGTCGGCCTGTACGCTTTTGTGCTGTACGTGACCCTTCACGTTTCTACTTCACTATCACATCAGACACAGTGGACCTACGGATGTTTAGGAGTGTGGAAATCTCGCGTACAGACTTCTGACACAAGTGACACTCAATCACCTGACCACGTTCGAAGTCCGTTAGTTCCGCGGAGCGCTCCATTCTCCTTTCTCACGATGTCTAATGACTACTGAGGTCGCTGATAATGAGTACCTGGCAGTAGGTGGCAGCACAATGTAGCTAATATGATAAACGTATGTTTTTTGGGTGTCCGAATACTTTTGATCACATAGTGTATGTAGTAGCCAAACTACATTTTGGATTTCAAGTACGAACATTAAACATATTCTTTACCTCCATCGATCAATATTAAGAAATTAGCAAAGAAGGTCTCTTCAGAGTTTCCGTTACATTTCACAAAATATTTTTGACCGTAAAACGATCAAAATTAAAATCTTCTTTATGTGGTCACATACAGAATAAAATTACAAAAGTTTACAATTATTACTGGAAATTGATGCTGTTACCCATTTCGAACATTTTTAAATCACATAGTTTCTGACGTATTAAAATTTCATTTCTTATATATAGTATGAAACGTAAAAAGTTGTAAATTTTTATAACTTTTTTCAAAGTGGATTTGTGTACAGCAAAGGCAGTTTTGTAAGTTTAACAAAAAGTCCAAAATAAGCCTCTTGAAAACAGCTTTTATTTGTAAAAGAATAGAGAATGATCACTTTCGGTTGTTGCAATAGTCTGTGCAAGCAGCATGATAAAAATTCAACGTAGCATAACAAGAACAGCTGTTTCTCTTATTTGTAAATAAATAAATAAAGGAAGGAAGCTTGATAAGGTGAGTGTAGGGGCGCCGAATCTACTTAGCCCCTGGCGCCGAAATCTCTAGCTACTGCTCTGTTTTTCATCCACTTTCTAAACATTTGTATTGTTTACTAACACTTATCGATTCAACTGTGATATTCCTCATTATTGTAATATACACACACACACACACACATATATATATATATATATATATATATATATATATATATATATATATATATATATATATATATATATATATATATATATATATATATATATATATATAATTTTTCGAACTTTTAATATTCTCCTTCACTGGACACAAATTCTTATTAATTAATACACTGAGAAAAGTCCGTTATCCGGACAGCGGTATATTGTACAATTATACGGAATCATTATGTTTACTACAGAAACCTGCACGGAGCATACGTTATCCATATGCTACAGACTTTCCCCGCTTAGATGTTACATCATGCCGTTGCAGGATGTATGACATCTAACAGTCTTCCATATATCACATACGTATGCGTATGTTACATACGCCAGTTGTATGTTACATGCGTATATCTGTATGTGAGATCCTGACCACCTATATACAGTTCTTTCGTTCGTACAGAAAGTACGTTTATTCGAAACATGTATGCGGAAAGTATGTATAAAATGTACTTTTTTCAGTTATACATTTGCTGTACGTTAAGTCCTAAAACTACATGATTTACACATGTAACCTACGTTTTTAAGTACGCCACATACATTTTTTCTGAGTATATAATTTCACAATACGCCCTATGTCCGCCTCTCATGTTAGTGTATAAGATATAAGAAATTTACAGCATTCAATGTAAGGTCTACTGAAAAGCTTTTGACACAGTAAGGAGACACTTTTGATCGATGTAAACCAACTTTTAAATTAAAAAATGATTGATTCTAATGACTGGACCAAACTACATGTTCAAATTAAATATAACAAATTTGGTGTTTTTTTAAAAAAAAACAATTTAGTTAATTGTAAACAAATTAATTTAAGTTGTAGGCCAATGTAATGACTATTAGTGAATATTCTACGTTTGAACGCATCGTTGGATGATTAACAGTAAATGAAAATATAATGAAACTAATTGTAAATCTGAAGTGAAGTAATTCAAATAAAAAGCGTATAGATCTAATTAAATACTACTAAAATTATTCCTCAGTAAAGTCTTAAAATTCACTTAAATTAGGAATATTATTAACAAATGTGCTGTCCATCGGCGATTAGGGGCGTGAAGGTAATTGCTGCCCCCACTTTTTTGGCTTTACACTATAACCTAATTACATGCCCCCTTACGATTAGTACTGTTTTGTCCCCCTTTTTAGTGTTCATACCCAATTGCCGTCACTGGTACTTTCCATTGCAAGTGAATAGATCTGTGTTTTTGCGCAACTACAATTGATTACGGAAAGTAAGATAAATTTATTTAACGCTTGATTAAAATTATTATAGTTATTTAGTATACTAAATATTAAATTTGTCTTTAAAAAAAAAAAGGTTTGCACGTGTATGTTATATGGGAACATAAGAAACTGCAAATAATAAAATGTGGGGTTGTTACAAATGATTGTAGCTGTTTCATGAATTTGGCGTAGCTATGATATTTGGCATATTATCACGAAGCTTTACCACAATATAGACCTTAACTTATTTAATTTCGAACTTAGTCAAATTCGGTCCAAACATTAGCTATTCACAACACTCTATTCTCCAATTCAACTCAGATTAGGTTATTTTCAAACAAAGTCAAGCTATTCTGAACGACTGGTTTGTTTAAATTTCACTACATGTTGGTACAAACATCGAACTGCTTATTAAAATTAACTGAGCTACCCAATCTTAGTTCAGATTTCTTTTTCAAATGAAGTTTAAACTGTTAACTCATTAAAGATACTTTGAACCAAATCCATTCGTTCAGTTAAATTTATTATTATTATTATTATTATTATTATTATTATTATTATTATTATTATTATTATTATTATTATTATTATTATTATTATTATTATTACGTTTGTTTCACAACTTATGAACCAATGATTTGAACCAATCTATGTCGGAAGAGTTTCCATTTACTGGTTCAGAAAATAAACAGATTTGTTTTATTTTAAATTTTCATTTCTCTGTCAGTGTAAAGATCCGTCGAATTGTATGTTTTTAATACTCATAGTTCTTGTATTCATTGAATAAGACATATTTCACTGTAAGAAAGCGTAGTTATAAAGAATTAAGCAGAAAGTAAAAAGAAAAATGTAAACAAACTTGTATGTTATACGAAACTGAAAACAATTAAATATCAATTAATTTCGAAGCTCTAATAGTAAAAATGGCACTAAAATAACAATATTAAGTAAGAAGTTGTGTCAATTATTATATAAATTCTCCTGACACTGATGGACATGCTACTTATAAACATAATAAAACGATTAAGTTGAGTTGATTTTGAATTTAACGGCCCTTTCAGCAGCGAGGCTATATGAGACGAGAGCTACTGATTAACGTGGAATCCGAATCACATGAGCTCCCACGCCAAAGACACGCACGCTAACCGTTTAGCCACAGAGGAGCTCAGTAAAATGATTGAATTGTTCGTGAAAGAAATTATTTAAGTGTTAGATATTCATTGTTATTTAATATTTTGTGGTAATAGACCTTAAGTTAACGTTTATCTGGGAAGAATTGATAGTAACCACACCACAAAAGTTGAGAAATGCTTTAATGGCATACTACAAGTTAACATGAACTATTATGAGTGTAATCCTGTTTCCTGCAAATGGGTGTCATTTCAATTTTGGTGTTAGGTATGTTCTGTTTTGAGTCTACTTAAGCTTTTCAAATAAGTGTTGGTACAGTCCCCATCATGACGAGCTATAATAAAATGTTGAAAAATATTCAACATAGCTGGTACCCTGGATTGAACTAGAACTTTTAGGCTGAAAAGCAAGCACACTAAAGCGAGCAGTACAATGATTGTGCTATTTAGACTTAGTATGTGAGCATTAATGGTGAAATAGGATTATTAGGTATATTAAATTTAAATATATGTACAATCTGAGGTTTGAAATAATTCACAAAGAAAGAAACATTAGGCCATGTATTGCGGTTTCTCACATTTTCTTTTTCACGAGTAATGTTAAGATCACGGGAAAAAATAGTGACTTTCTGAACCTATTTTGTTACAAGTTCTTGTAAAATTGAGAAGGTACTTAAAATAACAAGCAGGAGGTGGTCAAAATAGCAAAAAAATTTCACCGTATTTCGATAGTCAAACGCAATTTTTTCTTGTTTTATCAGGCAGATATCGAGATAATATCTTGTTGAAGGTCAGGATTATTAGTTTTTATTCTTAAATATACCTAGTAGGTTCCTGTAGCCTCTATGCTGGTAGTGATTTCTTTCAAAAATATTGTACGGGTAACGTGGGACAAAACAAAATATCAGAAAGCTGAATTTGAACATTATTTGGTGAAGGAGTGTTCTTCATAAGAGTGAAATATAATTTATCTTTGCTACTGGGGACATTTTTATTCATATCTGACCGGAGAGAACCAAGTGAACGAGAAAGTATGTCTGGAAGTAATATTTTATGTTGGTTGCTAGGGACGTACGCAGGAGGAGGGTCCTGGGGGTCCTGGGAGCGGTTAGCCTAATTTTAGGAATTTTAATATAAAATACCCTCATATTGAGTTTGGACCGCTCCCGAAATAAATTCCTGCGTACTCTTCTGTTGGTTGCCCTAACCTCCTTTCCCTTCTCTTGCTTTCTCTCTCTTTTCTAAATAGCATGACATTTTTAGTTTGGCGGGAATTGGTCACATGCTATTAAAAGTCATGTTATACTTCTTTTTTTAACATCAAAATATGAGCAACTCTAAAGGTGTGACTTCATTTTTATATCCATCTTGACCTCTGTGTGTATGGGGGGGGGGGGGATAATTGTCAAATATTAAATTTAATGTTAAATTCGTAGTCGAAAGACATCATATTCGATTGGATTGGATTGGGTTGGAATTTAGCGACCTTTCAGACAGCGAGGCTATATGAGAAGTGAGATCCAAACTGCGTGAGCTTCTGCCGAGAATCGAACAGGATGTCCTGCGCCAGAGAAGGTTACGCTGACCATATAACCACGGAGGAGCTCTCATCATTTGCGAATTCTGATTAGGAAGTATTGGATTTAAATACCTTTTTGTCTATGTACTGAAAATTAATTATGAATTTTAATTAGGAAATAATGTCTCGTTTTGTGCAATAGAAAATATTAATTTAGCCGAAATCATGTATTGTATAGAAAGACTGAAACTAGATTGGAATAAAGATTTCTGGTGAGTCTACCAGCAAACCTCAGCAACGATTCGCGAGGACAACACAAGAACAGGTTTTCTCTTCTGAAAACAATAAGACCAGACCCGGGAGAAGGCTGTGGAAAGGGCAAGAGACCACCTGCTGCTCGAAAACCCTTTCATCTGAGCCGTTTTTACGCTCGAAGTTAAAAGCAGCCAGACTTTTCCAGCGTATAAAAATTCGGTACGTAAACGTACGCCAGGTCCCATACACTAACGTATTGACAGCTGCTAACAAGACTAGCGCAAGAAATTTTATGGCTACGGCGGAAAAATACGTCAGTGTATGGCTCGTATTATACGAGCCATACACTGACGTATTTTTCCGCCGTAGCCATAAAATTTCTTGCGCTAGTCTTGTTAGCAGCTGTCAATACGTTAGTGTATGGGGCCTGGCGTACGTTTACGTACCGAATTTTTATACGCTGGAAAAGTCTGGCTGCTTTTAACTTCGAGCGTAAATACGGCGCGTAAAAACGGCTCAGATGAAAGGGTTTTCGAGCAGCAGGTGGTCTCTTGCCCTTTCCACGGCCTTCTCCCTGGTCTGGTCTTATTGTTTTCAGAAGAGAAAACCTGTTCTTGTGTTGTCCTCGCGAATCGTTGCTGAGGTTTGCTGGTAGACTCACCAGAAATCATCATTCCAATCTAGTTTCAGTCTTTCCATACAAGATACGATTTCGGCTAAACTAATATTTCCTATTGCACAAAACGAGACATTATTTCCTAATTAAAATTCATAATTCATTTTGAGTGCACAGAGAAAAAGGTATTTAAATCCAATACTTCCTAATCTGAATTCGCAAATTATGAGAGCTCCTCCGTGGCTATATAGTCAGCATACCCCTCCTCTGTGCGGGGCGCCCTGTTCGATTCTAGGCGGGAGCTCATGCAGTTCGGGTTCTACTTCTCATATAGGCTCGCTAAACTTATCGAACCTCATGCCTTTCGACTAGGAATTTAAGATTTAATTTAATATTTGGACATTAGGTTTTTTTTTTTTCACACAGGTAAAGGCGCATATAAAGATGAAGCCACACCTTCAGAGTTACCCACGTTGTGATACTGAAATGAAATCTTTGAGTTTAACTTCCCACAATTATGCCATTTAGACTAAAGAATACAATAATTAAGGCAAGTGAATGATGATGAGAGAATTGGTGGAATGAAATTTGGGAGGAAACGAGAGTACCCTGAAAAAACCCACGGACATGATGTTGCCCACACAAACTTATTTGCACGGGATTGAACCAGGGACCCCACGCACCAGAGATAAGTGCTTTAGCACTGAGCCGCTGTGGCCCTCTGTTCTGATATATTTTTTTAAAAAAAAGCATGACTGTCAATAGCATTTGGCCAATTCTTGCCGAATTGAAAATTATCTATAAATCATATGTTGCTCCCACTATTGAGTATTGTTCTCCTATCTGGTCTATGGCCTGCCCTACTCATTTAAAAAATTAAATTCCGTAATTAATTTCTTTTTAGCCATTGTATCCTACCGAGTAACTCACCTCCGAACACTTCCAAAAAATAACGTTTTAAAATCCCTCAATATCAAACCTCCCCTAGTGAGAAACAAAATTTCTGACCTAATATTTTTCCAAAAAATTATAAATGGCCACATATCATATGAACAGTTGTTAAGTCAGATCAATTTTCGCGTACCCGCGAGAACAACACGGTCTAGTGATCTCTTTTACACTCGAGCTGTGAGAGTTAATATTATCCAAAGGTCTCTTCTAAACAAAATTAGATCAGTATCTATAATCAGTTACCAGAAACTGTAGACGTTTTTTCAAGTGAGTATAATTTCAGATCATCTATAAATAAGCTATTTTTGTAATGTTGCTGTTGTCTTGTACCATCTTGACCTCAAATTGTTATTAAATTGTTATCAAATTGTTAAAATGTTTCAGAGTAAAATGGCCTAGTGCTGTATCTGTAAGTTTAAATAGTAGTAATCCTGACCTTGAACAAGATACTATCCGATATTTCCCTGATAACACGGAGCAAATCATTGAGTTTGAATATCGAAATTCGATGACGATTCTTGCTATTTTGACAATGTGCTGCTTATTTTAAATACTTTCTCAACTTTACACGAATTTATAGCGAAATAGGTTCAGAAATTAACTATTTTTTCACGCGATCTTGATATTACTCGTAAAAAAATTCAATAAACCACGATATATAATGTTTCTTTCTTCGTATATTGTTCCAAACCTCAGTTTATGCAAATATTTAAATCTAATAATAATCCTATTTCATCATTAATGCTTATATACTAAGTCAAATAGCAAATCGTTGTACAGTTTTTTTTCTGTATGGTTGCTTCCCAGCTGTAAAAGTTCTGGTTCAATTCGAGGTGCCGGCCATGTTGAATATTTTTCAACATTGTATTATATCTCATCATGATGGGGATATGTTTACGAACACTTACCTGAAAAGTACAATAGATGTAAGCCCAAAAGAGATCATAACTAAGACCAGAATTGAAAATTACACCCATTTACAGGAAATACACTCATAAATATAACTTATTAAAGCATTTCTCAATCTCAGTGTTGGGAGTACTATCAAACCTTTCTAGATAAATGTCAACTTAAGGTATATTGCCATAAAATATTATGTAACACTAAATAGTCATTTAAATAATTTATTTCACGAACAACTCAATCGTTTTACTATGTTTGTAAGTAGTATATGCATCATTATTAGGAGAATTGACATAATTGACGCATTCTGCTAGTGTATATTTTTCATAGACATTACATATTGAACATAGTAGAAACTCATCTTCAAGACTGCTTCGTGTGGATGTTTCCATATTGCAGGCTATTAATTAAACATTTATTTATGAAATATGAACTATCACCTAAGGCGTTTTTCAGAAATTCGAAAAAAATTCTCCCTCAAGAGTAAACTACCCGTTGTGGATCTTTTCAGGGAAAATTAGTTACGTCATATTGTCCGGTTATTAATAAACCATTTATTTATCAATTACGAACAAAATTAAGTGACTCGTGTTTGAGAAAATATCTCGAAAAAACTCATAGACAAGAGTAAACTAACCTTTTTGTATTTTTACCACAGAAATAACTTATGCCAAATAGTAAAAGTGGTAATGAAATATTGATGTACGAGAAGAATCGTTAGTCATTTTCGATAAAATCGCGTTTGTCTTTTTATTTTCATCTATCAGTGAACTTCCTTTATTGTGGGGGATAGGAAGAAAATTCGAAAACCTTCCCTTGGAAATATGATAAAGGTATTAAGTTTAGAAATTTATCACTCGAATTTAAAGAAAATTATCCGATGTTGAGTTCGCCCTTACTACTACTCAATTGATTTGTATGTATATGTGGAAACCCTCAAGTTCGGGTGGATTTTACCCTCATGTCACATACCCGACAGCAAGAACGAAGAAAAAAGTCATTAAGTTTAAAACATTTTTTTAATACAGTAAATTACTAAAGACTACATTTAAAGAAACCATGAAAATAAACAGTGATAAACTGGCAATAAACGAAAACCAGAGTAGAACTGAATTTAACCTGACCCCGCATGCTAACACCGGGCGACGGTAATTTTGTCACCGGAAAATTCGTCACGGCAATTTCGTCACCGGTAATTTTGTCACCAAAATATTACCATATAGGTAATTTCGTCACCGAAAATAATGTCACGATAATTTCATCACCAGTGTCTTTTAGAACATAATACAAGTACAATGAATGAACTCGAAAAAGTTTTTGAAATTGTTTTCTTTAATCTTCAACTGCCAAAACTATGCAGCATAATCAAAATATATTATTATTATTAAATAAAGGGTTACATATTTTAGATATTGTATATGAGACAAGAGATAAAAGTTTCCAGTAATTCTATCACAGAAATATTGTCATATAGGAAATTTTGTCACGGTTATTTCTTCACCTTTGTTGAATTAAATAGAGACAAAGCAAACGATCAAACAGCTTACGTTATTTAAATAAAACTTAGAAAACAATTCAGTTGGTGTTGAACTCTGCAGAATTGAAGTTTCTGTTACTCGAAGCAAGAACAAACACCAGTAGAAGAAAATAATGTCTGCTTGAGCAAATGTTAAAAGCACAGGCAACATGGGGCACTAATGGGTTCATTATTCACTATTTACAAATATTAAATTTCGCGAATATCAAAATTTCAGAACAGAAAATAATAAACAAATATGGGAAGATACGCCAATCTGTTAATTTTCCCGCAGAATAGACGAAAATTTTCATCGTTCTAGTACCGTTCTCTGAGCCCAAACTCTTGGACCTTCCAAGTTAACAGAGTCATTTGAAAAGAGTGGCTTTTTTTTAGGAGCTATTAAAAGAATTATATTATATTTCAACTCTGCGTAAACATTGGCAAATTGTTATTGGATGTATGTGGAGACCAAATTTCTATAAAGGAAGAAAAACGTATAAATATTTCCGGATGTTTCCTTTAAATATAGCCTTATGAAGCTATTAATAAGTGAAACATGGATGGTGAACGCCAACTTTTCAATGGCACCAAAAAAAAAAAAAAAAAAAAAAAAAAGTGTATGTTATTTGAGGTGAGACTTCCTTTACTAGGTATACGCCCTAATGTAGACCAAGACACAAAATTCATATGAAGAACTGTTGCGTGCGGTGGTGCATCAGTGCAGTGAATTTAGTGAATATCCGGACCTGTAACTATGGTAATGGATTTTGATATAGCGTAAATGCTGGCTGTAAATGCAACTTTTGGAGATTCAACTCGTTTATAGCGTTACTTTTTTCACCTGATTCAGTCAACATGGAGGAAGGTCCAAGAGCTTGGACTCTTAGAACGGTACAAAAGCAATGAAAATTTTCGTCTATTTTGCGAGAAAATAAACAGATTTGCATTTCTTCCAATAGCAGATGTGCATCGATTAATACAAGTGACTTTGGAGGAAGAGCTGGAACTTCTGGACTGTTTTGATAGCACTTACGTGTCAAACACGTATCGCCCTGTTAAAGCTCGGGCTGGGAATAATTGTTTGCGTAATGTGCCCCGTCTATATCCCCCAGACAATTGGAACGTTTACCAGGCTACCTTTAGCAGCAATTCTAGGATAATTAATATTTGTGAATTGTGGAACTAGAAGTTTCATCATCTAGTAGGAATGTCCCACGCAACTATTTGGAAGCTTATTCATGAAATTCAACAGGTTGAAGCAACGGTTTCAGCTGTGCTTCATCAAGATGCTGTGGGGCAACCACCCAAACAGCAAACTAGAAGAGTGTTTCAGATCTTTAAAAAACGGCTCTAGTCTTTGTGCTTAACGTATAACACTGGAACTAAATGTTTCAAAAAAAATTGCTTGTTGTTTCCTATAGTAGAATGAACATGTAAACCATTTATTGCATTAATACAAGTTATATTTTGTTTGCTAATTTTCTGTTCTGAAATTTTAATATTGCCAAAACTTATATTTGTAAATAGTGATATATAAATCCATTACTGCCCCATTTTGCTTGTGCTTTTAACATTTGCTGAAACTGACATTATGTTATTTTACTGCTATTTGTTCTTGCTTCGAGTATCCGAAACTTTGATTTTCCAGAGTCGAACACTAACTGAATTGTTTTCCAACTTTGATTAAGATAAGGTCAGCTGTTTCGGTCGTTTACTTTGTCTCTACTTAGTTCAACAAAGATGAAAAAATGACCATGACAAAATTTCCTGCATGCTAATATTTTGGTGACAAAATTACCGGTGACGAAAATTTCGGTGATGAAATTACCTAAGTCCGCTAACACCCAACCTTTCAATAAATAAATATTTAAATGATTTTTAACAACTAGATAAAAACTAAATGGCAAGATAAACTTTGAAATAAAAAAAAGGTAGGTGGAAGCAGCGGGGAGGATCCCTTCAACTTACAAAAGCCGAGGTAACAAGGATCAAACTATTTCTAAAGAATGGGGCTGGACAGCGGCGTAGCGAGCGTTACAAGATTGGGGGGGGAGGGAAGAAATGAAACTTGAAATTGCCAAGTCTTGATAAAAAAAATGTCACATTTACCAACCCTGTGGAAAACTTTACAGCAACCTTATTTTCATATTCGTCCCATTTCATGCCCTATCTGAGATATGAATACGAATAACCCCCCGGTTTCGAGTCCAATTTCACAGCTCAATTCAGGATCATTATCATCACCCATGATGCATAACTGTTAATTTGACAACTCATGGTTATCATAGTTTAGGTAATCCCCGCCAGCCAATCCTTACGAGAAGTGCGCAGAGTTCTTTTTTACTGTCCTCCAGTCTCCTCCCACCTCGATATCATGATTTCGCATTCTGATGAAAAGTATTAAATACCGGCAGGAAAAATACTAATATTTAACCTTTCTTTTAGGCGCCCCACCAGTCACGCGCCCGGGGCAAGTGAATTGCTTTCTTCCCCATAGTTGCGGCCCTGTGAACTACGTAACATGCAATGGTTACGTAATGCTTTGACTTATAAATACGTACTATAAAGAAAGGAAGAACTTCAATTTTTGTTTAACTTTCCGAAAGAAGCAACTACGGGATTAAAAATAAAGTAGGAATGACAACTCATCTGTATCAAAATGAAGTGAAAGACACGCCGGTCTATGCTTTCACCCAGCAGACGTATTGTTTGGCCCTCCAGAATGTGACTTTTGCAATCATGCACTTAGGTTTACAAAATGACTCGACTCATCCATTGTAGCTTCCCACCATCGAACGCCTGAGAAACCTACTGTGGCCCCCCAGTGCCGTGCCATGGAAATCAGCGCCTGGGGCGAGAGTATACGACGGCGCCCACGTACAATATGAGTGAGGTCGAAATAGCAACCGCGAAGCGCCACCATGGTTGACACGAAGCGTAAGAAAATTTTCAGAAATAAACCCTGATTTTCCTTGATTTTGAGCAATTTTTGTTACTTTTTCCCTTCCATTTTATATATGTGCACACATATTTTCCTAACATGAGCAAAATTATAGGACCACCTCCTAAAGCAGAAAGAGGATTTAAGTACATACTAGTAATATTCCTCTAATTTTTCATTTCTTTCTTTTTTCTTTCGTTCTCTTCTTTTTCTATCCCAATTTTGAGCCCCCTTACTTCGGCGCCCGAGGCTGTCGCCCCGCTCTCCCCCTTATACAAGGCACTGGCTATACCATTCCCAAAACACACTTCTGTTCAGTTCTCCCTACTCGAAAAGCCCTGTGAATAGAAAGTTCTGAAACTGAACTGAAATAAAAAGTTTATACTAACCAGTCACTGGTCACTGCCTTGTTCTTGTTTTATTAATATCAATTCTTATTAGTTTCATTAATCTCCACAATATGCCTGTTGTCTTGTATACGCTCTTGTATCAAATGCTTTTGTTTCCAATATAACTGCCACCAAAAAGCCTCTTCTATCTGTCTTTGTTTTAATTTTGTACGCCACCTCTATTGTGCTTTTGTCAGTGGTACAATTTCTCGATTTTTTTTATTGAAGATTCTTCAAAATGTTTAGGAATATCAAATGAACAAAAGTGAAGTGTGATCACATGCAACAAGTAAAGGAGCTTTAAACGAATATATCAATTTATTTCAAGATAGGAAACTACACAAAATTTATGCCAAATCTATAAAAGAACTGATAAGTTACAGCAACTGGGTATCTAAGAAAATGTTAAACCAAATAAGTCAATTGAACAAAACGGCATTCTTCAAGTTGCCAACTAGGTATTTTAATTTGCCAACTTGTCAAGAAATTGGTAACTTTGAGGGGAAGGCTCCACCCTTTCCCCCTTAACGACGCCCCTGGGGCTGGAGGTAGTTGTATAAGTCTTGTTTTTCCTTTCTGGCCTATTTTGAGCTGTGGATAACATAATAAAAATTAGTATCCCGTGAGGGGATAATTTATTCTAATTGTTACTACTATATTCTTCGTTAATTTTGTAAGAAAAAAAAACGAAAGCTGCAACCATTAATAAATCATATTTTCTTTAAATTGAATTTATCATTCAGTAGCCCACTTTTTAACCACCAAAGTCAACAGTCTAAAACATTGTATAACAAAAAAATCAATCAATTATTCAACTATCGGAACACTCCTTTACTCCCTTATTCTTTGTAAACTGCAGTTCCAAACAATAGGCTTATTTCGGAAGGTAAGAGGAAACCACACATCAAGCTCGTTCAGATTGTATTGAATCATCATTGTGTCTGTTTAGAAATTTAAATGTTTGCAATTTACATCGTAAAAAATTGAATATAACTTTTTCCCTGTCCTGTGTCCTCCTCCTTCGAAGTACGATTTATATAAATATTTAGTGATCTCAGATCACTAAGTACAATGATCTAAGATTGTACCAAAACTAGGCCAAGTGGATTGAGCTGCTTGGATGTAATATAAATAAATGTGAATTTTTAATCCTCTTCGGCGTGGCTCCCAGTCTGTTTCTTCTATGCTTTCTTTTTATTTTTTTACTTAACAACACAATGTTTATAGCACCTGCACTTAAAACCATGGCCTCAGATAGATCCATCTTGTTCAAGCAACTTGAGTAAACTGGAAAACGACCATGTGATCAAACAACAGGCAAGAGGAAGAGCGAAAAATGACCGCTTCCTTTTCTTCTTGTTTTACGCGCCTATTTTTACGCTAGGTGTATGGGCCAACTTACGGACCGAAATTTACGACATCATTTTACGGACCGAAAATGCGCGCTGAAAATACGCTAGTGTATGTTGGCCTTTAGACTGCGAGGCTATATGAGAAGTGAGATCCAAACTGCGTGAGCTTCTGCCGAGAATCGAACAGGATGTCCTGCGCCGGAGAAGCTTACGCTGACTATATAACCACGGAGGAGCTCTCATCATTTGCGAATTCTGATTCTGAAGTATTGGGGATTTAAATACCTTTTTCTCTATGCACTGAAAATTAATTATGAATTTTAATTAGGAAATAAGGTCTCGTTTTGTGCAATAGAAAATATTAATTTAGCCGAAATCATGTATTGTATAGAAAGACTGAAACTAGATTGGAATGATGATTTCTGGTGAGTCTACCAGCAAACTTCAGCAACGATTCGCGAGGACAGCACAAGAACAGGGTTTCTCTTCTGAAAACAATAAGACCAGACCAGGGAGAAGGCCGTGGAAAGGGCAAGAGACCACCTGCTGCTCGAAAACCCTACGCGCCGTATTTACGCTCGAAGTTAAAAGCAGCCAGACTTTTCCAGCGTATAAAAATTCGGTACGTAAACGTACGCCAAGTCCCATACACTAACGTATTGACAGCTGCTAACAAGCTTAGCGCATGGAATTTTATGGCTACGGCGGAAAAATACGTCAGTGTATGGCTGGTTTAACGAAGCTAAAACGAGGGTAGTGTTCATATTTACTTGTATTGGATACGGCGACCTAGTAGTAAAGTTCCCTCTCCTCAGGTCCGAAGGTTACTTGGTTCAATTCCCAGCCAGGTGAATTTGTGGTCTACTTTGTATGAATGTTGTCCCGGGTTCGATTCCCGGTGGGAAAGTATTTAAACAAATCACGATGATTCAGATTTCATCTAAGTTCCCATCTCATATAGCCTAGGAGCTGAAAAGGGATGCTAAACTTAAAAATATTGTGTGCATAGATTTTCTCGGGATTCTTCCATTTCCTCACACATTCTCATTCCAATTTGCCTAAACGTTTTAGAAGGATCTTTTGTAATAAAATGTTAGTTTTTTCTTATTAAAAGAAAGCTAACACAAGTATTTCTGAATCCATTATAGACAACATCCTAATTCTTCTAACCAAGTATTTTTGAACCCATTTTAGATAACATCCTAAGTCTTCTACCCAAGTAATTTTGAATCAATTATAGACAACATGCTAATTCTTCTAAGCAAGTATCTTTGAATCCATTATAGACAGCATCCTAATTCTTCTAACATATATTCGCATGAATTATTTCTAAGTGGACTGCATAATCTAACATAAAACATACAACACGAGAAAGCAGCACTATGATCTTTCGGGAGTATTAACAATCACACTTGACACTTAATTATGTTTTAATGTAAGAACGGAGTAGTCTTCTTTCAGGGGCAGTAAATATTTCCAGACCATCGTCTCCCATCACTTGTGTTCCAGATATTACCATCACAGTATTCTGTTGTAAGCGAAAAAATTTAGGAATTAGATTTCTGGGCTTTCGGCATCTATGGCCATGTTAGCCCGTCACGTTTGAGGAATGGCGTCCATCGGCGGTCACATTATCCGAAGAAAGGGAACAAAGAAACAATTGCGAAAGGAAGGAAGCGACCTCGGTCCTGTTGGTTAAGTACCATCCCGCTATTTGCCTAATGTGAATGAGGAAAAGCCAGGAAAACCTTTTTCAAGATGGCTGGCCTAAAAACTCTTTTACACTTTTTCGAACGAGTGTCCTCACCGGGAACCGAACCCAGGGTCACTCGCTCTAAAGGTGAGAGCGAAAAAAATGTACGGTTAATAGTAGTAGCTTTATTAGACTAGGAACTCCGTTAAAGCAACATTGCTTTATACATCTTTTGAACATCAACAATCTTAGAATATTCTTGATAATTATACTGTATTGTTTTGCAGTGTGCTTAAGAAGGCTTGATTCCCCTTAAACCTGTCTAATTATCTCCAATGTTGTGAAGAAAGAAGTTCAACTTTTCGACTAGACTGTACATGATTTGAAGTCGCATAGTTCTGATTCTTGAAAAGGTTATATGAGGTCTTAAACCTAGTTAATTTGTTTTTCAGGAACGTTCAAGAGTTCGTGTAGCACGTCTAAATCCTCGAGTATTTTCTGCATTCACCACACGATGGCTGCTTTGCCAACTTCGATTGAGGAGAACCGTTAATCTAGGTATCTCGGACATTTCCGGATTCTTAACATCGAGTCCAGGCTTTTGGAATTTCTTTCAAATAACAAACTTTTATGTAAATAGTTATGCAACATAAACAGGACGGGATTCAATGTTTTACTGCCTCTTACGCTGACATACACAATTTTAACACAATAGAAAATGAAAATAATAGTTCTTATTATATACATAGGCCTACCTTTCTTTCAACTTTTTGGTATAAATATTAATGAATTTTCATTTTGAATCCGCTGTAAAGAAAGATTTGAATTTTTTTCAAATGTACATTAAGAAAAGCAAAGTTACAGAGAATGGCTAGTTTTATTTTTACAATGTGCACTAGTGCAATAATAAAATAAATTAGTTTTGAATTTAGATCCATAATGGTGTGAATATTCAAACACTAGAATAAATGAATAGAATAATTATATCATCAGCATAGGTATTCTGGCATCATTGGTAGGTCACTTGGCGCAACTGACTAGCTTCCATGTTTCACGGTCTTCCGGTAACCTCTTCGTCTTCACGTACAATTTTTCTGTTTCGATACCGTCCGTCAACTGTAGCTTCCTATACCTCTTTTTCTCTTTTCTCCCACAATTTCCTCTAGTACGTCCCTCATAATACAGTTCCTTCCTTCTTAGCCAATGTTCCAACCAGTTTCTCTTCCTCTTAATAATATCTAAAATTGTTTTTTTCTACTACGATTTTGAACCTCTTCGTTTTCGCTTAACCTAGCTAATCCTCTCCATCCATTTCCACGCCCACGTTTCGAGAGCTTCCAGGCGGTTTTCATCACTTTTAAGGAATGTCCATGTTTCTGCTTCATATAGTACAATACTCCACATGAAAAATTTTAAGCCTTTGTCTCAACTCTTTATTCAAGGATCTCAAAAATGAAATTTTCTTCCTCCTAATGAAATATAATTATTTTGATTACAAGAAATAAAACTACCTTTTTCAGTATTATCTTTTTTTATTTATCCACCTAAAATCATAAAAATAACTGAAACAGGAGAAAAATGTATCTCGAAACAATATGTTTATGCTTATGCTCTTAAATGTTCGCGATTTACTTAACTGGTAATGGACTGTCTTCTAACAATGGAAACTTCCAATACTTGTTTTTAGTTTTTATTGTACCTTACTAATCGCTGGTTTTCAACTAACACTTAAAATAAACCACAAAGTACATATAATAACTGCACTGTGTTCATTGCACTTAAATAACAAACTTAACTTCAAAATTATGGAAGAAATGTTCGTGCCTCGTGCCTTATGCACCGTCTCTCTTCAACACTTTCCATCTTGAATAACAAATGAAATCCAAGTTTCGTAAAAACAGTGTTTCCAGTTCTTAAAAATATTACTATATAATATAAGACTTAACATGCCGCCCGCCAAAAAAGGGCTAGTGACCTTTTTTTTAAAAAAAAGAAGAAAAACTTTACATAACAACAAATAAAATATACTAAAACAGGAAATAAATATGCTTTAACATGAATGACATTACGATTCATCATTACTTGGTAAAACACAAAGTTTTCTAATTGAGCGTTTATATAAACCATTGGAAGTTTTAACAGTAGCCACTCGAACCAAACCGTCAGGTCCAGAATGCACTTCAGTGATGACTCCCAATTTCCATGATAGAGGAGGTAGTTTATCTTCTTTGAGAACCACCAATTGACCTGGCTGTATGTTGGCACAGCTTCTCTTCCACTTATTTCTTCCTTGTAGTTGTGACAAATATTCCATGTACCATCTTCTCCAAAACTGTTGAAATTGATGTTGGATCCTTTGCCATCTTTGAATTGAACTAATCTTCTCCTGATGTAAGTCACGTTCTGGTAGTGCTGTCAATGGTTGACCAATAAGAAAATGACCAGGAGTTAATGCTACTGGATCATTAGGATCATTGGATAATGCTACAAGAGGTCTCGAATTTAAGCAAGCTTCTATTTGTGTGGTTAAAGTTGTTAATTCTTCAAACGTGAGATATGACATTCCCATGACTCTCCTTAAGTGGTATTTGAAGGACTTAACTGCAGCCTCCCAAAGACCACCGAAGTTGGGCGAATATGGCGGAATAAAATGCCATTGGATTCCTTCAGTAGTTGCAAAATTCTTAATCCTTTCTTGATGGTCAGCTGTATGCAACAACTTCGCGACTTCTTGAAGTTCCTTGTTGGCACCAATGAACGTAGTTCCATTGTCACTATAGATATGCTTGCATTTACCTCGACGAGATATGAATCTTCTCAAAGCAGCTAAAAATGCCTGACTAGTAAGATCACTCACAACTTCGAGATGGACAGCCTTTGTTGCTAAGCACACAAACACTGCAATATAGCACTTCACCTTTGTTTTTGACTTTCTGGTACCAGTTTTGATGTAAATAGGACCGGCAAAGTCAATTCCAGAATTTGTGAAAGGTCTTGTTAGTTCTACTCTATGATTTGGTAGTTGTCCCATTAATTGTTCTGGTCCAGACGCCTTTAATCTTTGACATGTAATACACCTTCTAATAACTTTCTTGATGGCATTTTTACCATTAGGTATCCAATACCTTTGCCTTAGTGATGCTAGCATTAACTGACATCCAGAATGTAGCAATCGCCTGTGTTCATGTTCTATAATTAGTCTTGTTAGGTGATGATCTGGTGGTAGAATAATTTGATGTTTAGCATCAAATTCAAGTTCAGACATCTTTAATCTTCCACCAACTCTTAGTAATTGTTGATCACATATGAAAGGATTGAGAGACAAGAGTTTGCTCTTATTGCTAACTCTTCCACTTTCTTTAAGATCAGCTATTTCCTTAGCATAAACTGAGTTCTGAACTTCTCGTGTTAGTCTGATTAAAACTTCTTCAATTTCTTCCAAAGTAAGAGCGTCTACATTTCTTCTTGATGCTTCTACTTTAGCATTCTTGGAAAACCGTACACAATAAGCCAAGACTCTCTGAAGTTTGTTCAAAGTAGAGAATCTTTCGATCATACTATTATCTTGAGTTGTCACTAAGTAACTTGATTTTAATTTCTTCTGTTCAGGAATCTCTCTGAGTGGGGCAGGCTCCGTCTTAGGCCAATCAAGTGAAGAACACTGTAACCACTGAGGACCGTTCCACCACAAATTATTATGTATTAACTTGTCAGGACTTGTTCCCCTTGATATAATATCTGCAGGATTGTCACTTGAAGCGACGTGTCTCCATTCTCCTCCCACTTCTTGTACCTCAGCAACTCGATTGCCAACAAATGTTTTCCATCTATTTGGACTTGCCCTTAACCATGCTAAGACCACCATAGAATCTGTCCACGTATACACCTGGGATATTCGTTGTTTTAATGCCTTAGTTACCTTTTTGACAAGTTTTGCTGATAACACTGTCGCACATAACTCTAAGCGAGGCAGGGAAATCTTCTTTATGGGAGCCACTTTGGACTTAGCACATAATAGCTTCGAAGTAACTTGACCATCTTTGTTGACGGATCTTAAATACACACATGTCCCATAAGCCTTTTCTGAAGCGTCTGAGAAAGCGTGAACTTGAATGTCTATCAAGGTACCCGACTGAAGAACCATTCTGTCTACACTGATATCTGATAATGAAAATAATGAATTCAAGTACTGTCTTGCATCTTTGCTGTAGTTCTTTAGGAAGTGTTTCATCCCACTCCAATCCTGCTTGCCACAGATCTTGAAGAATTATCTTACATACGATTGTTATTGGACTAACAATTCCCAACGGATCAAAGATTGAAGCAATAATACCCAACATCTTGCGTTTTGTTAAATTATTATTCAACCCTTGATTTAGAGTGAATCCATTCATCACTTGAAGTTGATCAGTTGCTGGATGCCAAAGTAATCCTAATGTTTTGACTTGACCCTTATCGTCTAAGCGTAATGGAAGTTGTGTTTCTCTCAATTCTTCAGAGATGGATTCCAATAACTCAGTACTGTTGGAACACCACTTTCTTAGCAAAAAACCACCCTTTTGTAGCATTTGTATTAATTCGTCCTTTATCTTTAAAGCTTCCTCCACACTTTCAACCCCTGAAATACAATCGTCAATATAGAAGTCATTCTTGAGAACTTGTGCTGCCTTCGGATATTCACAAGCTTCTTCTGCACTTAATTGCTGGAGACAGCGAGTAGCAAGGAAAGGCGCTGAGGCTGTTCCGTATGTGACAGTCTTTAATTCATATACCTTAATGGGTTCTTCTTCTGATCTTCTCCACAAGATCTTCTGAAATTTACAGTCACGCTCATCAATCAAAATCTGTCGATACATCTTCTCTATATCTGCAGTAAAAGCTATAGGGTAGGTGCGAAATCTTAATATAATTGACTGCAAATCGTCTTGTACAGTTGGACCAACTTTGAGAACATCGTTCAGTGAAATGCCACTAGTTGAGCATGCGGATGCATCAAATACTACTCTAGTCTTCGTAGTAGTACTAGCTTCCTTAATAACTGGATGATGAGGCAAGTAATATCCTTGAGTAATATTAGAGTTGCCTTCCACTTCCTTCATATGTTCCAAAGCTTCATACTCTTCAAGGAATGCCACATAATCTGTGCGTAACTTGGGGCATCTATTTAACCTTTTTTCTAGTTGTTGTAAACGCTGAACAGCTGTCTTATAAGAATCACCTAACTGGATCACTTCTTGTTTGAATGGCAGTCTCACTATAAAGCGTCCTGTTGAATGTCTTCTAGTGTTTGCGATAAAATGTTCTTCGCACTCCTTTTCTTCTTTGGATAGAGGAGTTTCTTGAATATCTTCTATTTTCCAAAACTTCTGCAGCTGATGGCTTAAATCATCGTTGTTGTGCAAAAAGAATGTTCGATGTTCTGGCGTGAAGTTGTTGTGCTTTGGCATCTGATATTGTCCTGAAACTATCCATCCTAACTCTGTATTTTGGAGAACTGGAAATGCTCCTGGACGCACCTGTTGTCCTGCTTTGAGTAGACTAAAGAAAATTCCAGCACCTAACAACAAATCAATCTTACCAGACTTGTTGAAATTAGGATCCGCTAACTGTAAATTCGGTGGAAAGTTCCATTCTTTAATGTCAATATCAGCATCAGGTAAATTTCCCGCTATTTTGGGCAATACAAAACACTCAACATCTACACTAAAATCACTTACAGCAGAGAATACTTGTAACTTACTTCCGTATTTAACGTTGCAACTTACGTTATTAATACCTTGTACAGGAACATTGATAGGAAATTTCTTTAATTTTAACCTTTGAATGAGAGATTCTGTTGCAAAATGAGATTGGGAACAACTATCAAGCAAAGCCCTAACCATATGTAATTTACCATTGCAATCTTTAACTTGAACAACTGCAGTTGAAAGTAAAACACGCACATTACTTTTAGGCTTCACAGAGCAATAAGTACTAGTATTAACAACTTCCTGCCCTTGAGACATTGACTTTTCCCCTACAAGTTCCGTAACAGAATCATTTTCAACACTTACAGCATGATTAGGCTTTGATTTCTTAAAATCACTATGCAGTAACGTGTGATGCTTGAGATTACATATTTTGCATGCACTTAGCGAACAATCTTTCGCTACATGGTTGACAACTTTCAAACAATTAAAACAAAGTTTGTTCTGTTTCGCAAACCTTAATCTTTTGGGTACACTTAATTTCTGAAACTCATTACACTTGTGTAACGCATGACTTTGTTGACAAAACGAACACAAAACATTAGTACTCACATAAGATTGTCTAGCATTTTTTACATCCTTGACAACATTGGATTTACTGAAATGCGACTTTGATTGCGTAGATTTTACCAATTCTAAGGCCTGGCATTTATTTTCTAAAAATACATGAAGTTCTTCTAAACTAGCAAACTGTTCCCTATTTGTTTGATTTTCAAAGTCTTTACGTGTTTGTTCATCTAGCTTTTCCAAAACTAGGTGCGATAACAATATATCCTCCAAAGGAGTATCTAACTGTAACGCCTTAAGTGCATTTACGTTACTTATAGTTTGATTTAATAATGTCCTTAAGTCCGCCACTGAATCTTTACCGACAGTTGGTAATGAAAACAATGCCTTTACATGAGCAGTTGCTATTAGCTTTGGATTATTATACCTTTTGCATATCATTTCCCAAGCAAGTTTGAAATTTTCACCTGTCACGAGTATATTCTCAACTAATTTGCTTGCTTCACCTGATAATGAGGACAACAAATAATGAAATCTTTGAATATCATCTAAACTCTGATTGTTTACAACCAAACTACTGAAAGTATCATGAAAATGTCTGAAATCTATAACTTGACCTTTAAATGTTGGTAGCTTTATGACTGGTAATTTTAGACACCCTGTATTTGCGGTTGAATCACCTGACGAACTTGTATTGCTACTACTAGCCTTCTCAGCTGTTTCAACAATTGACGTCATTTTTGCAAGAGTATCGTAGTAAGTAGCTTCAAACAACTCTCTATCTTGTGTATATTCATTGTTTTCGTCCTTTAATTCAAGCTGTTTTTGCACTTCATCATATTCTTTGAATATATTAGGTAAACGTGCACACCTAACTTTAATCTGCATTACATCACCGTCTGCTCCAAATTGTTCAACAAATGTTTTCATTCTTGTAAGGGAAGCTTTAGCTAGGCCTCTTGCCTTTATAAGAGAATTAGTATTTGAATCCATTGCTTGTGATGTATCTACCTGAAGTCCTTATAACAACAGACCTTTACACAAGTAAAAGAACCAAAAAAATATACTTAGCTACGTGACTGCTACATTGCGCCTTTGTTTTTCTTCAGATTGCAATGCACAGCTGAATGCGTAGGTGCTTACGTGATAAGTCCAATAGGTCAATTTTGCTTCTGTTTCTTAACACTCACTGTCTTTACACACACATAGTCAATATGAATGTTTGAATGATTCACTTATTCTTTTTCTTGGCACAACACTTCCTCCATTCGGCACTGGAGGACCAAAAAAACTGTTTATGCTTATGCTCTTAAATGTTCGCGATTTACTTAACTGGTAATGGACTGTCTTCTAACAATGGAAACTTCCAATACTTGTTTTTAGTTTTTATTGTACCTTACTAATCGCTGGTTTTCAACTAACACTTAAAATAAACCACAAAGTACATATAATAACTGCACTGTGTTCATTGCACTTAAATAACAAACTTAACTTCAAAATTATGGAAGAAATGTTCGTGCCTCGTGCCTTATGCACCGTCTCTCTTCAACACTTTCCATCTTGAATAACAAATGAAATCCAAGTTTCGTAAAAACAGTGTTTCCAGTTCTTAAAAATATTACTATATAATATAAGACTTAACACAATATAAGAAAATTTGATGTCATTGTTCAAAAACTTCTTTGTATAAATACTTACCTTTAAAATAAATTTTAAAAAAATAACCTTGAAGCGAAGGTATTTATTACATCATCACCCTTGAATGTCTTGGTCAACTTTATCTCAATAGTAGGGTTGCCTGCTTTGAAAAACAAAATTACCGGTACCAGCTCTCACAAGATGAAAAATAATTGTAGTTTAAACTGTGAAATGTATACCTAGGTAGAAGCGCCTGTCAAAAATACCGATTAGCCGGTAAAATGCCAATCAGTGGGCAGCCCTACTCAATGGTGAGCAGCACAGTGATGTTCAATTTTTGCAAGTTCTTCGTCTTGCTTATTAACTTTTCATCCAACGTGCGTTTTCTATGAACGTTACGCCGGTAGGTCTAGTGATAAATCCAGCCCAAAGCATTAAAAAATCTCACAAAATGGCCTCGATTCACGTAGGAGGAAATCAATAAAACCTCCCCACTCACAATTTTTAAACAAGAAATCATTATCATCATCACAGGTATTCTGCCATTATTGGCAGATTACTTGCTGCAACTAAGAAGCTTCCATGCTCCACGGCCTTCCACTAACTTCATCTTCATGCACGATTTCTCTGTTTTGATATATCGTCCATTATTTGTAGTCTTGCTCGCCCCCTCCCTCTCTTTCCTGCCACCATACCATCTAGCACATCCCTCATGATACAATTCCCATTTTTTTTTTTTTTTTTATTCCTTCCCAAGTCATCTCTCTCCCAGAGATCAGAATAAGGGGATATTTTACCTCCGGAACTATATTCTCTTTTTGCTGTCAGTACACTAGGGAAAATAAAAGTGGTGGTTTCCCGTTCCTTTCCACCCCACAGTATCCCAGCCGTTAAAGTCACTCTGACCACTCCTGGAACTAATGTCCAAGCTGCCGTACCAATCACTATGATTTCCGCCAACTTAGCTACTGGAGAACTGTTGCCTTCTCCCAGAACACTCTTCGTCTGGCTCCTTTATTTAAACCCAATTAAGTAGGTAGCCCTTCTGGTAGTGAACTACTGCCGACATAGCTCTAGATTTCACTGTAGCACAATTCTCCCCACCCGACATGTAAGGGTCTTCGTAAAGGTGATGTTTATCGAAGTGAAAGAAGAAATCTGTCAATTTTTATTTCCCTAATCAATACTGTCATATAAAATATAAGTGTGATTCACTTATCATTCCCAAGATATAGTACTATAGCCAGAACGCGAAATTTGGACAGAAAATTCCTTTCGTCACTGAAGCAAGAGATTTTGAAATACGTATTTTAAAAAGGGATAAAATAGAATTTATCTTTTTCCTTTTCTAAGAATAGAGTACCTCAAATATTCCGAAAGTTAGAGAGACGAAACTAGGCATATTAACTCTCCACTAAAAATAACCGAAAACAGATTTCAGTTTTTCAGAAAATTGCGCTCCAAAAGCGAAAAGGGGTATAATTTTTATATTTATTCAAAATTCCGATTCTTTATCCAGAAAATGTTGATCACTTAAGTTTGAGATGTGAATTGAGTTGATTTTGAGTTTAGCGTCCCGTTCAGCAGCGAGGCTATATGAGACGTGGACCTACTGATTAACGTGGAATCCGAACCACATGAGCTCCCGCCGGGAATCGAACCTGGGTCTCCCGAAAAATTCGTATGTAAACTCTTCATTAAAGCCAAGGGTATATGTTTTATCACATACTCTATCCGACACTATAACCCTCTACAAGAAAGAAAAAAAATAGAGCCGGGGGTCGATAGATGACCATATATCGAGATTTCTTTAAGTTAGAGGCATGAAAATTGGTGTATAGGCTTATAAAATAATTGAAGAAGTGTTTAAGTGGTTTTTGATGTTTCCCTTAGAAGGAAAGAAAAAGGCAGGAAGAAAAAGTGAGGGATTAGAATTGTTAAAATAACATGATCATATCTCGAAATCCCTTAAGAATAGAAATGTTAATTGAAGAGTTGTTTCGGCGTTTTTTTAAAATCCCCTTAGAAGGTAAGGAAAAAGAGTGGGGTTTTGAATTCTTATGGCCATATCTCGAAATCCCTTAAGATTACAGATATATTAGGGATATGACAATTCTGAGGACGCAGGCCGAGCAAATGCTCCTTGTTGGGCTTTACTCCTCGAATATGTTTCCCTTGAGTCTTCTATTTCTAATATAACTAGTTGTTTTTCTTTGAGTCTAATTCGCCAGCCACGAGGAAGCAGGACGTTTCAATTAAGCGAGCTAAACAAAACAAAAAAAAAAAAAAAAAAAAAAAAAAAAAACCCTTGATCAACTTTACTGTGTGTTATCGTAAACAGTATTCTGTATCTAAACCAGTAGGTATTCAAAGTGAGTCAGAAAAATTGGAGAAACGATGTCGTAGCAGTTGTTTTCTTAAGAAGAAGGTAGCGCCCATTGCATTATATTGATGGAAGACACGTTCCCATCTCCAATTAAATACTGCGTTATGAAACTACATTATTTTCTTAAATATATTCGTATTGGTAGGCTTATTATGTTTTAACTTCCCCTATAAACGCTGTGTGGCCAGATACTTCCTTGTAATCTTGCGTACCATTGAAGAAAAACATCAAATATTTTACATAACTTCAACAATTAGCGACGAGTGTGTCCTATAACGTAAACCTGGCAACATAACTTTGGTGGGCTCAAGCTGCAAAAATATATTGAAAGACTTGGACATCGTGCCAGAAATCAAAGCGACATTGCAACTAATATTTTCAGTCCAAGTGAGAATGCTGTCCCACGCCTGTAATTGCCCACTCACTTCCTCAGGCTCTTTCTTGTGCGTAGGTTTTGTGGGTTCCTTCCCTCTCTCTCAGTATCATTTACTCGTCGCAAACGATAATTACTTTCTTCTCTCTCTCTCTCTTTTTTTTTCCCTGCCACTTCATCTCAGAAGAAGACAGAAAGGAAAGTATGTAGACTGTTTTGTTGGCGTCTTCTGTTGGACGCCTGCCACACACGTGTCCTTTTTTTTCCTTCCGTGTCAAACGCTGCTGCTGGCCTTCAGAGAGAATAATCAGTCACGGATTGTAGCAACCAAAGAGTAATTCTGTTTCGTGCACGTATCCTGTAACCCTACAACATTTACGCTTCCTTTTTTATTATTATTATTATTTGGCAGGACTAATCAGATCATTCTTTCTGGTCAGGACAATTTTTGTGATACCGAAAGTAAAATTACATTAATATGCTTCATACCACAAATTCTGAAAACGAGGGTTACCATACACCAGCACTTATACGGACATATGAACATTTCGAGAGTAAAAATTTTCGTCCGCGTACATTTTCCGAAATTCCCTGATTTGTCCGCAGTTTCTACGGTTAAATGTATAGTCTTCTAATGTGGTCTATCGTATTGATAATAGCGTACAATGAGAAAGGTATAGATTGTCTGCCTTATGTCAATCTTTTTTTCGTAGTTCGGCCTTTTTCTCCCCCATTTCTTTTGTATCTATGCTTCCAGTTTTTCTACCGAGTTTTGGTATGTTAATGTCTTGTGAACATATCATATTTAAAGACATTTATGGTAATATTGTCATATTTAAAGTCATTTATAGTAATATTGTCATATTTAGTCATTTATACGTAGTAGTGTTGCCATATTTATGATCATTTATGGTAATATTGTCATATTTAAAGTCATTTATAGTAATATTGTCATATTTAAAGTAATTTATAGTAATATTGTCATATTTAAAGTAATTTATAGGAATATTGTCATATTTAAGGTCATTTATAATAATATTGTCATATTTAAAGTCATTTATAGCACTATTATCATATACAAAGTCATTTATAGTAATATTGTCATATTTGAAGTCATTTATAGTAATATTGTCATATTTATAACCATTTATGGTAATATTGTTATATTTAAAGTCACTTATAGTAATACTGTCAAATTTAAAGTAATTTATAGTAATATTGTCATACTTAAAGTCATTTATAGTAATATTGTTGTATTTAAAGTCATTTATAGTAATATTATCATAATTAAAGTCATTTATAGTACCATTGTCATATTTAGACATTTATACCTAGTAATATTGCCATATTTATAATCATTTATAGTAATATTATCATATTTAAAGTCGTTTATAGTAATATTGTCGTATTTAAAGTCATTTATAGTAATACTATCATATTTAAAGTTATTTATAGTGTTATCGTCATATTTAAAGTCATTTATCGTAATATTGTGATATTAAATAAGGTTGTCATACGTCCGCACATATCCTGTTTCTTATCTGATCCCACCATGTCCGGCAAACATTTAAATTATTTTTGAATTGTCCGGCATTTAGTCAGATCAAATATAATTTTGTTTTGCATTTTATGTTTAAAATTTACAAGAAACGATTGAAATTCTTAAACCGTTTGCATCATATAAGTGACTGAGCATAATAACTACATTTATGAGTTGACTCATACTGTGGTCCTGCTCTAGGTCTGGTATCTATTTGATCAAAACTTCCTCCTGTAGATCAAAATTTAACTCTTTGATGGTCAGTAGTGCGAATTTTTCGAAAGTAACAATACAGTTGAAACATTCAGTAAATTTCTTAAAATTTATCTATTTTATTTTTACGATTCCAAGCAGTAACGCAACGACAGAAAGTTTCTTTTTTCTCTAATAGGTGTCAATGAACACATGAAACAAATCCCGTATTAATATTGCGATTAAAGGGAATAATTATAGTAATTTAAAATACATGGCTTAAGAAGACTTTTACAAATACTTGTATTTTGGCGCGCGAGAGACGGGTTTGATTCCCGGTGAGAGCTCGTATTTCGATCCCACCTTCACTTGAAGGTTCACGTCTCATATAGCCTCGGTGCTAAAAGGGACGTTAAATTCTAATCCAAATTCAATTTTATAAATACTTGTTGCAAGAACATAATGCCATCTCTTCTGTCAAAAGTGAGATATGCACATAAGTATCATTATGTTTCTGTAACTAATACAACTTCAACATCGTCGAAGTTGTTTCAAAAATTATATTATTATTATTATTATTATTATTATTATTATTATTATTATTATTATTATTATTAATAATAATAATAATAATAATAATTCCGCCATTCGATAATTTTGATATGATAACCCTATAATTTAAACAAAAAGATGAAACTTAGCAGTCTTGTCTTGAAAGTTAATGTTTACATAACGAGTCAGCCAGGTGGAAGTGTCTCAGCATTTTGACATTTCAGAATATATATAGTATCCCTAGAACAGACGGCGGGCCAATCACAGTGGTCTTACTGGCGTCGAGGACCGTACGAAACAATGTACAATTTAATGTATAATGGAGAACACTAACATCACCGAATACAAAAACTATTATAACACCAACCAAAATACTTATTTACTAAAGAAAAACAGAAAATATCTATTTATTTATCATTTTAGTGGAGAATTTGATTCTTCATGTTCTGAACTAGTTTCCTAATGTTCCGAGTACACTGTATGTTCCAAGTTGGACATCAGTTATGCTGGAAATCTTTTCGATTCAGTTTAAGATTACGGAAGAAGTATATTTTCAATAACGTATCAGGCGAACGGGGATGAAAGGGTTCAGCGGGCCGGGACTGGCCCGGTGTCCGGCTGTTGCACACAACTGACGTAGACTGTGCTGAAGAGACTAGTTAAACTTAGAACCAAAAGAAATCACATTTCAGTACTATATGAAGGTCCTTCACAACAAATATTAATTCATTTAATACAATTTTACAAGTATTCAATAGCTCACAAGTAATAAGAAAGCGAGGGGAAAGCTTAGCATATCTCAAATTTTGTCGAGGGCAATTAAGATATAACCTGCTTACAAATAGAGACAGCAGCATTTTGAGATAGAATGCTCTCCCGCAAGGATAACACACAAAACAAGAAGAAGCAAATGGAAAGCGTAGGATATTTAGATATTAACTTGGTTTGAACCTTCTTAATCAGGCATAAAAATACTTAATAAATTCTCTGCACTTTTTAACAAATAGTTCTCTGTGATAAATTCAATTTTAAAAAAGAAAAAGAATAATAGAGTTTTGCTGATTGTAAAATATACTATCTTTAACTTAAGTTGTAGTAACTAGAATTAGCAATTATATGTTGCGATGCACACTTCAAGAACCAGAACATTTTAAACTTGATTGGCGCGAGGGAAACCTCCATGAGTGACCATCCGTAGCAAGACGTATGAATAAGGCTATTTCTGACCTTCAGCTAGACTGTCTGTCACGCTGCCAAGAATCATCTAGGCTTTTCGAACATTGTACCTTTTGTCTGAGTAAAATTGTGCAAAAATTTAATGAAGTGATGTCCAAGTTTCAATATACTATTCCCAGTTCCAGACTGTGCCCTAAATAAAGTATTAGAATGCGAAATCATAAGTGAAAATAAGGGAGACAGGAATGTAATAAAACCTCTTCGCACTAAAATGTTTCGACATAGAGTGTTCACGTATTTGAACACTCATAATCAGTGCACTCTAAGATTAGGGATATCTTTAATCACCAGTTTACTTATTAATTACATATGAAATACATATTAATTACAAACGAATTGCTGTTCATTAATGCGCAAACTTTGGCCATACTGTCACTTTATTCACACCCAGTGAGTTTTCGGTGTGAATTTTCTTCCAAAAGTATTAAGTAGGGTAAATTTTCCTGATATTATCTTGCCAAGAGTTGGATATGCCATAATCTTCTTGAGCTTTATTGTCGATACATCTAACACATTGGCAGTTTTGGATGTACTTGCTTTTTAACTAACTGTGCAATTACAGTTTACCTTTTTTAGAAGTCGAAGAATCCAATTCTGGACTAGAAGCGTCTGTCCTTTGTGCACACGAGCTCTCAGTGCAACTCTTTACGTACTACCCACAATTAACCAACACAAGATTAAGTCAGTCACAGTGCACGCATATTCAATGTTACTAACTCAGAATAAGTATGTCGTCGTGTTGCAGTATTTGCTTCCATTATTATGGTAACTGCACTGTGATTACTGACCATTCCAGCTTTGGAACTACGTATAACTTACATAAAATATAATATGACCAAAGCAATATATCTTTGCCTTAATATTTGTTTTGGAGGATTAAGATCAGATAATGTACCCGACGAAGGCAGTAATACTTTGCCGAAACTGTAACACAGGTTGTTTATTGAAATCTCACAATAATATCTTCTAGACTGATGAAAAAATTATTCTTATTATTCTAGCTCATATTTCTTTCTCTCGAATCATTATAAAAAGTTTTTTTTTTTTTTCCATCTTAACCGATTTCACACACGTAACCCACCTAGTTAAAATGTTTCCATAATGTACTATGAAAGTGTTTCGAAACTTTGCAGCACAACTCCTGTGCCGTTATGTAACCATAAACACACTAAAGAATGTATGGTTGCCTACAAACAGGTTACTTCGCCGTAATTAACTCAGCATCTGTTGAGGTGTTTCATAATTTAGTCCTAAAGATTACTGTCAGATCCTAAATAAATTTTATGAGACCACCGGGAAAGTATATTTTCAAACAAACAAAAGAATAACAATCTTTTCTTGAAGCCTGTTAGAAAAGAAAATTGAAACTTTTTTTGGTTCTTTTGATAATATATCCTCCCCAAGTTTTTAGATGCCACTGAAAGCATGAACAAACAATAGAATACTATAATTAAAATATAACTCTGACTAAAAATACAGATCTTAGTTGATAATACAGTAGGATGATGATATTTATATTTGAAATCTTCCATTGATGTACGAAAACAATTGAGAAAATCAATTAACTAACATAACAGGTATACAATGAAGCGTTGATTTATACGATTTCGTTAACATCTTATACAATAACAATTTCTGTGATTATTTTGATTTCTCGATTGTTATTTATAAATATATTTTTTTGATTCCAGGATTGAAGGTGGAGAATTATTTGAGCGGGTGATTGATGATGACTTTGTGTTAACTGAGAAAGCGTGTACAATTTTCATGAGACAGATATGTGAAGGTGTTGAGTTCATCCATAAACAAAATATTCTGCATTTAGACATGAAGGTAACATTTTTTTTATTATTATCATAATTTTTAAAAATCATTTATAACTCTCAATACTTTCATGGCGCATAAATAGTTTTATTGAGTGTTTAATGGGAGTAGGATATACAATGAAACCTATGTTGGCCACCATCTGAACAAGAATTCACTTAAGTTCAAGATTTATCGTGTGGAATAACAGAAGTACTAACAATACGATAAATTCCAGTTGAGTAATCCTAATAACAATATTAACATAAGCAGTGTTAATGAAAGGAAATCTCTGAAAAAAGAAAGAAATAGTTACAACATGGCTAGAAGTTCCCTAATCTTTCCTGGAGACACAACCTTGCCTGTTAACCAGGTACATTACCTTAATATATCAACATGAATATTGTTTCCTGCTTTTCTATTAACCTAAAAATTGTCTTTCGATCAGGACCACCACAAACACCGAAGCTCTTGGTTCGGAGGTATCAGAATTATACTTCACAATAAACACACCATATTGATCTACATATATATATTCAATTTTAATGGTTATGTGAAAACGCAATGAAACTAGCAAGATTGTATCTACAGGTAAAGAGATGACACTTCTAGCATATCTTGTAATTGTAAATTATTACCCCAAATACTCTTTCATTACGATTTGGCTATGCTAATACAGTGTTACTCTTGAAACAATATTTAAAGAGGCGAGATATCCTACTATAAGAGACCGCATTTTTTCTTTTTAACCTTGTATTTCATAGTTGTGCTAGTTAGAATTAGTTAGGATTTGTCATATTGTTCAATAACAAATACGCTGCAAACTTTCATGTTCGTCTTGAAAATTTTATTGCAAACATATCCATTGATTGTGGCAAATTTTTCAGTGTAGTACAAATTTTCTTTGCTAACTGGGTGAAGTTTATACATAGAATGAACCAAATGACAAAGTGTCTAGTTTCTTTCCCTTTTGACCAAATCCGGGATTTAGTCAAAGGAGGAAGATGATAGATACGTTTGTTTGTCATTTTGTCCGTTCCGAAGTGCGACAAAATGGCATAAGTTGTCTTATCCAATGTAAAGTTGGTGCTCAAGAAGGACAACGGCTTCAAAGAACTAATTGAACCATTGGCTATACATGTAATTTGGAAATTACTCGTTTTGATGCTTGATAACTATGAAGGCAATGAGCGGTGAACAGTAAATAATGAAAAGAACATATCGAGTCTTCAGAGGACAAATGTCGGGAATAATTTAGTTTCCAAGGATGGGGTATAATCAGCAACGAAACATATACAATCTATATATCAATCGATTCAGCTTGACAAAACAAGTCGATCGATACCAAATTTAACTACTTCCGGTTAACCACATCCGGTTTACTTAGCCTAATTTAGTTTCCGGGGGTGGGGTATAATCAGCAACGAAACATATACAATCTATATATCAATCGATTCAGCTTGACAAAACAAATCCATCGATACCAAATTTAACTACTTCCGGTTAACACTTCCGGTTTACTTAGCCTAATTCAGTTTCCGGGGGTGGGGTATAATCAGCAACGAAACATATACAATCTATATATTAATCGATTCAACTTGACAAAACAAGTCGATCGATACCAAATTTAACTACTTCCGGTTAAACACTTCCGGTTTACTTAGCCTAATTTAGTTTCCGGGGGTGGGGTATAATCAGCAACGAAACATATACAATCTATATATCAATCGATTCAGCTTGACAAAACAAATCGATCGATACCAAATTTAACTACTTCCGGTTAACCAGTAGCCGTTTACTAAGCCTAATTTTGTTTCCGGGGTCGGGTTATGTAAATGTCAAAATTCAAAGAATTCTTTCAATAAAGTGGATATTTTCAAATATCTACCATAACAGCACAAGATGTGCTAGGCATGTGCTATTTAGGTGTCTCAGCTACTTTTTAAGTACCCGACACTTGGTACATATGGTATTCATGTGGTAAGTATGTACTTCAGCTAGCTAAAGTTTTAGGTGCTTGTTACACCTAATTGATATTTGCGACTATGTACCACAAATGTAGCATTTCTATACCTGGCTGAGTTTAGCACTGTCATAATCATTTGTTTTTATATCGTCACTTGGGACATGTATATTTCATGTTCGAGGTACTTACTTTAGGTGCATACTTTTACAGATGCTTATGACGTAATTGATATCTGCAGCGACACACGAATGACAGTCAGCTCTTTGCATTTGCTCATGCGCAGTAACATGCAATGGTTTCTCGCGCTTTTTGCTCCACTTTCTGTCCTAGTAGACAATCGCTTAGGAAAAAGTAGCAACAAATGCATGAAATTTGGGAGATAAATGTAGAAGAAAGAAATGACATAACTGATGAATAAAAATTAAGATGAATCTTTCATACATATGTGAACAGTTAATTACTTATGTAGTTAGGGATAAAGAATTGTATTTTTTAGATGCCAACTGTCGCCGATCATTTGAAAGTAAAAATGGAAGAACCATGAAATAAACTAAAGAGAAGCGCGTCATTTTGTTATAAAATTACATGGCGAGCGGATATTATCTGATCCCAAATGGTTATCGTCGAATGTACAGGGTTACAACAGCACTCTGATTAGCCAAATTAAAAAGACCTCAAGGATTTATCTCTCTACAATCAACATTTTCCCCATCGACTTCGTGGCCATGTCGGAAGAGAACGCGCCTACTAATCAAATAGTTGGTGGTTCACGCCCACCCTCAGGCACATTTCTTTTACTTGTTTAAACTGTATTTTTTAGACTCAGCATAATGTAAACACATTACGCATATAGGCGATTTAACATATTTTGGGGGAGTAATTTTCTGGTTCATTAACGCTTACAGCACGGCTCAACGCCGGTTGTGTGTTAAAGACGTAACACACCTCCCGTGTTAAACTGAATTAACACAACCATTTTACTGTGCACACTGGTTACACCGTCACATTTCGAACCAAAGCAAAAGCTAATTATTTGTTATTGGTTATTCTGAAGAGATTTTTTTTGTTTGGATAAATAGAAAGAGAGTCTTATCTGTTGTTGAATGTTTTGAAGATAAAAATTTCTTTTTCAAAACACGCAAAAAATAAATAAATAAATAAATAAAAAATAAATTTGAAGATATATTTGGTGGTCAACTTCACACTGGTCTTCACACTACTATTTCTGCTTTTAGATTTCGATTCAAAACTCGACCAAATTGTTTATTTTTCCTTTCTTATTGAGTGGCTTCAAGAGAAAATATTTTATTTCGAAAAAATCTTAAAGGTTATATAAAAATAAGTTGGGTGAGCCAATTCACACCGATCTTTCAATTTCTTTTAATTTTAATAAAAACAATAGATAAAATAATTCTTAAATGTTGACGTTGCCAAGAAAGTGCTAATATTATGGTTTACCAGTTTCCCCCAAAACATTTGTTTCTTAGTTAAGTTTACGAGATTTATATTTATTAAAAAGCATTTCTGACAAAAAGTAAAAATGAGATAAAACACAAAAAGAGAAGGGCGAAAGAAATAACGCTAACCGGAAGAAGTTAAAATCTGTATCGATCGATTTGCTTGGTCAAGTTGAGTCAATTGATATACAGACTATTCGTTGCTATGCCCCAACCCCGTAAAATAAATTAGGCTCAGTAAACCGGAGGTGGTTGTCCGGAAGTAGTTAAAATTGGTATCGATCGACTTGCTTTGTCAAGTTGAATCGATTTATACATAGATTGTATATATTTCGTTGATGATTATACCCTACCCCCGGAAAGTAAATTAGGCTCAGTAAACCGGAAGTAGTTAAATTTGGTATCGATCGATTTGATTTGTCAAGCTGAATCGATTGATATATAGATTGTATATGTTTCGTTGGTGATTATACCCCACCCCCGAAAAAAAATTAGGCTCAGTAAACCAGAAGTGGTTAACCGGAAGTAGTTAAATTTGATATCTATCGATTTGTTTTGTCAAGCTGAATCGATTGATATATAGATTGTATGTTTCGTTGCTGATTATACCCCATCCCCGGAAACTAAATTAGGCTAAGTAAACCGGAAGTGATTAACCGGAAGTAGTTAAATTTGGTATTGATCGATTTGTTTTGTCAAGCTGAATTGATTGATATATAGATTGTATATGTTTCGTTGCTGATTATACCCCATCCCCGGAAACTAAATTAGGCTAAGTAAACCGAAAGTGGTTAACCGGAAGTAGTTAAATTTGGTATCCATCGATTTATTTTGTCAAGCTGAATCGATTGAAATGTAGATTGTATGTTTCGTTGCTAATTATACCCCACCCCCGGAAACTAAATTAGGCTAAGTAAACCGGAAGTAGTTTAATTTGGCATCGATCGATTTGTTTTGTCAAGCTGAATCGATTGATATATAGATTGTATATGTTTCGTTGCTGATTATACCCCAACCCCGGGAACTAAATTATTCCCCAAATGTCATATGTCCAATTTTCTAAATTTTTCAGGAGACTGTTTCTAAGTGATAAGTGCCCTTGCAAAGCTGAGAGTTTGAGCTTTGGGACAACTGTTCACTGTGTATTATTAAGAAGCTATTTACAGTGGAGAAATGGTAATTGTGCACCTGACATAACACTATCAAGCTATCGAAATAGCTGACAATGTTGAGAAAAATTGGACATATGACATTTATGCTTTCAAGACTCGATATATATCCAGTTTTTCTTATGCGTATATGAACATTACATATGAAATTTTCCTTTATTGAGATTAAACAATTGCTAAATATAAAACAAACGTTAAATAAAATTTAATATATAGTATACACCATTAAACAAAAATTAATAAGTAGCATACAAGCTAAATAAAATTTAATATGTAGCATACTGGCAGTAAATAAAAGTTAATAAGTATCATACAGGCAATAAATAAAATTAATAAGTAACATACAGGGAACAAATAAAATTTAATAAGTAGCATACAGGCACTAAATAAAATTTACTAAGTAACATACAAGCAATAAATAAAATTTAATAAGTAGCATACAGGCAATAAATAAAATTTAATAAGTAGCATACAGGCACTAAATAAAATTTAATAAGTAGAATACAAGCTAAATAAAATTTAATAAGTAACATACAGGCAATAAATAAAACTTAATAAGTAGCATACAGGCAATAAATAAAATTTAATAAGTAGCATACAGGCACTAAACAAAATTTAATAAGTAGCATACAGGTACTAAATAAAATTTAATATGAAGCAGACACGTACTAAATAAAATTTAATAAGTAGCATAATGCACTAAATGAAACTTGAATTTTTCGAAATTCCAGTAATTTTTTGAAAATACTATATATTCAGTATCATATAACTAAACGTTCAACATAATGTAAGTATTGCGTATCTTATTTTTACTAAAAGAATTCAAAACAGTCAGCGTTTAACGTATCCAGCAGGTCAGAGTATTATTTGCCATGGACAACTCTTTTGTACGTCCGTTCTATCAACCTAAATTTATTTTTATCGCATAAAAATACAAAAAGCATACAGGTATTAAATCTCATCTAGTCTATAACGAACAACTTTCCAACTTTTTTTGTCTTACTTTTTTCAGCCTGAAAACATTTTATGTCTGACAAAAACTGGGAACAGGATAAAAATAATTGACTTCGGATTAGCCAGGAAGTTTGACCCAAAAAAGAAGCTTCAAGTTTTGTTTGGAACTCCAGAATTTGTGGCTCCTGAAGTAGTTAATTTTGACCAGATTGGGTATGGAACAGATATGTGGTCAGTGGGAGTTATATGTTATGTTTTGTAAGTAGTATTTTTTTATTTGTAAACAAAATTGTTTATGGATTAAAAACTTACAATAAATCAAATTTAAACGGTATATATATTTCTAAATACTAGATTATTACAAATGATTGACCCGATTTCATAAATTCAGTGTAGCTTTATTGTTGAACATATTGTCAAAACTTTGCAGATGTATTGAAAAACTCAAAAAGTTTTTTTTTCTTTTTTTTGTGTTGCAACACTTCCGAACGAAGTTCAACGAAGATCCACCAAATGCCAAGTCCATTCGGCTATGATATGCAGTTTACCCCACTTCCATCTCGATGTTCGTGAATTCCTAAAGAGGAGATTGAAAAATCGGTGGTTCGGTCGTGGTAGGGATAATGATCAGCAATTCCGTTTGGCGAAAAAGCTCATAGTTTACTTGTAGGTTAAATTTTTCTACTTCTTCCCTCTCATATCGGATGAAATATTTAGCGAAAGAACTTACAGTTTACTTCCATTCGAAATTTTCTCTCCCCTTTCCTATCTGATGAAACATTTAGCGAAAGAGCTCATAGTGTACTATCTTAGGTGTTGTGTGGTAAGATTTTACTGGTAAGTGATATATATGAAAAAAATCACAGAAGAGGTATTAGTTTGATGCGACAGAAATTTTCTCGAGTTAAGTTAATTTGATAAGCTATTCGGTTAATATTGTAACAAAAAAACAGTTGATATAGTGCGTGCCACATATAAAATTTCATGATCCTTGTACAATGTAGCAAATAATGTTCATGTCACCAGCCAATCAGCATCAATCGCGAGAAAAAACACCGAAGAAATCCTTCCGACTCTTGATGTTATGGAAGCCTCTAGACTAGTAATAAGTTACCCGGCTGCAGGGAAATATCGCGCTTATTGATTTTAGCAAGCCTTTGGTTAATACACATTCCATTTATGTAACGTTTAACAGGTATGTTCTGTGTATCTTCTCCTGAAAATTCCAACTCCAAATTTAAGCGCCCATAGCTCAGGAATCGAAGGACTGCACCGGAAAATTTTTGGCATGCATATATATATATATATATATATGTATATACCAGGATAGCAAAATATATGTACATTTGTACACGCAAGCAATTTGCGACTTTATGAATTAAATCTAACAAGATAGCAAAACATGGTAATATCATTTTTTTTTTTCATTTTCAGAATTTCTACTCCAGTAGTTGATCTATCTATATGCTGGAAAATGTTCATAATGCCTTAATGAAAAATTCCCTATTTAGAAATATATATATATATATATATAAACTAGCAGAATACCCATTGTTCGCAACGGGAGAATGTTTCATTTTGGACATAAAGGGATGAATTTGAATTAAAACGGCATCGGAAGTATCACTGTTCGTCTCAGCGACCCTGAAAACTATGGATTCGACACTATTATCGGTCATTTTCGATCATTTTTAAATATTTCCCCCCTTCCCTAAGTTGCACCGCCAAAGTGAAATGATTAAAAAACATCCCAGGCCCGAACTTCATCTATGGGGCAAATTTAATAGAGATCGGTCGGGTAGTTCAAGAGTTATTAAGTTTTATTAATTTATATTATCTTTCTTCCCCTCCTCTCTCCCGTCCCCTAAGTTGCACCCCATGATTATATGGTTAACAAACATGTTTTCGGCATGAGACACCAGGGTTCCATTTCCGGTCACATGTCATTTCGGTTCTACGTTAAACGGTAGGTCTAGGTCTTGCTGCTAAAATGAGTGGTCGATTAAATTGCTAATTTGCTTCAGAAGAGATCAAAATCAAATGTATACTCGAATTTCAGTGCATCAAGAAAATATTATCGTGTACCTATTTTAGAAGTTAATAAATATTATAAATATATGAGAAATGAAGCTGGTTAGTTTTTCACCATTACTTAATTTTTGTATTCGTTTCAAATTACACTGCCAATAAGTGTGTATGTTACTGCGTATGTAACCGAGTGATTTTTACAGAATGGATTTAAAAATTCAAATTGAAGAAATAGATCGAGTAGTGTTACCAGTATCAACTGTTTTCCATTCTTGAATAGTTTGAATTCTTTGGGCTGAATAAAGTATTTATTTAAAATTAAGAGCCTGACATACTAAAAACAATATAAAATTTACCATTTTTCTTTTGCTTGATTATTTATTAGCGAAAGGAGATAATGAAATGCAAGTCACCACAATCATAGATAATGCTATTCTACAACAGAAAATATGAACATGAAGAATTTTCAGTGTTGCCAGAATAACATTTCCCCCAAAATCTAAGTTAAGGCAGCGACTAGAGGAACAAACTCAACTGCATTTGATTACGTATCATATTGTCTTGGTATCGTGTGGACTACATTTTAAATAATAGTTGTATTTAGTTTGTAATAAACAAAATAGTTTTAACTTACAATTATTAAAATTAAATAATAATGTTATTTAAAAAGTAGGTCACAGGATACCAAAACAATATGATACGTAATCAATTCCAGTTGAGTTCGTTCCTCTAGTTGCTGCCTTAACTTAGATTTTGGGGGAAATGTTATTCTGGCAATACTGTAATTTCTATGGATGGCAACACTGAACATTTTTCACGTTAATATTTTCTGTTGTAGAATTACATTATCTATGATTGTGGTAAGTTGCATTTCATTATCTCCTTTCACTCATGAAAAACAAACAAAAGAAAAATGGTAAATTTTGTATTATTTTTAGTATGTCAGGCTCTTAAGTTCAATTATTTTGCATGTAAGACAGATACATGATTGTGTAATGGAAATGCCATCCAAGAAAGTCTTTAAAGAGAATAATCATTGGAGGCTCGAAAACCTGTTGTGGATAAAGGAGAGGAGGGGAAGAAAGACAGCTGCGAAGTCACTTCCAATGTGACTTCCCCCTTGTAAAACTCTGAAGTCACCACTGAATGTTAAAGAAACATTACATTGTACTTTTAACCCTGGTACTACGCCGCACAAAATTTACGTCCACCTATGTGATGGCTTACTTCTCTCCCTACAACCACATCATTTCTGCCGCCAGCACTGCTTCCGCTGGTTAGTTGGCCCGGTAACGGCATAAGAGAAGGTTGTGTATGCTACCATTTCGTGCTCGTTAAATTTACGTATTGGTAGTAATAGTGGCATAAAAAAATACGGTAGTAATCTGGAGTTAAGCCATGACTAAGTGAGATTCACATGGAAAATGGAAAGAAGGAAGTATAATGTAATCATATTCTTTCACATTGGGATAATTTCACTAGTAAAGATCAGGATTGAATAAGGTATTTGTAGCTCGGAAGTCATGATAAAATCTCCTCGAAATGCGTCCTTACGGGCCAGAGCAGAACAAAGAGAACTTGAAGAAGTCGATCATATCAAATATCTGGGAAGTGTTTTGACGAAAGACGATTACTGCAGCAAAGAGATCAGGTCGAGAATTGCCATAGCCAAAGAAGCATTAAACAAGAAAAGGTCACTCTTAACTAGCAGCCTTAATATTGGACTACGGAAGAAATTGGTCAACTGATATATATATGGAGCATTGGACTGTATGGTTAAGAGATTTGCACATTACGAAAGTTAGAGAAATATTTAGAGAGCTCTGAAATGTGATGTTGAAGGAAGATGGAGAAGATAAAATGGACAGAAAGAGTAACAAACGAAGATGTTTTAAAACGGATAGGAGAGAAGAGGACGCTTTTAGCCAGCATCCTTCGTGGAAAGGCCAATTGGATTGGACACATATTGCGAAGAAAATGTCTTCTTCATACCGCCGTAGAAGGAAGGATGGAAGGAAAGCGAGGAATAGGAAAAAGAACACAAGCGATCAATGATTTGAAAAACAGAAGAAAATATTGGTAGTTAAAAGAAGCTGAAAATTGAGAAATATGGAAGAAACATTTCCACGGACAAACTGAAAATTAAGAAGAAAAATAAAACCCTCATCAGTCCGAGGATCTCCCAAAAGGCAGAATACTTTATTATTATTATTATTATTATTATTATTATTATTATTATTATTATTATTATTATTATTATTATTACTTGAAATTAGAAAGTGCAGGTATCATAAAAAAATTCTTTTGCTTTTAGTAAATCACAAAATGGTAATAAAAGCAGAACGGTTTGCAGAGAGAGATTGTATAACATCATGGTAAGCTATATATAAATTGAAGAAAAATGAATTTGAAGCTTGTGAAAACAAAGTTACTAGATAAACAAAGAAGCCTTTTGGAATTAGTCGAGAGAGAAAAAGATACGAAGCTGAAATCCTTTGTGTGAAAGCCAAATATATATTGTATGCAAGTTGTACTGAATTTTTCGTATCAGATTTAAAGCTTCTACCGTGCTGGCGCGACAAGCACCGAGATTTTAGGCTTTAAGATATTCTAGAAATATAGCATTCTCACAACAGAAAACTTACGAAATCTTGATCGAGATAGTTTCTTTCTCAGTGAAATGTAAGAACTCGAGATTTCCTTTAATTCTTTGTTCACATTTGTAATAAGAAGTGATGGATTTGCAAAAGAGTTTTGGTAGAAGAAAGTGTTTTAACCTAAAACGATCGTGGCAACTTTCGATACTTTCAAACTTTAAACAAATAAAATCACTATACCAAATAGCATTCTCGCTTCGCAGTCAGGAAAGTACGATTAGAATCCGGTGACTGGGCTCCCAGATTTCCAGTGTTTTCCCGTTCCACTAGGCGAATGCGGAATGATACCTTTTTAAAAACAGGCCCTGGTTGATTTTTTTTGCATTTAATTATTATGAGGACACAGTAACCCTTTTTAAATTCTACTGTTATCTGTTCGTTACTCCATACGAATTCTTGATTTTTTTTTTTTTTTTTTTTTTGAATAGACAAACAGAGCGATTATCTCGGCTAAGCTCGTTAATGGGGTCATCTTCACGGGTAACGGTGACTTGTGTCTACTAGAGTTCAATTGGATGTTTCCAGTTTCCTGCTAGAAAAATTTCCAGTATTCCACGGTCAACTAAAAAAAGTGTGAGTGCCAAGTATGAGTGTATGCTGTGATAGTTAACAGCCTGTAAAATGTGTTGAAAAAGTAAAAGTCTTCTTTAATATTCTAATACAAAAAAATCACAGAAACTAGACGGTTAAAATCGAAAAAATAGAAAAGCACGTGTTTTCTAGACGTTATTTCTCTCAGAACTTATCGTAATCAACATTCACTTTATTCTGCGAACACGTGCGTGTGTGTGTGTTTGTGTGTGTGTGTTGGTCAAAATAATTAAAAAAATATATTATAAACACTATCCATTTTCTTTCTCGAACTAACTAGTTTTTCAGTGGTTGGCCGATTAGCCCTATCACCATCTACACCCAAATGATGGGACTGCCATCTTGAAGGATCTCAAAGAATTTTTTTTACATTTTTCCAATATTACACAAAACTTACAGCATATTTTCAGTATTTCCAGTATCGATACAAATTTCCAGTATTTCAAGAGTATTAATATACATCCTGTTTAATGGTCTCACTTTTCATATCTCATTTTCTATTATTGAAACAAAAGTGTTTAATTAGAACGCTAGAAATCACTCATCGCGGCAATAGCAGCAAACATCCTCCAGCGGGTGACATCTACCGGACGAAATTCAAAAGTCTAACCTGTCATAATTTTTACTGTCGTTAGCAGAATTTATTTAGAACTGCATATACAGGGTGTTTCAAAACAACACCGACAACGTTTGGAAGGTGATTCCTGACACCAAGATAAGACAAAAAGTATAGACCAGCCTGGGTACATAAATACTTCCTTTCGGACTTATAGGCTGCCGAAAACATGAACTTTAAAGGTCCATAGCTCTAAAACTATGGGACTTACCATAGTCGGGTCAAGACTTTACTTAGGAACTAGTACGTGTCCTATCCAAAAATCCATGTTTCAGAATCCTAAGGTACTCACGCAACGCCTTTATAGAGAGAGTTAGGCTACGGGGATATAATTTGAAGTACTCACCAACTATCTCTATAAAAATCGTTGCGGAAGTTACAGCAGGATTCTGAAACATGAATATTTGGATAGGGCACATACTAGTTCCTATGTGAAGTCTTGACCCGACTATTGTAGGTCTCATAGTATTTGAGCTATGGACCTTTAACGTTAATTTTTACATGTTTTCGGCAACCTATAACACCGAAAGGAAGCATTTGTGCACCCAGGTTGGTCTATACTTTTCGACTTATCTTGGTGTCAGGAATCACCTCCCAAACGTTGTCGGTGTTGTTTTTGAAACACTGTATAAATATTCCTGTCAGAGTTTGAAATAGGGTAGACACATTATAGATTTGAAAAAAAAAAAAGCATTATTTTCAGTAATTACTTTCTACTCTTTATAAATTTGTTTGTAATATCCATATTTATCTCTGATATTCCAGACTGTCAGGGTTGTCACCATTCATGGGTGAAACAGACGTGGAAACGATGGCCAACGTCACTATTGCCAAATATGACTTTGACGACGAAGCTTTCAATGAAATATCTGAAGATGCCAAAGATTTCATTCGAAAGCTATTACTTAAAGACAAAGAGTAAGTATGCATGTTCCCTTCCCTCAGTCATACCTTTATATAATAAAAATGAATAAAATGAGATATCCAAACATTTTAACAACAAGGGTTATGTGAAAGAGGTAAAATTGCTACGTAAAACAGGAAATAAACTTGATTGATAAGTTAATGAAGCATGAAGCATCTAAATAAAGAGACTATTTAAATCCTGACGCTATTTAACCAAAATAATTATAGATCTATTAAAGAGCACAAGTCACTTAAGAGAAGGTTTATAATATATATAATATAATTGAAATTTGTAATAACATCACGTAGTAACATTTGAAAAAACACAACTTTATATTGGACTGGCAACATTGTTAATTTTGTGGTATTGCGGAGTGTGTAAAATAATGTTTCGCTATCGATATTTGCGATTTTAGCGTTTCCTAGCTATTAATTTAGAAGTTACAAGGGCATTCAAGATAAATGGTCCACATTGTAGATATATAATCATATATAGTAACTTCTGATACGCGTTTCACTAGATTCTTTCATAGCTGTTTGATCCTTGATTTTAACCTATCATCTTTTTTATTTGATAAACATACAGACCGTTAAGCACATTGAATCATTTCACTGTAATTCGATACAGTAGAGTAACGAAAACTCGGCCTAATGTAGACCGAAGGGTGGCCGAATTTGTGAAAATGTCAGATTATCGGGAACGGAGTTAAAAAAGAATAAGTACCAGTGTTTCCTCAGAAAATACAGTATTGTGCTTGTATGTATTGGTTGCTTGAGAATACAATAGAGAATAAACTGCTCAATTATCCTTAAACAAATGAAAAGTACGTACTTTATGAAAGCATAGAATCTGTATTATACATGAAAATTGAAAATTAATGAATACACACTGTACAGTAATTTACCTGATAAGACAGACCTCAGAAAAAAATACTTTATGAAAACATAAAGCTGTCTATAATGAAAATTAACTAGCTGACTTTGCAAAAACTAGGTACTTTTTTAAAAAAGAAATGTGTGACGACCTGTTGTTACCCTGCCAGAGTGTGAACGAGTTATCCGGACTGACGGTTATCGAGTGCTGAGTTTTAGGGACCTTGCTGTATACCTAATTAGTATAAAAGTCCACATAAATAAAATAAAAAGAAAGATGTCAATGATGAATTACTTCATACAAGGAATTAAATATTGCTATATGCACACGATATTGTAATAGGTCGCAACAATATGGTTTCCATTAATTCAGCATATTTAACTACAAACTAATACGATTCTCACCATCTACATCAAAATAATTACTCTCATGTGTATATATTGTCGCCAGCAAAGATAAGCATTCATCTACATTCTTTCTACAAATACTTCAAAATGTGAACCACTTTAAAAAAGATTTATTCCACGTTAAAGGCAAGTACGAAATCGTGGGGTACGAGAGATTCCTCCACAATAATTTTGGAATAAAATTCCCTTAACAAGGTACTGGAAGTAAATAAAATAACACCATTGCCAAAAGTTTGAAATTAATTACAGTAATTCTTCGATAATTAACACATATATGTTATATATTAGTGGTATGGGAAGACACAGAAAACAACTAGAGTTTATTATATCCTTAATTTTACATGATTAAATAATTATAGACGTTCAAGTATATAGGTTCTCTATATCGAACATTCCAGTATCCTTCACTTCGACTGTGATAATTTCAGACCCTATTTCAAGGAAGTCATGGTCTCCACGTCAATCTTTTTTTAGAAAATAAATTATATAGTTGAATAATTTCTTTCAGCATTCATTAATTTTTTTAAAGTCTCTCAGTCTCTCGTACTTAAAAAATAAATTATGATAGAAAGAAACTTAGCGTTCATACCTTTGTTGCAATTTACTATAGTTTAAATTTACCGACAGCAAAAAGGAGTCCCAGCATAGACAAAAGATACACAATTGAACAGAATATGAAACATATTTGTTGGAATGGAAAGCTAAGTAGGATTGGCAAATACTTGCTAAATATATCGTCATATGGATTGATTGATAGAAGAGGAAGAAAAACAGATTATTAAAATATTATAAGTTAGTTATTGATGAATTCATGATGTTATGATGGAACAAATGAAAGTTGTAATTTGTGATGAACGGATATTAAATTGTAATAATGTATTGAGAAATCGAATGATTCAGAACGTATGTAGGTGAGATATAAAGGGGAGGAATATCAGTACACTGAAACTTTCGAATAAAACGACAGTTGCAGGCGTACAGTATTCGGTTTGTTTCTTTTCATTATTATCATTGACTAGCAGAATACCCATTCTTCGTATGGGAAGAATACGTGGAAATGAAGGAGTGAATATGGATTTAAACAGCATCACAATTGTCACTGTTCATCTAAGCGACCCCGAAAACTATGGATTCGATACTAATATCAGTCATTTTCAATCATTTTTGAATATCTTCCCCTCCCCAAGTTGTAGGGCTGAATGTAAACAGCATCGAAAGTGTCACTGTTCATTTCAGCGACCCCGAAGACTATGGGTTCGACAAACATAGGTCATTTTCGATCATTTTTAAATATCTTCCCCTCACTTAAGTTGCACAGTCAAAGTAGGTAAAAATTATCCCAGGCCCGAACCTAATCTATGTTAAAAATTTGATGGAGATCGGTCGGGTGGTTGAAGAGATATGAAGTCACAAACATAGTCACTTTTATTTATATATAAACCGGTATAGATTAAGCATGTCCTTATTTTTATAAAATGAACATTGGACACATTAGAGAAACTTAGCTCTCAAGCCTCAAACGGCTTTTCAATAGCGTATCAAGAAAATAGACGAAACATTAATTAATTAATTAATTAGCTAACTTGCTATTGTATCTCTGTCACCCACTTCGTGTGTTACAGTCACATAATTATTATCATTAATAAGTATAATCCACCGATACAGAATATTAACTTTTCGCGATAATTGTTCAAAGTAGCTGGTGTAAAACGAACGAAAATGTCGATTAACATAAATTAATTAATTGATGGTATTTGTATAACTTTTGCTCTACGTCTCGGAACAGGTTAATGAAAAAGGCTTACATGCACAAGCTGATCTAAGAGTGGGGGTCAAATTTCTCTTCATGGGGAGCTAAGTAATATAATTAAATGGGCTCTTGCCAATATTGACATCCCAAATATTTTAGAACCACCTGCAATGTTTCGAGATAATGGGAAACGACCAGCTGGAGTGACATTAACCCACTGGAAAATGCGGCAACGACTGGTATGAGACGTCACATGTGTAGACACATTTGCACCTTCTCATTTAGCTTCAACTTACAAAGAGGCAGGAAATACTGCTGTGATAGTCTGTACGCGAAAACACACGAAATAATCCGAACTAAAAGATCATATGATTATTGCCTTTGCTACTGAAACTATGGGAGTTTTAGCCAGGAAGTTAGGGAATTCCTAAAGGAAATTGAGTCAAAATTTCTCAAGACGGGAGATCCGAGAAGTGCACAAATTTTATTTCAGCGCATTAGTTTAGTAATACAACGAGGTAATGCGGTTAGCATTTTAAGTTCCTTCCCTTCTTTTAAAATGGAAGATATTTTTATTTGAAATGAACCGGAATTTATGAACACTTTGGATTGAAAAGTTTGTAAACTTGTATCTTGTAATATTGTTTAAGTTTTGTTAACTACGTGATATTTCTCATGCTACTTCCAAAGATGTTGGAAGATGGATTTACTTGCTTTTCTCAGTTATGAAGTTAACTTGTTCTACACAATTTTGTTATTAATTTTTATTTATTTGAGTATTAACTCAACATAATTAGATTTGATTCAAAATTATAATATTAACTGTTTTCTTAAATATTGTTAACGTAAAAAAAAAAAGAATAATAATAAAACAATTATAAGACAAATCAACTATTTTATGAGAAAACATGTGACAAAAACTGATTATAAACTTGATTGAAACACAACTTAAATAAACCTATTTCTTAATATAACTTTTCTTAATTTGAAGCAGCTTAAGTCTGATAGTGTATATCTACCTCGTTGTTGAAAAATCGAGATTATATGTCGCGATTGATACTTAATATACGACAACTTGTATCTTGTAATATTGTTGAATTGATCGATTTATTTCTTTAGTGAACCAGTATTTAAAACAGACTCATTTTTAGTGTTGGTATTAATCTTTTTATAAAAATATGCTTATAATTTTTAGTTACTTACGAAATTGCTGTGACCACTAGAAAAGAAAACTACTTTACATAATTTTAAAAATGTTTAAGTATTATTTGGAAAAATAGTTCTAAAAATATTTTTTGTAAAAAAAAAAAAAAATATTATTTGTGAGACTCTGAGATAACATATGCATGTGATTTGTTTTAACCTAAAAAGAAAGATTGTTTTTATACACATTTATTGACACTAATATATTTACAAGTTCATATATGTAAATACGAATTTATATCGATGTATTCCTCTGTTTCTGTTTTCAGAGGCACCACACTTTACCTGTAATATTAGTTTGTCGAAGACAAATAACTGCATTCGTATTTTGTAGAATCAAGCAGTGTATTTGACCAGAAATATCCTAAGAATTACATTACTTTTTTAAAACCATAATTTTACCAATTAGACGAGCAAAAAATAATAAAAAAATCTCAATGTAAAAAATTACTTCAACAGTACCTAGGTATATGGATACTGGTTTAATTTGATTTGTCGAAAATTATTCCAATATAAACTATTGAAAAAGAATAATTACGTACAACTAGTTCAGTGGAGTCGTCAAGCCTTAGAGGGAGCATTAAATTCAGAGACAGACAGACCTGGAGGCTTCATAATCAGCACCAGGATACTATTTGTTAGGCGTAACAGTATATAGATTGAAGAGTGAATTGAATCAAAGGAGAGGGTTCACTTTGACGGTAATGCTAATATGCAAACCTCAAAACATTTAAGAGTTACAGGTTGCATAAACATCTAGACGAAAAGATTTATATATTCCTAATTCCTTATAAAACCAGGACACCTGTCAGTTACGCTAATTCTAATAGTTCATAGCCAAATTAACATATGTCGCTAGCGTGCAGGCAATTTACAAGTTAGTCGATGGTTTGGAGGAACAACTAATACATTTTAAAAAATCAGATTGAAACTACAACTAACATCAATCCATAAAGAAAAAAAAAGTGTCTAGACACCTGTTTTTAAAGTTTTCACAAACTCACAGCATAGTCCACAAATCCTGACACAACTAACACAATACATAAAATGAAAAAATAAGAGTCATTTCATGAAAAATAGATGGTCATCGCAGTTAATTTTATTTCCAAGACGTTTTTTTTCTTCTTTTTTTCTCGTTGATCCGCTTCAGTTCGCCCCAAACTCCCCTGCTAAAAGCAGGTTTTGTGATTGTCTTGAGATTTTGCATAGCATCGGAAGGTTGAACGCATGCCTCTTCCACAAACTCAACAGGACATCAATATCTTTATGATTTCCCAGGATTCACCCATTTATCCCATAAGTTCGGATTATCATCATTACTTGGATACTATCACTTTAAGTATCTCACAAAACATGTATTTGTAGTAACCATCTTATAGAGAGTGAAAGTGATATTTGCTGACAAAAATCTCTGGTCTTGGTCGAGAGGAAAAATGATCAGCATAAAAAGGGTTCAAATACAACCCTCCTATGGAACTATTAATTCCGTTTCATAAAAACCCGGTCGTGATGAGGGGTAGTTGACTTCTTAAGAAAGATAGTCCATTGAGACAGACTGCATCATAATATACACCGGGAAACAAATGTAGTTATCGAAACTTCATACCAACTATAAAACAAGGCAACTTCCTAGCGAGCACGGCAGCTTAAGTTTTAGAGTTCTCCCGTTTCCTCCCATTTATTATTATTCTATGAATATCAATTCCTTTCATAACCCTAAACACCCGTCTTTTTAAGACTACAGGTCATAAATGCATTTCATTTTATTTCATTTGTTTCGATTTTTTAAGTATCTCTTTATGCGATAATCTGTAGAATGGTTTTTACTTTTGCATATTTGACCGGAAAATAGGCAAAGATTCCTGTCCGAACTAAAGCTACATGTTCTATTTGTTTTTGGAAAGTTGAGTAAGGAAACCTCCAAAAAAAAAAGTTTACGTAAAATTAAAAAGACCAGCAACTATGATTATTCATTGAATATTTATGACAAGGAGAAAACCATCATTTCTTCAGCTTGATAGAATTGCTATCTAGAAGTCATATACTTGAAAACTGTGTATATAGCATACTATTACAAAATTGTGTACCTCCTTCGCAGCATTTAATATTAGACAATTATGTTTATCTATCATACTCTATTAAACATTTCTTTTCCGACAGTACTACCATTATTTTTAAAAATCCTATTTTACTCCCCACATTCTGCGAAACTTCATGAACAAGGTTGTCGAATGTAGCTGAAATACTGAACATAAAACTTCTTTGGAGATAATGTAAAATCCTGCTTGTGGCAGAGTATAGGTAAAGCAAATTATAGTCCGGGATTGGAAAATTCTATTATAATATAAATAGATACAAATTCTCTACTATTTCTGGTTTAAGTAGGTGTCTCCTCGACCTGATGGTCTCAGGAAGGATTCCTCACTAAGCAAGCTACGTGAGGAGGTGTAGAACACTCACTGCTCCACTGCAAGCAGAGAGGGTTTAGGGTCCCGACAAAGCTCCACTGCAAGCTAGGCCGGGGTTGTGATTAGGAATCTCCCGCTGCTCCACTACAAGCAGAAAGAGAGCTAAAGTTTCCCACAAGGCTCCATGGCAAGCCAGGAGGAAAAAGAATCGATAGCTTCACTGCAAGCAGAAAGAGAGCTAAAGTTTCCCACAAGGCTCCATGGCAAGCCAGGAGGAAAAGGAATCGATAGCTCCACTGCAAGCACAAAGAGAGCTAAAGTTTCCCACAAGGCTCCATGGCAAGCCAGGAGGAAAAGGAATCGATAGCTCCACTGCAAGCAGAAAGAGAGCTAAAGTTTCCCACAAGGCTCCATGGCAAGCCAGGAGGAAAAGGAATCGATAGCTCCACTGCAAGCAGAAAGAGAGCTAAAGTTTCCCACAAGGCTCCATGGCAAGCCAGGAGGAAAAGGAATCGATAGCTCCACTGCAAGCAGAAAGAGAGCTAAAGTTTCCCACAAGGCTCCATGGCAAGCCAGGAGGAAAAGGAATCGATAGCTCCACTGCAAGCCAAGAAAAGAAATTTGACCAGCCGAGACTAGTGTCTGTAAATGGAAGCCTCTCACTTGCATAGGTGCTCGCTCCTTTCCCTCGTCGTCATGTGACGTTTCTGTATCTCCGTCTTCTGCAGCTATAGTACTCCGTAGTAAGATGCACCTGGTTGTTGTTTCTAAGGGACCCGGACAAATCCGCCAAATGACAAATCCGCCAATTACCAAATCTGCCAATTACCAAATGCGCCAAACGCGAAAATGACCAAATGCGCCAATTGTGAAAATGGACAAATCAGCCAATGGACAAATCTGCCAATTACCAAATCTGCCAATTACCAAATCTGCCAATGACCAAATCTGCCAATTACCAAATCTGCCAATTACCAAATCTGCCAAACGCGAAAATGACTAAATGCGCCAATGATGAGAATGGACAAATCTGCCAATTGACAAATCCGCCAATTACCAAATCTGCCAATTACCAAATCTGCCAAACGCGAAAATGACCAAATGCGCCAATCGTGAAAATGGACAAATCAGCCAATTGACAAATCTGCCAATTACCAAATCTGCCAATGACCAAATCTGCCAATGACCAAATCCGCCAATTACCAAATCTGCCAATTACCAAATCTGCCAATTGACAAATCTGCCAAACGGAAAACACCGAACTATGTTTGTATTATCATCAAATAACTGGATAGTCTAGTAAAAAGCATACAGAAAGAAAGTATTTATGAATATCAAGCAAGAAACTAAAAGTAATTAATAGAAAGCAATCAAATCAAATATTTGAGGATTTGAACGAGGTAACCATTTAAAATAACATTAACGTTTACTCAATATATGTAAAAAAAAAAAAAAAAAAAAAGAGAAGAAGAAGAAGAAGAAGAAGAAGTTGGTGAAGACCGGAGAGACATGATGTAAAAGTTCAATAAATCGTACGTGCTCTAACACAATGAGATAATTTGTTTGTTCTTATATTTTAATTTTGATGAATTTATAACTGTTAAAAATGAATGTTTTTGTTATTTGCTGGAGTGATTGCCCCCTTTCTGCATTGAGGTTATATTTTTGGGTGCCCGACCTCTTGGACATTATACTATACTTGCTACAGTTGGCAATACTTCTTAAAATGACGTAGTTGCGAGAAATTTTTAAAAAGATCGTTGTTTGTTTTCGTACTTTTGACACTTGACCAACAGTTTTTGGGAGTCGCGATTACTACATATTCTCCTAATTTCACGACTTTTAGCAGTATTGCCAACATTAACATTCATTATCACATCTCCTAAACCATGTAAAATATCAAATTGCTATTACGTGTTGTTTGCCATGACTCCATTTTGGTGTTGTTTGCCACGGTATTGTTCTCTCTAGCTTATCTTATACCACAATCGTGAAGACTTATACAAAATCGACTTATAAGCTAAGGGTTGCCAGATGAGCATATTATAATGATCAAATCTATTATATTATAAACAGAATGCATACAATACGAATTGTCCCAAGCACGTTATTGGGTTACTACGCTATCGGCTGTTAATGCCACAGTTAAATTTATTCAAGGTGAGTTCAAGCACTCAATATAATAATTTGTTTGCTTAGAAACTCTCCAGGTGCATTTTCAAAATTGATATTGCCTACAATTTGTTTGTGTTCGACTATGTAGCCAACGTTAAATCTAGGCATATCATCAGGACTAACAATAAGGGGGGTATAGGAATCCCGATAAATGGGGACCCAAACCTTCCAGAGGGGGCGCGATACGCGATATATATATATATATATATATATATATATATATATATATATATATATATATATATATATATATATATATATACTAGGGATGGCCAAAATTTTCCGGAATCCGGATTCCGGAAATTTTGTTTTCCGGAATCGGAAAATTTACTTTCCGGAATTCGGAAAAAATCCGGATTTCGGAAAAATTCCGGAATTCGGAAAAAATCCGGAATTCAGAAAAACTCCGGATTTCGGAATTTGGAAAAATTCCGGAATTCGGAAAAATTCCGGATTTCGGAAAAATTCCGGAATTCAGAAAAAAACCGGAATTCGGAAAAAATCCGGATTTCGGAAAAATTCCGACATTCGGAAAAAATCCGGAATTTAGAAAAAAATCGGAATTTTTCCGAGATCCGGAATTTTTCCGATTTTACTTTCCGGATTCCGGAAAGTAAAAATTCTGGAATTGGCCATCCTTAGCTAGTAGCTGTTAAAAGAGAAACACAATAACGAATAGGCTATATATACTGTATTAATTTCTTGTAGTTGGATATGTCTTTATCATTTACGTAGACAATTGCTACGGCAGTTATTTACTACTTTATGAGAAAGGTCTTGTTTTCACACACAAAAAAGTCGCCGGTATGTCTCAAACATTATCGCGTTCCCACCTGCAGCTGCTCCAAAGCACTGCAAACTACTTTTTAACCAGGCGAAAGGCAGTGAAGGAAAATAAATCTCAACAAATATTCTAATAACATTCGCTTATTGTCAACATACCTACAGTGAGCGCAGAAAGTGTTCGTACACCGTGCATACTTTATATTGAAAACAGCTAGCATGAGAACGGGAGGTGGAAAATATATATATAACCAGAATTAAGACTACACATTCATACATTTTATTTCTATATACAAGAGAAAGGCCAAACAAACACAATCACTGTTTGTTCAGAAGAAAAGAGAGAATTCCTTTTTTGTAAACGCAAAAAGTCACCGTACACTTATGCTTGAATTAATGCTTATAAAGTATATTACGTTATTTAATGTTTTGTGGGATTACCCTGTGCGTTAATGATTGTCAGTAGTCTTCGTGGCATTGATTTCACCTGACATTGTAGTAGTTCGTAGTTCTGTAGTTTCGGGACTGATTATGTCCCATTCTTCTTGAATAGCTTTTCTTAGGCCTTCTTTAGTAGACAAGCTGTGCCTTCTGATTCTTGTCTCCAGAACAGATCATAGATGTTCTATGGGGTTCATGTCTGGGGATTGGGGAGGTGTGCGAAGCTGTTTGAAGGTATTATAGAGTCAGGGGCGGATCCAGAGGGGGGCGATCGGGGCGATCGCCCCCCCACAAGAGGAAACTCTTATTTTATATATAAATAAACCCATCCATAACAAGTTTGGAGGTCTTAAAAGTAGCAGTATTACCGCCGACCGCCCCCCCCCCCAGAAGTCCGTCCTGAATCCGCCCCTGGCAAACCTTGCAGACAGGCCTCGTTCAACAGTACAAACAATAATTGCGATGTATAATGTTTCTATCACTGTGCGAAACCATAAAAAAAATAATAAAATAATAATAATAAAAAAAAAGAACTGGAAGACCAAGAGTGTTGAGTGAACAAGTTAAACGTTACATTATTAGGGAAAGAAAAAAGGTTCCAAAAAGTAGTTTTGTGCAATTGGCAACGGATCTGGAAACACGCGGTGTTAAAGTATCAGCCAGTACAGTGCGGAATATTTGCAGGGTATCATGGTCGGATAGCCAGGAAAATGTTCTGGGTGAACAAGACAAATCGTATAAAGAGGCTAAAGTTTGAAAAAGAGTATAAAGATAAGGGATCAGGCTTCTTTTTGGAATAGGGTCATATTTTCGGACGAAAGTAAATTTAATTTTATCGAGTCCAATGGGAGGCGTATGGTATGGCGCAAGGTGAATACAGGGATGAATCCTCAAAATCTCGACCCTAAAGTAAGACACGGAGGAGAGTCCGTGCTCGTCTGGGGTTGTATGAGTGCCTGAGGAGTGGTGATCGATGGAGTGATGGATACACTTATCGATGGAGTGATGATCCACAAAGTGTATATTAACATATTAAAGGAATATATCCATACTAGTGCGCAGAAGATGGTTCTTGAAAACAATTTATTGTTCAGTTGAGTTGATTTTAGTTTAGCGTCCCTTTCAGCAGCGAGGCTATATGAGACGTGGACCTACTGATTAACGTGGAATCCGAACCACATGAGCTCCCGCCGGGAATCGAACCCGGGTCTCCCACGCCAAAGGCGCGTACGCTAACCGCTTAGCCACGGAGGAGCTCAATTTATTGTTCAGCAAGACAACGACTCCAAACATACAGCGGAAAATACTCGATTGTGGCTACTCTATACAGGGGCGGATCCAGGACGGACTTCTGGGGAAGGGGCGGTCGGCAGTAATACTGCTACTTTTAAGAGCTCCAAACTTGTTATGGATGGGTTTATTTATATATAAAATAAGAAAGTTTCCTCTTGTGGGGGGGGGGGGCGATGGCCCCGATCGCTCCCCTCTGGATCTGCCCCTGAGGTTTGCTATCTTTCTCAAAGACTTACCCTTCTTATGCACTTTAATAATTACTTTTCTTGTCTCCTCATTTGTTTCTGTTCGGTTGCTTCCCATTTCGACAGCCCACCGTGCAGTTTTTTCACTCCTATTCACAACTAAACTCATTCTGTTACTCGTCATGCTATACAGAGGTGTATACTCAGGTGAATACTAGGGAACCCCAGTTGTGGTATCTTTGTTTCGTATTTGTACGTCAGGTGTACGATCACTTTTTGCGTCTACTCTATACATTTTCTACGGAATTTATTTACTTTCTGACCATTAAACTTGTCTTTGTGGTTCTTTATTGATATATTCATAAAGCTTAGTTTTCATTATTCATATTGTGTGTGTTATTACACTTCTTAAATTTTCTGTTTCTTTTTCGCAGGCATTCTCGTTTCAATAGCATAGGTGTACGAACACTTTCTGCGCTCACTGTATGTACAGTAAATACAAATTTATAATTGTTGACTTTACGAAGTATACAATGTACTTGTTCAATAATTAACATAAGCAGGCATTCATTAATTTATATTAATATAATAGTTAACAAAACTAATAAGCGGGTGATTGATGACTCAGTGGTAGAGTTTTCATCTATGGTATTCTAACCCAGGACATGTGGGTTTTCGACAGGGCCTAAAATTGGGTGGAGTACTCCACACTTTGTGGAACTGTAGAAAAGGAGTGTGAAACTATAATTCTTAAAGTGTGGAGTGGTATTAATGTGAGTACCTTACTTTTCTCGGATTATGCATTTAAACGCATTTAGTGTGTCAAACTAAGTCTTACTGATTCTACATTCATTACGCAATGAGGGGTTACTTAATTCCATATAACTGCCAGTATATGACATTAAGCCAGAGTTAATACGTCTGTCTCCTAGATGGCAGGGAAAACCATTGCCAATTTTGAGGTGAAGGAACTTCTTAACTATATTTAGTTTTTAAACGTTTTCGGTTGCATTCATATAGTTTTAAAATATGCAACTAATTGCACGTTTATCTGTTGTTTCAATAGGACATTACACTTTTCCGATATAATGAAATGTGTTGTTGTTTTGTAGATAAAAATTACACGATCCTTACAACCCGTTATAGAAATATGTACTACCAGAGATAACATACATCAATAACCGCCAAAAATTTAGCCGAAGCACAGCGTCACGAAAATCAGTAGAAAGAGTAATGTTTCCCAGAGTGACTTCGATAGTTACTGATAATGAAAACATGAATACAGGAGAACACAAAGGAATGTGGAAATTGTTAACTGATGAAAGAGTGCTTCAGGTGAAACGTTGCGTCTGTTGAAAGTTTGGTGTGCTGCCCATCTCATTAATTTAGCATGGAAAAATGTCACCAAGAATGTCCAAGAAGTTTTATCTCTCATACAAGCAGCATTTGAACTGTGTGCTTTCCATCACTCTTCAGGGCAGCGAACGAAAGGTTTAACGATGGTAGCTTCAGAAAATAATTTAGAAGTTTTGCACTACCCAGAATATTTTGACGTCAGGTGGACAAAATTTTCATTCAGTATGCTCACTACTCTCCTAAGAAATTGGTATCCAAGCTGCCTTTACTTGTAAACCTTTGCCATGTATGTAATGAAGCCAATGGTCATCTGCGTAAATGGATAGAAGTAGATCGCCTTCATCTTCTGTGTCTTGTGACAGACGCTCTATATGTTTTCAAGAACTGCTAGCAGAAGTTTGAGAGTGATGAAATGTTTGTTTTGGACATAATAACAAATAAAAATAGAACTATAGCACAATTGGAGAGTATGAAAGAGAAACCTCTGTTAGGCGGGTGGGAAGAAACGTTTTTAAACGAACGTGTGCAAGAGAACGTCAACGGAGAAATACAGTACTCATTACATGGTATTCAACTTCATCGTAACACACGTCGCAATAAATCCCGTAACAAATATATCAATGAGAAAAGAGATTTTACTGTAGTACGCTACTAAGTCCTGGATTCCATAATTAACTTTGTTAGTCAGCGTTTGCTGTATGAAGACAGTATTGTTGCTTTGGAGCCTTTGCGTGTTTTGCAAGAGTATGTAACTGATGATGCCCTAAGCGAATGTCACAAAGCTATTTGTCTTGATACAGATCTGCAATTCGCAATGCAATATAGAGAGGCATCATCGTGCAGTATGTTGAAAGGTCTGGACGCTAAAAGCCTTCTCATGAAAATCTAGTCATTTCATGCTCTGTCAACAAGTCTAGCCCGAGTTGTTGCTTCGAAACCATCTTCTTCCGATGTTGAAAGACTTATAATTGACTACAACATATTGAAAACAGATAACAGACTGTCTTTAGCTCCCACTACTGTGAAAAATTACTTTCACGTTAATATAAATATGGGTCCGTTGGAAGATTTTAGCTCAACCTCTGCTGTTATGAAATGACCAGAAAGAAAAGGCGTTTTGAAGTTGGTAGAAAGTCAAAGGAACAGCCCTGGTATGACGGTGTATTTGCCTTGGCAGAAAACAGACTGAGACAGCGTGATGATCACGGAAAAATGACAGTGAAATTCTTATGTAAGAAAAAGTGACTTTTTTTCCCTTCCAGTGTAACTATTTTTCTTACCGGTTTTTTCCCTGTATTTTATGGTTTAATACAACACAATTAAATATGTATCCTAATGTGCCTTTAATTTTGTTTGCTCTGGATGCCAAAATTTTCCTAAATAATAATAATAATAATAATAATAATAATAATAATAATAATAATAATAATAATAATAATAATAATAATAATAATAATATTTTGGGTCGCAGGTAAATATGATGTACTGGACAGAACACTGATTATGTGTCTAAACAAATGCTGACTAAACTAGTTTTTCTATACTATATAAAATTTTTACCAGTGTGGAGCTGTGATTTCGTTGAATTTTAGGCCCTGGTTTTCGATGGCTAATTTTGTGTTCGAAAATTTTCCCGGTGGTACTCTTGGTTCCCTTTCTTATATTGTTCCATCATCACTCATTAACGAATTTAGTTTATCAAAACTCTATAGCCATATATTCATTCTGTCCGTCAGTGAAACAGTCTCAAGAACTATCTGATGGATTACCAATCAATTTTGGCCATGATGTACAGAGTCAATAGTTAAGAATCGAGTTCCCTGATGAATGTAATATTCAAACCGGAAGCGGTACAAATCAACCATTTCCGGTTTTAACGTTAATCATTATATAGTAAATATGGTAATAGATAGCGAGAAGCGGTTTCCAGTAATCGACATATATAACATTCATGTAGATAGAATGTTACCCAGTTTGTGCATCTGCTGAAAATAATGAGCTTAGGTATTTAGAGAGCATTTTCCGCTTTAGAAAATGTGTGCTTGGTAAAGAATGTAGAGAATTAGCTGAGTCAGGCACGTAGCTAGAATATGGTAATAGGAAGGGGTGGGGGTCTGTCACGAAATACTGTGGTTATTTACCAGGGGCTCAATCATTCTAAACTATTTTATTGGCAACATATATTGGTTCGTTTAGCCAAGATTTCTAATGGGGGCATGATATGAAATACTGTGGTTACACACCAGAGGCTCGATCAATCTAAATATTTTACTGACAACATACCCATATTGATTGGTTAGGACAATAAAATGAGGATATATTAGTAAGTATTTTAATAAGAAGCTATGAAGAAATCTCGAGTAAAAGAATATAAAAAAAAGTATTGAAAAAGATATCGTCTTCCGAGGTCATTCGAACGGTGTCAAGAATTTTACGTCTGGGAAATTTGCGCCCTACCTCAAGAACAGGGAAAATTGCGCCTGAGATGTACCTCCACCGGGAAGTTTGAGCCCTGCGAAATAAAAGAACCTATTGGAGCTTACGCATTTCCTCGGAGGGGCTGACATTACAGCATAAACAATCCTCCCCCCACAACCATGCCATTTGTGATTTATTTTCATTGTGGCTATATAAGGGGAGAATAAACTTCAATATAAGCCAAAAGAACACAACGGATCAACGCAATCACTGCTTCTTCCAGAGATGATTTTGGGGGAACACTGGCCTCCCCAGAGCTCTCAGAGTGCCCCCTCGGAGGAGACCAAAATAATACGTCTATAATATAATAATAAATAGAATAGTACCAGCAGTGACCCCCTTCCGGAATACTAAATGTGCCCCCCGGAACATTTTTCCTGAAAGAACGACTGAACGCAATTGTGTGTTTGAAGTGTAATTCCAGCAAGTAAACACACTGTACATAGTTTTCTTGATAATATTACTGAACTGATTTTACATTCACTTTACATTTTCTTTTCTATATTTTGTGTCCTGAAAAGCCAAACAACTCGCAAGGATTGTGAACAGAGATATCTGGGTAGAGCCAAACAGCCTTTTGTAGATTAAATTATACTCTTTGATTATATTAATAAATAATTATATATCAGTCATTTATACTTTTATTGTAAATTTTGTAGTATAATGAAAAATTGTATTTGTATGGATTGCCCTTTAGTGAACTAAAATTGTATTTTTTTCATTTGTTCGGAATATTATAACGGATGGAGTAACTCACTGAGACGATGAGAGGCAAGCCTAGTTCAAGTGCGAGTGGAAGTTATTTTACACAATACAATAATAAGTTGAATTGTAGGGCGCTAACATCCCAGTGCAAATATATAGCCGGCGCATGTTCCTCTCTTTTTGGGGTAGGGCGCAAACATCCCAGTGCAAATATATTGCGAGCGCATTTTTTCCTATTTTTGTGGTAGGGCGCAAATTTCCCGGGCGCAAAATTCTCGCATTCAAGGAAAATATAATGTGCGTGAAGTTGACAAGCCACTTATGTCAGACTCCAATTTCGACTTTAAACGTCGCTAGTGCTACGTTAGTGTTTGATAGTGACGCAAATCGTTAGTACTCCAACTGCATGCAACTTCTAAGAATCATCTCAAAAATGAGGTTAACCGTTAGAGCAAGTAAGTGCTCATTGGTGCCATTAACATTAACGTTAAAGCCTCCATCGTACGGCCCTTTGAGTAATAATAACACCACGTTTTTTGCTAGTCTCAATGCGTCCCTATATTCTCGCGAACATTCTGACGTGCCCAAGTTAGTTACTTTTTTTTTTTTTTTGGGACTATTGTTTATCTGTTATTGTTTATTGTTTATTGCTAGTCTGCAGAGTAGTCCTTACATTAATATGCCATTGTCCTTGATAATCATTGCGTATTTACAAGCAATTTGTTATTACTGTTAGAAGATATCAAAAAACAACAGATAAAATCTACTACTTAACGGTTCATATTTTTCTTTTACAGTACATAAACGATTAATAATAATAATAATAATAATAATAATAATAATAATAATAATAATAATAATAATAATAATAATAATAATAATAATAATAATAATAAGTCTATTCCAGCATAAAAGTTATCAATTGCATCACACTGGCAACAAGCGACGCATATTTTAACTTCATAAAAAATCGTTTCTCACGATTTTCTGGAAAACTACGTATGATAACATCTTCATTATGTCAAGTTGTTTATCTCAGTGTGATATATGTCTTACCTCTGGACAATATCAGAGTAAAACAAAAATTAAATATTAGGAGTATATCGTACTTTTGGACTACATCTCATTAACCATGGGAAGATTGAGTAGTGTATACTTTAGGATGTAAGTTTCAGCTTAACTTGCATCATACATTCTTAGGATTACAAAAAGGAAATTTGTTCGTTTGCATTTGAACAAAATTCTTAGGATTACAAAAAGAAAAAAATAATTTTTCCGAATTCCGGAATTTTTCCGAAATCCAGAATTTTTCCGAATTTCGGATTTTTTCTGAATTCCGGATTTTTTCCGAATTCCGGATTTTTTTCCGAAATCCGGAATATTTCCGAATTCCGGATTTTTTCCGAAATCCGGAATTTTTCCGAATTCCGGAATTTTCCGATTTTACTTTCCGGATTCCGGAAAGTAAAAATTCCGGAATTGGCCATCCCTAATATATACGTATATATTTCATATCCTTTCTAGAGATCAAATTAAAATTAGATTTAAAAATCTGGATTTAGCGATCTTTTAAACACCTTTGGTGAAAGGAGAAAAATTTAGTCTATTGGTAATACAAAAATTTAGTGACTTATGTATAATTACTGGGGTATTTTCAAGTCCACACAAAGAGCTCCCTAGTGGATGAGCGGTTAGCGTAGGGACCCAGGTTCTATTCTTGGCGGGAGCTTATTTGGTTCGGATTCCACGTTAAATTGTAGGTCCACGTCTCATATAGCCTCGATGCTGAACGGGACGATAAGACTGAAAATCAAATCTGTCCCACAGAGATTATTAAAATACAAGGGTCGGCAATCCCTCCATAGCATTTCTGAAACAAGGTGGAATGTACACGAATTGGAGTGGATTTGAGTTAAGCATCCCATTCAGCAGAAGACTATGAGCCTTGGGCCTACTACTTAACATAGTTTCCGATACACATGAGTTTTTGCCGGTAATCGAACCCGGGTCTCCCATAGCAAAGGCGCGTACGCTATCTACATAGCCACAAGGGAGCCCTGTGTACGATTTAAGACTATAAAACCTATGGCAGAAGAAACGGGTAGGTTACATTTCTCTAAGTTACAACCATTAATTCTTCCGGACGTTTGAAGATAAAATCTAGATCATATCAATGTAAGAAATTGAATCCCGCATATCATACTGAACCACTCCGAGAAGAAATCAGAGAAGAACAATTTAAAATATTGGCTTTTTGATGTAATCGTACACAAGATCGTATCTCAGGTGGATTCTCGGTGTACAGAAATGAGATATATTTACTTGACTTTTCAAGCAATTCTCAGAGTAAACACTTTGGATGACAGTGTCACAATCAAGAAATTAATTACAATCTACTCTGATGACTTCAGTTGTAATTTTGTCAAAGAGAAACAAGTATATAAGTCAGTCTCTGTGCAGCTACTATCTCGGATCTTCACAATAAAAATTATAAATTGATGTTATATTTGTGTTTCCTGAACTTCAGAATTTCCTCGCGCGAAGTGGATTTTGTGGTGGACAAACACAGTGTGTCTGAGGTTTCTCGGGGTTCTTCTTCCTCCCATTTTCTTCATTACACTATTTTTCATTCATTCTTATCATTACCATATCCTTTAGCTTACACGGCATAAGGGTAGGACGCATCGGCGCAAATCTGTCTTCAACATTGGGGGGGGGGGACGAGTAAGACCGTTCTCATATATATATATAAGCGATGTTCAAAATATTTATGAAGTTGAAAAACAATGCTGTGAAGGATCAGAGGAGCAGAATTGTCTTCAGTGGCGTATTTAGGAGGCTATCAGGCTCAATGCCCCCCCCCCCGAAATAAATTTGTTAGCTTTTCGCATTCCACGTACAGCGGTGGACACTTCTAAATGGTACACCTTAGCCGTAAATCTCCATATGGCTGTACCATTTAGAAGTGTCCACCGCTGTACAACAATAATCCTTCTTACCATTTCTAAGAATGCAATTGACTTTCCATTTTCTTATGCTCTTTGTTCACAAATAATACTGTATTTGTCAAATTTCATTCCATGTAAGAACTGCGTCCTTTTGTTTTTTTCTTTCGTCCTTTCTACTTTTCTGTTTATTTTTCTGGACGTTACTTTCTTTCATTTCGCCTATCATACTTTATCGACCGTTGTCAGTTGTGATTCAAGTGGGCCGTCGTCAGTAGCACCAAAACTAAGAGGAGTTGATAAGAGAAACTGGTGTTCCACACCAACATGCGCGAATATCAACATGACAGGACTTTAGTTATAATAAAGGAAAATATATATCGTTTAGTTATTTTTAAAAGAAGGAAATATTTGAATTAAAGAAAATCAAAACGGGGGAATAATTAGTCAAGGAAGTTAGGAAGGCCAAGAGGATGCTTCCTTTTTCTTGTACGAATAGAATAACGGGTTAGATTCACTCATAAGTTTTTGTATCATATCATATATAGGATTTATCAGTCTGCAATTCTTGCCACTATAACTTCAATTTATGCATAAATTAAAATATATTTAATTCTCAAACTCAGATGGGCAATTGCACTCCCACTTCCTTCCTTGTGTTGGGCATAGCCCCTCGAAACAAAATACTAAGTACGCCTTATTCTAGAGAAGGGAGATGAAACTCATATTACGGTAGATGAATCTGATCAACTGTTGTGGAGTATATTATATATTAGGCGATGTAGGTGAAGTAGTTGTACATATCAGTATTACAAATCACTGCCGTAAACACATTCTGAAATCTGAACACACGCATATTTATAATTGGTATATTTCTAATTAGGCATCCACAAAGATCAACGTTAAAATTGTTTTATAATAATATAATAATATAAATGACTTCCCCAAAACTATGAAGAAAGAATATCAATTATGTATGACGCAACAATACTGTTTGAGCAAAATGATGATAATCTCAATAACACTCCATTAATCGTTATAGAAATCTAACGCATGTCATATACTCTTTAGTTAACAGATGTAACCTTAAGATTATGGAGAAAAATATTCCAGCAATTAAATTTTTTTCTTTGCTTACGAAGCATCCTCTCTCAAAAGTAAAATTGGTACACGGAAATACGTAGGAACAAACCATGGTTCGATCTAGCAGAGAAGAGAAAACAGGCAAAATTATGTTGGCTAAAAAATCCGAATGAAATAACTACACAAAATTTCGTCGATATCAGGCGGGAAACTTCCAAACAAAGAAACGCGTTTTTTTGAAAGCTAAAATTTAAGAACTTGAAAATAATAGTAAAAATAAAAACATTCGAGACATGTATAAAGGGATCAACGGATTTAAGGAAGGCTATCAACCTCGTGCTTATATATTAAAGAAAGCTGATGGAACAGTTTCCACTGATACAGATAGCATTTTAAATAGATGGAAAGATTTCTTTGACGATTTGCTTAACACTCAGTCAAAAACAAATGTGCGTGGAGAAAGGGAGATACTCACAGCAGAACCGTATATTCCAGAACCCAACCGAATAGAAGTAGAAATCGCTATAAAGAAATTAAAGAAACACAAATCTCCGGGTGTAAACGAAATTCCGGCTGAGTTAACCGTAATACGGGAAATTATGATTGCGTTAAAATATTAAATAATACTTTTGATAGAGTGAATACTTTAAAATATCTAGGATCAATATTAACAGACGAAAATCCTATTCACGAAGAAATTAAATGTCGACTAAAAACAGGAAATTCGTGTTATTATTCAGTTCAAAATCTCTTGTCGTCGCGAATTCTGTTGAGGAATGGTCGCTTATTCTGAGGGAAGAACATAGACGTAAAGTATCTGAGAACAAAATGCTCAGACGAATATTCGGACCCAAGAGGAATGGGAATGGGAAATGGCGGAAACTTCATAACGAGGAACTACGTAAATTATACTGCTTATCAAACATAGTTAGGGTCATAAAGTCTAAGAGGCTTAGGTGGGCAGGACATATAGCCAGGATGGAAGAAAGTAGGAACGCTTTCAAAGTATTAGCGGTAAGACAAATCGGAAAACGACTATTAGGAAGACCTAGGCGCAGATGGGAAGACAATATTAAGATGGATCTTGTAAAAATAGGAATACAAAGTAGAAACTGGATCCAGTTGGTTAAGGATAGAAGTCAGTGGAGAGCTTTTGTGAACGCGGCATTGAACCTCCGGGTTCCATAGGCTACAAATGTAGTTAGCTTACGAAGCATGAGCAGATGCCTAGGCTGATACTACAAATAGATTAAATACGCATTTACTGAAAAGATGAGTTCTACTGACATTGGATAGTCTATACTCTTCCCGTGCTAGGTTTTAGGGGAGAGGAGGAGATAAGATTTCATATCAGGTTACGTCATACACAGTTGCACGCCTTATTTTCATTAAAAATGGAAAAGCCAAGAGAAACAAACTTCATTTCACTTTCCTTTGTGGCAGTCGGACACAAATCATCACACTTATCTGCAAAAAACACTTTTCAAATCAGATTATTGGGAGAGTCTCTAGTTCATATGTTGGGGGGACATGTCTCCCCATTTCCCCGGAATTTGTGCCCGTGCCTACAGCTGAGACAACTTTCCAGCATGAGGAGAGAGGCATATCCTCCTCTGGCATTTATTGCAATTTGTGCCCAAGTAGCGGAATTGGAATTAATACATATGATGAGACTATTAAACGCACTACAGCACGAAATTCAGTTTGAAATACTACAGAATACGATTCTTTTTTTAAAAAATGGAAAAGCCAAGAGAAATCAATTTCATCTTACATTCCTTTGTGGAAGTCAGACACAAATCATCACACTTTCCCAAAAAGCACTTTTTGTCAGATTATTGGGGGGGACAGTCCCCCTCAGTTCCAAGATTGGAGGGGACATGTCCCCCTCATCCCCCCTAGAATTTGCGCCAGTGGTAGGGCGTAATTGAAATTGAAAACAGAAAATTATACAACAGGAGATAATATTAAAACTCCGTTAGAAGAGAAAATGCAATTATATCAATTTATTAAGTTATTGTGATATTAATGATGGTCTGTGTTCATTTGTTTTGAGTTTAATGTCTCTTGTTTTGTTTAATGTCTCTTGTTTGATGTTTGTTTTGAGTCTCTTTCAACAGCGACTCTAATGAGACCTCTCTCGTCCCAAAGGCGAGAACATTTACCACTTGTTCCAGAGGATCAAAAACAGAGGTGCCTGGCAACCCTTCCTCTTACTCTAGATGTGTGTAAATTTTCACGATAATAAGATATGATAAGATCGGAATGCAAATGCTTCGTGGCAAACAACTCGAAAATCGAGTCGTGGCAAACAACACCGTTGCAAACAACACGCCACCCAAATTGCTGTAAACGGCATTATGATCATTACATCTTTTGAAAATAATATACGTAATTAGATGTGATACTTATCTCAGCTCTTTTTCGAAACAAAGCCCTTTGCAAGAAGTCAAGTTTTGAATTCCTTGCGAATTAGTCCCAGAAGCGACAGTCCTATTAGCGACAGGAACTGTTATCTGTCCTATGAGCGACCGATTCATTTATATTGAGATCATGGAAGATGATATGATTCCCTCTTGTAAAATATGTTTGCTTCTGGCGTTATTAGCGACCGAACAACCTTGGTATGAAATATGTACGTGCCAGTGATACTGTTCGTCAAATATATTTTTCCTTTACTGTGAGTGCAAATAAACCTTATTTTAATTTTGAGTTAGATTTGATATGAAACATATCAAATAACTTAACGAGACAACAGGAATATTTTCATTAAAAGTATATTCCTATGTAATTATTGAAAATCCAGTTGTAATATCCCCTTTCTTCAAAAGCTCTGTTTGCTGTACTTAATTTGATTCAAATCTAATTACTCACTAAGCACAGAAATAAAGAAAAATTTAAACAAACTTGTATGTTATACGAAACTGAAAACAATTAAATATCAATTAATTTCGAAGCTCTAGTAGTTAAAATACCACTAAAATAACACACTATTAAGTAGGAAGTTGCGTCAATTATTATATCAATTCTCCTGACAGTGATGGACATGCTACTTACAAACATAGTAAAACGATATAACTTGAGTTGATTTTGAGTTTAACGTCCCTTTCAACAGCGAGGCTATATGATATGAGACCTACTGATTAACGTGGAATCCGAACCACATGACTCCCATCGGGAAGCGAACCCGGATCTTCCACGCCAAAGACACGTACGCTAACCGTTTAGTGACGTAGGAGCTCAGTAAAACGATTGAGTTCTTCAGGAAAGAAATTATTTAAGTGTCAGGTATTCATTGTTATTTAATATTTTGTGGTAATATACCTTAAGTTAACGTTTATCTGGGAAAGATTGATAGTAACCATACCACAAAGGTTAAGAAATGCTTTAATGGAATACTACAACTTAACATGAACTATTATGAGTGTATTCCTATTTCCTGCAAATGGGTGTCATTTAAATTTTGATGTTAGGTATGTTCTGTTTTAAACCTACATAAGTTTTCAAGTAAGTGGTGGTACAGTCCCCATCATGACGAGATATAATAAAATGTTGAAAAATATTCAACATAGCTGGTATCCTGGATTGAACTAGAACTTTTATCACTGGAAAGCAAGCACACTAAAACAAGCGGTACAATGATTCTTCTATTTATACTTAGTATGTGAGCATTAATAGAGAAATAGAATTATTAGGTCTATTAAACTTAAATATGTGTACATTCTGAGGTTTGAAATAATACACAAAGAAAGAAGCATTAGGCTATGTATTGTGGTTTATCACATTTTCTTTTTCACAAGTAAAGTCACGAAAAAAAGAATAGTGACTTTCTGAACCCATTTTGCTACAAGTTCTTGTAAGATTGAGAAGGTACTTAAAATAACAAGCAGCAGGTGGTCGAAATAGCAAAAAACTTTTAAGCGAATTTCAATACTCAAACGCAAATTTTTGCTCAGTTTTATCAGGCAGATATCGAGATAGTATCTTGTTGAAGGTCAGGATTACTACTTTTTATCTTAAATATACCTAGCAGGTACCTCTAGCCTCTATACTGGTGATGATTTCTTCTAAAAGTATTGTATGGGTAGCGTGGGACAAAACAAACTATCAGAAAGCTGCACTTGGACATTGTTTGGTGAAGTGTTCTTCACAAGAGTGAAATGTAATTTATCTTTGCTACTGGGGACATTTTTATTCATATTCGACTGAGAGAACCAAGTGCCCGAAAGTATATCTGGAAGTAACATTGCTGTTGGTTGCCCTAACCTTCCTTCTTTCCCTTCTCTTGCTTTCTCTCTCTTTTATAAATAGCGTAACATTTTCAGTTTGCCGAGAATTGGTCACACCCTATTAAAAGTCATGTTATACTTCTCTTTTTAATATCAGAACATGAGCAATTCTAAAGGTGTGACTTCATCTTTATAACCATCTCCACCTCTGTGTGTGTGTGTGTATGGGGGACTAATATGCAAATACTAAATTTAATGTTAAATTCGTAGTCGAAAGACATCATCTTGGATTGGGTTTCAATTTAGCGACCTCTTAAACAGCGAGGCTATATGAGAAGTGGGATCCAAACTGCATGAGCTCCTGCCGAGAACCGAACAGGATGTCCCGCGCCAGAGAAGCGTACGGTGACCATATAGCCACGGAGGAGCTTTCATCATTTGCGAATTCTGATTAGGAAGTATTGGATTTAAATAGCTTTTTCTCTATGTACTGAAAATTAATTATGAATTTTAATTAGGAAATAATATCTCGTTTTATGCAATAGAAAATATTAATTTAGCTGAAATCATGTATTGTATAGAAAGACTGAAACTAGATTGGAATGATGATTTCTGGTGAGTCTGCCAGCAAACCTCAGCAACGATCCGAGAGGACAACACAAGAACAGGTTTTCTCTTCTGAAAACAATAAAACCAGAACGGGGAGAAGGCCTGGAAAGGGCAAGAGACCACCTGCTGCTTGAAAACTCTTTCATCTGAGCCGTTTTTACGCGCCGTATTTACGCTCGAAGTTAAAAGCAGCCAGACTTTTCCAGCGTATAAAAATTCGTTACGTAAACTTACGCCAGGTCCCATACACTAACGTATTGACAGCTGCTAACAAGACTAGCGTATGAAATTTTATGGTTACGACCGAAAAATACATCAATGTATGGCCGACTTAAATGTGCAATGCGCATTTCCTGAGCAGTTGTCAGTCTCTTAACTCGCCCCAACTGAGACAATATTCTCTGTAATTATCTTTTGATTCTAATTGTACTGAATGAGACATGACAGAGACACGGACACAGAAAGATCGAGGACAGTTAAAATCACAGAGAATCTCCACTGCGGATGAAACCTCGGACCCATACACCAAAAACCCACCCACCAGCCACTATAGCAGCTTAATTTCCTTTAATTAGTTGCAACAGCGACACCCGACTGTGTAGTCATCTTTTTTGATTGCAATTCAACTTAAGCATACACGTTAGTGACAAACAGAAATGTAACGGACAGTCCAAATCACAAAGTATCTCTTACCACGAATCAAGGCCGGGACCCCTTATACAAAATGCTCACGTACTAGCGACTAGATTAACGCGAAGGCTCAAAGGGGGGGTTTATAGATATTGTAGATAAATGTGCAAAAAGGACTTTCAGAAGATTACAATATTAGTTTAGGACCATTTTAACTCTTATACACTCCGAGGATTACAATATTTGCTTTAGACCATTTTAACTCTTATACCCTTTGATGTCTGCCCCCATTCAAGATAAATACATAGAATAAGAATTCATTCATCTATACGAAAGCTTGCTCAAAAGAAGAAGGGAAACTTGGTGTTCATGACTGCATCACTTGCTCGCATCAGACATACGTTATAAAGGCTGTAAAAAAACGCATAGTACTCATGTTAATATCACCTTCCAGTACAAATACAAACTGATATTGGAGCAGGTATATAGTCTTAAAGTAGCTAGGCGGTGATCGTAGGAAATGCTGTCATAATCATGTGTCTGTCAGAATCGCATGCTAGGGCTATGTATGATGAACCAAGAGTAGGTTATCAAACGAGAGTAGAAGGTGTATAAAGTGACTAGAATACACCTGATTCATGTTATGAAAGTGTGTTATCCTCCTCGAAGATGAAATCGCAAAAAGTTGTTCAAATATTTATAGAGATGACAATTGAGGATGAAAGCACCCATAGCGGAACAACAGATGTGTGAGATATGTAGCTTAATGCCCTATAGTAAAATTTTGGTATTCATCCTATATGCGAAATTCATACACACTCAATAGTCGCCATTGTGTTAAAGGGTAAAACGACAATATTATCGAAATATCAGCGTCCTCCATGTGCCTAGTCAATGACGAAGATCCTGTAAGCGATGAACAGATGGAGAAAAATCGTAGGAAAAGAACATAAACGTGCGATTCAATAGTAGATTGGTTACTGTTCGTGCGTTCACGTGGGCCCACACATGTTCCAATGAAGTTGGTAGTGATCGTCCTATCAATTATGGTTATCCGCACGTGTCTTACTTACGACTTACAGCGAATAACTATATACATCATTACCCACGAGAATGGTCTATAAATAAATTCGTAAAATAGAGGTAAAATTCAGAGCAATATTTTAGTTTACCTTTAATAATTCAAGTAATAAATTACTTTCTGTAGAAAGGAAATAAATATATCTGGAAAAATTATCTGTTTTTGCTTTAGAGATGAAAAGAGTTGAAAATTAAGTATATGTAAACAGTTACTGTAAGCAATAATGAAAGTGATGTTTAATTTTGTATAGGTGAAAATTCTTTGCATCTCCTTAACATGCACAACGATATGTTCAAAGAATATTTCTAACGTAAAATAAACCACCTGTAGACCTTGTAAACAAATTTTATATTTAACTCAATTGTCATGAGAAGGTACAGCACTTTTTAGTAAAAACACTGTATAAACTGTAAAGTTTCAATACTATAATAGTATCTTCACCAGACTTAACACACTTTCTAGAATGTTGTTTCTACTCTTTCTACATCTCGTGATGTAGCTCAAGGTTGTGGTTGCAATGAGGTACCTAAAAGAACGCCAAAAGCGATTCAACTAATGTAATGTCGTATAATGCATTGCCCTTCTTCCTAAGATGCCACTATTGATACATAATGGGTTGTAATAACTTTATCAAAAACTTGGTATGTATAAGCTTTAATACATGACATTTTAACGAACTTTCCTAAGACATTATAATATTTATATGCCATTAAATTGTATCATTGTGACTCTATATTACGTTTGCAATTGTAAAAAAGACACAGTACATTTTTTCTAAAAGAAAGTGACTGAATGAGAAATGGAAGAAGAAAACATGTTGATTTCGAAGTTATGACTACTTACTTTATAAATTTATAGTTTACAACTATTGTCAGGTTATCGAAATGAATAATGAAAAATATATAACTAGTTAGTAAATCAAAGAAATATGAGTCGAAATGTTAAGTTTTGTATAAATAAATTTATAAGTACAGAAAAGGGAACATGTCATACACATCGTTATTTTAGAGAACCTAACCTATTCATTGAAAAACCATAAAGTAAAAATTGTATGTAAGAGAATAACACTTACACAAATAATAAGAGAATATATATACTTTATATATGCTGTATTATAAGTAGGCAATTTGTGATACTTTTATTGAAGTTATAGCATTTGTTCCAAAGGATCAATCTATATATGCCCATGAATATATTATAATGAAAGAAATACAAGAGAATACGAAGATAAATATGTGAGTAATGTATTGGCTTATTGTATATTATTTAAGTTTAAAAAGACTGTAAATGTATGTAGAGGAAATATTATCTTGTAAAGGACAAACTGCGTTTCTTTACTAATATGACCGCAAAGGGGGTAACCGTGGCTAATATTATGGAAAAGCGGGTCTTTGGGGAGCCAGTTTATTTCTTTTCTTTGTTTATTTTGTTTATTCCGTTATGAGAGCTCCTCCGTGGCTACGCGGTTAGCGTACGCGCCTTTGGCGTGGGAGACCCGAGTTCGATTCCCGGCGGGAGCTCATGTGGTTCGGATTCCACGTTAATCAGTAGGTCCACGTCTCATATAGCCTCGCTGCTGAAAGGGACGCTAAACTAAAATCAACTCAACTCAATTTATTCCGTTATGAGTATTTCAAGTTTGAAGTTACCGACGAAGTGCCTGTGGTGCATCATCATGTAAGTAGCCCACTATGAGAGGGATACACTTTACACAAAAGCTCTTTCAATTTTCAAATTTAAAAGTAGTAGAAGAAATAATAAAGAAAAAGGACTTGAACCATTTAAATATTGTTACTTGACTATTTCAACAAAAACGAAGTTGCAACTGTGCTGACGACCTTTACGGGGATGGAGATTTCACAAGTTTGTTTGGACCTCGCATAGAATTTGTGTGAAAGACCATGAAATATACGAGCAGCCCTGTCTATGGCTGACCTAATTCATTAAGCGGATGTCTGCTTCTTTTTTACATTTTCGAAATAAACCAATATATGTATTCCTTATTATAAGTAGAAAAATACAGTCGGTAAAAGTTAATAATAAAAAGTCTTGAACAAGAATCTATAATCTTTAACAGAAAATGGATAAGGAAAGTAAGAAGAAACGCAATTATTTTAGCAATAATAACATTGTTAATAAGCAGGCAGTAGTTAGTATAATCATGACTTGTTTGCAAACACGTATCTTGAGGTCTTTTTTGAGTACTCTATTTAGAACGTTTAGAATATATAGTTTTTTTTTCTATATAATTTATTAAGAGTCAGGTTTGCGGGGTTCTAGATTGTAGGAACTTTGCCCATATTACAAGTAACTTTTGTCCTCTTGACCTGATTTACAGTCGTGAAATTTAAAATCGAAAGTAATAACAGAAAAAAATTCTTTTACAACTATAAATTTTGGTATTTATTTTTTATACGATCTTGTACTTGGTGAGAAATTCTAGTTTGTAATTGTGAAAGTTGTGAATATTTGAAAGAATGTGAAGAAATATTTTCATAGCCTTGTAAAATATAAAGTAAATATTTTAAGTAAACACTTTTGTAATTTTCTTTAAAAAGATTCTAAAGTGACGGCTTATATTTTGATGTCCCTATTCAAATTACCCGTTCCGAAAACAGGTTCGTATTCATTTTAACCAATTTGAAAATACTTATTACCAAGACGTTTTAATTAACTTGATTGTTATTACCTACGATTACAACTATCATGTTCGAAAAAGTGTATGTGTCACCTTACGAAAAGACAAGGAAACTCTGCTAGTTCACTACTGCCAGGACAATGAATGAAAGCTGTCACTGATTATTGGCAACAAAAGATACAGTTGTTAGTGCAGCATATATATATATATATATATATATATATATATATATATATATATATATATATATATATATATATATATTTTATAAACTAAACTTGTATTCGAGCATCTCATTTTATTTGGTTCGATGTGATTTATTGATTTATACATATATAATGTGTTTGACAATGTTATTTTTAAAGGAAGAAAATCAATCAACAGTGTGGACTATATCTCATTAACTGAGTAATGTAGTCTTAGAATTGGTGTAATAAAGATCTTAATGACAGCGACGACGACTTCTGTATAATTTTGGGGAGGTATTGAAATATGTGTATATCCTTGTCACAAATTCAAATAAAGATATCTACATCCAGGGAGGCCAATTCCAAGATCAGTGTGCATGGTTAATGACGATATAATTCAATTTCACTTTTATATCAGTAAGTAGCTGTAACAGAGCATCAATATTCATATATACGAATACGATATTTTACTACATGTTCTAGAAAAGTTTACATGGGTTTTTACACGCATGTATAACATTTTGTTTACCTCAATATTATCAATGGAATGATATATGTCTCGTCATTGGAAGACTGTTAGAACTACGCGTTTCATTCTTGGAAATATGTGTGTCAGTGTTAAGAGAAATCAAGTAACAAAACGTACAATCCGATTGTTAACAGTTAATATTTTTCACTTTAGAAATCTGTAATCAGGATCACAAAATTATTACAAAATCACTAAGCATACAAGTTACAAAACACCAGTTACTAATGTGTATTTACTAATAGATGCGAAGTGAACTCAATTATACTAATTTTCCTTTTATATGAACTAATCTTGGATCATATTCAATCCACTTTAAACGTATTAACTACATAAAGAGAAACTTACTCTGAAAATTATTTGTTGGCTATCGAATAATTACAACAAACATTAGTCTTTTCGGGTTCGATTCCCAGTAAGAGGGCATTAAAATTCAATCGCGTTACGTCACGTCTCATATAACCTATGTACAGCAATGGGATACTAAACTCCAACAACCAACATCAGTAAACATTCATTTTGAAACATAACTGCGAATTAATTAAAGTAAAACACATCAAAATTAAAATACCCTTTTCCGCTTTCTTTCATAAATAATTCTTCTTCTTTTTCGTAATATTGTAGGATGATGATTGAAGAATACATCTAAAATAAAATGATAGTTCGGTGACTTATCCGTTGGCAGATTTGTCCATTGGCAGATTTGGTAATTGGCGGATTTGGTAATTGGCGGATTTGGTAATTGGCGGATTTGGTAATTGGCGGATTTGTCAATTGGCAGATTTGTCCATTGGCAGATTTGTCCATTGGCAGATCTGTCCATTCTCACGATTGGCGCATTTGGTCATTTTCGCGATTGGCGCATTTGGTAATTGGCAGATTTGTCAATTGGCTGATTTGTCCATTTTCACAATTGGCGCATTTGGTCATTTTCGCGTTTGGCGCATTTGGTAATTGGCAGATTTGGTAATTGGCAGATTTGTCCATTTTCACAATTGGCGCATTTGGTCATTTTTGCGTTTGGCACATTTGGTAATTGGCAGATTTGGTAATTGGCAGATTTGTCAATTGGCAGATTTGTCCATTGGCGGATTTGTCCATTGGCAGATTTGTCCATTTTCACGATTGGCGCATTTGGTAATTGGCAGATTTGTCCTAGGCCCGTTTCTAAATGGAGCATATGTAGGCTGTTTGTAAACAGAAGCATATAATCATACGGGACATTACAATATAGATAGGTAGGGTTAATTTTTATTATTTTGGTTTCTCAGGGAGTTGACAAAGACATATCTGAACTTTCCTTACTCCTTGCAAAAGATCCAGGCGATTGCATTACCGAACATATGATATATATATATATATATATATATATATATATATATATATATATATATATATATGACGTGTACATTAATATGTGTAAAATAAGTTTATTCTTGCTGACTGAATCGAACTGATCACAATGTATGCTCACTCGCGTAAATTCAGGATCATTGCTGTATAATAAAAAGACAACTAACTTTAGTATGTAAAATAATAGTCATGGATTATTACTTCGAATTTTGTGTAGGCAATGTCGACTATAATTTTAGCCCATAAATATGATTTTAAAAAAAGAGGTTTATATTGATAGAAATGAAAAAAAAAATAGAACTTCTTACGTCATAGTTGAAGACAGGAAACAAAATGCTAAGTATGACAAAGGCCCATCAATGTAGCCTATAAGGTGCATGATTTTTGATAGCTATGTCTGTTTAGTATTATAACATGTAGAAACGTGCATTTTCTAGTGTTGCCAAAGCATTAATGTTTGACGATGACATCAAAAGAATACGTAGTGATAAGCAATAGTTGGATATGTTATAAATTAGGATGCTTGATTAGTGAAGATAGTGACTTTTTCTCAAATTGATGATTGCCTGACTGTGCTTAATGAGAAAGCGAATCCTAAGAAACGGATAGACTTCAGCAATTACAGAACTACAACTACTCTAGAAGCTACTAGATTTGTCTTGTTTCTGGTGTTTGTTATTAATTAGGTATAATTGTGCATGCGATATGTATTAGTATTAGGTATAATCAAAATACTAAAGTAATTATTTAACTTTGAAAAGTTAAAATATTTTAAAAATAAAGTTTCGCTACATAGATTGGAATTAAGACGCACAACTACAGACATGTGTTATTCTTCTTTTGATAACTGATCGAACATCTGAGTAACATTTGAACTACATACTTCTACTTAAGCATCTCCTTGACAAAATGAAATACTTAATCAGGTAATATGTTTAACTTGTACGAGGGTTCCACTGAAAGTTTCGGGGAAATGATAGAACGCAAGAACATCAAAGTACAAATTTCTTTTTATTGCTTTTGAAAGTACTCCCCCTGTGCAGCAATACATTGTTTCATGCGATAGAACCATACCTTGAAATAGTTATGCCACTCTGAATTTGGTACCTATGAAACATGCAGTTTGTATGCCTCGATGGCCTCTTCTGGAGTGCAAAAGCGCTTCTCACGCAACATGTTCTTGATTGTTGGGGAAAAAAAAATAAATCACTAGGGGCTAAATCAGGAGAATAAGCCGGATGTGTCATCATTTCAACGTTTTCCTGGTCCAGAAAATCAATTGTGGCACTGCTGTGTGCGAGCTGGCATTGTCGTGATGTAGAATGATTCGAGGGTTGGAGTTGGACTGTCTGCTCACATTCAGTACTTCTGGTAGACACCATTCTGCATTGACTGTTCTACGATTCTCCAATAGGACAGTTGCAATATGACCTGATTTACGAAAAAATTATGCAGTCATTTGTTTGGAGACACTCTGCGCACGAACAACTTTGATTGGTTTGGGTTCATCGCGGAAAACTCACACAGTAGATTGTCGCTTTTTTTCCGCTTCGTATGCATAAATCCACATTTCATCATTTGTTGCGATGTTAAACATCAAAGTAGATGAAACAAACTTGAACCGTTTCGTCATAGCTTCGCACCACTTTACACAGGCGTCTTTTTGTGCTTGAGTTAAATTGTGTGGGATCCAACGAGCGCCGAGTTTTTTCACACCTATATGATCATGCAATATTGTTTGTATTTGGTTTACGCCAATGCCTAAGGCTCCCTGAATTTCGCGATAAGTCACATGTCGATCAGTGTTAATTAATTCACGAACCGATGGCTATCGATGGACGACCTGCACGATCCTCATCACTCATGCTGACCCGACCACATCTGAATTAATAAAAACCACCTGTAAATTGTCATCTGGGATGTGGCTTCATCAGGAAAAGTAGCAGTCACCCGACAAACACACTCTTTCGAAAATCGTAATAAACCATGACACGGAAGTGCTCTCTCGTCAGGTCTATGTTTGATCACAATCACCTTACTTCAAACTGATGTCCTGCAACGACAAAGATTCCGAGTTACATACGATTTTGCATTAGACTGAACAAAGATGAACATTTATAACTACAACAAAATCTAATAGATTGCATTGTTCCCAGTACGTGATTCCTGAAACTTTCAGTGCAACCCTTGTAATCAATGAAAAGTGGAGGAAGGACTATTTTCAATTTATGCTTGACTCTACGTCCTTATCAAACACACAGATTAGAAGAACTGAATTCAACTATTTATGAGGGCACCGATCTACGCCACAACCTGAGTTGTGTGCAGCCTCTACACAGATCATACATGAAAGATCACCTCATCTACAACAAATTCTTCACAATCTTGGATTACAGGATCATGCCACAGTCCTAATTGAGGGGACTTTTTTTTTTTAAAAAATAAGTTTGTACAATACATAAAATAGGCTGTTTCAACATTTAGGGTGGTTATTATTCTAATCCAGATTTTAAGTAAGACTTAAATTTCCTACGCCAGACCTAAGTTCTATATTTTCTTCTTCATTAACTTGTGTTTTTGTTTCCTTCGCGTCTAACGTTCATTGCCGGCACCAAGGCTATATAAGACGTGGATATACAGCTTTACGTTAGTTTCAAACTACACATACTCATACTAGAAATTACATTACTTTTCCCTTATTAATTCTATATCGCACTCACTATCAGTGCCGGACTTACGTATAAGCTAAACAAGTTATAGCTTAGGGCCCCACTCTCTTGGGGACACAAAAAATTTAAAGGGAAAAAACTGGACGTAAATCTCCAAAAATAAAATAAAATAAAGAAAGTAAAATCTAAGTGCAGTAACAGTGTGCTTCTATGATGTAGGTGATGGGACCCCCTCCTGCTCTCTAAAATGTCACTTGACAAAGAACAGCAGGACATATAAAAGGATCGATTACCTTCAATAGCTTAGGGCCTCACTTAACCTAAATCCGGCTCTGCTCACTATAAGTAACAATTAAAAGCTATTTATCATTGATTTTAGCACACTCCGAGAACATACTATGATGGAAGATCTGAAAGTTAAACTACGTAGGCGTTTCAGCGTTGGTTTTCCTCTTTCTTCAGTGCGTATCTTTTACGTTTTGTCTTAAAAAATAAATTGTCCAGAATTTTAAATTTTAAAGAAATATGAATGTACTTAAATGGATACTTTAAATAATTTTGTAGGTACATATATTTCTGTAGCACTTCTAAACAAGATATCGCTTTCATAATGTTACATTGAAGAGGAAAACTATTTGGACTTTGTGTGTGGGGAGGGAGAGGTAAGACAGAAGGGGGGGGGGCACCACAATGATTTGATGTGACCCTGCAGATGTAACAGAGTTCTTGATATACTCTTTCCAGCACATTCTCGTGATCCGTATGCTATTTCTTGAATCCTTTCTGTGAGGTGTTACGTCATACAGCAAGCGCTTCACGAACACTATAAAAATGACCTTTTTATGATGTTCCAAATCTAAAACACACAAACCAACGAATTTGGAGGTAGTTTATTGAAAAAATTATCCCTGTCTGGAAAATTTGATCCAAGAATGAATCAACACCTGTTTACAATTGAAATGATATGTCTATGGAAGTGAGATGGGACACTATATTAATATAAAATGAAAGTAATCAGATGTTTCTACATCTGAGATATTAGTCATAGCTGTATTTGCAACGTCCAGAAAGGAATATCCAGGCATAGTGCTGTGGCGGTAAAGTGTGTTTACGTGACAGTACGCAGAAAACCTTCTGTGAAGCATGCATAGTTTCAATAACTTATTGGGACTTCTACGCACAAGATTGGCGGTAATACCTATTTAATGTGTCATTTCTGTGAAATATTCCTTTGCCACACTAAACGTATGCGATTCACGAAGTCTGGCTATTGTTGCAACTGACAACAAAAATGGAAGTATTTGCAATCTTCATTTACCGTGTGCACCAACTACAATCTGTATAGTTTCATAGAAAGTTTCTTTATGGACAAAACTTTTTAAACTGTCATTTACGGTATTTGGAATTCACGCGACGATTTACACATTGATTTTGCGGGCTCTTGTTGATGTATCGCTCTATGTTCTCTATATTGGCACCAGGACGCCTACTTCCTCTTCTGCATGCAAAATGAATCCATTTACGAAGTTCACATCAAGTTTGAATTCTTTTCCTCCTGTTTGGCTTTTTAGCGTACTTAGTCCGAAATTTTCGTCAAACATCTATGGCACTGTTATTTTTTGTGAAATTCCAACACCTAAAAAGCTTTCTTCACTGGAAGCTGCCATAACTAATGCCAGCTAACGGCAAATATCGAAAGTAAACTAGTCACATGTATTTCCATTGATATGACAACAAAACCCTTTTTAATATATTTTTTCAAACAATGAATGTGAAAGCGATATCGTCTAACAAAGTTTTGAAATTATTAGTTACGTATAGGCTCTGCACTGTATATTAAAATAAACATAATTGACATTAAATAAATAGCACGTTTTAGCAGCTAACAATTTACCTTAATATGATTGTAAGTACTTTATGTTATTATTTTGTTTCTTAATGTACTTTATTTGTTAACAAGTAATTTGAAACCTGAACTCATGTAGTAACAACATAATTTAATTTCAAATCAATGTTTTATTTTTTTATTTTTTAATTGTACGCATTCGATGAAAAATATGCTTTTAATAGGTTTAATTCAAGACGCACAGCTTTTGAACCCAATTAATTGCATGCTTAATGAAACCAGTTAACCGTGCCATATATTATACTAATTTCTAGTTTTGTATATACTATTTACACAGCATGAATTGGAAACAAAAAGCGAAATGATTTGACATTCAGTCACGACAGGGTCGTACTATATCTTCCAAGTTTTACAAATTTACTTGAGCAGGGCTGGATTAAGGGATGGGCTTCGATGGCTGTAGGCCCCGGGTCTCCAGGTGGACGGAGGCGTCCACTCTGATCAAAATCTTAAGTAGTTGTCTAAAAAGAATCATACAAGATACAACCATCATCATAAGATAAAATATGACTAAAAATGTATACTGACTATAAAATCTGGGCTAAGTGCCAAAATGAAAATGTTGAGTTAACTTCAGAACTGATGGGACATATATCCATGTGCTTTCATCTGGCGATTATTTGAACTACTTCCACAGTGAATACTAGACAGCCCGTTGTCCACTGAACAGTGTTAGGCGCATAGGCCACATTTTGACATTAAACCCAAATTTTCCATTTTTAGCACGTAGCACGGATTTTATTTTCAGTCTACAATTATGAAACAAATTTCTTCATTAGTTATATCCGTCGTCTTAATAAACTCGCAAAAATCGAGTTTTAATAAAGAAGATTAAATACAGTGCATGAAAATCGTAATTAATTTTTGAGGTACTCATTTTTTTTTATATATTTTTTATTTATTACACTTATATAATACGACAACTTTGATTTTTATGTATTTGGAAAGTTCCATTAGGTATATCATCTAATGTATGACACGGATGATGTAGAACTACGTGTATTGCTTAACTTTCTTACTGTACTTTCACAGAAACGTATTAGGCGAAGTCAGCAGGGGCCACATAGTTTTTCTAGCCCCGGGCCTCCAGACGAGTTAATTCGGCCCTGTACTTGAGTATGTGTTTCGAGTTCGCAATTAGACATAAACGTCTATAATCACACATTATGAACATCGGAACGATTTAACGTCAAATTAAAAAAAAAAAACAGGGATAGAATCCCACCTCAGTATTATATAGAGGGTGTTCTGAACCACCACCAACGAACTTTGGGAAATAATCCTCACACAAGTATTTTCAGAGTTGTAGTCTGCCAAAAATTAAATTGAACGATAAAATAAAAGTCATAAGTCGAAAATGAAATGTCCGATAAAAGAACATACTGATAATTTTGAGTCTAGATTCCATTAATGAACCATTAGTGAATGTAGAATAGGGGCGGTGACAGGTTCAGCCTCGAAGCATAGAAGGAAAATCTAGAAACGAAAAATGATAAAGAATTGAAGTCGGCGGCCTAGAACTTTGAAATGATGCATTTGTGCACCCACATTGGTCTATGTTTTTTTTTGTGTCTCTTCGTGTAAGGATTTATTTCTCACAGTGTTTGTTGTTTCTGAACATCTTGTAGAACATCGGCACAGCCCCACATCGCTTTTATCCACTGATCATTTCTTCTTGTCACTAATGTAACCAAGGAAGGATACCCTTCCTCCCCCTTTCTCTTTCCATGTTCAAAAAGACATGTAGAAATTACAGCAATAAAAAACATTCTTTTGACTACAGATATTCCATCTAGTAGGTCACTATTTGCTCATATTGCACAAAAATTGTACGTTTATTATTATTATTAGTTTGGTTTTATTCTTATTGTTATCAAGAAAGAAAGTAATGTTTAATTCATTCTCAATTGAAGATTACTGAATACTGTTAAATCCTTTCCGTTTATTATTCCAGTCTCAATATACAATGTTCACGGTAAATTAAATGGCTTTCTAGTCACTACCTTAAAAATATAGAAGACTACAAAACTAAATTGCGGAAAAATGTGAAATAATATGAAACCTGAAAAGTGGGTTTTAGCATTGTAACATCATTAGGTTAACCTTCAAAATTTAAATGGGTCCTCTTTTGCCACCGATCCTCTGCATTGATTCTTGCAATATGTCTGGCCCACTGTCACTTCAATGGCTTAACTTTTCTTGACAATGCTCGTCCTTCCTGTTATCTTGCTGATCCATGTTGTCTTCTGCGAATGATTCCCAGCATACTCCATGTTTTATTGTATAGTCAAAGATGCTGAATATGTGATTTCCTTCGTGTTCAGGTCTTCGATCCATATGTCAAAACAGATGGAATGCATTCATTGAAAATTGTATTCTTGGTGGCAATTTACTTTTCAATACAAAGCTCATCCTCCTGAGTACAATCCAATCTAACTTAACACGAATGTTATTTCTTTTCTTGATGCTGTATCCATGGATAACTTCTGCCTCAAGTAGACATATGTATTCACTTCTTCTAATACCGTATTTTCAGCTTTAATCTTTGATTTTCTTGCGAAGTTGTTCAACATTACTTAGGTCCAAGCGAACTACTTTCCTATTAATGAAAGGAGGAAATAACGACTGAAACTTAATTTTACACACTAAGTTCACAGTAGGTGCGAATTCAATAATACATAGAGGGAAAAAGTGAGTGACTGGACCGCCACTCGAACTCGGATCTTCGGCGTACCGTGCCGATACGTTAAACAGAAGAGCCACAACTCTTCCACCCTCATAATAATACAACCGTTAGCGGTGTTCTGAACATGGGACACTGGATTGTCAAACACAATAGCTAACTTGTGGTACAAGCCACGTGGTTTGAGTGAAAGAACACCGAAAAGTGTAGAAGAGTGTATGGCTCTTCTGGAGTAGTTAATGCTCCAAACATTCCGGGTTCGGGCTGCGGTCCACTCATACATTTTTTACTCTTTGTGCATTACAATTACTTTGCTTTTCAAATTAATCTCTTCTATCATGTCTTGAAAATCTGTGTTGCTGTTTTCGAAGATAATGTCATCAGCAAATGAAGATGGGTCAGATGTTCCATGTTTAAATTTATGCCTTTGTTCTCTCAATTACAAGAATCAAAACACATTCAAGTACGTCTTTAAAATCTTTGGAAGGATTATCAGCTTGTAACCCCTTTCCTAATTACAGTCTTGTGAGCTAAACTCACAATAGCTTGTTTAAAAATCTTACATCTAACACCACAAAAAATACACTATGAGCAATTCATATAAAACGCTTTATCAAATAAGGAGTGAAAGAAGGAAAAAAAGGAATTTACCTTTAAAAAACTTCATCCAACATGGAGGGAGAGAAGTAAGGGGAAAAAAAGGAGTTTACCTAAAACACTTCATAAGACAGGAAGTGAAAGAAATAAGGAAAAAAAGTTTCCCTAAAACGCTTCACCAGATAGCGAGTGAAAAAAGGGAAAAAAGGAGTCTACCTAAAACACTTCATCAGATAGGGAGTGAAAGAAGTAAGGGGAAAAGGAGTTTACCTAAAACACTTCATCAAATAGGGAGTGAAAGAAGTACGAGGGAAAAGGAGTTTACCTAAAACCCTTCATCAGATAGGGAGTGAAAGAAGGGGAAAAAAGGACTTTAGCTAAAACACACTATTAGATAGGGAGTGAAAGAAGTAAGGGAAAAGGAGTTTACCTGAAACACTCCATCAGATAGGAATGAAAGAAGTAAGGGAAAAAAGGAGTTTACTTAAAACCCTTCCATCAGATAGGGAGTGAAAGAAGTAAGGAAAAAAGAGTTTACCTAAAACACTTCATCAAATAGGGAGTGAAAGAAGTAAGGGGAATAAGGACTTTACCTAAAACACATTATTAGATAGCGAGTGAAAGAAGTAAGGGAAAAGGGAGTTTACCTGAAACACTACATCAGATAGGAATGAAAGAAGTAAGGAAAAAAAGGAGTTTACTTAAAACCCTTCATCAGATAGGGAGTGAAGTAAGGAAAAAAAAGAGTTTACCTAAAACACTTCATCAAATAGGGAGTGAAAGAAGTAAGGGGAAAAAGGACTTTACCTAAAACACATTATTAGATAGGAAGTGAAAGAAGTAAGGGGTAAATAGTAAAATGACAGACGGAAAACCTGAGAAGCATCTAGGTGGGCGCCATGTTGATATGTAGAGTCAATAATATTGTTGGGGATAGGAAGGAGAGCGTACACGATACACATACGATACACATACAATCTGCATTTACATGCACGGTCTTTTGTTCTCCATTTCCACATCTATAATATACACGATTGTTATATCAATGTTCATTTTTCATCATTTTGTAATAACTTTATCCAGCTGTTAAAATAATCCTCATTCTTCTGCTTATATTTAGCTATGTTATTTGAGTTATTTTCGAAACAAATGGAGAAGAATAATTGCTGCAGAACTATTGTTTATTTATTTTGCAAAACAGTGAAAATAGTTAATCCTTTATCTAAAAGTAACAAATTTATTACTGAATATACATCACCACAAAAGGATATGCTACACTACACGATGAGATCTGCTTCTCATTCCTCTGTAATTTGTGTATATAATTTAGCTTTTGTTTGGTGTCGATCTTAATCATTGAAAATTGCTTAATACTGTAAGATAGACTATGAAACGTATATATTTAGTGACCACAAGGGTACTTTATACTATAAAAATGAATTCTTAGAGAGGAATTAATGCGAAGGTTTTGGAGGATGATGTTAAACCACCACCTTCTTCAAACTTAAAATTCAATTAAAACCACCGGCTGATTACGAAAATTTAGCAAATAATATTCCCTTGCTTTATAGACCAAAGATTTTAATCCAGACTATAGTGAGCAAAGATCTAGCTACCTAATCTGCAAAAGATATTTTAAATTCAAAATCATTTGCGTGTTTATTAAACGTTGTTACATTACTTATTTATCAAAAGCTTCTTGAGTACATTGTTGCAAAAATGAAATGAAATGAAATGAAATGAAATCTTTAAGTTTTACGTCCCACGGTTATGCCGGTTAGGCTAAAGGAGACGGTGATGATGAGAGATGAATGAAATGGTGGAATGAAGAAAGTGGGATGAAACGGGAGAACCCCGAGAAAACCCACGAGCACAGTGTTTGTCCACCACAAAGTTCACTTGGCGGGGGCTGGGATCGAACCCGTGTTGCAAAAATGAGTCTCTGATTTCAAGACGTATATAGATAAGAAGTTTTTCATTAGTTACCATGATATTTTAAATGTACTGCATATTCTAAAATATAAAGATTACTGACAATTTATTTTTATTGAAAAAATGCTTACACAATGAACATGTAACGTTTTCTAATACCCTTTATGAGTCATTCCACGTCAATTCAACACAGAAAAGGATCATGTTGACAAATATTTTTTGGAAGTGATGTCTTTCGTGTGCCATCTTGATTATTTACTATGTTGGTACCATTATATTGGAGCAATATTTTTTTATTCAGAGATATTGAAGAGGGAGGTGTTTTGAAATATTCAAGGCCAGAGGTCAAGTTACCGTGAACATGAAATTTCTTAGAAACTGGTCATCTTGCATATCAGTTTAAAGCTCTGCTCATTAGCTTTCAAATGATAGCCAGTTTCATGGCTGTATCTCATTTAGAATATTATTGTCATTTATGTTCGGAGAAATGTACTGAAAATTTCATGAAATTTAAAAACGTTGAGGACCTGTAACTTTCCCCCAATTAAAATGTACATCTGCGAATTTGAGCTTTTATATCTTTCATGAGGGACATTCATTGAATCCACAACATCTGAAAGAAATTTGAGAGAGTCGGGTTCAGTGGTGTGTTGAATTGGCATGGAATGATTTTTATGCATATTTATCTTGAAGATGCGTAAGTGTCCAGCAGCATTTTACGTTAGATCACTACTACACTGCAAGCAAAAAAAGTTTGGAAATTGCTGTTCCGAACTATTTTCTGATTACAGATCAAAAAACAAAATTTATCAAATAAAAAAAATTAAATAATTACATATATTTATAATGGATTAAGTTTTAAAACGCACACATCTTAAACATTCCTGTTTTGGTAATATTTCTTCCTAAAGTTTCTTTCTCTTTTGTTTCGTTGTCCTATTAATTGTAGAAAATTTGTTTTGATTTAGTAAAAAAAAAAAAAAAAAAAAAAAAAAAATATTCTTGTTGAAACAGTCATGTCAGTTAACTTTGTAATGAATTAATTGAAAACCAGAGGGATTTACCTCCACCCTTCCCTGTCTTGATATTAAATTAATAAATTCCACTCACAAAGTTTTTTTGTTGTTTTCCACGTCCGTGATAACTTTAATTGTTAACGAATTGCTTAAATAAAATGAGAATGCAAAGAAGGCACACAGTTAACAAGAACAGAAAAGTTCTGTTTTATTTTGCAGGAAATTTATATCGGTATTTTGAAATAAAATTTGAGTATTTTTTAAAATTTTTTATCAAATTTTATTTATAGTTTCTTCTCATTAGTTTTCCAACTTATGTTACATGAATCGTAATTTACATTTATCGTAGCCACTTAATTTTTAAGACCTACATTTTTTTTCTTTTTTTCAATTAATATTGGCTGATTTCTATTGGACCGATATCGATATATTTATTGGTGCTTCTACGATACACTGAATTGAGCTCTTTCATGGCTATGTAGATAGTCTACGTGTCTTTGGCGCAGGAGATCCAGATTCGATTCCCACCGGGAGCGCATGTTGTTAAGATCCTACGTTAAACTGTAGGTCCACGTCAAGCGACGCTAAACTCAAATCAAAATCAAATATACCGAATTTATAACGAACGCATGAAAAATTTATATACCGAACTTAGAAAAACTCAATGAAAACGTTTTATCCTTTCGTTTTTCAAGTGTAATTTAAAAAAAAAATGTCAAAGACGTACTCAACCCACGCAAACTCAACTTGTAGACAGACTTAACCCAAGAACATGTCGGGTAGCAGGATTTCGTACCTTATCGAGAGAGAGAAAGAAAGAAAGAATATTACATCCATTACAATTATAGGTCTATTTTATATAATAGTATTATATAAAAGCTACAGCAGAATAACTTTCTACTATAAACGTAATCAACGAAGTTCTGTCGCTTTTTTTCTGGAGGTATGTGTTACACCGTGAGTTGAATGCAAAAGGAGATAAGACGAAAGTCAGTTGTTGATGTGGGCATATCCAACATACTACGTGGTTGTGGCAGTTCAATTACACCGTGAACTTGCGTAAGGAAAGTGAACATGGGACCTCCACAGAGCGTCATAAGGGATTGTATTCTGTACGAGTTCAAACTGGGGTCAATTGCCGATACAGCGGGGCAGAAGATATGCCAAGCCTTTGGTGAGGGTGTCGTGACTACGCGGACAGTGCAGCGTTGGTTTAACAAGTTTAAGGACGTGACGAAACACTCGAAGACGCACCATGTGCCGGACGAGCAACACATGTACAAAATGAAGATCTTCAGACAGCAATTGAGGCGAACAGTGGCCAGATATGTGAAGAACTGGGATTACAATTCAGTGTGAGTGGAGAAAAAATTCGGTAGCACCTCCATCAACTTGGGAAGCACTACAAGTTGGGTCGATGGGTCCCACATAATTTGACTCTGGGCCAGAAGGCAACGCGAGCAGACACCTGTGTATCTTTGCTGCCTTGCCCGAGGAAGGAACCATTTCTGGACAGGGTGATGAGAAGTGGGTTCTGTATGAAGCTCCACGGTGCCGTCATCATTGGTTAGCATCCCATGAACCGGTTCCAAAACAGCCGAAACCAGCACTGCACCAGACGAACGTCTTCCTGTGTGTTTGGTGGACTGCTCGCGGTAAGACTATCAGCTGGTCAGAGCATCAATGCAACTGTGTACTGTCAGCTGTTGAGCCGTGTACAAGAAAAACTCAAAACTCTGGAGCCAAAACTTCTGAATTGCAAAGGGTTGCTCCTGTTACAGGACAACGCTAAGCCCCACGTGACAAGGATGACCTGGGACACCCCTCTACGCCTTGGATGGGAACACTATTGCATCCGCCATACTTCCCGGCCATTGTACCGTCCGATTATCACCTGTTCCATTCCTTGGACAATCACTTTAGAGGACGCCAGTTCAAATCCATAGTAGAGGTGTAAAATGCACTTGATACCTTCTTCGCTTCACGGCCCACGAAATTCTACCACGATGGAATCCATGGCTTTCCAGAACGTTGGCAGAAGATCGTCGATGCTGATGGGGACTATTTTTGATCTTCCAAGTACGTCTTAGGTGACATATTGAAGTTTGAAAGTGGTTGGTGAAAAAGCGACAAAACTTTCTTGGTTACCTTTATAATTCATAGCATAATATCCTGTCACTTGGCATTAATGGGAACTAGACAATTGTATCATAATTACAAGTTGGCCATAAATCTATTGCCTTATTTCGTTTTTTTTTTTAAAGGAAATTGTTAAATATATCAATACACACACATACACACACACACACACACACACACAAAAAGAGTTGTTTCACAATCCCTGTTACAGCATTTGAGAGGTAAATCTACTCATGAAAAAACTATATGAAAGAAAATCGAAATTAGCTTCGTTTCTGTATTTGGGCTTTCGAAGATGAGAGAACATGAACTTTGAAACCATTACGACAAAATTATTAAAATTCTAGATGAAGGCACACCTGAATAGGCAATTGTCTAATTCACATTAACAAATGATGCACAAGGAATTTTTCATGTTATTTCTTTGCTGGGGGGATATTATTCCAGTCTTTCTATGGAAAACTACTTTCGTAGCATCTCCGAGAGTATTAGAAATCCTTTATTTTATATGGGAAAACTCTTTTCATAAAATCTCTGGAGTATTCGAGATTCTCTATTTTCTACGGAAGATTCATTCTGTAGCATCTCCAGAGAGTATTCGAGGTTCTCTACTTCTAAAACTCCTTCCCTAGCATCTCCATCGCCCTAAATTCGGTATCAGATCAGATTCAAAACCCAAAATTCTCCATTCGCCTTCCTATAATCGTAGGTTTTGTGCTAGGGATCTCGCTTTCATTTGTTACCATACTGCGAACCCCATAACTCCATGCTGACCTCTCTTTGTACAGTTTTTTTGGGGTCACTTTTTTTCTGAGTAGAATTACCTCCCAAACGTGTATCAACCATTACGAAATCACCATGAAATTGCTGTGTGATTAGACCTAATTAAACATATAGCCAAAATGCCTTCTATGATATTTTATTAAATATCTTCTAAATTAACAAACGCTTTTAAATTTTTAAACTTTAAATAATATCAAAACTTGATAAATCACTGTAAAATAATATCGAAACAATAAATAGTGATCAAAATACATATTCGGCTCCACTGAACAACTTACATGACTAGCACAACAGATAACTTTTTAATAAAACCTAACCTTTTTAATCTATTGAAGAATACATTTAAAGTGGGTTTTTCCCTCTTAATTCTCCCTTCCAAGAACACATAACCTGAGATCGGACCGTTATTCCACTATTTACTCTCTACAATATAAACTGGAGCATATTTTCTAGCCGATTGTACAACTGAAGCTCACGTGGGTGTTAGATTAATTAGAGAAAGAAGTCAAATTGTTTCACAAGGCAAACACAAGTACTGTAAAAAATTGTGGTAGATTAGTTACTAGCAAAAGTGTACCTAACATATATATATATATATATATATACAGGGTCGGATCCAGGATTCTCTGAAGGAGGGTGCACTACATTTTAATTAAATTTGAGTTTCTTAAATGCCTTTAGGCATCTGTGATGTGAATGGGGAATTGCTTTGGAAATGCTAAGTGTTTGCTCTCGATGAATTCTTTTCCTTCAATCTTCAGAAAATTGACTTAAACTATTGATTTTGCAAAACTCACTGCTAGCTTCTCACTTTTGGTAGTGTATATTTACAACGAAGGGGGAGGGGTGCATGTGCACCTTTGCACCCCCCTAAATCCGGCCCTGTATACATATACTTTTAAGAATAACTTGGGAGGGAACGAATCAATAAGTGAGATTGGTAATTATCACTTATTTATTATGTCCTCCAACCTCCAGCGGGCTAGGATGGAAGAATAAACTAAGATTCAAAAGAAATAGGAAACATGGGATAATCATACATGATCAAATCTCGAAACTACACTTTTGCCTCACCTCCTGTATTTTTAGCCAGCAAATATACGTTTACGAGATAGAATGTGAATTAATTGTATGCCATTTCTTCTTTTTCAAGTTGATAAAGTGAAAGTGTCGTTGGGTTACCAGATGCAATCCATCCACATTCCTAACAAACATGTTCGGAAACAAAATGATTTTCAACAAGATTTTCATTATTATTTGTGTAATTTGTTTCCATTAAAGTGTTTAGATCAACCTAAAGATCTTCAGTTGCGGCAAGTGACCTGCCAATAATGGCAGAATACCGATAATGATGATATGAAGTCCAGAACACGTATATTTAAATTCTAAAACTTCGTGATTCATCAGTTGTGAAAGCATGTGTTATAGCTTAGCTCACGAATCTCTGCCGCGATTGATACTAACGAATAATTTCCTCCAAGATAGATACCATTGAAGTAACTTAAGTATTTGTCTTGGAGGAAATTCTTCGGTGGCGTCAATCGCGACAGAGATTCGTGAACTAAGCTTTAACATGACGAAAAGAAAGATTTCCATCAGAATTAAAAAATGAAATGAAATATTTGTTTTACGTCCCACGATTATGCCGGCTAGGCTAAAGATGATGATGATGATTAAAGAATGAAATGTTGGAATGAAGAAAGTTGGAGGAATCGGGAGAATCCCGAAAAAAAAACACGCATATGGTGTTTGCCCACCACAAAGTTCACTTGGCGCGAGCTGGGATCAAAAAAAGGTCCCCAAACATCAGAGGTGAGCACCCTATCACAGTCACCTGCGGCCCTCCGCCAGAATTAAATTGCTAACACATTGGAAATGCTAAGTAAAGTGATTTCCAACTTGAAAATATACACGTAAAGAAAACTCTTTATTAAAAATCAAATTTCATTTTAATTCTTCTTCATTATTAGAAACAACAAAACTGAATTTGTACATGGATAGATTGTATAACGACTGATAACCCACCAATGCCAACCATCGTTGAAAAAAGAAATAAAAGGGGGGGGGGGGATTTCATATGATTAATTCACATTCTCTCGCAGCCATCACTTATATGAGAGAAGATATAGTATGATCAGTTTATTTTTCAGATTTGTATCTGATACTCTTGTGTATTCTGTTCTTTTGAACCTTTTTAGTTTACCTTATCGTCTTTCATAATATGGGGCATTTCCTAAGAAATATATGAAACATGATATTTATATCCTACTGAAAGTTTAAGTGAATACTACCCAAGTGATGCCGATAGTTTTCTCTCTTATGGGATTTCCCACAATTTGAGTACGATTATCGGCAATATCTATAGAATTAGATTAGCTCTATGAAAAAAGAAAGTCAAATTAGTGTCCACTTGTTCTGAAGTGTTTTGCAAAAGATATAAGGAGAGGATATGTACTTAGCACAGCGAATACTACATATGCTATACTTACCATTCGTGTGTTCTGCACACTAGATTATCATCATAAGCGTGCATTATATCGCTTTTCTTGAATAGATGTTGCTCTGATACTTTCTCTGGTGTGATGATTTTTTGATATTTCTCACTATTTTATAATACTTTCATTTGAAATACTGTATTTTGCATCCTCAAAAGTGTGTTTTTAACATAATGTATACTTCAGTGCATGATTTTCATGACTATTTTTTTTTTAAAATCTTAATGCATGTTAATATTTTTCGAGGTAGTGAAGTATCTTTCTAACAATGGGTCTTTGTCTACTATTTCAGTCGTAGATTGACAGCATCTCAGTGCCTGACCCATCCGTGGCTTAGAAGAAAACCGCCACCCCCTCCGGTACCCAAAATCGAAGAGCTGGATGTAACAAAAGACAATCTGCGAGTGTTTGTTGAACGATGGAATGATCACCCGAACAGTCCTTATGTTTTCGACACCTCTTGCCAGTCCATCTGTCTCTGCGTTCCTGAAGACCTCCAACACATTTCCTCACAGCATTCCTTGCACGGGATGTCTCCCTCACCCTGTGGCTCCATTTCCAGTTCTCCAGAATCTATTATTGACAATGACTTGATGGCACATTCTCCGCAGGATGGTTATTTCCACTATACCTTTGAGAAGAACACTATGATTCCCAACAAACATATGGATGGTTTTCAGTTTGGACGACGCCGAGCATCTGATAGCTCTTATCTGCTTAAACGACCTGACTTTGCAAGAGTTAACCTAGCAGACGAAATTAGAAAACTATCAGACAAATTATTTCAAATGGTTTCTCAAAATAATGATGCTGCTAATAATAATAATACTGAAACTAATACAGTGCTATCTTCGTCTTCAGAAACTACTACATCATCTACTATTAACACAACAACAAATATTACAACTGCGTCAACCACGACTCGAAGTAAAGTTTCGGAAAAGCACTCCTTTTTGGAGACTAAGGTCGAAAATAGTTACAGTTCCTATCCGTTTTCAAGTCCTATATATTCTAGTAAACTTACAATTCCAGTCGCTTTTCGAGATCAAGCTACAGACAAATCTAAACCAACTGAGGAACACGCTCAGAAGCAAGAAAGAGCATCCTCTTCCTCCAGAACTAACACAAAATTCAAGTTTTCTACTTTAAACAGAGAGGTTCCCAATACACCTTTCAACAGAGGAGGGACTGGAAATTTTATGTTCTTTACAAACCGCTTGCCGACAATATTTCAATCCAGTGCCGAGCAGTTTGATGGCAGCACAACATCTTTGGCATCTACCACCACTCAACCCCAATCCCCAATCAAATCGCCACCTACAAGCCCCATTCGATGTCTGTCTTCCGCCTCAAGTCATTCAGCACCTTCCACTCCCATGCACTCACCTCCCAAACAAACCTCAGAGTTCAATTTTCTGAAAGATAGTGTTACCAATGATATGTTGACACGATTTCTTAATAAATGGGAAAAAGAACAAGAATCTACGTCAACCACTACCACAGCTCCGAGAACTGTATCTTCAGTGGATAACTGTCGCAAAACACTCTCCAAGGAATGGTCAGAAGTCGAGTTAACCATGCAGTCGTTGGGTCAAAGAACGATGAGAACATTATCCAATCATTTTGAGTCTTCTCAGAGTGAATTTAACAGCAGTATGGAGAAAAAGTCTAGCATTCATCATAACCTTTCGCAGCTTGGAATATGAAAGCAAATTACTAAAACGAACTTTTTTGTACTTAATATCAAAATAATTACTCATTATCGTGTCACTGTCTCCCTGTTTATCTAACAGTATAATTTTGTTGTCTTTAGCCAACGAATGACACCAACGCAAAGCCTCCAGCACCAATGGCTGAAAAGTCAACGAGGACAAAGTTTAAACAAGAAGAAACTGAAACGCTATGTGATCAAGAAGCGATGGATCAAAGCAGTGAACACTATAATAGCATTAAAAAGAATGGGCGCACGTCTTGAGCGAGAATTGTGAAGTTTAAATATAATTAAATATAATGTATAATGTTAAGAACTACTTTCTTTTTGGTTGTTTGTTGAATATATATAAATATTGTACATATATGTCTGTACAGATCTTTCCTATGTATATCTTCACCGTGCGTGATTGTTGTTGAAAGTTTTTTTGATATTCAGTATGTAATAAAATCTGTTTTTTGTATATAAGAGATTTTTATTTATTTTTTTTCTTTAACTGTGTTATGTTTAATATTTTTTATCTTCAGATCATGGATCAAGAAGGCAGTCACATAAAACCTATAATAAATACTGAAGTTTTACAAGAAGAGTTTTCGTGTTTACTGAAGCAGTTGATCATGTGATATACTTTACAACAGCCGTACATTTTGATTTACTTTATGCTTCGAAGCTAAGGAAGACGGCGGTAAAAACAATGAATGAAAGAAGTAGGAGGGACTAGGAGAACCCCGAGAAAACCCACGCACACGGTGTTTGTCCACCACAATGTACACTTGGCACGAGCTGGGATCAAACTAGGAACTCCACACACCATAGGTAAATATTCTACCATTAAGCCACCGCGTCCTTGCCAGTGGTATTGGAATCAAGTACAAAGTGTGATAAAAGAAATATGGTGAATGTAAAAGTGAAATGAAATCTTTGAATTTTACGTCCCACGGTTATGCCAGTTAGGCTAAAGGAGACAGTGATTATGAGAAATGAATGAAATGGTGGAATGAAGAAAGTGGGAGGAAATGGGAGAACCCCGAGAAAACCCACGCACACGGTGTTTGTCCACCACAAAGTTCACTTGGCGGGGGTGGGGATCGAACCCAAGACCCCAAGCACCAGAGGTGAACGCTTTACCACTGAGCCACCGCGGCCCCCACGGTGAATGTAGTTGCACAGTGCCATCTATTGACGATGTATTCATTTCAACTAGTAAGTCCGGTACCCTAAACCTTTGGTATAGTCAATTCGAGTTTGAACGAGTTGCGCCATGTTAATTTGATTTCAGAGACAGAAGAGTGAGGACGAGTTAAAAGTGTCTGTCGTGCGCCAACATTAAGTTCTGTTCTAAACTGCAAAAAGTGCCAAGCTCACGAAATGTCAAAATCAGTGTATGACGATGAAGCGGTAGTACTGAAGACTGTTTATAAATATGAGCGACTCAATAGCGGCAAGGAGTCGGTTGAAAACGGGCAACGATTGAGACGTCCTTCGACGTCAAAAAACATATGAAAACGTGCAAAAAGTGGCAGAAATGATTTGTTCAAACAGACGAATGACTATTCGAGAGCTTTCCGAAGAACTAAGCATCTCGTTTGAGTCCGTGAAAAGCATTTTAACCGCCGATTAAATGGGCAAATGGCTTCCTTCTTCACACGAAAATGCGCCGTGCCATATCTTGCTTTTGATCCGTGAGTTTTTGGCCGAAAAATTATTCCTGTCTGTCCACATTTGCTGTGCTCTCCAGATATAAGCACCATGCGACTTCTGGATCTACCGAAAAATTAAAACTATCCTTAGAGGAAAACGTTTTGACATTGAGAGGGTCACGACAGAGCAGCTAAACGCCCTTCAAACGAAGCCTTCCAGAAATGCTTCCAGTCATGGATTCTACGTTGGGATAAGTTCATTGCTAGTCAGGGACAGTACTTTGAAGGAGATAAAATAAAATTCTATATAAGCTTCTTATTTTGTTTCTAATAAAAGTATTCACTGTTTTTTGATCACACCTCGTATAAAACAAAGAAATTTTGAGGACAAGATTCGTTTGCAAAACAATGCCATTTTTTCCAGAACGAACTGCGATTTTGTACAGAAACATACAAAAAGATAATAATTCAGTATATATTGTTTTCTGAACGATAACAATAAAAACTCAATGGAATTATCTTTCGCTGAAGAACAAAAATGTAATATAAACAAGGTGTATTTTACTACAATTCTGCGTTCATAACCAAATTCAGTTCTTAACTAATGATATGCATAAAGAACACACACACAAATACTGTGATCATGATGTTCAAATAAAACTAGCACCTTTTCTGGAGTAACGGCTTTAAAATGAATAAAACAACAGATTAAACAACTTACTTCAAATCACTTGCTACACGTATGAGGTAAGTGGAAGCACAGTGACAGTAGAGCCCTCATCTCTAGTGCGAGAATCCTTAGACTGTGGTAGGCATAATCATATCCGTAATCATAATTCGTCTCTTTTAGCCTAAATGACATAATTGTGAAACATTATAACAAAGACTTGGTTTTACGCATGCAAAAAAGGAAAAGAAAGAAAGAGCAGGGTTTCTAGAATAGTATCATAAATTTGAGAAAATAAAAATAAGAAAAAAAGAATAAATCCACTACATTTTTAGTACTCGAAAAATATATAAAGATGGACATGAACTCTACATCAGGAAGTAACATTAACAGCAAGTGGCGCATCCATGTAGAAAAAATAAATGATCCCATGTTCCACTTGTAAGGTACTCAAGTTGCAACCCATCTTTTAGCTAAAATCAAGAGATCTTAAGAAAAAGACTTATCAAATATTTCCTGTAGAATATTGTATTGTGCGGAGCAGAATGGAAGGGGCTAGGTGGAACGAAAAAGTAATCAAAAAGTTAAAGTATAACTCCTTTGTAAACTTTCCAGAACTTCTGTAAAATGTTAATGTAGATTGTTAGTGCCTGCATTAAGGGCACAAACAGAAGTTACGCGGATTTATAAAGTCAGCGCCACCCATAATTGATTGTACTTATTCTGCGTTTAGCAATAGTAAACTTAACAAATGCGATTGTAGTACTGCATAGTATTACTAGTAATTTGCATAAGGATGTCCTTAATGTTTTCAGGAATAACACATTGTTGTAGGAACTCATCAACACACAATATGAGAATTAAAACATTTACATGACTACCGAATTAGTACTACCCTTATATAATGCGCAGAATTATTTTTCCTTTTAAAAATGTTGGCAGATAGACGCGCATTATACAGGGAAAAATACGTTAATTTATCCTTAGCGATAATTTTGGTTGAATATTTTACAATCATCTGCAGGCCGATTCCTGAAAAATAGATGGAACATTAATTAGTTACATCTTGCTAAATGTCTTCTTTTCTTAATCTATGAAGACTTTTATTTGTAGAGTGCCCAAACTTGCAAATAAACTTGAACACTCTTGTCCTAAACACAACAATTAAGCAGTACGAGGAGTATCAAAACGTTTAAATGTCTCTAAGCATTCCATCAAAGATGTCGAAATTTTACAGAAGACATAATTTATGGTGCAAACATTAGTATACGAAATTTACTAACCACAACGAAAGGTCCAAAACTGAATATAGATCAAGGAAACATAGACAAACAATAGAATTTTATAATACAGAACTTTACCCCAAAACAGAAATTACAATTCTGTACATGTACACTCATGTCCAAAATTATTGTCGCATGTCTATAAATACGTTGTTGTAGGAACATAATTTGATAACGAATTCGCCAGGTATTTCTTATAATGTTAGTATGTGTATAATTGGCAAAGACATGTATGTGGCATATTTCATGTCAAAAGAGCAGTAAATAAGAACAATAAAACGAAAATAAAACTTAATTGTCCATTTAGCAACATTCTGTTTTACTCATTCTAATTTTCATATTTATAATTCTTTCCCTATGAAATTCACCACAAATATACATTTCCCGATTATACATATAGTATCAGTATTAAAAGTGCCGTTCAAAATCATTAGCAAATTATATTCTTATAAGAAGACAGTTATAGATATGCGACAATCATTTTGGACATGAGTGTACATAGCGTAACATTTCCGTAAATACTAAGATATACACAGAAATAGAGTTTAGTAATAACAATTCTTTACAAGAAAAATCCTAACAAATCGAGGATGTTAACGTGAACCAAGGTGGCAGCTACAGTTAACTGTTATTTATAGCGTGTTACGATCATTTCTCCTCAAATATTTTTGAGATTTACACGAGTCTACTTTAAGCACACTATCGATAAAAAGACACTTCACAAATCATGAAAGAGACGATGTGTTGCAAGATGTAACTAGTTCTCAACCTAACTACTAACTCTCAGAAAATCCATACACACTCTCTCTTGAAGTCGGTGTTCTTTCACTTTGACCAAATCGTTCGAATAACATATCGGCACGGTACGTCGAAGACCCTGGGTTCGGATCTCGGTCCAGTCATGGACTTTTCACTTTTTATGTATCATTTAAAAGTTCCAATTAAACAAGAATAGTAGAACACTTGACAAACAATGCGATTACATTATTAAGCTCAGAAATAATATTAATTACTAAATTTATTAATTCGAATTTGTGCGTACTTTTCGAGCATTTTTTAACACTACGCAGATATCAGATACTACGCAGGATTGGCAACACTGAAACAAAGGCGAGAAGAAGTTAAAAAAATAATAATAGTGTGCACCTGATTAAAAATCCGTACAGTAAGTATTGTTCATTTTCATATTTAGTGGAATTTTTAGTTACAGGACTCATTAGTGTTTTAACAGGAATTAGGATTATAGTCTACTCCAAAAGAAGAAAGACGAAATAGAAACTGTAAACTCCCAGCACTTAGAAGTCGAAATCTTCGACATAGAAACAAACAACACGCATTCCAAAAAGTGGTGATCTTTATTGTAGCCATAATTTGTGTATTGTCTCCTAAACAACGAGTCACCCTGCCTGGTATAAATTCAGGAAAATTTGATACATAATACCCAAACAATTTATCCTTGTATCACTTTTCGTATTTTCTTGATATCCTTCATGTTCACACCTATTTATGATGCAGCTTTTGTGTGAAAAATTGGGTCATACGAATATTGTGATCTACAGAATATTTCATCAACAGTATCATCCAACAGAAAAATGTAAGCAAAAGGCTAATACTCTGCACAGAAAACAAACCACTTCTCTAGAAGGTACTTTCGGAGAACATTATCTCCACCTTAGCGTAGTCACAATTCGAAAAGAATTTAAAACATGGGGAGAAATGTGGATGGATAAAAATGGTTAAAAAGGATTTTAAAATATGCTAAGAATAAATCTTCTTGTCGGACATAACAGATATTAATGATAATTCAATTGTCACTGTTTACTGTTTTTATTAATATTATTATTACCTTCCAGACGGCGGAAATGAATAGCAACAATATTGGTAATAAAAAGACAGTTTGCAATGACAAGGGAGTTACCATTAAAAAATATTTTATGTTCGACACGAAAATTTACGCTTCGCATGTTTTAAATCCTTTTTAACCATTTTTACCCATCCACATTTCTCTCCATGTTTTAAATCCTTCCGAACTGTGACTAGACTGAAGATGGAAATAATGTTCTCTGAAAGTGCTTCCTACAGGAGTAGTTTGTCTTTTGCGGTAAGTATTAGCCTTTTGCTTACATTTTTCTAAATATTATCACCGCTTGCAACACACTGATAATATCATCCAATGCTTATACGTGTAAGCCATATTGCAGAACTCCGGCAGTTCACGTTTCAAATGGTTTAAACAAATATACATGGTGTTCGAAAATTCAATGCTGAAAGTGTCGCAAAAACTATATATAGTTTAGTATATCATTTTCAGACATTTACTCAGTTCAACTCAACATCTTAACATTATGCTGTCGCTGTAGCTCATATCTGTAGAAACATACAAGAAAATGTCAAACAAGAAAGTTTTCCCAGCTAGCGATTGACAAGGCGTCAATGAAAACACTGTTTTATTAATACGGGACGCCGACAATAATAGGTAGGGTAAGAAGAAAAGGAGTATCTCTTCTCCATGCGTTGTTATTGTTACTACTACTACTACTAAAATTTCTTCTTCTTCTTTCTCTTTTTTTTTAATTGTTGCAAATCAATCCATGCAAACAAAGGTGATCCTCAAAAGGTGTCGTTTTAATTCTAGGTTTACTGCTACTACTTTCAAAAACACCACTCATAAAGATCTCTTACCTGGATTTTGCAGGAAATTAACAAATAAAAAGGCAGCAACAATTAACGACTTCTCATTTTCATAATTAGTTCTAAATATATATATTTTTTTTATTTTCATAATATAAAAATATTTTTCATAAAGCATTTTTGTCTTTCTCTTTACAACTTTTAGTTTCAAAATATAAACATCACTGTTTCTTCAGTATCAAATCCATGTATGCTCCAGACAGTAAGTCTTCTTGTAACACACCGAGCTCCTCCATTAACTTTTGGGCAATAGCTTCTCCTTCCTCTGGAGTCTGATCATCAGCAAGCATTACCTACAGTCAAAACCAACAATTATTTTAACTATATGATGATGCAACGGAATGTTGTTAGCTAACAAAAATTCGTACTTAGAACTTCGTTCAATTTTTTAACCGCCGACATTACATTTCAAACTCTTAGGCTTCTTCTGCTCACAAATATAGAAACTGGTTTCAATAAATACCCATGCTATGTAAAACTGTGTTGTTCGAGCATTTTTTTACAATAGGTTTGAATTGAATTCATTCATGATTAAAAAAAAAAAAAAAAAAAAAAAAGAATTTGATGAAATGATAATTTTGGAGAAAACTGCAGAGCCCGAGAAAACAAACGCACGTATAAGATGTTATCTACAACAAACTCACAGAACCTGGGATCGAATCAGGAATTCCTAGCACCAAATATGATCCATCTATCACCCCACGTAACCGTGCCCCAAATTCTTCATTTGAAAAATGTCCCAAGTTCACCGGAGTATTTTTTTCAGGAAGAAAACTAAATATTATAATACTGAATACTTTTGTTTGGAAGTGCTTGTTACTGGTTTCATAATGTTCCTTGTTGTCCTTCCTTAAAGTTGCAACTGCATGAAACACATATATCAAGGTTAAACATATGTATATACGTATATGTCTGTTCACTTGGAATGATCTTCAATTCAAGTTCTCAATTTGAAATATCTTTGTGTTAAGTACCGTTACATGTTCAAAGTATGAATGAGTGGTTATACTTTAATATACTAATGAAAAATGTAAAACTCAACTTATATCTGAGAGTCTGTACCCCCACCCCCCTCCAAAAAAAAATCTGAAATGATGCCACTGTGTTATGTTATAATATTGTTGAATGATTGTTGTGATTTACATAAAAATGTACCGAAATCAAACAGCTAAAAGAATGTATTGACGCACCGACTTCAAAGGCTGGCAAGAAGGTCCAATAATGTCATTAAATGTCTGAAAGGGGCACGGTGGCTCAGTGGTAGAGTGTCTACCTCTGGTGTTGCGTGGGGTCCCTGGTTCGATCCCCGATCAAATAAGTTTGTGGTGACTAACATCGTGTCCGTGAGTTTTCTCAGAATATTCGTTTCCTCCCATATTCCCATTCCACCAATTCTTACATCCTCATTCTTTTGCCTCAATTATCCGTCTCCCTTAGAATAAACGGCATAATCGTGGGACGTTAAACTGTAAGATAAATGTCTGGGAGGCGAATAACTTTGGTTTCTCATTGTTTGCAACTAAGGTCAAATAAAATATTATTATAGCAGGATAAAATCTTTCTAAGTCATTCAGTTTTCCATTGTAGCGATGTGATTCGCTTGGACACAAAAACGTCCTAAACCCCACAATAGAGTTGAATAACATCCCAAGTCCTTTGACTTGGGATCGTGTTCTATTCAGCAGAAATTATTCTACATTAAAAAAGAGGTTTCTGAGTTGGACTTAGGGTGTAATATTACGCAAGTGAATAGCCCTTGGACCATAGATGTCGACGAATTATTTATTTAAAAAAACTGAAAATAAGGGGAAAAGGGTGGACACGGTATGTTTTTCAATTCAAGTCAATTATAGTTAATATTGTATTATTCGGTAGAGTAACGTACACAGGTTTTCCTTCACCTTTTTTAAATTATCGAAGATGTTTATACAGTTTGTACACAAGATTACAAATAAGTAGGCCACTAAAAGTTCTTTCCTCTATAATGGAATCTCCTGCCCGTTGCAGCTTGAAGAGATAGGTAAGATACGACAAATTAACAACTGATGACTTCTGCCTCAAAATGTCCGCTTATACAGCCACTCTTAGGAGCCGGAGCCTGTCGAGGTATTAAAGGAATCCTCTTCGCATCTCTCCGTATTCCAACGGTGTGAAATATCAGAACACAACACTAGACTTGACTTATACAGTATTGCCATCTATACATGCAGATGTGTTGTGTACCACTTTTCTTTAATTATTTTTGAACATCTGAATTGGGAAATTTATTGCCAGTTTGTAAATATGTGTAATAATATAAACCGCGTTAGAGCAAAGTCATTTATGCAAGGTATTCCTGTGTATAAAGTAGGCGCGAAGAAGATTAAACAAAGTGATGAGTACGAATTTTTGTTAGTTGTCACACTACATATAGAGTGCAAAGCAGCTTATTTAAATTAAAAAATCCTTCATACCGTACTTGAAATATTGAAATTTAGATATAGTTTAATTTATTTTTCTTTTTAATTAATAAGTAATTTACTTTGCTCAAATATATTTTTCAACATATATTATCGAAACATAAATAATTAACTTCAATAATAATACAATATATGGAATATTAAACACACACACCAAGAAAGAAAGAAAGAAAACAAAAAAAAAGCTCCGTTGAAGACCAAATGTTAAGGCTACAACTCAGAAGAAATGGAAGGCCTGTCTGCTGTCTGTTGGTTATCAGTTATCATTGGCTAACTAATTTACGGGAAATAGGGAATATTGTAAATAATATTTTATTCGATAGTATAATTTTCATTGAGCAGCAAGCATTCATGTGCTTCCTGTACAGTAACCACACCATTCTGTTACAGATTTTGCTTAGAGCTACTATGTATACTTTAACTCGCTGGCGCCGACTTACGGAAATTTCCTGTTTCACATCCCTCCCTCCCGTTTCTTCTCTACTAACTCAAATGTTAGTGTGTATGGTGAATACTTTATCACTATGTACTTTGACTGGTCATTAATAGATGGTATCACTATGCAGCACTTTCCTATTAGTCCTAAATTATTATAAAATACAATGTGCAATGTGTCAGTTTTTAAAAAATGTTATATTAATTTCCAGAAAACGTATGTGCTAATAGGTTAATGTTTTTTTTGTTTACACAGAGGAGTTAGACATTCACGACTGGACCAAGCACCGAACTCGCCTTACGGTTAAAGCATCGGCACGGTAAGCAGAAGACGCGGGTTTGATCTTCGGCCCAGCCATGTATTTTTTTCACTCTTTATATATAATTGAATTCGCACCTATAGAGAAATTGTTGTGATCCAAAAATCGGTTACTTCCTGCTTTTATCATATGTAATTCTGTTGTTAGTAAATGAAGTTGATATCACATTTCAAATTACGGATTGAAATGCTAAATTCTAAACAGTATGTAAAAATAAGTTAATGTCTTACAAATATGTTAAGCTGATGCTGAAGCGAGATGTTTAATGGTCAATATTTAGCAACCAAGCATGAGATATTGGTGTTAGAAATGTTCCAATTCGAAAATATAACGGAAAAGATCACAAAACCTTGCTACATACATTCTTGTTGGCAGTATGGGAAAATTGCTCAATCAAGGGACATAACATCTACACCCTCACGAATTTCCTGGACATATTTCTCTTCCTTTCAGTAAAACATTTTTTTTTTTTTCAAGGGAGATTTGAATACCATGAAATAATTGCATAAGGAAACGAAACAAGTTAGTGAGAAGGTCATTTTTGTTTTCGTGTTCAAAAGTAATTTTTATTTTCGAGATTTAGAACTATTTTTATTGCGGCACGTTAAGTGGAAGTGACAAGCAAATACTGTAGTATATTTATAACGTGTAACTACTCTTTCTGAATGTACTTTAAATTACTATGTACATAACTTTAAATTATTATGTACTTAACATACAAAGTGAAAAAGTGACTGGCTGTACCGAGACTAAAACCCGAGACCTTCAGAATACTATGCCGATGTGTTAACCAATACGCCACCGAGTCCGCTTCCCAGAACAGTCACTCACTCTCACTCTCGAAGTCGGTGCTCTCATTGCAAAGATATGAATTGCAATAAAAATTAAACCATAATTAAGTGCCAAGTGTTATTATTTGCTGTCTGTTTATTTAAAAGCTTGTATAAGTTCTAGATTATTTCTGTTGTTCAGATTGGAGTTTGGTATATGAATCTGTTCAGAAGCTTAAAAACCTTTCTTTTTTCTCCTTTAAGACTCGAAGAGAAAAGGAAAAGTTAAAACAACGGCAGATCAAAAACTTAAGTCAGTAAGTCTAAACAGACACGTAATTTCCCAAATAATTAACTATATCAAATTTTATGAAGTCGTTGCGTTAGGACTAATCCTGATGGTTTTAGAGATCTTATAGATTTTACCTCCGAACTAGATTCAGTCTCAAAACACCAACTGACAAAAGAAGGCTATTCAGTTCAAAAGGACATCTAAAAATGATGCTCTAAATGATTCCAGTACATGTTGGAGTTGTACTGAGATGCTATTACGAAAGAAACAAAAGATGCTAATTGTGATACTATACTACCGGACAAAACTCCACTTCTGCTTTTCAAATGGTGATAGTATTCCAAAATGTATCACAGTGTGGTAGCCCTGTCAATCGATTTTGAACTTTTACAAATCTAAACAGTCAAAGGTGAGCGTGTATGAAAATCTAGTTGGGTCACGAACCGCCACTGAGGTCAACTGCCTTCATCTGTAAACACATCTACAAGATTTTTATATATATATATATATATATATATATATATATATATATAAATATATAAAACTTCTCCAGACATGACTGGCAGAATTCCGTGCGTGGGGGAAAATCAGTTTTGGACATGTTTTGTACCTGCTGCACATGGTGAGGGTAGAACTTGGTACGAATTTTGTTGAATTTTATTCTAAATCACTTACCTCCAATTCCATAAAATTTCCTAATCCCTCAACGTCATCAACATGAACTCTTGTTTGACCAACCATGTACAATTTCCTGGTCTTCTTGACCACACCTTTTACTCCTAAAGCTTCTGATAGAACAGCTTTCAAATCCTTGGACTGTTCTGTTTGGCATTTTTTATAATGACTAGTCTTTGGTCCCTCGGCATCTGGGCGGTCGTAAAATATCAACTCCCCATTTCCATCCTGTAATTAAAAAAAAAAAAAAAAAAAAAAAACTCTTATTACAAAACCTGTTTTTTTTAATCTTTCACAATATTCTGTCTTCTTCTAAATTTAAGACGATACGAGGGCTGCTATATATATTTCTGGCCTAATAATGAAAATACGAATATTTATCAACGAAAATGGTTTTATTGTTTTTCAAAATATTCTCCATCAAGATTTATACACTTTTGCATGCGCTCAAACCAATTTTCGAAGCACTTTTTCCACTCCGATTGAGACACCTCCAAAACATGGTTTTTGAATGCTTCAACAGCATTTTCTGGCGACGAAAATCGTTGACCACGCATTTTTTTCTTGATGTGTGGGAATAAAAAGAAGTCATTGGGTGCCAAGTCAGGGCTGTACGGCGGATGACCCATCACTTCGACGTTTTGGCCGGTCAAAAATGCGCTGGTTTGAGCCGATGTGTGAGAGCTCGCATTGTCATGGTGCACAATGATTCGTCTTCTCTTGTTCATTTTTCGAATTTCTCCGAAGACTTCAGGCAAACAAATGGTGGTGTACCACTCAGAATTGACCGTCCTACGTTGCTCAAGCGGAACAGTCGCCACATGACCAGTTATGCCGAAGAAACAGGCGACCATTTGCTTCGAAGTGCTTCTTCCACGAACAACTTTCGTTGGATTTGGCTCGTCTTGGAAGACCCACACGGTCGATTGCTGTTTTGTTTCGGGCTCATACGCATAGATCCATGATTCGTCACCTGTGACGATCTTATAAACGTCTTTTGAAGCACCGCGATCGTATTTTTTCAGCATTTCTTTACACCAATCCACACGAGCTTTCTTTTGAGCGATTGTCAAATTGTGCGGGATCCAACGAGAACAAACCTTTTTTACGGCCAGGTGTTCATGCAATATCGAATGTATGCTGGTGGAAGAAATGCCTAGGCATGCCTCTATCTCACGGTAAGTCACATGACGGTCTTGCATTATCAGTTCACGTACGGCATCGATGTTTTCTGGCACAACGGCTGTTTTTGGACGACCTTCACGGAATTCGTCTTTGAGCGAGCGTCGGCCACGATTGAATTCGTTGTACCAGTTTTTCACAGTGCTATAGGATGGTGCTTCGTCGCCATACAAAGATTTAAGTTCATCGATGCACTCTTGTCGTGATAATCCACGTCGAAAGTTGTGAAAAATGATCGCACGAAAATGTTCACGAGTTAATTCCATTTTTTTGCCAAGTTGATTTCTTCAAGTACCTGTAAAAGAAAAAAAAATTGTCGTAAGTCAAAAAGTTCTGAGTACATTTATGCTACAAAATGTCAAACTTTCCAATGGAAATGTCAGATTGCACCTGGCAACACTTAGTGTTGCCTAGGCCAGAAATATATATAGCAACCCTCGTATGGTAATTGTCAGCTGGCTCAAACCAAAATTGATCATTTGAATAGAAGGAACGAGGCGAACCAGGGTGAGGCTTAGTACATCTGCTCCTTTATTCAAAGTAATGCTATAACCCCTCCCTCCTCACATAAGAGAAAAAAAGGTATGTCAATGCTTGGAAGTTAACACGTTGACTGCCACAACGAAATCGGGTAAAATAAACCGTCAGGACATTTTTTGTTGGAGGAAAATACATATCAAAATTATCAAAAACTTTGTGGAAAAAGAAATTTTCAGAAGCCGGAAACCAAGTATACCGAACATCTTTCTGAAGCCGTAAAAATATACTTCATCATTTAGACCTACATGCTTGTGCATCATCGGTGATTCATACAACACAAAGCGTGTGAATCATATAATGCACATGGTTCTGCGAAGTAAGGCCACTGGGAATCTTCGGTGATGCACATTGCAGCCAATGTGTTAAACAAGGTATTGTTAACACATTACAACATCCCAACTTACCTAAACAACCTAAACAACCTCAATGGTAAGTTGGGATGCATAACAAACCTTGTATGCACATAAGACAACGCCTGTATGAAAACCAATAAAGATGACCAATTCTAGATCGAACCTAGGACTCAAGTATTGGGTGTTGTAGAGACTTTAATAGCAGAATGTACTACAAGAGAGCAAACAAAGGTGGATGTTGAATAGAGAAATTGTAAAATAAGGCCAAATATTTTTAATTTATCCTCTCTCTCTTTTGTTCTTTCATTCTATCTTTAACCAATATGAACAAATATGGGGTAGGTGCAGCCCAACAGTTGTCTAGGAAACTCAAGATAAGGAGCCCTGTACGCCTGCGATTAGTGGTATCCAAACCACCGGAAATTGAACCCAGTACCTCATATACAGGGACCCAACACCATTTCAGAATCTTTTGCTTCAGGGCCATTTTGTTCACGCTCACATGTTTTACGTCTTTCTCAACATATCTTCCCCAACACGACTTTAATAGTAGCGGCCACTTGTTACATGATCTTTCAACAGGAATGAAGTGAAATTCTTAGTTTAGCGTCCTAAGATTATGCACAGAAGCTAAGAAAGACTGCGATGATAGTGAATGAAATGGAGAACAGGCTGGCAACAAAAATCACCAGAAAGAACTCCCTAACTTTTCCCAGTTTTTCAGAACCTTTTTTTTTTTTTTTTTTAATTTTCCCTGATGTGTAATTAACCATACAGACTTTCCCAAGTTGATGGAAAAACAGGACCAAGAAAACATGACACCGATAGTACATAAGTAATGTATTTTTCCTGAATCAACTAGAAAGATAAATAATATAATAACACTATTTTATTTTAAAATTACAGAACATTTACTTAATAAAAAAATTTCTGCATAAAGTAAGAAATTGAACATCGTCCCTTAACTTGAATCTGTAACTTGTCACATGATGAAAGTTTCGTCCGATATGAAAGGAAAAAGTCAGTGAGACACTCACTGAAAAAAGAATGGATGTATATACATAAAATTGGCTGCGGTATACTAACATAGATACTATTATATAATTCATTTCACTTCTCAACGCTTTATTTACCCTCAATATTGTGCATTATTTTAGTTTCCTGAGCTTCAAGCTCGTTCAGAATGATCGTTATTTTTCTGTCTTCAGGTTCTCTCCCCCCCCCCCCCCTTTGTTTTCCTTTCTCTTCATCGTTGATTTGCTGCTTCTGCAAAACGACCACGAGCACTTCGTGCCAGGGACGTACGCAGGGGGTGGGTCCTGGGGGTCCGGACCCTCCCCCCTTCCGAAATTTCGACTTTTGTGTATATTTAGCTAGCCTATTTTAGGAATTTTAATATAAAATACCCTCATATTGAGTTTAGACCCTTCCCGAAATAAATTCCTGCGTACGCTATGCTTCGTGCATAATGAATCATGGACTTCCTTGTAGAGAGTTTCTCAAGGTTAACAGGAGAAACTACTGAATTTTACACAAGTCTGAGTGCCATTTTTCTTCTTTTAATTATCTGCTACACATTGTGTATTGATTGACAGTTCTCTTTCTAGATTTGAATTTTTATGGGAGAAAATCGAGACCATTTTAGCTACATCTCTTAAATAATTTTACTCTGAAGTATCCACACTCCTTTGCCAAAAGTCATCCAAATACTGACCAGTTCTAGAATACTAACTCACAATTATTTTACACTTTGGATTCGAACAAAACTTTTAAACTGAAACGCAAGTCTATCTGCCCTATTCCCATCTAACCAATTATTTTCAATTAGTTTAGCTAAAAGGGACTTCATGCGAAGCACTCCAACATCAGATCCTGCAGAAATAATAAGATCCAAACAAGAAAAAGCTCTAGTCAATTTTTAATTTAAAGATGATGACTTCGAAGTTTAAGAACAAATTTCTATAGACACTTTCTGCAATTTTGGCGAAAATCCAGATTGTCCAAATTCGTTATTGGTTGGCATTTCCTAAAGGCAGTGTGTGTGTAGCAAAACTATGTCAACGTTTTTCACGGAACATTTTCTTCATTTTTCAATTTTTTTTTCACAGAAAGATTATTTTCTTCATTTTTCAACGTCTTTCACAGGAAGATGATTTTCTTTATTCTACGTACACATTCGTATACATGAACTCGAATAAATAAAAGCTTCTGGTTTTACAAACTTTTGCACCAAATCATCACTTTTTTTTTTTTTTTTTTTTTTTATTATTATTATTACATCTGATAAAGTATTGTAAAGAAATGGACTGAGAAGTGTCCGTCTGAAATTTAGTAAGGAAGGGTTCTACTCCTGAAGAAAGTACATTAAAAATTGTTAAGTTTAGGATTAAGCATTTAATCTTATTCGGATAAATCATGTCAATGAGCAACTACTATTTTCGAACCAACACAGAGCAAAACTTCACTGGAAAATTTTATTATCCATAGGAGTGTACTCGGCATGGCGTACTGGAAGAATATCCTTAAACAAGTTATAAAGAGCTCTTAGAAATTCATCTCCAGATTGTTACCTCAATCGTAGGCTTAAATGTTCCCTGTAAAGTACGTTGCCTAGATCTTCCTATATAGAGTCATTTAGCAACGTCTTGATATCTGACTTGAAGACATGCAGTAGGATATGAAGCTTACACTGGGGCCATCCACTGAAATTTGAATATTTTTTTTAACTTCAAACGTGCAAGTGTCTCTTTGAAAGCGATTAAAAGGTCAGCAGCTGTAGAATTCTCTAAAAAAAACACCCGTCAAATAACGCGTGCACACTTGCCTTAAGACTCAAATAATGACTGAAAGAACCACAAGATATGTATACGCACTTTTGAGTCACTCTGTGGTATAACAATAATTGTTATTAAAGCATGATTCAATACAATTCTTAAATTACCTGATACTCTCTTAGTTTTAATCTTCCATTAGGAACCAGGAAAAATGTGTCCTCTTGCGGAATGATTTGTCCACTGGATTGGCTTAGATTCTCCGCCTTCTGTGACAACGTTGAAACATCTCGTACTTTGGCTTTAATTTCAATATTTCGTGGCATGGTCTCTATAAAGTAAAATCTATATTATTTTTTGAAAATATATATCATCTTCTTACACAGAAAAAAGTAAAGTCCATGTTTATGAGTACTCACTCACAGTGAAACCTGTGCTCACCCAAGTCGTACACAATTTTATTTACATTTAAGACAGCTTTCAGCTTAATAGGTTATATTAAATTCACAGAACGAAAATCACCCATTAATTACAGTACCATAATCAGATAATCATAATAGTCAGGGCTTGAAAAATCTTGCAAGTACTTGCCAGACAAAAAAATCTACTAGCCAGACCATTTACTGTAACAGCGTTTATACAAGTAAACAAAAGTAACTTTGCGACACAGTAAACATGTCAATATATTTTTTGTTTTGTTTATTGGCATGTCTTTTACAAATAATAAAAAAAAAAGTGACATCTGCTATTTATCCTTGAATTCACGTTTTTAACTGATCGGAATTTACTCGTCAAATGTAAAAAATACTCGCCACTGGCGAGTGGATTTTTCAAACCCTGATAATAGTAATATATCTTCCACTTACATCTAGAGCTAGGAATTTTACGTGCTGTATTTTTTTTTTTTCTTTTCGCTATTAAAACGCCTAAATTAGCTTCTCTTCCAAAAAAAAAAAAAAAAACACACTCTTAACTGTGCACCTTTTTTATCAATGCCTACACCTTCTCTCATCTTTCTACAGCATGAGTTGTTTTTCCGCATTTTATTCTTATAATAATTAAACAAGGAACACTGGGTGTGTGCGGGATCACACTACCTTCGCTTCAGTGCAGTCCGGTTAGGCAAAAGCCATTGAATAGAAAGTAAAGGGAGGTAGCAACATGAAATTGACAGATCATAGTTATCACCAATCGGTATTGTTGAGGGCTTTCTTACATACTAATACGTATTTACTTAGTGACTGGATGGGTTGATTAACTTGATCTTTAGCATGCTGTTTAGCATCAAGATTATATTATATGGATCTATAACTTAACGTGCGAGCCAAACCACATGAACTTCGACTGAGAATCAAAGCAGGGTCTCCCGCGCCGAAGGCGCGTACGCTAACCTTATAGCCAGGAGCTTTGCTTAAGTCAATAGAGATGCAGTCTTAAGAAACAAACAAACAAACAAAAACAGTGTGTTTCTGGAACTTATTTAAGGTAGATTTTTTAATATATTATGGCCAATTTTCAGTCCTCATATGTGATGTAACAGAATACCCGTTCTTCGCACGGGGAGAATACGTTTAATTTTGGACATAAATGGCTCAATTTGGATATAAACGGCATCGGAAGTGTCACTGTTCGTCTGAGTGACCCCGAAAACTATGGATTCGACACTAATATCGGTTATTCTCGATCATTTTTAAATCTCCCCTTCCCCTAAGTTGCACCGTCAAAGTGAAATGATAAAAAACATTCCAGGTCTGAACCTCATCTATATTGAAAATTTGATGGAGATCGGTCGGTTGGTTCAAGAGATATAAAGTCACAAACATAGTCACTTCATTTATATATATATATATATATATATATATATATATATATATATATATATTATTTTTGGTACTATTCGTATGCGTTTAAATTTGAAATTTGCACCTAAAATTCCTAGCTTGATTTATCTCTTTTAAACATTTTGTTGATATTGTTTATTAAGAAATCAACTACTATATACACAAAATAAAAAAAATAAAAAACGCCTTTAGAAACTATGTTCCAATACGAGATACTCACTGGAATATTAAAGAGACAGCTTAAATCTAAATCTATTTGGGATAAACTTCAGAAGTGTATGGTTACCCAACAAATTACCAAGCAGCAGTGTTGTCAAGTTTCTTCTTCCCACTATATCTATATGTGATAAAACTTATAATTAGTACTAATTATAAAAATACATTGGTACTAATACTTTTTTAAAAATTTATAAGATTACTTACTGCAATTACTGTCTAAAATAGGTATTACTATAAAACATTAATAAAACGGCCATACTACAATAAGGATAGTGTTTTCACTTGAAAATAGTAATTTGTGTTTAGAGGACCAAAAATTAGCAGAATGAACACAGAATATCTAGATTTCGACTGAGAAAAAAATGAAGATGTAAGGCTACAAGGAAAACAACTGAATGAAGTGAAAAATTTTAAACATTTAGGCTGATCTGTTACCAAAAATGGTAATTTGAACGTGGAAATAACAAATAGATTGCAAAAAGGATATGAAATGGAAGAAAGTACGTGGCGTTCTGTGCGACCATACAATTAAAGTAAAGAGTAAAGAGATGATTTATAAAACAGTGGTTAGGCCAAAAATAATATACGGAGCAGAAATAGGCCAATAAAGAAACACGAAAAAAAAAATCGAATCTTGCCGAAATGAGAACGTTGCGCTGGATGTGTGGAATAACAAGACAGAGTGAGGAGTGAGAGAGTAAAGGGAAAAGACTGCAGTGGTACACAGAGCCGGATTGAGGGGGAGTGCATCTAAAATGAGAAGCTAGCAGTGAAAATATCAACACTTTCATAATGATTCTATACGATACAAGTGTCCATATATTACAAGTGTCCATGATTAAAGAAATTCCTAATTTAAAGCAGCAAGGTAACTATGTACTGAACATTATACGATACAAAGCGCCCGTAGCTCAGTTGGTAAAGCGTTGGCTTTGCATTCGGAAAATCGTGGGTCCAATTCTCGAGACCAGACACTGAACATTCCCAGAGCAATTCCTCATTCACACCACAGATGCTTAACGGAATTTAAAAAAAAAAAAAAAAAAAAAAATCAAATGTACTGGTAGCCATTGGTGCATCCCCCATCAGAAAATTCTGGATCCGAGCCTCGTGGTAGAGCCATCTGAGAACAAAGGACTATGTGATCCGAAGAGTGATGGAATGGAAAAGGATAGGAGGATTGGCAGGGGAACGGACGTGGTTGAGACTGACTTCAGCGAAGAAAGGTCTAACACAGAAAGAATCCCGGACAGAGCTATATGGAAAAGACTCATCACAAACGTCGACCCCACATAAGTGGGAAAAGACGGGAGAGAAAGAAGCTTGACAGCTGGGAACATCAAATTTGTAAATCTATTCAATACACTTCTTTAGGTTAATTATCCTAAGTTTATAAGGATTTTCTCTCGAAGGTTTGACAGGAGATATATACTGTATATGCGTATATTGTAAGGATTTTCAACAAAAATGTGCAAATAAAAAAGTATAAAATTCGTCGCAGCCAGCTACTAGAAAAACAAGTCCGATTAGGCTTTGAAATATTGCAAATGATTATTCATAAGGAAACATTAACGGGAGTATTAAACAAGAAGAAGGGAAACAAGCCTTTACCCTCACCATAATAGATAAGCTAGTAACGTTAAAATTTGCAGTTATAGCTATTAAAAAAAAAAAAAAAAAAAAAAAGGCCGCGGTAGGATGTTGGACAAGATCGAATACCAACAAGACCTTCAAGTAAACTCGGCACAAACGATATATGAAGAGATGACAACCGTGTACGGTGAGGAATGCCCAACTTATGTCACAGCGAAACCCTGGAAAAGGGAATGCAAATGTAGTCCTACAACTATACACAATGACCCAAGAGAAAATCGTCTCTCAGCGGTTCCAAACCCAAGCGTGCTAGCAAAAGTTGAGACAGACGTTTAACTACTAATTTTAATTATCTAAAGAGGTAAACATTAGGAGGTCCATTCACACAAGATTACATGTCATCCTGCATATGAGCATAGTAGCAGCATGGCAGGTTCCCTCCATACTGACAATTGTTCACATAATTTCAAAAACATTTGCAATGTGCACAAAGTATTTTGGACCTATATCATAAGGACAAGGATAATTTTGTAAACAGATCAGTGACTAGCCTACGAATGAATGCTGGATGTACACTCATGTCCAAAATTATTGTCGCATGTCTATAAATATGTTCTTGTAGGAATATAATTTGATAACGAATTCACCTGGTATTTCTTATAATGTATGTGTATAATCGGCAAAGACATGTATGTGGCAAATTTCATGTCAAAAGAGCAGTAAATAAGAACAATAAAACGAAAATAAAACTTTTTTGTTCATTTAGCAATATTTTGTTTTACTCATTCTAATTTTCGTATTTATAATTCTTTTCCTATGAAATTTACCACAAATATACATTTCCCGATTATACACATAGTATCAGTATTAAAAGTACCCTGCAAAATCATTATCAAATTATATTCTTACAAGAAGACAGTTATAAATATGCGACAATCATTTTGGACATGAGTGTATCTATTTGATCCTCAAACCAAAGAAATAGGTAAAACATACTTTGTCCCTAACTTCGAGAAAAGATTAGTGTGTAACATTCAATAAGGTCAAGTTATATGTGTTTTGAGACTATATAGATATATCTACATTGCTGACAAAATGTTTACAATCATAGGGACGTATTTTGGTGTTATAGCGGCTCAGTGTGAAGCGCTCACTTCTGGTGCGTGAGGTTCCTAGTTAAATCCTAGCTCGCGCCAAGTGGGGTTTGTGGTGACCAAATTCAATGTGTATGAGCTTTCTCAGGGTACTTCAATGTTATCCCACTTTCTTACTTATTATCACTATCCCCTTTGCCTTGGATCAGAAACGTGAGATATTAAACTTTTTAAAAAAGGAAAAATGAAATGAAATCTTTGACTTTTACGTCCCACAGTTATGCCGCCTACGTTGAAGGAGGCTGTGATAATGAGAAATGAATGCAATGGAGAAAGTGGGAGGAAACAGGAGAACCCCGAGAGCCCCCCCCCCCCACGGTGACTGTCCACCACAAAGTTCACTCGGCACGAGATGGGATCGAACCAGGGACACCATGCACCAGAGGTGAACGTTCTACTGCTGAGCCACCGCAGCTAAAAAGAAAGAAAGAAAAAAGGCTTACTCCAACGTTAAGGTATGCTATCAAAACAGAGACAAAAATTTGCCCTCGAAAGGTGTTGCTGCTAGGAAACAAGGCACCAAACGGTAGTAACCCTCATTTTTTTTTTTTTTTTTTTTTCCACCAATGTAGCTACGAATCTTTGCTCCTTCAATCATATTGAATCGATCTATCCATCTGATTACTCCCTCTCCCGAAATATAGTGAAACTTTTGAGGGACAGTATTATGTGGAAGAAAAGGAATCACTAATGTGCCTCCAACTCCTCGGACTTTTATGCGGGTGATATAGCCAGATTGAATCATCGATGCGAGAAATATAGGGCAACATAAGGTGGATACGTAGAGAAGGTTGCGTCCGTGAATTAAATTGCAGATTCCTAGGTCATTTCGCTTATGGTGAAAGTGGGAACCTTCTAGTCTCCCCTCGTAAATGCCTGACATTCTTCAGTATAAATGAACAACTTATCACAGGAAAGCACACAAATGTTAACAACTTATCAAATATTACAACCAATTTTACATTTCGACAGAATCTTTGGTGTAGATTAAGAAAAATCCGAGTTCACCTTTTTAAAGCTAGAATATATTAGACAATTCAGCCACCACGCTCAGGAATTCTAACTACCATTCTACTTACAGATTTTTGTAATTCCTGAATTTCCTTTAAGCTTTCAACTCTCCCCTCGAGTTTTGGTCATGCAGGTTAAAAGCAGGAAGAAAAAGAACAGAAACATCAACTAATAAAAATGAAATGGCATAGGGAAAAGCTGTGTTATACAGAAACATGTTGTCAAGTACGTCAGCGATCAACGGATGAAGCTGATGCAAACTAAAATATCCTTTGAACATTCACGATTCAAACGGTTTATTAAAATTTGTTTTCCCTACTTGCTCCTCTTGTCAATTCCTTTTGAACTTTTTGTACAAACCGTGATAAAGTAGCAGTTGTTACTCGTGATAAAGTAGCAACCTTCCAATCTGGCAAATTTTGGGTTAACTTCCGACTTTAAACATGATTTGAGAAAAATATCGTAAATTAATATTTCCAACCTTATCCTTTTCCTCTTCAGTTATTTTAGTTTGCATCATCTTCATCCGTTGATCGCTGACGTACTTGACAACGTGTTCCGTACAATACAGTTCTTCCCTTGATAAGACCGTCCCATTTTTATTCATTGATGTTTCTTCCATTCTTTTTCTTCCTGTTTTTAATCTCCGTGACCAAGACCCCAGAGGAGAGTCGAAAGCTTGGAAGCTTAAAGGAAATTCAGGAATTACAAAAATCTGAGAGCAGAATGATAGAGTATATTAATTCACAAAGAAATGGCAATATTTAGGAACTTACTTATGTAGATGCCATAACATGTGAGTGCATCAATAGAGAAACCAATTAATTATTATACCTGCAAATATTACAATGCTGTCGCAAGAAGAAAACAAAGCTGTAGTTGGGTCCGTGTACCTAGGTTAGTACCTGTAAATAGCGTTCTTAACATTTAATACTATAATCTCCGACCTCCCCCTCCCACTTTCCCTAGGTCAGGAAAGAAATCCTTTCACGCAAATATATTTCGTAACAGTGAGCATTAGACAATGCAAAAGACTTTCTTTTGGAATATATGTTTTACCCATAGTGATTGTGAATAGCGGTCCCCACTGCGCCTAATACTGTGCTACTCCTCTGCCACATCTCTCTCCGGCTCATCAAGCATATTCCCTCTTTAGGGTTGCTATACGTCCCAGAATTTCTGGAATAGGCATCTGTGTCCCGGAAACAAATTCTGGGACACACAAATGTCCCGGTTTACGACGATAAAGAGTTCCTCTTTACGGCGAACAAAAGAAAACTACTTTCTCAATATTTTACAAATTCTCTTCAGTGTATGGATGAAGCAGCTCAAAGGGTTTAAGAGGCCTAATCACTGCGAAATTAAAATGCCACTAATTTTGTGATATCTTCAAATAGATGAAGGATAATCGAAAAGTGGAACAAGAGCTCGCTAGACAATATTATTTTACATGAGATACCGTTATGACTACTCACTTCGATTTCCAGTCATTTAGAAAATCGGCATATATTTTCGCGTTTCTAGATGGCTCCAAACGAAAAGCTACTAGGTGACTCGTGATAACGGTACCTCATGCAAAAGAATGTCGTCTAGCGAGCTCTTGTTCTACATTTCGATTATCTTTTATTTGAAGATATCACATAATTGCTGTAAAGTTAGCGGTATTTTAATTTCGCCGTGTTGGGGCCTCTTAAACATAAACTGACAAACCTATAACAGGCATTTTTTTCTTTAAACTTCGCTTTAGGCTTCTATATTTACTACACCAGTTCAAGGAAGTGAATGGGAGATTCCTCCTTTTATATTTGCGCATTTAAAAGATGGAAGCATGATGTCCCGTACTTTCACTTTTGAAATACAACATCCCCATCCCTCGTGCAAGCACATATACTAATCCTATATCATTTGTTTAACATATTATAAACCCATACCCAGTTCGTGGGTAGGCGCTAATATAGAAGGTAGTAAGATACTATTTCCACATCAATGTACCCTCATACTCTTAATCTGCGAGCTATTAGCGACTTCACTCTTACTAGGATGCTACCAAAATGGATTGCTTTCGTAACAAACTCAGTGTTATCCGGAACATATGGAGTGTATTAAGGTATGGGTATTATCACAGAGTTCTCTGTGCTACTATTGCAATTATCAGCTACAATTCGCCAAGCTTTCAGTGTGAAGTTGTTCAACTAACGATCTACCAGGGTTGGCAAAAACTAGAGATGCAAAAAAGCCGGCTTTTTTGAAACGATGGTTTTTTGCATATAAAAAGCCGGCTTTTTTGAAAAAAAAAAAACGAGAATTTTGGAAATTTTGGCTTTTTTTCATTTTCATGATTTTTCTATTTGAATAGCTTTCTTATAGTATACTAAGATTTCATGAACTAAATGCTATATTTCGCTCTGGAATTCACCATCATGATGGATGGAACACATGTTTTATGAATTAAAGTAAACGTAAACATAAGGACGTAGTATTTTAGGGCAACTGTAGAAGATGTTTAACTTTATTTTAACTTCTGACTTATCGACATTTTTTTCTTTTCTACATCATTTCTTTTTAGTCATAAGTGTTTCATTTCCTAGAAATTAGTAGGCCTACTCTAGCTTCTAGTACATAAGTTAAACTTTTGTTTTTCAATATATCCGTCAGAGCGTACGTTTGTCAGTATATCTGTCAAAGTGTACTTCCACATTCTTGTTATACTGTAGCTGTGGAATGATTTAGCAATAATCCTCCGAATACAAACTTGAATACCACTTTCTACAAACAATCAGTAACGGATTCAGAAAATATTTTGGGAGGTGTTTCTCTCCTTAATGTTTGTTTTTTCTAAAATTTCTTAATTTTTATTTGGGAGTTTACAAGTACAAGCATAACTAATGTTTCGTTTTGTTTGTATATTCAGCAATAACCTTCCGGATACAACCTTGAAGACCATTTTATACTGATAATCAGTGGCGGATTTAGAAAAGTATTTTGGGAGGGTTTTTTCTTATTAATGTTTAGTTTTTCTAAAAAACACCTAATTTTTATTTGAGAAGAGCTTGAAGTTTATGAGTAAAGACATAGCACATATTTCGTTTGTTTTAGAAATTCTATAATTCCGGGGTACAAGCTTCACCCGTAAAACATCCCCACCTAACCCCCTTCGCAAATCTGTCACTGTTGGTAATTAGTAATAACAACGATTTAAAACTATAAGAAAGGAAGTCGGCCAGAACTCACAGTACAAGCATTATCTCTACATTCACACATACAATTAAGAAAATCTTTGGTCAAAATGGTCGAATGCGGGGTTGAATCCGGGACTTCCCGATAGAAGCTCAAAAGCTAACTACACTCATGGTTGTTGTGCAGTTGTGCTTAACTTAAATATATTCTCTCTCTCTATGGCCTATGGAATCCGAAGGTTCAATGCCGCGTTCACAAAAGCTCTCCCCTGACTTCTATTCTTAGCCAACTGGATCCAGTTTTTACTTTAGATTCCTATTTCTGCGAGATCCATTTTAATATTGTCCTCCCATCTGCGCCTAAGTCTTCCTAATGTACGTTTTCCAATTGGATTTCGTTAAAACTTTGAAAGCGTTCCTACCTTCTTCCATTCTGGCTGCATGACCTGCCCACCTGAGCCTCCTAGACTTGATGACCGTAAGGATGTTTGGTAAACCGTATAAATTATGCAGTTCTTCGTTATGAAGTTTCTCTCATTCCCGTTCCTCTTGGGTCCGAATATTCGTCTCAGGATTTTATTTTCAAATACTTTCAATCTGCGTTCTTTCCTCAGCGTAAGCGAGCATGTTTCACAATCATAAAACACAACAGACATGATTATCGTTTTATATATTTTAAGCTTTAAATTCCTCGACAGAATTCGCGACAACAAAATACTTTGAACTGAATAATAACACGAATTTCCTGATTTCAGTCGACATTTAATTTTATTAATCCAATGTTCTCGGGATTGGTGCCAGAGTGAGTGTTGCTGTGCTGAGCTTTCGTTACCATACAGCGGCAACATCTTCAGAGCTATGTGTTGAAGTGTGCTGGTCGTGCAGATTATATTGTGGTGTTTAAGAATCGCTGTGTTCCTATTGGTTGTTTTTGTTGGCCTATGGCGTGCTCTGATTTTGCTGGTGGAAACTGCTCTCTGATTGGCTGATGGTTCTTTTCGTACTGAGAAGCTGGATCCAGATGTCAGGTAGATGATAACCTTCGTCTCTGTTGATGGATGGCTTGTATGTACGGATGAATAGAGATTCATGTATTTTCCTGTCCCAGAACTGTTTGCTTTTCTCTCCTCTCTCTCCAGTAATAGCGAACTTCTATATGGAGTATTTTGAACACAAAGCGCTAGAAACAGCAACATACAAACCTACAGTTTTCTACAGATATGTAGACGACACATTCGTCATATGGCCCCATGGCAGACAGAAACTCGACGAATTCCTGCAGCATCTGAATTCTATACACCGCAACATCCAGTTCACAATGGAAACAGGAACAGAAGGAAGACTCCCGTTCCTGGACGTACTCGTATACAAGAAGCCAGATGGAAGTCTAGGCCATTCAATCTACAGGAAACCCACACACACTGATCTCTACCTCGATGCGACCAGTTTTTATCATCCTGCACAGAAGATGGGGGTGTTAAATACTCTAATACACAGAGCATACCAAATAGCAGATCCAGATAATATAAGCACAGAACTATCTCACCTGGAAACAGTATTCAAATTCAACGGATATTCGTCGAAACAGATCAACACAGCCATGAGAAAATACAGTAGCAGAGATTGCACCACAAAAGAGGACAACACGGCAGACAAGGAAAATATTGCACTTATTCCATATATGGGAAAAACCTCCAACCAACTAGCAAGACTATTGAAGAAATTCAACATCAAGACTGTACACTGCCCTCCACCAAAGATCAGGAGTTTACTACCAAGTGCAAAAGACTAATTGGGATTAAAGACACCAGGCATCTATAGGATCACCTGTGAATGTAACGCCACTTACATAGGTGAAACAGGAAGGAACATTGAAGACAGAATGAAAGAACACCAGCGACACACCAGACTTAAACAACCGGAAAAATCTGCAATAGCCGAACACTGCATACAATATAATCATACGGCCATGTGGGACCAAATTGAAGTATTAAAGAAAAGCAAACAGTTCTGGGACAGGAAAATACATGAATCTCTATTCATCCGTACATACAAGCCATCCATCAACAGAGACGAAGGTTATCATCTACTTGACATCTGGATCCAGCTTCTCAGTACGAAAAGAACCATCAGCCAATCAGAGAGCAGTTTCCACCAGCAAAATCAGAGCACGCCATTGGCCAACAAAAACAACCAATAGGAACACAGCGATTCTTAAACACCACAATATAATCTGCACGACCAGCACACTTCAACACTTAGCTCTGAAGATGTTGCCGCTGTATGGTAACGAAAGCTCAGCACAGCAACACTCACTCTGGCAGCAATCCCGAGAACATTGGATTAATAGTAGACGCCAGCAAAGCTTCGAGATCATATTGACATTTAATTTCTTTGTGGATATGATTTTGGTCTGGTGATATTGATCCCAGATATTTGAAAGTATCCACTTTGTCGAACTCGAAAGTATTATTTGATATTTTAACGCATCCATAATTTGCCATATTACGATCCCGGTGAACTTCCATGTATTTAGTTTTTTCTGCATTTACTTCTAAACCAATGTCGCTGCTAGCGTTTAATAAGGACTCTGCATTTCTTTCTATTGTTCTATTATCATCCCCTATTAAATTTACATCATCCGCATACGCCGTAACCTTTAGAATACAATTCAGCTCTAGGGCCTGGTTGCTATCTTTAATTTTCTTTATTGCGTACTCCAGAGCAAAGCTGAACAATAATGGCGATAACGCATCTCCTTGTTTCAGGCCATTCTCGACGTGGAAGCTCATGGACAAGAATTTTTCTGCTCGGACTTTACTTTGGGATTCATTTAAACACATTTAGTTAATCTAACTAGCTTTTTCGGTATTCCGAGTTCTGTAAGAATGTCGTACAATGTTTCCCTCCTATCCGAGTCGTAAGCCTTTTTAAAACCAATAAACAGCTAATGTACTGAATAATATATTCCCATTTCTTTTCAAGTATTTATCGAATAGTAAATATCTGGTCGATAGTTGATCGATTTCCCTAAATCCACACTGATAATCTCCAATAATTTTATCTGCGTATGGAACCAATCTTGTTAATATAATGTTAAGAGAAGTGCCTCGATAATTATTACATTCAATTTTGTCGTCTTTCTTGTGAATTGGAACAGTGACTTTTTTTTTCCGTAATGATATGTTGAATTCCTGTCGTTAAAAATTCAGAAACCCTCAGGACTGGGTAAACCGTGATGGTGGTTATAAGTCTAGGAAACCGCACGATCAAATGAACAGTCTATTACGCATATAATCCATTAACAGAAAACTTGATACTTTCCGGATTCTGAACAAGCTTAAGAAATAGTCAGTGCATTATAGAATTCGGAATTTTACCGATTTTGCAGATTCCAAGCACCTGATAGGTGGTAACATTATTACGTATGTGATCAATGAATGAAAAATTTGTCCGAAATATTCATACAAGGTATACGAAAGTTAAAACTTAAAAAATTCAAGAATGTACAGGACAGAATGTTCAAGAATGTCTTTTATTTTTTGTTTCAAAAAGAAGGTGTGTGATATTTTGAAGTAAATATACTACATACAATTTTGCTAGGTTTTTTTTTTTTTTTTTTTTATAGTACTCATTTCTGTGTATAAGAAGTTATGAAAATATTATATATGTATTGGTTAATCCTTTGGAATTCATAATGTAAATATGTTAAGAATTTTTAAAAAATCTTTTCGAAATTCATGGTTTATTTTAGAGGTTCTATACTATTATCTACATCAACCACTAATCAAATGAGTTCTTGTGCTGTATAGAAGCGTAACAAAGTATGCTTTATCAATTTAAAGCAAAATTTTGAAAAAAAAAAGCCCAAAATTTCCCAAGCAAAAAAGCGAAGCAGAAAAAACCGAGTTTTTTCCCAAAAAGACGTTTTTTTTCCGAGTCCTTGCATCTCTAGCAAAAACCATGGTTTTTATTGAAAAAAAAAAAACTCTTTTTTGGTTTAAATAATTTGCTCTATGTATTTATATCACATATGGACAGAAATAATTTTGTTTCGCCTTTGTGTTATTATGCAACAACCGGGTTATGCAGGAACGGGTCACGTAAGCTTAAAGCGAAATCCAAACCGCTCCTCAACTTACATCCGAGAGAAATTGTCATCCATTTGGACTCGAAACCGGGATTAATTAGCCACAAATGCAATACGTCTACCGACTCACTCACGAAGCACTCCTGATAAAAATACGTTGTACTGTTCTTTTCATGTACTTGTTAATATAATTGTTAAGAATCATTTCAGAAGGATAAAAAGATAAACAGTTACACAAATGAAACCATTACACAGAATTGCGTATGGACAATTTCAAAGTACTGCAGAGTACAGAACTAATTTAGTCCAAGTTAGTTCACTATGACTTTTATTAATCCGAGTTAAAGAAATAGGACGACTTAATGTCCACTTTGTCTCTGAACCATTTATACATAAATAGATATCAAAGACACTTCTGACTTCAATAAATGCCTCTCGTAGGGTTTGTATGACCCCCGTCCCTAAAACAAAGTACGGCATTTCGATGTATTTATCAATAGTAAACATTATTATAACGAAACAATATTTAGAATTTTTCTTTGATTGCAATTGCATAATAATAATAACAAACTATTAAAAAAATCACAAAAGAAACATTCATAAACTTATAAAAAAAAATGTTGCTTCTGTAATATGATCTCTGAGTAATGAATGGGGAATTTAGGTCTTAATATAATAGGAATAATATACGGGAGTGAAACGTGATAACCCACAAATGTGTTCATCAAGATTTTACGAACACTTTCACTTTTACGAACATTTTTCGTTTCTTTGGTTTAAACCATTAAAAAAAAAAAAAAAAAAAATCTAGTTTAAACCAGTCAACCCTGCGATCTACACTTGTCTTTACCCTTCAGCGTGTGCCTTATGAAAAAAGAAACCTTTCTTGTGAAATGTTCGAGTTAACTGATGTATAGCCAGACTAATTTTAGAAAATTTACCACATGACTTGGAGAATTTATTTTGGTTTGTAAGAAAGAATGAGTGAAAGTCAGGTGAGAGGAACAGTTGAAGTTAAAATACTTGTTAGTTGTTTTTGATTGTAAGCGCTACTATATATGGAGGCAGAAGGGACTATTTGGCGGAGAGGTACACTTGTTATCATAATGAGAAAGGCAGTGCGGAAATGGTGCGTAAATGACAAAATTGTGATATATCGTGTTTGAGTTTTATCGAGTAACATAAAAAGAAGCAGTGTCAGTTGTTGAAATTGTGTGAAAGGCATGGACACTAAACAGGACAACAGTTTATCGCAACCAGGGTGGAAAAATAATTTAATATATATATATATATATATTTGCTGATGTTTTCTATTTAAATCGATTTTTTTTTTTTTTTTTTTTTAATCAAATCTTTCTCCTCGTATAATACAAGTCGCCATTTAAGTGAAAGTATTGGGGTTTAATTTTGAATTAATCCCAATTGTTAACCTATTTCAATCCCAAACAATGTTTCTTAAACATTAAAAAAAGTATAGCAACGTTTATCAACATGACACGTTTCTTTTCATAGAGTTACTGATATTTGGCAGGGGCAATTTCTAAAAAAAAAAATCGGAACTAGCTAACGTCACGAAATACATATAAAGTACATAAGTTTCGCCTAAAATTAACTCACTAACTGTATGGCCTAAGGAACCTGGAGGTTCAATGCCGCGTTCACAAAAGCTATCCATTCACTTCTGTCCTTAGCCAACTGGATTCAGTTTCTACTTTGTATTCATATTTCTACAAAATCCATCTTAATTGTACTCATACTTGCGCCTAGGTCTTCCTAATGGTCGTTTTCCGATTGGTCTTCCAGTTAAGACTTTGAAATCGTTCCTACTTTCTTCCATCCTGGCTACATGACCTGCCGACCTTTTGATGACCCTAACAATGATTGGTAAACGGTATAAATTACGTAGTTCCTCCTTATGAAGTTTCCGCCATTCCCCATTCCCATTCCTCTTGGGTCCGGATATTCGTCTTGGAACTTGTTCTCAAATACTTTCAGTCCCTCGTAGTAAGCGACCATGTTTCGCAACCATACAGAAAAACAGGCATGATTATCATTTTATTATTCTAAGCTTCAAATTCCTCGACAGAATTCGCAACAACAAGAGATTTTGAACTGAATAATAACACGAATTCTCTGCTTTTAGTCGACATTTAATTTCTTCGTGAATATCGTTCTCGTCTGTTAATATTTATCCTAGATATTTGAAAGTATCCACTTTATCAAAAGTATTATTCGATATTTTAACGCATCCGAAATTTGCCGTATTACGATTCCGAGGAACTTCTATGTATTTAGTAAATAAATTTCGCCTAAAGTTTTAAAATATTTTTTCTTGTCTCGGAGAGGGGATCAACACCTCTAAATACGCCCCTATAATCTGGAAACAAATAGGCGTGGACACAAAAGAATTTTTGTCATAAATGTCCATGGTGATTTCCCCGTTGGAATAGTTAACGATTTAAAAACCCTGTGTTACGAAGAGAAGAAAGCGGGATTCACCCTTTACCCGTTCCAAACGGGATTTTTCCTAATCATCCTCTGCATGATACTCGTTTTCATACTGTAGTGTACATACATTTAAGCCTCATTCCATTATGATTATCTTCCATAGTCGAAACAGAACAGAAACGATATTATACTTATTTTCACTTTAAATTAATTTATTTTGGAATTTGATTTAAATGAAAGATTTTTATTTTAAAAAATCAAGTGATTTAAATTTTGATCAAAATCGTGATTTAAATCAATCCCCCCCCCCCCTGATCGCAACTGTTGAAACGAATTAAAAGTACAGAAAAGAAGTATCTAACCAAACATAATCGATTCTATCCTAACTTGGTACTTTTTTGGATGTCATTTAGTATCTCCTCCAAAGCTGCGCAATACATAAGCCATGCATTCTCCAATATCCTCGTTTATGCGTATACCCACCACCGCTAACGCGCCTATTTGCTACATACCCAACCCCTCGCTACAGCTCTGGGTCCCTGCTGCGCTCCTGCCCTTACTCGGTTAGATGGCATTCGTCCCTTTAAGTGAGTATTCAGCAGAAGTTGGTTTGTGTTTTATGCACTAATTTTCATGCCGAACGTCCACACTGTATTTCGAATAATAATCACTACCAAGTGAGAAAGAGTCACAATATTTTTGGTGAGATTTTTTTTTTTTTGGGGGGGGGGGGTATGTTTAGTACAAGGGGTCCAGAAGCCAGTAAAAAACACAAAATTTACAGGAGAAATGAGTGATGCAAGTACTTAGACGTAACATAACGTAACTAAATGTAACCTAACCTAACATAAACTAACGTAAGCTAACCTAAACTAATGTAATATTAGTGGAAATAAGCGAAATCTATCATGTTTTTAGAAAATTATGCAAGTACTTAGACGTAACATAACGTAACTAAATGTAACCTAACCTAACATAAACTAACGTAAGCTAACCTAAACTAATGTAATATTAGTGGAAATAAGCGAAATCTATCATGTTTTTAGAAAATTATGCGAGACTCCTACACTAATATAACATAAACTAAACTAACCTAACTTAACCTAAACTAGCCTAACCGAACTTAAACTAACCAACCCTACCCTAAGCTAACCGAATGTGAACAGAAATTACCTAAATTGTAACATTTTTTAGAGAAAAGAGCTGGATCCCTTCTGCTAAACATAGGCCTTTTTTTTTTTTTTTTTTTTCGATTTTCGCGTGGTTCGGCAATACCGAAATAATGTCAAATGTTTCCCTTTGGATTGTATATTTTATATTTTGTGGCCTTGATACCCTCAATCCAGACTAAGTGACAGTGTATTTATAGTTGTCGTACAGTACCTCACATGTTAGTAATCTGTAAGCATATGTGTACATAATTTCGCTTCTTAAGAGATCTTTATATTCCTGATTATTAATAAATTACTCTTAATTTCGTTTACTTTTCACTGCTTACCTTTTTCAATATTTTCATATAATTATTCGCGCCAAATATACAGTACTGCAGCGTTGCCAACTAATACTTTAGTTGTAGCCAGTGTTGCCACAGTCCTAGCTCTGGATGGGTTGAAAAATAGTACCAAATTCAAAGAAAAAAGGCTGAATTCATTATTTTATACCAGTGTAATACATGGCTCTATAACACGAAACTAAAAGAGGTAAAGTTGTAGAACACTCTCTCTCCCTCCTCCAAAAGTCCAAATCAAGAAAGTGTTCTTTTTAAAAACGTACAAATAGGAGTATCTCGAACAACCGTAGAAGTAGATGAAACTTTTCTCGCACGTAGAAAGTATAACAGGGGCCGCAAATTAAAAGGGAAAACATTTATCATCTTCAGTATGTATTGTAAGAAGTCCAAACGCGCCTCCATTTCAAAGTGACCGATAAACCGAAACGATTTTATGGCCATATATGAAAGAATGTGCTTCTCTCTTTAAGATTTCAAGCTAAAATTTTCTACCACACTGTTTCTTTCTCGTCTCCTTCATGCGCGGCGCGGATGCGCTCATCTAGAGTCATTTGTTTTCGGTTATAGTTCGAATAACGAAATTTCCACACACATTTCGTAGCGTTATGTGGTGTAACGCCACAGAATGAGTGTTCAACTGCATGTTTTAAGAATCCAATACACAGTGTGAGTAACGTGAGATGTAGGAAAAGTCTTACTGACACTTTCGAAAATCTGACAAATATTTGTTAAATGGTGCTGAATTGGATAGAATTGTACCAACATTTTTACAAAAGGGGCTGAAAATGCCAGCGTGGTACCAAGGAGCCGATTAATGACAAAAAGGGCTGAATTTAGTCAGTCTTGGGAAGTAACGTAACGCAAGTAACGCGTTACTTGTAACGTGTTACTTTTAAGTAACGTTACCTAGTAACGCGTTACATTTTTTCAAAGTAACTAACGGTAACGCGTTACAAATTTTTAAGTAACGTACCTAGTTTGTGTTACGTTTTTCGCGTTACATTTCGGGTGAGTAACTACAATATATGTATATTTTTTTTCGGAAGCAAATGTTTCTTTTATGTAACTGAATTTCTCAGAATGGAACAATGGAGCATGAACTACATATGTCAGTGACCGACAGTCAATCACTGACAAACAAAGAAACATGCTCTGTGGGAGGTTGCAAAGCAGATATGCTAGATATATTGAACGTGTGGGAGCGGCAGATGGAGTAAATACTGTCTGTAACTGAGTAGCAAAGGCGTTCCCTTTATTTTGATCCGAAAAGAGAGGTATGCCATGGTCAATGAGAGGGTAGGTAGTTTTGGTGTTCTTTCCAGCAAGTTGATTGAAACGCTTCCAATATTGAGAAGGATGTGCTTCCTCAGATAAGTTGTTGCATGTTTTAATCCAATTCCTACGTGTATATGCATCCAGATACTTATGTTCGTTGCCATTGACAGTGGTGCTGGAAAGATTCACGGTTTCCCGTTCGATAATAGTCGCGAAGATGTCGCGCTTTCAGTACAGCATGGGAAACACTTCTAAATGGTACAGCCATATGGAGATTTACGGCTAAGGTGTACCATTTAGAAGTGTCCCCCGCTGTACAAGTGCAAGGTAGGTTGGAGGCAATTTCGACTTATAAGGATGTACTTGATCTATTGGAATGTGATGCTGAGAACTGTTGTATTGTAGTAGTGATGGTATTGAGACAAGAAGCGAGGTCAGTGTCATTGGTAGGTGGTGTTACACTATGAAGAGTATACTCAATTTCTTGTCGGAATTCAGGCCAATGAGCCTTATCGTATCTCAAGACAGAGCGACTCGCAAATACAGGACGAATTGGAAGTTCATGTGTTAATGTTAATTTCACTGGATGATGATCACTACCAATAGAGTCGAGCACCTCGAGCTGGCATTTATTGATGAGATTCAGAGATGTAATGACAAATCTCGAGTGGTTTGGCTTACAGGCCTGGTGTTCTTAACCCGATTATACATCGTCAAACTTTTCCATCAAATATTGTATCAAACTTTTCTTTGACGGTAATTTGGTCAAATAAATTGGGTAAAATTTTCGCACCCATTATAAACGATAAAATATAAAGGTGAATATCATTGCTCAATTGTTTATATTTCTTGATTCATTTGTTAGGTTACATTAACGTATATGTGAGTTTTATGGTGGTACCTGCTGGTGTAACTATAATGAATAAGTTTGTAGAAATGAATGGAATGACTATTCACAGTTACTTCTGACTCATTTCCCTCCTTTATTGCTATTCCCAAATAAATATTATTTTCATGGTTCCTTTCTTGTTCAATAAATACAATCTATATTCTATGTATTGGTCCGATGCTTAAATTTCGTCTAATTCAGTTAATTTTCGAGTGACTTTTGTAACTTTGGGGCACTGATTAAGAATAAATAGTCCGTCATAAAAATGTTAGGCTATTGTTTAGCTTTGGGGGGGTCAGGTTTTTAATTGACTTTTTTGCGATTTTCTATTGACATTCGGTTAATACCATTTAATTCACACAGTTTTGCGGAGCGAGCGTTAGCGAGTGAAGGCGGGTTAGAGTCTCGCAGGGCACGTTGTTTTCTGTCTTCGTTAGTGTTGGCCCCCCATTACTAAAGAGTTACCAAATGGTAGGTTTTACAGTTAAAATGAGAGAGTACATATTAAAGAGAGTTCTGTAGGATATTAAATTCCGGAGGAATTTTTCAGTGTAGAAAACTACTAATTTATATTTAGAAATGCGAAAATAATACGCACTCTAACCTATTTTAATTTTATGCAACACCAAGTGTTTTTCGCACTATCCTCATTCTGGCTCTCTCCTTCAGTCATTGATGCCTCTGCCTCTTGCGAACAAAACCCTGTGCTAACTTGTGGGTCCCATGCTGTGCTCCTGCCCTGAATCGGTTAAATATCATCCTCGCCTTTAGTGGCTACCTATCGTAAATTGCTTTTCCTGCAGTCTCTTTTTAAATGATATTCGTTCGATGCGTATTTATACCTTAAAGGTCTACACTACTGCGTAATTAAACTACCGCTAATTTTAGAGTTTTTCTGTAATATCCTCAAAAGAAATAAAAATATCCGAAAAGCAGAAACGTAGTGAATTAAACAATACGATTTTACGTGTTATACCGTTATCACAACTCATCTATCTGCGTTCGATTTGCAACTGTAGATGGATTTAACAGATTTTGCTTGTTCTGTAAATAGCGGCATACGAAAAGCAGATGGGCGAATTGTAGTAAAAGTATCACATGCAGAATTGTATTGTCTAGTTCACTACGTTTCTGCTTTTCGAACATTTTTATTAGTTTTGAAGATATTACAGAAAAACTATAAATTAACGATAGTTTACCTTCGCTGAAGTGAAGACCCGTAAAGGAAGTCCTAGTAAAGTGAATCTGCACTCATGAATGCAACTCCTACCCTGAGAAACAATTTTTAAGGCATTACAAATTAATTTCGTGAAGAAATAACTACATATAATAAGATAGCACATGATCATTCCAGACACATCATATACAGGCATATTGTCAATCTGTGCGCAATAATCTGAGCATGCGCCAAATTAATAACATGCCAGAACGTCTTAAGAAATCATTTAAATCAAGAAAAGTGCAAGAAAATATTTACTTTTTTTTAAAAAAAAAAATCATGGAATATTCTCAATCTACGCTAATTTTGGGAAGTCGCCTGTGGTACTTAGCCCTAATATTCTTTAGTTTTATAGTTATACAAAACAGATTACTGCTAGTATGCATCAAACGAATGTCAACTGCTTTCCGTGTCCACATACTCGATTTTAGTGCCACCGCATAGCGATTTTCGTTTGTTTTCTTTGATACAATGTTGGATAGAAATAGAACAAGTTCTAATTTAGAGCAGTTGTATCAAATGTTGTAACCAACGCAAAAGTTGTATACAACTTGGTATCATACATGTTCAAATTCCACTTTGATGAAATATTTGATGCAATCTATGATGGAATATTTGTTCGTCTATAACGGGCTTTAGGAAGAACATGAATATAGAGCTGAAAGTGGTCAGTTATATACTGCTGAAATTCATCTTTTTCTCGAGTACTCCGACTATGGATATTAGTATCTGCCATGATAATGATATTGGAAGAGGTATTCGCTATATATCTGAAATATTCTAACGGTAAAGGCTGGCGTGCGCAGCGACACTAACTTCTTGGCTAGTTTCAGTTATTAAATTGTTTTTGGTGATACTTCCTACCACATTTAGATACATTTACGAATATGTATTATAAGCATACATTCTAACAAATTGTGTTACTTGAAACAAATTACTTAAAAATGGTTTAGTACACTTTAAGTATACTTATACATTTTACCACATGTTGCTGAGCCGAATATGCTGCCATCTATTGTGAACAGTAAATACTAATGGAAATCTGAAACGATAATTCTACTGATAGGTAGGTCCACAGACTAGAATACATACAGACGAGCAACTTCCTATATGCACTATTGAAATCAGTTTGAATCGTTTGCACAGCGAAAGAACCAGTCAACACTCTTAATGGACGGGATCATGTATCGTCGTGAGTTGATGGCGTTGTCATCGGTCTTCGTACGTGACATCATGGGTTATCATAGTAACTGGCGGATTGTTTTTGTCTGCTTTGCATCTCAGTGTTAGATGTAGTGCAGAAAGATCAGATATGTTTATTTTTTTCTTGTACTGTCTCTGGACTGGACATTCCTTTCCAGCTTTTTTTTTTTTTTATGTTAACAGATTTTTCTTTCTTTTAAAGAGTTCACTTTGATAATATCTAAGTTCCGCGAGATATATCAACAGAAAAAGCTGTTCCCCAAATGCAACTAAAGGAGCGAAAGGGTAATAGTTTGTAATAAAAAATATATAGAAATTCCTTCTGGAAATGTAATCTGACAAGTTCTTATCTAAATTTGTATCAGTATACACGTAGTTATGTACATTAATTGACAAATATGAAAAGCATATTTCGTATATAATTTTTAAATTTGCTTTTATAGCAGAAAGAATGCATCCTAAATATCATAAATATCTTATGATTTTTCTTGCAAGCAGCAATTACAAAATATTGCATCTGCGGTGTTGTTCAGAAACTTTTTTTGAAAGGTGAACAGTTACTGTAACCGAAAACCGAACTCATCACAATCATTGACGGATCTAGAAGATAAAAACGGGTTGGGTGTGCAGGCAGAGCCCAGACTATAATAGGTATGCCATGACTTTACTATAAACTTTCAAAAATATATAAATTATAGCTGAAATCATTATCATTCAAAAAACTGGCGGAAAGCCCCCGACAAGAACCGCTACTGATCACGATATGCACAAATCTAGTAGCAAGATGGGGAAGTAGCTGTGCATTGGACGTAACTCGTAATAAATGTTTAAGTTAAATGATGTAAAACATTCTCTTGAAATATTGAGGTCACTAACAAATACATTTCACTATATTTTAAAGTATTAGTACGCTGTGTGGCCAAATCAAGCCTGTTAAATTGCATAATTAAAAAAAAAAATAAACTAAGAAGGTCGATTCCTACCACCAATCTGCTTTTAATCTAAGAACACGTCCAACGATTATGTCGCGTAGGTTCAGTGGTAGAGTGTTCACCTCTGGCACACAAGCTCCCTGGTTCATTTCCACCTCCCGCCAAGTAGGTTTTGTAGTGGACACACCGAATGAGTGAGTTTTCTCAGGACACACTTGCTTCCTCCTATTATCTCCATGCCGTAGGCGTCGGAAGACCACCGATGGGCAACTAGAGATATCTCGCCAAAAATTGGCGGCCCCGCAGCGACGATCCGCTGTAGCTCCACTTCCGTTTAGAAAATTATACCACCAGTGGCAGAGACGCGAGGAAACGCCAATGAACAACAAAATTACTCCCCAAAAATATGTTAAATCGCCTATATGCGTAATTTGTTACATTAAGGGGAGTCTTTTAAAAAACACTTTAAAAAATACGTGCCCCAGGGTAGGCGCGAACCACCAACCTTCGAATGACTAGGCGCGTGCTCTTCCGACTTGGCCAGGGAGGCGATGGAGGAAACGTCGCTTGTAGAGACATAAATCGTTGAGGTATTTCTAATTTAGCTAATCACAGTGCTCCTGTAACCGTATATATTCGACGATAACCGTTTGAGATTAGATAAAATCCGTTCGCCATGTAATTTTATAACAAAATGACGCGCGTCTATTTGCTTTATTTCATGGTTCTCCCATATCGGCTACAGTTGTCATCTAAATTCATACAATTATACACACTCAAGATTTTTTACTGCATGGTGTAGAGGCAGGGGTTATTCTTGACTCCCGTAGCTCACTTTAGGAACAATTCGTTAGGAAAATAATATATAACAATAACCGCATGCACATGAGTGGCGATAGTTCGTCTTGGTCCCTTCGCCATTCTCCGCGACGAATCGAAGAAGCGATGGACCAAAATTAAGTCCTCGCTGCTACGCGGTGGTAACTTCAATACTCCGACTCTAGATATCTCTTTCGATTCAACGAAGCCCTGCCGCCAGTGGCACACTAGTGGCAGTCCTTCGACGCGTTGCTATAGCGACGATCGACATTTACCCGCCAGTGAGTCACTAGGTGTTGGCGACGTTTACGGCATGGAGATCGTCCATCTTATTATCAGTCTCCTGTTGCCCCAGAGCATAATCGTGGGTTGTTAAAGAAAAGAAAACTCCGAAAGAGTGCTGTCATCACGTGGCTGCGTAGATGAGTACAAGACAAACTTGCCCCATGAATTAAATTATAATGTTTCATAGTAGTCACACTTCATTTGGCTCCACTGCAAGATATCAACAACACCAAAACGGTAGACACTAATCAATTTACAAAGCGAAAAATCTAGAACACTGTTAAGCTCAAAAGTGGGTTCCTTCTGGTTAACATTTATTAATTTCAATGATCAGTTAGATTTTAAGAAAGTTTAAAGTTAAAATACAAGTAGTACAATGCAAGTTTGAACATTCTTCTCAAATAATTGACAAGTAACATGTATTTCTCCAATTTCCAGTGGAGTTCATGTGTATCAGCTTCCACGTTAAATTGTAGTCCCATGTTTAATATAGCCTCGGTGCTGGAAAGGACGCTAAACTCTAAACTATCCATTTAGCACGATGTTTTCCAACCTTCTATCGACCCTAAAATTTAGGGGATTAAAAAAATGACCTCAAACTACATTACGCATTAACCCATATTATCCCGAATTATTTTTTTAATTGTTTTTCGTGAATTGTGTTTACGTACTTTCCTAACAACATAAAAACATAAAAAATAATGTTTTTCATTTGTTATCTTGTACATTTACTAGTTAAGGAATTAGATATTACTAGTAAATGAACAAGGCAAATGAGTAGATATTTACAGTTGGTTTTCTGGGCGTTGTTTCCCATTGCCATATCGCATCACGGGGGTAAAACGGAACCAGTTTCAGTAATTTAAATAAAATAGGAACGAAGTGTATATCGTCCTCAAACGAGACTGAAATCGTAAATTGCAAGCCTATTCAAATAGTCGGTGGGGGCCGCGGTGGCTCGGTGGTAGAGCGTTCACCTCTCGTGCTTGGAGTTCCGGGTTCAAACCCTGCTCCCGCCAAGTGAACTTTGTGGTGGACAAACACCGTGTGCATAGGTTTTCTCGGGGTTCTCCCACTTTCTTCATTCCACCATTTCATTTATCTCTCATCATCACCGTCTTCTTTAGCCTAACCGGCAAAAACGTGGGACGTAAAACTCAAAAATTTCATTTCATTTTTTCAAATAGTCGGTTTTCATTTCTTTTTAACAACAATATAGTACATTAACCTGTAACTTGAATTGAAATCAAAACTCCGACCAGCAGTGAACACAAGAATGCTAGCCATTTATAAATAGAGTATAAAGGTAGGATGGTGTTCTCATTCTAATTCAAAGCACACAATATTAACGGAAAGTAGTGTAACATATTACACATAATGTTAAATCTAACTGATCATTGAAATTTTATGTTCACCTGTTATTGTTATCCAAATACCATTTGAGCACAAGAGTACAGGTTCCAAAGGGAACTTTGTGACCCACCTGTCCAATGGCGAGTCTTAAGGAAAACCACAACGGTAGAATTTTACATATTCTCAATAGGAATTCACGACAAAGAACAAAATATGTATTAATTCTTGTATACAATGATTGCTACACATTTCCCGACGGTTGATACTAACGTTGCAACTAAAACAGCACGCTAAGAAGCTCATATGTAATTCAGGAATATTACAAGAGTTGACTTACATATGCTGCAAAACGTTGAATATATTGCTTATAAAATCTGATTTAATGATTTAAAATAAAAATTCTTGTTATACCATTTAATCGCTTTCTTTCTCTTTTAAAATATTGCGATCATTATTATCAATTAATTCTGCTGGTTGGGGTCCGCGGTGGCTCAGTGGTAGAGCGTTCACCTCTGGTGCTTGGGGTCTCGGGTTCAAACCCTGCTCCCGCCAAGTAAACTTTGTGGTGGACAAACACCGTGTGCGTGGGTTTTCTCGGGGTTCTCCCGTTTCCTCCCACTTTCTTCATTCCACTATTTCATTCATCTCATCATCACAATCTCCTTTAGCCTAACCGGCATAACCGTGGGACGTGAAACTCAAAAATTTCATTTCAATTCTGCTGGTTAAATCTTGTTTCAAATTTTACAATCACTTCTGCTTGTCCGTCAGGGCCACTTATCATAGGTCCTCCCGAAAATTTTAAATAGTAAGGTGTGTGATTTAATATTTCATTGAAAAGATAATGGAAAACAAATAGGTTTTATAGCAAAACGAGTCCCTCAAGTCCATCTACAAGTCGTCTTCTCCTGTATTGTTGACTTGCTTCTCTTCTATTTGTTTAATATTGAAGGTATACGGGAAGTTAGCCAACTATATTTCTCTGATTCCGTACTTATACGTATCATTAGGTTTTTTTTTTTTTTTTTTTTTCTTTTAGTTAAAAATGCTTTTCGGTTTGTGTAATAAAGCTGCAACACTAGTAAACGAAAAATGAAAAGATTTTAAACTTTACTTTAAATATAGAAACGAATAAATATTAGCCCATGACTGATTTTTAAGAAGTCATAATTTTAAATTATATCATTCCTTGTATGTTTATTTGTGTTTTTATTAGATGTAAGAGTAAACTGAGAACATGGCAGTTAGCATTTACGAATAATGTACTTTCGCTCAGAATTGCACGAGTAAAACAGGATTACTCGTACAAAATTATCAGTTTTCATAATTAGAGTAGATTTTAGGTAGTTATTTAGTAGCAACAGAATATAGGAAATATACAATTTTAAGCAAATTTCTGATGTAATAGATTTTCACTGAACTGTTACATGACAGTATTGTGTTAGGTGAACTAAATAACTTGAGGTGATACTAAGTGCGAGGTGCGGGGGACTCAGAAGGAAATTATATATATCATAACAAGGCCTTCTAAAAGATACTTCCAATTTTCAGAACTAATGGACCACGCCCCCCCTCCCCCCCTACGAAAATGTCCTAATTACGCCAATGGTTGCCAGTTCAGGAGGCTGTTCTCTTGGGACCTCAACATACCAACAATATAGCAATGTTAGGAAATGGATTCAAGGTACTCGTAAGTCCTTCACGTACGAATGTGTACGTTCCCGTATCACTTTTACATGTCCTTATGTTCCGTTCAGCCCGCTGAACTGGAAACTGGTATTTGCATTTAACATTGGGCTTACAAGTGTAGAGCCAGAACTACTAGTGCGATTTGAAAAATTCTATTTTAGAATGAAAACTACGTATTTCTAATAATTTTCCTCTCTTTCAATTTTTTTTTGTATCACTACTAATAACAAAATTTGCATATGGCCCCAGACTTTTGATACTCCCTGTATTTCACTCGTAACTTGGATTCTTACCGAGACGATACACCCGTAAATTGAGGTATCGTTATATATAAAATTATGATAATTTTGCTGTCATAAATTCTACGAGACTACACTATTGTGAAATAGGGTTGTGGTATTGGATTGGTCGATTTTACTGCTTTTGATTCGAAAGGCATATGCAGTGGCGTATTTAGGGGGTATCGGGTTCAACCCTTCCCCCGCGAAACAATTTTTTTTTTTTCATTCCGCATACGACAATAATCCTTCTTACCATTTCTAAGAATTTCATTCACTTTCCATTTTCTTCTGTTCTTTGTTCAGAAATAATAGTGTGTCAAATTTCATCCCATGTAAGAACTGAGTTTTTTCTTTCTTTCGTCCATTCTACTCTTCTGTTTCTTTTTCTTAGTTGTTACTTTCTTTCGTTTCTCCTATCATACTTTCGACTGTTGTTAGTTGTGATTCAAGTCGGCCGTCGTCAGTATACAACGATATTGTATATTTGTAACACGTCCATTTTTTTTTTTTTTTTTTTTTAATTTTAATTATTGTGGGCAAAAGGTGTTGCTTAAAAGTGCATAGACTGTGGTGACGAAGAAGAGAAAGATATAAAGAAAAAAATATGTTGATAATATATGATTTTTTTTTAACCGTTGTTATTGTAATAACAGATTCGTCGTTTTTCAGGGTTGCTATGACAACCAGTAGTTGTTGATTGATTGTGATACTAAGAGAGAATATAGATAATGAAAGCCGTTGCTGTCTAAAATCACTGTGTATTATTTCGAAGTAGTAAGTGATTGATTATGTTGTGAATTCCATTGTACGTGATATCCTATAGGCATTATATTAGCGAACTGGGAAAAATAACGATTATATTTAAGAACCAATATATACTCTAACAGATTCATATATATATTGGTAATTATACTTGATTCTCATGCATTTCTCGCAATCATTAATAAAACTATGAAATTCAAACGAAGTACGAATTACAAATGAAATTATAACAATATTCATAGTGAAACAAAACAAAAACTGATTGAATATATTTTGTCGGACGCCATAACTTTAGCTCAGGAGGGCAATGCCCCCTCCCACTTCCCCGTGTTGTCCATAGCCTTCTTCCCGAAACAAAATCCTAAATACGCCACTGGGAATATGTATAATCAGCCAAAAGCCTTTTTGAATCCAGGGAACGTGTATCATGCTGCACAGAAATCACTCGAGAGATCTTTCGTCGTTACACCAGAGACTGTAGAGAACGCCTTCCGTGTAAAAGTCAAGGGCGGTCATGTAGAACTGTCACTTTGTCACTATCCCTATGATTTCAGACTTAAATGGTGCATCCTGTATTTTTAAAGTGGTAAAGTGGCCACACACACACATTCTTTCGCTCTCCTTCCAATCTGCCAACACTAAATTCAGGCATGCTGGTAAGTTTACCAAGTTTTATTCATAAATACCGCTCCGACTTCCCACTATAATCAGAAACAACAGAAACCAAAATCTGGGACAAAATAACAAGACTGATTGGTTTCATTGTAGTAACAAATATATATTACAACTATGTACATTACAACTGTAGAGAGCAGACATATTATATACAGAAGCAAATTATTTTTTTTAACAAACACTGAAAGACTATGAAAAGGATATGTAGCTCTGTGCTAATTTCACTTAGAAACAACTTTTAAATATATATAATCATTTACAAAGTTTACTCCCAAAGTTTAGAAAAAGTAAAATTTCTATAAATTTTAGATAACTTTTTTTCCACAAATGAGAAAAAGTATTTAAAGAATGATCTTATGGTGCTTCGTTCATCGCACTGTAAAACTTCGTACAAGGCTAATTCTTCATATCTTATTTCCATAACCTTAACGTTCACTATGTGTACCATAATATACTGTGTATCGTAAGTAAAAGTGAAACATAATTTCGCCTCGTACTAAGCTTTTGTGCAGATTCAGTTCTTAAATATATTTCACCACGTGTCCTATTCAATAAATTTTTACCAAACAAATGAAAAAACCAAGGGTGTAGTACATTATTCTTAAAAATCATGACTTTGTACACGAGTTTTAGTTTCATTACAAGAATATGCACAATAATCATTCAAAATTCATAATAAAATTAATAAGTATTCAATTGTTAATATATTTGTAGATACATATATAACGATTTTAAGTTTCCTTTCTCACTAAATGAACACTTGTCCGTTTTTAGAGTGTATATTCAAATAATACAAGTATTTCAACTTTATTTATATTCTTAACTGTGAAATGTTATTTATTTATTGCACAGTATCTACACTTCGTAAATACAAGTGAAATGAAGTAAATAAGTAAATATGGAGTACTAATGTTTTACAGTTAAAAATGTCTTAACGACATGGTGTGTTACACCTTTTCTTTCAAATTTTAGACTATTTTCTTTATTTTAAATATCCACATTTATGCTGTATTACCAGCTAGATAAGGTGTAAACTATAACACACAAAGAGTGAAAAAGTGACTGACTGAACCGGAACTCGAACCCGGAACTTCCGGCATACCATACCGATGCGTTAGCCACTATGTATCGGTTAACGCGTAGTGGTTAACGCATCAGCACGGTAGGCCGAAGGTTCCGGGTTCGAGTCCCCGTCCAGTCAGTCACTTTTTCACTCTATGTGTGAGATAAAATTTGCACCTATATAAAAAAACGGTTGTTTTCTCCTTTCATTAGTACATAAGGTATAAACTGATTTTTTTTAAACCATAAAATATATACATATTCTTTCAATATATAATATATGGTTTCCAACCGCTATTGCGTTGTAATATTTTTTAATAGGATAAAATCGTGAAAAGCACCGAAAAATGATAATTTCTTTGTATATTGTTTAATGTAAATCACAATTTTGGCCAAATACACTGTATATGTAAAACTTCTAAAGGACTTGAAGGAAGCAGTTGTGAATGTGGAATTGATAAAAAAAAATAACTAATTAATTACAGTTTTACACAATAAAAAATTATGTATTCAGTAAACAAACTTATAAAATTATAGTATTTAGTTGATATTACAATACAATCAAAATCATAAAATTTATTTGGAATATTCAAGAACATGGAACATTTTTTAGATTACCAAACTCTGGCCTCCTGGAAAACAGGATCACATATAAATTCTTTTGTTAGTTCATAACGAGATAGGGATTGTTAGTAATTTACATAGACAAACAATCTTATTTCTGTTCCCTTCCAACTTGTTGAATTCTGTTTTCTCGCCTATATGCAACTCTACGGCTGAAGAATATGTGCCGAATTAGTTATTATCACCTATATATTTTAGATTCTGTTTAACTAAATAATAAAAATGTCCAGCACGAACGTACAGTCAAGAACAATATTACGTATAGGTTGGAGGCATAAGAAGTGATAGCTTCAACCTATATTTAATATTGTTTCTATTGGTCCTGTACTATCAAGGAATGTGCTAAACAAAAAATGTTCAATTGCTATAGTATGCACAAACTAAGAATTTCAAACGAACAACACAATAATTAGTATGCACAAACATAGGATATAATTAAGTAATGTTGAATTTTCATCTACAATAATATAAAAGTACTGTACAGAGCTACATTCAAAAACACACATTTTCCTTGGGCCATGAAAGACAAAGCAAAAAACCACGTACAATCATATAAAAGCGATAATTAAACTTCTCAGCAGTATATGTGACCAATATTTGACATGCAGTGACCCAAAGGAAATTGAGGAAAAGACAGACCCTTAAGATATAAAGCATGATTCTCAAATGTTGGAATTCACTAAAATAAGACAGTAAACTTACTAATATTCAACACACATTAATTATGTAACAAAAGATCAGTGAATATTTGATTAATAAGTTCTAATATTTTCAAGTATAATATAAAAAAATATACTTGTGACACATTACTAGGTGAATGTGAAATATGTACGAAAAAACTCAAAAGTGTGTAGCAGACTATGTTATTTGAATTTTATGAATATCAATTGGAATAGAATCAATAAACTAATATTTTCCAAAACTATTATATTGCTTAAGAAATGAAAAGTTTAATTTTTTTAAAAAAAGGAAGATCAGCTACCAATAACCTCTCAAATTATGAATATGCAGTTATGATATCTAATGCTAATAAAATTCGAAGTATTAGTCAAAAATCCAATATAACGCGTACAAGCAATATGAAAACCTAACCAAATTCATTTATTTCTTACTTACTGACTTCGGAATCGTAACTCGAATATACAAAATTTATTAGTGTAACGTAACTTCTTGCCTCTGTATTTATTGTATAACACAGATATTATTTATTGATTAAAAAAAATAACAGTTACAATTGAACAAACATTACGGAATTCTTTTCACTATTAGAGAATTATTTTATTTGAGCTTAGCAGTCAAATGAAGCTTAAAAATGCTTACTTACCACAATGGAATGTTCCACATGAATACATCAAAGGTTGAGAACCATGCTTATATATATTAACACAAGTGAAATCTAAAAAAGAGCTAAGTTACACTAAGAAGTATAAACATATTCTGATTGCATTGTTGGATTGCTTATTATCAGTCTTTGAATATTTATTCACAAAAACACGTTCATACATGCACACACATATATACTGAAGAGTAATAATACCTCTCGCGCTTCACCTATCGCATAAATATAATACTCACAACTCTCTAATTAAACGAGAAAGAACACGCAGTATTAAAAATAATATACATAAGTTTCTTATATGTATATTCAGTATGTACAAAAATATTGGGAAGACTTCTATACACATTACATATAAAAATAAGGAATTACACAAAAAACTAGTTTCACGTATCCATTATGACATACGATGGTCTCCTCGGTAGGGATGCTTTTGTGTCACTAACTGGTTGCGATCTCTGATCCGATTCCGGTCGGGAGTCGGAGCACAATTGTTTTTCTATGGATTTAGTGGGCGTCGGGTCTGGGCTCGGCGGATTCCATTCACTTTCCGGATCTGAGAACAAGGTACCTGATTCATTGGCCAGGATATCGTCCATGGAGTAGTCTGAATTGAAGGAGTTGGAGCGGTCTCGTGTATAACCGTCTAGAAAAGTAGAACAAAGACAAAACAAATTAAGTACGATGTAAACATCTAGCTTTTATAAAAGTTTGTTCTAATTCTATCGTTTCTACAAGTAGTCTGTGCATCACTGTTAAAAGAAATCAAACAATAATAGACACAATCTGCTAGTTAATAGCCTACATTTCTCATATGCAAAGCATAAATAAAAAAGAACCTACTCCAGGAGAATAAAAACTATCAAATGCATCAGACTGACAACGATCGACATATTTTTTTCTCTCGATTTTCTCAAAACCTAAGCATCAGAGTTCATCCTCAAGCACACCATTCTGCTCAGTTTAATGTGATCTATGGACTCATATAGGAGATGGACAAAAATGTGGAAACACTTGGTACAAAAGAGGCAGCCACTTCAAACACGATTTGCGTCTGAATGTTAGGTGTCACTGTGGTCATCGGCACATCCTGTGAGGTATACAACCTGGGCAATCGAACAGATGAATCAGTTACAATTCAGTGACCGGTCCGTGCAGCTTATCGTGGAATCATGCCTGAGCTGACAAAGTTTCAAAGAGGGCGAATTGTGGGTGCGTGTATGGTGGGAACTTCCATGACGAAAATAACGGAAATAGTCTCGAAGATCATGACTGCCTCAGATTATTTCGGGAAAACCGCATCAGCGAATCACCAGCGTGGAGCCAAGTGTGTCTTGCGTGATAGCGACACGATTGTGACGATTGTGACCAAGCAGAAAATCACCAAGGCACCAAAAGTCACAGCTGAGCTGAGCTGAATACAGTGCTTACAAACCCTGTTAGCGTCAAAACAGTCAAAAGAGAACTCCATAAACAGGGTATTTATGGCAGACCTGCATTTCCCAAACCACTCGTGACTATTGACCACCCTGCTATACGGAGATAGTGATGCAACTCCCATAAAAACTGGACAATGGAGCACTGGAAGACTGTCATGAGGTCGAATGAATCTTCCTTTACATTGTTTCCAACTACTAGCCGAGGTTACGTGTGAACCCCTGCACAAGCGTACGATACAGACTGTCTGTTATCAAGAGTGAAGCACGGCGGTGATGCAGTGATGATTTGGACAGCCATATCCTGGTATTCCGCCAGAGACATCATCACCCTGCATGGACATGTCACTGCCAAGGACTACGTAACAATTTTGAGTGACTAGTTGCATACCATGGCGCAACTTTGTTCCTAGATGTTAATGCCGTGTTTCAAGATGACAAGCTCCTGTTCATACAGCTCACATCGTCCAGGGCTGGTTTGATGAGCACGAAGATGAAGTGTCATATTTGCCATAGCCTTCACAATCGCCAGACTTCAATATCATTGAACTCTTGTGGTTACTTTTGGAAGCCAAGGTCCGAGCCCGCAATCCCCCCCCCCCCCACCGTCGTCTCTACAATAACATGCAGCTCCTTTGGCGGAAGATTGGTATCCCTTTGACAACCATACGCGACTTCTATTTCTGCATTCTCCGTCAACTACAGACTGTTCTGTGTGTCAAAGGTGGTCCTACTCGCTATTAATAAAGGTAATGTACAACTTTTCAGGTGTTTCCATATTTTGTCCATCCCCTGTACATATATCATCATCGGACAATATTTTATTAGTTTCAGAGTTAATAATTTTCCATACCATCCAATCCATATTTTTCGGATAGTTCAAAACTTCCTTTCTATAACCTTAAACATCTGATCAAAGATAGGCTGAGATGAATAGTGATACTCCAGATGTCATATACGTATAATTTATCACCATTAGACGCTGGGGGTGAATTGTAGATTAAAACAAGGAACCTAGCTTTACATCTAAGCTTGTTAGACAGATAAAGTAAGCCACAAAACAAAGACATTAAGTCTTCAATTTCATACTCACCATCCACAAGAAGTGTCTGATGTAGACCCCAAGAATTGTACGGAACATTCAAGTGTGTATCGTCGAACTCCAGATTGCTATTTGTAGCTCGTTCTTCAGGACTTAATACTGCATCCGTATCAGCATTAGTGACATCAAATATCTCCGTGACTTTAACCTGCAAGGAGGAAAAAAAAATATATAATTATATGAACTACCTACCTAGTTATATTGTAATACATGGACAGAAAATCAATTTCCTAGTCTGCACAATAGCGATAAAACAAATCAATTTTTCCTCAGTAATTTACAAGAGCAGAAAAAAAAAAAAACTAACAAGTCTTTCGCAAAACACACTACAATGAACTGATCTACAATATGAAAATGTATGATTTGACTGTTAATTAAAAAAACTGATTTTCTTTTCACTACAACAATGGAGATATATCCTATAAAACCATAACACTGATAATATTATCTTGCACGTCGCTGGGAGATGTTCAGTTATAAATTTTCACTTGAAGGATTATAATATTAAATGTGAAGTTCGTGTTGGAACAATGAAGTAGTAGATGAGCTGTCCAAACTTGCAGTGGAAAATGGAACTAATGCAAACACAAAACTTCCTTCCTGTAACTTTAAACATCTAATCACAATGATTAGCTGCTGAACGCTTTAACTCAACAATGAGTACGTAACAGAGGACTGGGAAATCTCAACCATCAACGAAAGAAAAATTTAGAAGGGTTTAAATAACGTGGCTTAAATCTAAAACAATTCTATTCTATCGAATTCCTTTTGATACTGCTTTAAATCCAATCAAATCAAACCTGACCTAGAGAAGATATTCAAGTTACTTTGGTTTAACAAAGAAACTGGAACGTTGGAACTTATATTTCAATGCAAACTATATCCTAACTATATATAAAACTACATGAGCTGACATAAATTATTGAGCACTTCCTGTAGGGCTACAATGATTAAATTTGGAATGATTGTAGCTTTCCCGAACTAACCCACAGGAAAATTGTCAAAAGTGAATATTTTTAATTTTTAGGGGGTCTAAAGAGGGGATGAAGAATTTCCCCATGTTATTTAAATGAGACTTTTTCTGGACATATAATCTTATGTTTTAGGTACTTAGAATTGGAATAAAAACTTCAAATTCGGTATGCTTGTACGTTTTTGTTAGCTTTACCTACATGAATCATCAGAAATGAAAATTTCTAAACGTAAAGTGGTTTTATGGGGAACTGAAAAATCTTTCCAATGTTATTAATATGGGACGTCTTCTATACCCCAAAATGTTTAGGCACTTCCGGCAAGATTAGAATGATGAAATTTGGCATGATTGTAGCCTTCCAGGACTAACCGACAGAAAAATTACCAAAAGTAAAAAATTCCAACTTTATTGTGGTTTTATAGGGAACTGAAAAATCTTTCCCATGTTATTTATATGGGACACCTTTTACACCCTCAATTTATTGAGCACTTCCTGCAGGGCTACAATGATTAAATTTGACATGATTATAGCTTTTCGGGACAAACCCACAGGAAAATTGCCAAAAGTGAATATTTTTAATTTTTAGGGGGTCTAAAGAGGGGATGAAGAATTTCCCCATGTTATTTAAATGAGACTTTTTCTAGACATATAATCTCATGTTTTAGGTACTTAGAATTGGAATAAAAACTTCAAATTCGGTATGCTTGTACGTTTTCGTTAGCTTTACCTAAGTGAATCATCAGAAATGAAAATTTCTAAACGTAAAGTGGTTTTATGGGGAATTGAAAAATCTTTCCAATGTTATTTATATGGGACGTCTTCTATACCCCAAAATGTTTAGGCACTTCCGGCAAGATTAGAATGATGAAATTTGGCATGATTGTAGCCTTCCAGGACTAACCGACAGAAAAATTGCCAAAAGTAAAAAATTCCAACTTTATTGTGGTTTTATAGGGAACTGAAAAATCTTTCCCATGTTATTTATATGGGACACCTTTTACACCCTCAAATTATTGAGCACTTCCTGCAGGGCTACAATGATTAAATTTGACATGATTATAGCTTTTCGGGACAAACCCACAGGAAAATTGCCAAAAGTGAATATTTTTAATTTTTAGGGGGTCTAAAGAGGGGATGAAGAATTTCCCCATGTTATTTAAATGGACGTTTTCTTGGGATACAGAATATTTTCTTTTAGATAGTTGCAATAGGAAAAGAAACGATAGAATCAAGGTTCAAGAGGTGCGAGGCCGTAGGCCGAGCAAAGAGAGAGTGTGGGAGCGAAGCCCCCGGATGGGCAAATTCAGGAAATATGAAGAGCAAGTTCACGAAATTCACTGTTGAAGCAAAAGCTGATATGTACCGTGTCCTGCGAAAACGAACTAAGCGCCACTTTCATAATTTTAAGAAAATTACGTATAAAGGTTGATGTCCAGCATAAATGTTGCCGTAATCAAAAGTGAAATTATGTTTCTGTTTTTGGAAAGGTGTTGGTTTTCCTCTCTTTTCGATTGTACAAAACGTTCAAATGATTATTAGGAACCAATAGTTGCATTTACGTGGATTTTCAGAGTTTGGCGCTTAGTTCATTTTTGCATAACACGGTACATATATAAGAAATAGAAGGCCGTAGGCCGAGCATACTCGGAGGTCCGAGGGCTGATAGTAACATAAGAGTCTACGCAAAAAGAAATCCCTTTAAGCTTCTTTATGGAGAATGCTTGGTGCCTGTCCAAATACAAATCATATTGAACTTCATTTTCACACTATGATACGAACCTTCCCAGACACAAATACCACTTACGTTCCAGTTTTTTTTTAGTATACGAAAGACATGACGAAGCAAAAGCTTTCATTCAAAGGAGTATGCGTGTAGCAGGATACCACAGGGGTGGTGTGGAAATACTAAAAAGTTACAAGAAAAAGAATCGACCTTTGTCTTACAAATATGCAAGAGTTATGGTCGAACAAAAATCCCAGATTTCTTTTTTGAAAATTATAAATAAGAAAAAAATTTGAAAATGAGAATCCAATATCATCATTCATTATATAATAAGTCGATAAATTGTGGTTGACAAAACAAAGGTTGCTATAAAAAACTAAACTGTGTGTTATTAAGCAGAGTATTAAGGAGCAAAGGATGATAAATATGAGATCTGGGGATGTTGGGCCGATTTAAGGAAACATTAAGAATAAATGCACGAACATATGACATGCGAGGCCGTAGGCCGAGGAAATACGGGGGTCTGGGGGCGAAGCCCCCAGCTGGCCAAAGGCTAGTAATAATATAAGACTGGGATTTATGCAAATATTATTTAAAAATATGAACACTAACTATGCCATTAAGTATCCATTTTAGCACCAAAACATCTGCAACTTATCAGAGATTTGATACAATTTTTAAAGGATAACAATTTATCATTTATCATTAAAAATACTCTCAAGCAAATACCTTTCTGAAGTACTAACGGAAATAAAAGCTCTATACTCACTTATAATTGAAAATAATAAACAATATACAGGGTGGACCAAAAGTCACCAAGAGTTCTAACTGTGAATAACAACTTTTTTTTTAATTATCATTAGTTTCCATTGATATTTCAAAGACTTAAAGACCAAAGATGGGAGACTGTTTACACTTATGTGTGAAATATAATTTCAAAAAATGAAATGAAATCTTTAGTTTTACGTGCCACATTATGCCGGTTAGGCTAAAGGAGACGGTGATGATAAGAAATGAATGATATGGTGGAATGAAGAAAGTGGGAGGAAACGGGAGAATCCCGAGAAAACCCACGAGCTACGCTTGTCCACCACAAAGTCCACACGGCGCGGGCTGGGATCGAACCAGGGACTCCAACTACCGGAGAACGCTCTACCACTGAGCCACCGCGCCCCCAAATATAATTTCAGGTAGGTATCTGCCATTATGGGCCTCACAGATATAGTGTACCTATAACGCTTGGAAAGACATTGGACTTTCTTTAATTTAAATTCAACAAACTTTTTCCACATCGACACTATAGCCGTGTAGCTAAAACTGAACACGTCTGCTCGCACTGGAAATACAACTCATGCCTACCCAATCGAAAGTAGAAATGCTAACTAATCTTAAACTTCTGTGAATACCTATGCCATAGCTGACGCTTGGACTTACCTCATTGCGCTCGTCCATGTAATAGAATGCCATAACAGCATCCTGATGTGATGTCACTCGCAAGATGTGCTCAAAGGTGTCGTCATCCACTGGAGAATCGAGATTGTTGACGGTCAAATTAGTTCTGTGAGGTGCTTGGCTTAACAGCTTGTTGGGATATTTTATGGCAGAAGGCTGCTGTACACACATATCGCTGAAAATCGAGATTAAATCATGTAAATTTCAATAGAAATAAAACAAATACGACGTATTTCATTTTACAGCAAGTATGGGACCGCTGGAAATGCTACAACAAATTTTCATATTGATATCTTAGATCGGAATGTTCTACTCCCTATTTCCTGTGAAAATTTCACGTCCCTGGACTTAATTGATCTACAAATCAAACATTCACATCAACGGAACGAGTACAAGAAAGTTCCTACGGAAAGCACTCTATAATCTTGGTTTATAATACAGAAAACAAATTTCGAGACTTCAATGCACATTATGACACTATAATTGCTCATAAATACAATAATTTAACATGAAAAAAAAAATTACAAAATCACAGTAAAAATAATTTTCTGAAATTAGGCAGATTATTTGTAGACTGAATTTTCATCTCATAATTTTATCTTGTACTTTCTCGTACTATTTTATATTCTAAATATTATCGATAACATAAGTAAACAATAAAAACTAATACCTATTAATCATTCCTGGGTTTTCATACGTTTTATTCAAACTGGAACTTTCAAGTAGCTATTTAATTCTTTCAAGACAACTTTAATGGAGAAGACATGCAATGTCAACACAATAAAAATATAAATATGTCTTGTGAAAATAGTTTGTACTCAACTTTTGACAAGGAAGGCATGGAGCTGTGATAGCGCTCTCACCTCTGCTGTGAAGGGTCCGTGGTTCGGATTAGGATGAAATTTCTAGACTTTTGGCGTCTATGGCCATATTAGCCCGTTACCGATCACACTATCCGAGGAAAGGGAAGGAAGACAAGATTGGGAAAGGAACGAAGCGGCCTGGGACATAAATGTTAGGTACCATCCCGGCATTTGCTTGATGGGAATAAGAAAAACTCAGGATGGCTGGCTCACTCAGGCTTACACTTTTTCGACCGAGTGTCCCGCACCAAAGGTAAGAGCATTAGCGATTACGTTACACGGAGCCACAGGGCCCGTGGTTCGATTCCAGACCATGAGTTTGTGATAGACAACATTGTGTCCGCGGCTTTTCTCGGAGCACTAACGTTTCCACCCATCTTCGTAAATATATACGCAATTCCTTTAGTCTTTCATCCATACATTATACATCATTTTCACGAAATGTAGCTGTCGAAAGTTAAAATGGAATTTTTAGTTTCAGGTCCAACGAAGAAAAACACGAATGGAAGCGAATGATTATGATAAAGAAAAAAAAAAAAAATAGCAGCAGGAAAATTTCGAGAACACTTCAGAGCTATGATGTTATCCACCTTAAGCTCACATGACTAACAAATCTCTCACAGCAGAAGCGAGCACACTACCACTGAACAATCGTGCTCTCACTATTACACCCTTTTTGCTAGATACTTACCCTTCATCTAGATTCAGTGTAAAATTGAAGTTGATGTTGTTCTGCAATCTCGTGTCGAAATCATTGACAGCTTCAATGTCGAATTTCGCTGCAAAAAGAAGGAAAGGGACGTAAGTTTACTGTAATAACACCATTCAAATCGAAAATTGAATTTACGAGTTCTCATCAACTACACCCAGAGGCGGATCTAGAAGGTAAAAACTGGGGGAGCCAACCACAACTCACACTATGATATCATAAGCTTACTATTAACTTTCAAAAATATATAAATAATAGCTTCAAGCTTCAATTATTTTTGTTACTCGAAAAAACTGGCCCCGCCCAGGGCTAGGTCCGCCTCTGACTACACCATCATAATTCAATTTTTTTTAACATATATGTCTTCAAGGGCATACTAGGAGGAGTTGGTTTTACAGACATGGCACAGTCTCCAAAGAACGCAATTAAAGAAACAAGAAAAAAAACTTTCTAACTGGTTCTCATTCAACAAAATATCAATTAAATGTATTGTTCCTAGCATGTTCAATAAATTTCGTTTTAAAATTTAAGTATTTCAGAAATAATCATTACCATAATTGTCAAGCCGCTTAATAACTTGTTCCGTTTAAGGATAAGGGTAAGAGTGCGCCAACAACAAGGTCTATTTGCACCCGTCCAAGACCCGAATTAAAATCGACCGAGAAAAGATCAAATAAAAGTAAAACTCACAAGAACACGAGCATAGCGAAACAAATAGAAAACGATAGACAAATGTCATCATTTATAGTAGAAGGTAAAAAAAAAGACTACTCAGTCGAATCACATATACAAAGTACAATGGAATTAGTTAAATCATTGTTCCGTTTAAGTAACCATGAATTTTTAATGGTATTCTTTCCGCTGTCAACGAACATGTAGTTGTATATTCCAATTTTGCTTACTGGAATTGTTTTACATTTTTAATGGAGATTCCGCTATTCTTGTGCCAATTTCAAATTGAACTGCTCATAGTTACATTTAATGGTCATTCAACAATACTTGCGTCCAGTACTTTTCTCTCCGTTGTTCGTATTAAGCAATGTGATAAAAATCGCTTGCATAATTTTTCACGTTTTGCCTAGTGCAGCCATATACAACTGCCAGCCCCCGGGCCAGTTCCGGCCTATTGAACCCTTTCATCTGACCCGTAATCAAAAATGTATTTTTTATATGATCTCTTAAACTGAACTGATTTCTTTTCCTTGGATAACTGATGATCACCTTGAAAATATTCTCCGCGTTGAAACATCCAGTGTACCATCGAACACTGACAGCTAGTCCAGAACATATAAAAGTCACGTTTCCCATTAAAATGGTAAATAAATACACTTTTTCTGCTCTTCTTTAGTAAATAAATATGTTGTTTCCGTTATATACCAGTTTTTGTGTCCCTGTGATGTTAATGTACGATGAGAGAGTTTCTCTATTGAATAGTACGGACTTCGATGCCAGTAACTCCTCTATAATTGGCCCACCCACTGTCCCAATTTGCACATGCAAGGCCTAGTGGGTTCACTGACTATTCGTTGCCATTTAATATAAACTAATTATATCCGTTCTTCATAAATAATTAATACCAAAACTAAATAAGATTCGAGACTATTTCAGAAGTACCAAATTCCATGACAAACACAATTTACTTACATTTACGATTTCAGTTAGCTATCAATAACTTTGAAACCCTATAAATTTATAGTGTTATGTACTTTTGTTGGACTATCCAAAAATGCAAGGGCTGTAAATGAAGTAGCAGACGTTTTGGCCTTCGCGGCAGTGGGCGGGGCTAGAATCGCCAACTTGGTGTCAGAACGTTGCCACACTCAGTACGCATCCAGCTGAGATAGACTGAGGACTGTGACGCTCTTACTGTGCTTTCTGTGACGTGTAACAATGTCCACTGCAATAGAAAATCCCGCCTCTTGTCAGGTGCGTTCTGTGATTAGGTTTATGTTGGCAAAAAACCACAAGCCAACTGAAATCCATCAGCTTGTGGAGGCCGAAGCGAAGGTGTTGTTTTCTCACAACAATAGACGGGCAAGCGTATCCGAGAGCTCTTGGATGGTTTTGAATGGGAGGTGTTCGATCACCCACTACAGCCCGGATATGGCACCAAGCGACTACCACCTTTTCCCAGCGATGAAGATATGGCTCGCTACACAACGTTTTGATACTGACGCTGAATTCTATGCCGTTCTAAGCCAGTGGTTGAAATCGCAGGTGGCTGATTTCTACCATGACGGTATTGAAAAACTTGTGCCACGGCATAATAGGTGCTTTAATTTGCATGGCGATGATGTGGAAAAATAGCTTCAAAGTGTTCTGGATAGCCCTCGTATAATTCTCATCACTATTATTTACGGTTTTCTAGAACAGAGTTCGCTACTTTTTAACAAGAACAGCTTCCCAAAAATCGCTTCACAACCGTGAGTCATCACCAGAAACTGCTCCGGCGCCGCGAATCGAACCTGAGACTACGAACATAAATAACACGAACGATTATCATCAAAAGCTACAGGGAATAATGTTCTCTACATTATAAATTTAAATATTTGAATTTCGGCATACTAGGAAATTTCAAAACATTACATGTATTATTTCAAATGAATATTTTTACATTTCGGAATCATTTTATTATCTCAGAAGAAAACTACTAATAAACTACCAATTTCGAACTTCTTTCATAGAAAATAAATATACTATCGTTAATTCAGCACAGTTACTATAAACTTGCCTCGTGTTAATGGATATACTTACTGTCTCTATATTCTGTAATGGCCATATGACAAGAGATTTTGGCACTAATCTGCTGGCGTTTCTTGTTCATTTTATTGACTAGGTGCATCAAATGATCGAGAATCATTTTACTTAGCAACCATAGATTATGGCCTAGCGTTGGAGCTGTAGATACAAATCTGCAACAAAATATAAATTAACAATGATTTTCTACTTTGATTCTTTCATTGTAAAAATTAAGAAATTAAAGAAATAAAAATACACAAAAGTAACTATTAATCTTGCAGTGAATGGCGTTGATAAAAAGGAAATAGAAGCTATCGTTATAGTGTAAAGTGTACATAAATTTCTCTTAACTTAATGACAATTGGGCGAAGGATTGCCTTCTAAAATTTGTCGTACTTTGCGACACAGATATTTAGATAAAAATCTTACTACTTCAAAATTTCTTGAACAGCTTTGACTGCAGTCAAATAATTTTCGAGCTAAATTGTTTTAAAACTTATTTCATGCATATTCAGCGATTTTGCAGCCCTGAAGTGTTTCGACCTATGCTTATTAACCCCTCAAGTGTCAAAAGTTTGGTGACAAGTTGCTTTTGAAGACAGGTTTATTCGTAAAATGTTTACAAACGTGTTTGAAATTAGAAATAAAAATAGCAAAACTGATATTAAGAAAAAGTATTCATTATAACAACAGTACTACTACGTTCCATAGCGAAATTGGAAAGAAGAATTGTTTGGAAGTATATTTACGGCATCCACATCCGAAACTAGTAGAACCAAATTTTAATGAAATGATTTTTTTTTAGTTTAATGTTACACGATTATACCTGTTAGAAGTGGCGTATTTACGATTTTGTTTTGGGGGAGGGGGCTTTGCTGATTTTGTCTGGAAAATGTGAAAATTCTGCAAGCATTTACTTCATAATAGTAAATAAAATTTCGGAGGGGGGCTTAAGTCCGGATGTCTCCCTTAAATACGCCACTGCCTGTTAGGCTACGGGAGACGGATGATTAAGGCAAATAAATGATAATCGAAGTATAGTTTCTTATCAGTTAATGTCACACAACAAGTTTCTCTTTTTTTAATTCCATCTAATATTGTTTGTTCTTTTCTCCCAACTATTTGCAACTTCCTAATTTGTATCCCGTTCGACCTATTCAATTTTCTCCATTCTTTTTCAACCCATATTTCGAAAGCCTGCAATCTTTTTTCATCGCTTTTGCGTAGTGCGTATGTTTTTGAACTATAGAATACAGGACTTACAAAATATACTTTTTTTCCTTTTGCCATTTCTATCCTAGAATAATAGCAGTTAATAAAACCAAATACTATTATATATATATATGACGGTACTTTTCTTATACTCAAACTGCAGCTATAAAGCCAAGCTTAATTTCAATCTAACTTTATTGTTAAGTCATATTAAATACATTTGAAGTATGATTATTTGATGACAATCTATTTCTTTCTTATAATCTATATATGTCTGAAAAGGATCACATATTGATCGAAATCGCTCACTGTTCATTTTGTGCATGCAAGTACAAATATATATGCAGAAGTGCATAGTCCCTTAGGTAACTTCTATTCCCAGTATCTTCGGACTGGATGGACCGATTAATATGCCATTTTCTGGATCTGAAAGAAAAAGAGGCACGTTCTTTAAGATATACAGTATTATACTATTAGAAGCCAACTCATTCAGAAGATACTGGGAACTGAAATTGTACCAACAGGGATTAACTATTCCAACCAATTATACTTAAAAATAAAGCGTAATATTGTTTAACATTTATAGCATATCTATCTCTGTCTTGTTTATATATATATATATATATATATATATATATATATATATATATATATATATATATATATATATATATATATATATATATATATATTTATAAATTAAATGCAGCTACGTACTGATGCTGGTGTAAGAGATCCATAGTTCGATTGCAGGCCATGAACTTGTGGAGGACAACATCGTGCGCGAGAGTTTTCTCGAGATTCTCCCATTTCCTCCCACATGCTCATTCTACCAATTCATTCATAATCATTCAATCATCCACCTCCTTTAGCTTAGAGTGGAATGTAAAAACCTGGAGATTTCATTTTTCATTTGCTTATCAAACTGTTTTCTTCTTTTTAGATTTGAGGCAATTCTGTTGTCAGAATATTTAAAGTAGTCATAATATATTGCCCCCAATGCACAAAAAGAACAGAAAGATGACAAAATACTTACTTGGTAAATGTAGCGTACACGATATCCGCTGGCAGTATACATGGTAAACTAAGGATCGAAAGGAGCTTCATGCCTCTGTGCTTAAACACCCAGTTGATGAGTCCTTTGTTGGCAGAATCGATTGCTTCTTGGAAAAGGGTAAGAATGGTGTCAGGAACCTTGTCCACTAGTGCTTCCTGTTAAGTAAAGACATTTCATCATTTATTTATTTATTTATTTATTTATTTATTTATTTATTTATTACAGTAGCGTTGCTATGCCTTGTCAAGTCAGCAAACAGATCTTTATTGAGCTAAATATCAAATTTCATTGAAAAGGGCTAATGCTGGTAGTACGTCAGGAAATTGTTGTTTGATTATATGCGACTTAAAACAGTAACTGTAAAGCTGTTTGTTGTAAGTAGTGGTGATGAGAAGAGAACCTTACCTTCACGAAAATATATCTAGTAAACACCTGATCTGTATATCCTGAGGAAAATCATCGAACAGAAACTGAAATTATATCGTCCCGGAAGACGACCTTAACATATTTTTATCTTCATTATATGATTAAAATATCCTTAATTAACATTTACGATAAACTAACTAACTAACTCTATGGCCTATGGAATCCGGAGGTTCAGTGCCGCGTTTTGTCCTTAACTAACTAAAGTTTTCACTTTGTATTTCTATTTCTGCGAGATCCGTCTTAATATTGACATCCCATCTACGCCTAGTCCTAATGCACGTTTGCCGACTGGATTTCCAGTCGAAACTTTGAAAGTGTTCCTACTTTCTTTCATTCTGGCTACATGACCTGTCCACCTGAGCTTTCTAGACTAGACCCTAACAGTGTTTGGTAAACCGTACAAATTATGTAGTTCCTCGTTATGAAGTTTCTGCCATTCCCCATTCCCGTTCCTCTTGGATTCGAATATTCGCCTCAGGACTTTATTCTCAAATACTTTCAGTCTACGTTCTTCTCTCAGACTAAGCAACCATATTTCACAACACACATGATTATCGTTTTATATATTTTAAGCTTCAAATTCCTCGACAGAATTCGCGACGACAAAAGATTTTGAAATGAATAATAACACGAACTCCCTGCTTTTAGTCGACATTTAATTTCTTCGTGAATATGATTTTGATCTGTTAATATTGATCCTATATATATGAAAGTAACGATAAACTGTATGTATGTTACTTAAAACACATTACTTAACCTTCTTTGAATTTCTTCTCATACGGAAAGCTGCTTCGTGGCTATATAGTTAGCATACGCGCCTTTGGTGCAAGAGACCAGGGGTTTGATTCCCGGTGCGAGCTCATGTAGTTAGGATCCCACGTTAAGCTGTAGGTCCACATGTCATACAGCCTCACCGCGGAAAGAAACGGTAAACTCATATCAATCAATCAATCTTGTATTATACGGAATAAAAACACATATATTTGAATAAAAGTTCTTTAACTAACCGTAGGTTTACCTTGTTTTATTCCCAATATATGGGAGAGTAAAGGCATCATTTACCTGGCAGCTTGTACGATGTGCGGTTTGTTTTATTATTCTTAAAATTTAATGTTAATTTTCAGAACTAAGGCTATATGAGACGTGGACCTAAAATTCAATGTGAAATCCAAACCATTGTAATACGTTTAATGTTGGCCCATCGGTGTCAAACCCGGGCGCCAATAGCGGGTGGATTAACCACTAGGAAAGCATGAAGAATTTATGCGGGGTGCTGTAACGTCATCGACTGAAAATGTTTATCTGTCCGTAGATTAAAACAATAATCGAATAGCTGTTTGTTATAAAGAGTGGATTTTTTACACTTGAGGGTGACTATTTGTTTCGTGATTTTTTTCTATGTTGTTCTCTTACATTTATAGTAATCATCCTGAACGCGGCCTAACAAATGAATATTGCAAAAGGGAAGAGAACTTGTACTTAACGTCAGAGCTCCACAACAGTGTCATTTCTATAGTGAACAAATTTATCAATCGTAACTCTATAACGAATAGAATAGCAATTGTTTAAAAGATTTTTATGCAAATAATAATAAATAAATAAATAAAAGTCTTAAATATTTTCTTTAAATCAGGTCTTAAGCAAACTGCTAAATAATAATAACAAAGAAATTCTGGAAATCCTTGCTAAATGTATATACAATTTAATGCAAGACTTGATTGTTTCATGACTTCCAAATACACAATACTCTAGCAGTAACTCAATTCATAACCTTATTGAAGCATGATTCTTTTATAACTTACCTGTCGTTGTAGTCTGCACTCATCACATTGTGGATCATAATCGAAACTCTCATCCAAGGTCTCTGATACGGTGAAAGTGGATTGAACGGCTAGACATCTTGTACAATTTATTAGGTTATTTCTATGAAGAAATCTCAATGCATCGTCGAATCCTTGTTTGCAGAAATTAGATAACACCTGTTGATTAAAATATATTTACGTAAATATAGCAACATTATATGAAATCAAATAAATACAACAATCTTGCATTATATATAGTAATATTGTACCACCAATTTATTTGTACCACCATGAATATACCGAGGAGCATTCAAAAAGTTCCCGGCATGATTTTGCACTTTCAGTTAGTGATTCAATCATAACTACAGTCCTTAGGTTACCTACTTAGAATTTTACAAGTATGAACAGGTCACAGAGGCAGTGTATGAGTAACGTAGTTGAACGGAGGAGAGTATGGTGGTTACAGCAATGTCGCAGTTCGAGCAACGCACAAAAATATTCATGCATAAAATGGGAAAATGTGCTTCGACAGCCTTAAAAACAACTCATGGTGTCAGTGCTTTACGGAAACAGCACCGGTACCCATTTCGCAACCATAGAAGAAATCAAAACCAACGCAATAGCTGAACTTCAGAAGATACCAAAAGAGGACTGGGTGAGAGGAGCAGGTGTTTCCAGAAATGGCAGGAGCGGTGGAGCTAGTATGTGTCCTGAAGGTGCCTACTTTGAAGGCGATTAAATAAATGTGTACTTATATTGTGATAATAAAAGAGATACAACAAAATTCTGGGAACTTTTTGACTGTCCCTCGTTCAATTAAAAATGCATTCCACAGTTTTTATATAAACAGACTGAAGGTTACACTCCTTTACTCACTTGCATTACTGATTCTGTCGTAATCAACAGACAGATTCTTCCTAGTTTCTTGTAACTAAAATAGTAATGTCATTAAGGTAGATATCAGTATACTGCAACAGATTAATCTAACTCACTAATCACAAGATATGCACTATTAGAAAAAAAACTTAACTGCATTTTATATTCGGTAAACCTATTATTACGGTGTTTGAAACAAAACAGAAAAATATCATTCAAATAACCGAGATCCCCTACCCAGCCCTCGTTAGTGTATAGTTGTGATTTTTAAAAATTATTTCAGCAATGTTCCCAGTGACAGTTCTTGAGGAAAGTTGGAAAGTTGCATCGGTATAGATTACGATTTGATCACTACAAACTAAACGAAAAAAAAAATTACGTATACAAGAATTAGAGCACTCGGGAAGTTTTCTTTTCTTAGCATGTAAAGACAAAATCGTACCTTTTACCAATGTAACTTCTCTTAAGAGCTGCCACTGACTGCTCCGAATTCTAAAGGTATTTTATAAAATAAAATTGGTGATCTTCGGCCCAGTCACATATTTTCACCCTTCCCAATTCAATGTGATTTTACTTATAGTAAACTGATTTTCAGCTGTGTGTTGCTGAATGCATTTCTCAAATATTTACTACTTTATTGGCTTAGCTACCTAAAAACTGAACAATATTTTTGTAGACTATAATTCGTGCGGATATAAGCAAAAGCAGTTATTCATATTACAAGATAATATTTTCCTACTGCAAATGTTTTCTGTTCGAAGTTCTAACTGGAATATATTTAAATTTCATTTCTCTCTCCCTCTCTGTATGGCAAAAATCCAAGAAATGATCACATATTTATGAAAGCGTTCAATGATGGACCTGAGGAAAGCCCGCAAAATATCAATCCACAACTTAGAATTCATTTCATTTTCGCATTACTTAACTTGTTAGAACTATGGCATGTCAACTAAAAAATATAACATTATAATCGTGAATAAACATTAAAAAATCGACTCACCTCTGTTTTAGGAGGAAATAATATCCTAGCAAATCTGTAGATATTTTGCCGCGATAGTTCAATACTGGTATTTGCTAAATTCACCTGCAAAATGACATACGATGCTATGATTTTACCGCAATACAGACAAAATTATAATAACTGCATTACACTAATATTATACTAATATAGTAACTACTATTATTATTTACAGTAATAGTTTTACTTAAAATACTCTGAACCAAAATTATTTCTGACTATATACACTATTTACTAAGGGCTTATGATTTCTGATGTACATGGAAAACATGTTCATTCTTTAATTATGATTTTTTAAGTACTAATAGAAGTACACTACTAATCTATTTCTCTATTATTATTATTATTATTATTATTATTATTATTATTATTATTATTATTATTATTATTATCATAAAGGGAATCATTCACTTGAAATGCAGAAAGTTTAACAGAACTGATATTAACAAATACTACAGAGCAAAAAACATACAATATACAAGTCTATTCACCACGACTCTCGAACTCACTAAAATAATAATTGACCAGAATATATACACTTATTTATTAAAACTAAAGTTAGTATCTGATGAAGATAACGTTAAGTTGTCGAAACCGTTACACTGTATTTCAGTTTTAACAAATAAGTGTACATACTCTGGTCAGAAGTGTTAATTATTACAATATACAAGAAAAAAATGTCCACGAAAAAGGAACAAGGAAAACAATCGCCACACCTTTCTAGGAAGTTTATACTGATACCTTGAAGTATAGTATGCGATAAAAGAACATGGCATATTTTATTTTGAACATGGTATTCTCCTTTGTCGTATACTGTACAATAAGGGATTTACGTATTGATTGTCTGTAAATTTTTATACATCTTATTTATATTTTCAGTCTTAGCTGACTCCGAAACTTCCCCTATGCATCACGAATCTAGATGAGTTTGATCCAGGAAAATAAATAACTAATCAAGTATTACTTTGGCATTTGTACGGTACCATAGAAGTCAGAAAAGCAAGCAAGATCTTTATAGCTAGTTTCTAGTTTACACAACGCTTTAGATTTAGGCCAAGTTCCGTTTTGGATAAACATCACTGGATAATAATAGCTAAAATTTACATGTAACTTTTGAAACTGTCAAGTCGTTCATAAAGAAAAAACTGAAAGTAATTGCAATTAAACTTAACACTAAGAAATGTGACAGTCTAACAATTACTCTAAAATACTCTCCTATTTCCTCCAAATACCATATTCCCCTATAATACGTTCTGCTAGTCATAATGATCTTGGTGGTATCTTTGATTCGAAACTCACGTTCTCTGACCACACCTCCTCAATAGTTAAGAAATCAATGCGTATGTTCGGGCTACTTCTTTACCGATTCACTGAATTACGCACTGTGACATCATTAGCAATATTCTATAACACTCAAACAGCGCCCAAGATCGAATATTGCTCTCGCACCTACACATCTCTCTCCACTTGATTCCATCCTTAACTTCTTAATTGCAATAGTACGCTTTCGTGTTCCCGCACTTCGAATATTATCTAAAGAGGAACTCTTGCAACATTTTAATATCCAGACTTCGGGAGTACGCAGAAATAACTCAATTGAAATTTCTTCATAAAATAGTTAATGGAAACTTAAGATCGGAAACATTACTTCAGGAACCATCCTTACGTGTCCCTTTCCACATAACCCGGAACACCCACTTATTCCATCTTGCCCGCCCTAGGTTGGAAGTTATACAGATGTCTCTTTTTTTACAGGATACCGAACAATTATAATCATATAACAACTGATGTGGACATTTTTTTCGAGCTACCCGGTCTCTGAAAGAGCAATTAAACGAGTTTTGGTGAAATAATATTACTTTTACACTCTTTGTTGACACTGTTATTTTGTTTTCGTCTTGTTTCTTGTTTGTTTGTTAAAATTTCCCTGTGTAAAATGGCCAAGTTATGCTGTATCTGGAAATTTGTTTAATAAATAACTATTTACGTTCAACAGCTATGCCTACGAAAACTAGTCCTGGACTCTCCCAATAGTAATCAATCCCAGGAACACACAAACTCCACATATTAAAGCCATCAACTAGTAACATGTCCCTTTAATATAACCCCACCTACTTAAGAGCAAAATTATACGCTCCTCAAAAGACAATCGTCTACATATTTTATTTGGTCTAGGAATTAATTCGTGCGGGTGGACAAGAGATGGCGCAACGAACGGAGCGTCCCACAGTTCCGTGTATCCACACATGTGTTGCAAACCCCTGTCATCGCGTATCGTTCGTAGTATAGGGCAGTGGATGAAAGCGTCAACAACACCAGTTTGTAGTTAAGTGAACATGGCGCAATTTGTGCCTAATAAAGTGTTTTTGCGGGGTGTCCTGCTGCATTACTTTAACATGCAGAAAAGTGCGACTGAAAGTCATCGTATTTTGGTGGAAGTGTATGGTGACCATGCTCTAGCTGAGCGAACGTGTCAGAAGTGGTTTGCACGGTTTAGAAGTGGTGATTTCGGCTTGGCAGACCAAGAGCGAGCTGGACAGCCAAAAAAATTTCAAGACGAAGAATTGACAGCATTGCTCGAGCAGGATTCGTGTCAAACGCAGGAACAACTTGCAGCAGCATTAGGCGTTGATCAAACAACAGTCTCCAAACGCTTGAAGGCCATGGGAATGATTCAAAAGATGTCACATTGGGTTCCACATGAATTGAAAGACAGAGACGTTGAAAGACGAAAAACCATTTGCGAATTGCTGCTTCAACGACAGAGCAGAAAGGGGTTTCTGCATCGAATTATTACGGGTGATGAGAAGTGGATCCATTACGAGAACCCTAAACGAAAAAAGGCCTGGGTGAAACCAGGTGAACCAGGTCCATCACAACCAAAACGAGATATTCACTGTGCAAAGGTTATGCTGTGCATATGGTGGGATATGAAAGGTGTGGTGTACTATGAGCTGCTGCAACCGGGTGAAACTATGAATGGAGAACGTTATCGACGACAATTAATGCGTTTGAAGCAAGCTCTGGCCAGAACACGACCAGAATGGGAGAACAGACTAGATAAACTTATTGTTCAACATTATAACGCTCGCCCACATGTCGCAAAATCGGTCAAAACCTATTTAGAAAATGTCGGATGGGAAGTTTTACCCCACCCGCCGTATTCACCAGACGTTGCTCCTTCGGACTACTACTTGTTCGATTGCATGAACAACGATTTGATTGGACAGCGGTTTACTTCTTCAGAAGATATCGAAACATGGGTCTCTGACTGGATCGCTTCCAAGGATGAGGACTTCTTACGCCACGGAATCCGTACATTGCCTGACAGATGGGCGAAAGTGGTGGCTAGCGATGGACAATATTTTTCTTAAGGTATTTATGTATTTGTGTTTGTACTACAGCTTCAATGTGTGCGTACCAACCGCACGAATTAATTCCTAGACCAAATACTTACTACAATATATTACAGGAAGCTGATTTATGAGGTTTTTGAGTAACTGCCTTAATGTAAAGAGAAGGAACCTCAACTCCCTGGCATATAGTACGATGTGTTATGGCTGGGCACACTACTACGAGATGGGTGATGTATGGTTGTATATCAGCTTTTAGCCCATTATTTTGGCTTTCTACAACAGAGTTCGAAATTTCTTAATGGCAAGCAGCTCCCGAATTCTAACGATGCCAAATTTTGTACCCACTTCGAGAGTCCAATCCCGGAACTATTGGGCTAAGAAAGCATAATGCATCTAACAAGAATGTTCAAAAAAACGTCAAACTTTATCTACTTGGTTTTTCTCCCATTCTCTTGTTGCATCATAGAAAGCCATATTTATAAACGAAGTACTACTGACCTCTAAACCAATACTCTACATACTTCCACTGAAAAGAAGAAAGCTTATTGCACATAGTAACCGTTAGAACTGAACATTAAACTGAAACTTTGCTCTTGGACTTTAAAAAAAAAAAAAAAAAAAAATCTCTCCTACACAATGTTTTCAAATAGAACAGCAGTTACTTCATATTATTTTATTCTATACTCCTTATCGCTCATGTTATGTTGTGTCTATTCATATTACAGCATCCATTACATAATTATGCCTTTACTATCTTTTATTTTTATTTATTTATTTAACAATCACCCGATACAGCTCAGAGGCCATTTTATACTGGATATACTGGATAACAACAACAATAACAATGAAAAAGGATTTGGGAAAATGTTGGCCAGGGCCTGTTTAGTAGGTACCATCCCGGCATTTGCCTGGTAGAGCTGAAGAAAAGCCTGGAAAACCCCAGCCAGGATGGTCGGCAGCGGGAATCGAACACACGATCACCCGAACGCGAAGCCAACGCTCTACAACTTGCGCTACTTCGCAGACAGTCTGTTACAGCTGCTTATGTATCTTGCTGTCTTTATGTTTTTAAATGTGTCTGATATTTCCCACCTACGTAGTGATTCTTATTTTCTGCGAAATTGTCTATTTATGAAATCTGGCTAATCACTTAAATTATCATCATTTGACTGAAACCTATAAGATATACTTGCTGTTTCATTACTCTTTTAAATAAATTTGACAGTTTTCTTTGGAACAGAACGTGCACCATTAAACAGCTTAAATATACCAATCTAATCCACAACAATTATGATATTGATAGCTACATTCGTATTTAGTTCCGCACATATTTATTTGTCTTTTAAGGTGAGTGCCCAGTTCCCTTAACAAGTGAAATAATTCTTGCAAACCACTATATTTTATTAAAAACACTGAGACTTCTCGAAACAAGCAAGCTTCAAACTACAGAAAACAATTTAAGAAATATGATTTACATTGTATAATGGAATGTTCTATTTACAAACTGTACATGTACTATTTACAAGCTTACAATAATTATTTTTCATTTTCGGAAAGATTCAATACAATACAAAGACTATACATATCTTATTCCACTATGATTCCTGTTGATTTTTATATCAGTAAATTTTTCGACAGGCTTTCTGCTGTTTTCTACTATAGTATAACTAAAGAAATTAATTCTAATGTGTCACTGTATAACTGGAACAAAACGAAGGTATATATTGCCGACGTTGTTCTCTGGTATACAGTTACTATTCTTTACACTTAATATACCGTATTTGTGACAGTTTTAGCGACGATATCTAACCAGTTTCTCAACATTATATCAGAAGACACCAGGAAAGCCTGTCAACATTATTTTGTGATACAAAACTCAACGGGACTGATAGAGATTACAGTACGCGTTTAATATGATCAGAGCTAGGAGTTTCAGGTGCTGCGTCTTAATTCTTTCTTGCTATTAAAGTGGCCAAACTAGCTCGTCTTGCAAAGAAAATACAGTAGACCCCCGACTATCCGGCCTAGTTTTCTTTTATCGTAATTAAATAAGAAAGGTAAGGCGTTCCATTGACAACAATGCCAAGGCATTGGAAGCAGGCGTCTGCTACGATCCTTCTACGTATCATATGCAAAATACAAGTTGTGACAGGAAAAGAGCAGCGTTCTTTCTGCTCTTTGTTCATTGTTTCGTGAGTTGTAACGGACCTCAATACAGTACGCTTGCCGCTGTTCCTGATTATAACTGTACAGTACTGTATTCGTAAATTGTTCTTGGGGTATGCTTAATGTTGATAAAGAAATGAATTCATAGAACTCCGGCTTTTTGTTATCCGGCCTGCCCTTCCAGCACATTAGGCCGGATATTCGAGAGTCTACTGCAATAAATAAACATTCATAGCTATACTTTGATTGCACCTTCTTCCACATTTTTATTTTTTCTCCAGTAAGATTCCACTTACATTTTTATTCAACATAATGTTGTAGAAATTACTGAAAACTATCTGTAGATGGTGAATGTTATCTTCTTCATTCATCTAGTACGTGCATTTCCTATTTTCAGTATTCTTTTTTCTTTTCATTACAATTTTAACGAACTTCTTAACGATTTCGTCTTAAAAATATCTTCTTACTTTCGAAAATGACTATAGATGACCAGACCAAAAATTGAAATGCTTTGAAGACCAGGATTATAAAAGTATTGATTTCTTTCTTTTTTTTATTTTCAAGAATTGAAGTATTGAATTATATTTAAATATAGTGACTTTCATTATCAAATATAAAATATATACACGAGCAGCACAATCGTATGTATTTCAAAAAGCGGCTGGAACATTTTAACAGGCAACATGCACAAGCATTTTATGAAGCAGTTCAAATGTAGCCTCTTCTCATGCTTGTTCCTTAATTTGATATGAATTCTTACGTAAAATTGCGAAAAGGAGGGACGAAAAAAAATTGAAATATAAGGGATGTTCAGCAAATAAGTGGACTGCATAAAATGAATATGTCTACGGTATGTGACAAAAGCTTGTGTCATTCAACATACGTGCGTACCATCAAGCACGGTAATTCTAATGTGAAGTATATGCAACAAAAATGAAATTAAGTTTTGGTTAACATTCGCAGTTACGCTCTACAGGTAGAGGAAATGGGGGACAAATGAAGGAGAATTTGTAGAATAAGAAAGCGGAAGGAGAAGATCTCACAAACTGAAAAGTCACAGGAGTTATGTGGAAAGGTCCTCGCTTGCCTAGGATCGAACCTGAGCTCTACCACTGAACCATCGTGCTCAATAATTTTAATGGAATATATTTATCTTTACATCAGGCATGCATCGCTGCGCCATCAGTACGCCCCATTCTATATAATAATGCACGACCACATTCTATATAAAAGCTGCACGAAAAAAAAAATAATTAATCACATATGACTGCCACTCTCGAACAAAATTTTCGTTGATTCTAAAACTACAGGAGTTTTATATAAAGGGCATATGCTTAAGTCGACAGTTTACTTATTGTGTTGCACGGGGCTGGCCTTGGAAACGACCACCACTGATATGTTATCATTTCAAACTATACTTAATTGAAGTTAAGAAATTCAGAAGGGGGAAAAATTCGGGTGGCTTTTGATTTGTCAAACCTAGGAATATACAAGGTAGAAACTGCAGTATATTTTTCCACAGTACTCTTGCACAGAAAACTATTTATAAAAAGGAAAGTCGGAAAATAAGATCCCCTACCTTTTCTTTCCCCGCGAAATCGTAAAGCCCAATCATATATTAGGTGACGTACAACCAAAATCTCTGTAGATGGCGCTATCGCAGTGCTGGCAGAAAGTTCGGATGAGCGACCCACCGTGCCTGGCAAGTATACGGATTGGAATAATCAATGCTCAGCGTTTTCATTCGACACCGACAAGAGTGAAGAGTGGCTTCGCCTTCTGACATCTGACGTTCTCCTATTGTACGACAATGTGAGACCCCACTTCGCGATGATAACGTAAAATCATCTTTTGATACTCTCGATTTCGAGCGCCTTGCCCATTCACCGTACAGTCCCGCTTTCAGGCATTGAAGGTTCTCAGCGGAAGGTACTTTAGAACCAATGACAAAGTCAAGACAGCGGTGAAAGAGTTTTTCCCGTATGCAGAACATGTGTCTTTCTAAACCCTATAAAGCGGTATAATAAATGCGCAACATTCTTGGTTCTTACATGGAAAAATAAAGTAAGCTTTGTTCTTTATTTTCGCAGAGTAAAATTTGAGATCCACGAATACCTTTGTCCATAACCTCCTGGGTGAATTTATCTTCCGGCTTATCCTCGTACAGTATGAGACGTAGTAATATTTAGTATTGATAAGGATACTACTGAAAAAAAATAAATAAACATCTCTCATTCTTTATCATTACTTCGGAAAATGTAGGACGCTGATATTGGAAATTGTCTAGTGGGATTTACCTAAGAACTAATTCTGAACTTCATGAATATTAATTTCCTTTCATTGAAATTTAAAATGTCGAGGCACTGCTGGTCGGAAAAAAAAAATTAAAAAAAAGTACAAATGAGATCTTAAAAAATAAAGCAATATAGAATGCATAAAACATGCAAACACGAAAATTGCAGAATATATACAAGCCGGTGCAATAAGCATTTCTGTCAATCCTTCATACACTATTATATGGAATAGCATACATATTACTACAATGAAGCTTGCGAAGTTTCTAGAAGTCAGCATATTCAACAATTCTCTTCTATTCAGAGACCTAAACACTAGCTGCGCTCACCTGGAAAAAGTTGTTGGTGTCGTCACGTGGACATATATCACTCTCTCCGCAAAACGGACTAACAGTGATAGTATTTTCGTCTAGCACAGGTAAATTATCACTGTAACAGCCATCTATGTACCTGACACCATGATAGCGAGGAGGAATCCAGCCAGAAAAGATAGGAATAAAACTCGAGCATAGCAGAGCCTATGAGAAGAAGACGTGCATAAGCCATGCAAGAGAAGCTCTAAGAAAACACTGTGCGTTCATTCTCTTAAGCTACTCAATGTGATCAGTAAAGTATTATCCAATACCATGTACGAAAGAAAGAAGTACAGTAAAATACATTCATTTATCCTATGCTGCTTGTCAAGGGTGTTCCCGATCTGGAGAAATGCATCGTTCGGGGCCGCAACACCGTTGAGCAACGGTAAGTGTTTTTGAAAGTGTGTGTGAATTCATGACGCGTCATGCCTGTCTCTTCAAAGTGAAAATTGTGACCATTTTGAACACTTTGAATAGCTCTTACTCACTATTTCTACTCGTCTTCTAACGATTATAGTCCCAAAACTCCATTGCTTAAAGAGTTCTTGCGAATTGTATCTTTTTGAATCAATGCATAAATTACAAGGAAGCAATCTCAATTTACAAACATTACCACCCGTAAAGAGCTATGGTTTGCTAGTTGGACACACAGAACCAACATGGAAAGACTCCCATTGTCCTTATTTCCGGCTTTTTAGACAAGAATTCGCCATTCTTTACAGTAAGTAGCCCTTCAATTGACTCATGATTAGTCCCTCACCAGTATAGAACTCGAGAGCAGAAAAACGTTATTTCTTATAAGGAAATAAGAAAATAATGTAGTAAATCATTGAGATTTCTAATTTTGAAGATGGAATATCACAGAAAATTATTTAAAACGATTTGAATTAATACCAGTATTTTATAATTACGAAAATCACGATCTATCTTTTAAAAAAATTATAATTAGGGCGTTCCTTATCCATATCAATCAAATATCGTAAAGAATTAACTCTCCACTTTCGTACATAGTATTGAAAGATACTATTATGATCAAACTACCTATATAGGAGAAAAGAAGAGAATTATATACATATAGTGCACTCACACACACATCCTTCTTTCAAAGCACCATTTACATGACCTGCAAAAGAAAAGAGAACTCACGTGAAATATTTGAGATGACATGTCTCGAGGACATATGTCGGATTCACCACAGAATGGACTCACAGTAATGGTATTCTCGTCAATAATGGGAAGGTTATCACTAAAGCCACCGTCCATGTAGCGAACTCCATGAAATCGTGGCGGGAGAATACCAGAGAAGATAGGAATGAAAGCACTTGCTAGGACGGCCTGTTGAAAAATTCAGTTTTCATATTTTTACACTAGTACATTTATTATTTTCATTTTGCAGAACAAACTAAAGTTTAACACTCACCAGATTAAAGAATAGTCACCTCCATACAGGGAAGGGTCTTTTCCCAAGGGCTACCTCCCGAATGAAGTAAAATTCCCTGGAGTTAGAATCCATGACCAGTTATAACCGACTAGATGGATTGTGTACGGTAAGCTCTGAATCACATCGCGTGCGGTTGGGCATCATCATCATCATAGGTATTCCGCCATTATTGGCACGTCACTTCTCACAACTGAGAAGCTTCCATGCTCCACGATTTTCCGCTAACCTCAGTCTTCGCGTACGATTTTTCTGTTTTGATATCGTACACTAATTGTAGTCTTCTTCGCCCCTTCCTCTCTTTCCTGCCCCCATACCCTCTAGCACGTCCCTCATGATAGTTCCTTCTTAGCCAATGTCCCAACTAATTTCTCTTCCTCTTCTTAATATCAAAAATTGTTCCTCCCCCCCCCCTCATTTCTAAGACCCTCTCACTCATCTTCCGCTCGGCCCAGCTAATTCTCCCATTCTTCTGCACACCCGTATTTCGAAAGCTTCGAGTCGTTTTTCATCATTTTTGCGTAATGTCCATGAGTCTTTTTCTCAACTCTTCATTCAAGGCCCCACAAAATAGTATTTTCTTCCTTCTAAAGGCTTCTTTCGCCATTCCTATCTTCGCGCTTTTATTTCACGTTCACACTTCAACGATATAGCGATTAGGCAAATACTAAAAATTACATGTCGATTATCCGGATCGATTTCAGAAAAATAATGCTCTGAAAAATCTTGAAAATGCTGAGAAGATTATACAATTATTCCTCAATATGATCTTACTGCGAACAGTGTATAACGGTGCGACTGTACTCGCTAGCTAGCGAGCCTGTCAAACGTTTGCTTGTCTCTGCTGTTTACATTCCGTGATCATTTTACGATCACTATCACTGCTACCTGTTGTCTTGTGTTCAGTACTTTACTACAGTAGTAATTTTAGTACTTTGCTATATAAAATAGCGCTTTTTGCTCCCTTTCCCCGATTATTCGGATCTTTGATCATCCAGATTGGGTTCGGTCTTAATTAGTCCGGATAATCGGCGTTTTGCTGTAGTGTATGCTTCATTGTTAGGAGTATATGTCATCGAAGCTCATAAATATGTATAATAATCACAAAAATATACTCAATTAAAACTGGAGGTTTTATATTAAGTACGGCAAAAGAACATTGAAAATTAACATCTCACGGATCGATTCCAATACAACATGTCTATTGAACAGTGATGTCTAGCACATGCATGATGATGTTAACAGAGGATTTCACCATCCAACCCATGATCTCATGGTTCTACCAAGCGGAGTACACGTATATTCACTGAGAACGTAGTACAGGTGACTGAACTCATATCTGGTGCACTCATATATGAAGTATGTAAAACTAACTGCATGAAATATGAAATATAATTTTAAAAACTTCACATAATACATGAAATGTTTTAACACTTAACAAGCAAAATAACGAAGTACATACTTTTTGTTACATTATTGTCCTTTCACTATTTGAAATTTCCTTCTAATTTTTCGCATGCAATTTATGCCAAATATTGGAATTATATATAAAAGAAATCTGGTAACAATTACTGTTGTTAATTTTTATGTACATGGTCATACTTTGTAGGTTATAGAACACTGTGAGTGATAAAGTGGAAAAAGACCTGAGCATTGGAAAGTCTACTTACCCGGCATTTGTTCATCACAAAATTCAAATGACTTGCACTGACAAATTAAACTTGCTCTCATGAAGAATTCGCTCCACTACCGAGCCCATGGATCGATTCCCGGCAGGAATTCATGTAATTCTTCTTAAGTCTTGGTCTCATGCTGCCTTGATGCTGATTGAGTGAAAGTTCAAATAAACAATAATCGGTTGATCGATTTGGAGTTTAGAATCCCGTTCAGCACCGAGGCTATACGAGACGTGCACTTACAGCTTAACGTGGGTTCCGAACCACATGAGCTTCCATCGGGAATCGAAACCCGCCCTTCCGCGCCGAAAACAGTACGCTAACCATATAACCCCGAAGGAGTTCTAATTAACGAACAATATAGACCAATAGTATACAAACTGAAAGAAAAGTTGGACAAGGATATAGTATGTTGCCACAATTATTCAACATTTACAGTGATTGTTTAATGAAGGAAGCATTCATGGGAATTGGAGATTTCAAGATTGGAGGGCAGATCATTAACAAGGTCAAGTATGCAGATGATACCGTTATTATAGCTAGAACCGAAAAAGGACTACAGCAGATGATCGACAAAATAGTTGACATTGGGAAACTATATGGAATGGAAATCACTATCGAAAAGTCGAAAGTCATGAGAATATCCCATGGAAACGCGTGCTCATGGGTCAAAGTAGAACAAAGAGCACTTGAAAAGGTCCACCATTTCAAGTCTCCGGGAAGTATTTTGACAAAAGACGCTTACTGCACCAAAGAGATCAAGGCCAGATCAAGGCCATAGCCAAAGAAGAATTCAACAAGAAAAGATAATTCTTAACTAAGGAAAAGGTTCGTCAAGTGCTATATAGAGTATTGGACTGTATGGATCAAAGACTTGGACACTACGGAAGTTAAAGAAATATTCAGAAAGTTTCGAAATGTGGTGTTGGAGGAAAATGAAGATAAAATGAACCACTTTATCACTCACAGTGTTCTATAACCTACAAAGAATAACAAACGATGGTTTTAAAACGGATTGAAGAGAAGAGGACGCAATTAGCCAGCATTCCTCATAGGAAGGCCAACTGAATTGGATACACCTTGCGAAGAAATTATCTTCATCATACCGCTATAGAAGGAAAGAAAGCGAGAAATAGAAAGAACAAACTGATCGACGATTTGAAAAACAGAAGAAAATATTGGGAGTTAAAAGAGGAAGCTGAAGATAGAGAAACATGGAAGAAATATTTTCAGATCAAAACCTTAAAAAACACCTCACCAATACCATTTTGTCGTATCTCTACTCATAACAGAGTTGCTCTATGGCCCCGGACTTTTGATACACCCAGTATATATATATATATATATATATATATATATATATATATATATATATATATAAAAGAAAAATAATATAAGTAGATAAAGAAGAAAGTAATGTGAAAAATACATGAACAATTATACACTCTACTAGTAACCATTATGAAACAACTTCTTAAAATTTCACTCTAACATGAATTAAGGCACTATTCTTGTTCACAATGGATCCTTAATAAAAGAGAAAGACAGATCTCAATGAAAACTCACCTGTACCAGATCTTCTTTACTATTAAACTGAGTGACTATGACGTTCTTTCCGTCGTACACCCTCGTTAAGGATATGTGTAGTTTCCCATTAACTCGAAGATGAGCATCTTCCGGTAATACCTAAAATAAATAAATTCCTTTTAGAAGTCCTTTTCTTATAATGCTCGTATAGTTGAGCAATTTATCATCTTTACTCAGAACATCCTGGATAATCGTTTATTGGTAAACATTCAGGTCCTACTTCCTATTTATTGCCACAGATCACTGCAATTTCTCAATGACAATAAAGCCATTTAAAAATAACTGTTCATGACTAGATCTAATACACTCCAGTGTAAGCAACAAATCCGTTTCATTCATGAGTTCCCTCGGTGCTACATAATTAGCGTACAGGAATTTGGCGCGAGAAACCTGGGTTTGATTTCCAGTGGGAGCTCATGTGGGTCGGATCTGTTGACCTGTAGGTCCACGTATTATATTACCTCGCTGCTAAAAGGGATACTAAACACTAATCAACCAAATTCGTTTCGTGAGCCTGGAATAAACAACACATTCGACGGAACGACGAAATCGGACGCCTGCACCATCGAAGGTTATCACTAACTATTTTAAATTCTGCACTAAACACTTTCTAAGGGTATATGCTCACTTCATCCAAAGTCAAACGTAAATGAAAAGAAAAAAAAGAAACTGTGCATAATGGCTCAAAATTGGTTCTGGACTTCACCAATGCTAGTTAGGTCCTAATGTGACCTTAAGCACAAACTTCATAATTCAGTCTAAGGTGGCACAGAGTGCTGCAGTCAGCATCTTGTGGAAAACTGCTGCAACAAATGTAACGATAAATATTTCTGAGAATGTGGGCCGGGGTTCGATTCTCGGTGAGGTTAACTTGCTTCGGATACACAGTTATCTAGTGGTTTGGGTCTCAATTTAAAGAGCAGATCCCATCTCAATATAGCCTCTACACCTGAAAGTAATAATAAAAAAATCAAGTAATTTCTACTTCATCACTTTACTTAAAAAGAGATGTCACCTACATAAAAGTATTTCTTAAATATGGGTGTCTTTCTAAATTAGATTTTACCCTTAAATTTTGGCAAGATCAAGTCCTTAGAAAGGCTTGTGGTCCAGTTTTTATTTTTTAACCCTTAACTGTGGTGGTACAAGGAGTCACACTAGTGAAAGAAGCCGAACATCCCGATGTTAAATATAATATGGACGTTTTTCGGCCATTATTTCTCAAAACGCAGTCTAATCTTAAAACCTCACCCTTCACAGTAATTTCTAACTTTATTTAATGTATTGATAGGATGTATATTTGATAGAATTAACGAAGTTAATACTTACACAAGACTCACCGGTAACAATGGCCGTAAACGTTTCAGTAACTTTGACTTTTTCACCTTTCTCAGTACAAATTCATTAAGGAATCAACGCTGCTTGAAGAATTACATTATCGGTGGACTTCATGCACTGTAGAAACCACTTAAAATTAAGCTATGTACTGTTTTATTATATAAATAAACTATAGATGGATTAATGTAACATTGTTCTAGGTATCTTTCTTTCTGCTTGCCCTTTACATGTATTAAAATTCGTGGAAAAAGCAACCGATATACTAAATTATAAGTCAAAGTACTCAAAGCTTACCAGCATATTAAGACCAGAATAATGACGCTGATTCCTTACAGCGGAAAATGACAAAAAGTCTTTGAATCGTCTACGGCCATTGTTATCGATGGGAGCTTACATGAATACAAACTTTGTTAATACGAATCTCTATTTTGTAAGATGAATTGCTCAAAAATTCTAAAACAGAATGTTGTAACAAAAAAGAAATAAACGTGCACGTGAAGCATAAATAAGTTTGGCTCGCTCAGCTAAAGAAAATTGCTTAAATATCAAGTGTTATCATCAATAGTAACAAAGTACACCGAAAGTATGTAAAAACAAGCACGTCCATGAACTTCAAATCGTAATAAAATGAAATTTAATCATTGTACGCACTCAACTGATAAAGGACAAGAAAAAACATGTTTCTACTGAAACTACAGATTGGCTTTCATTGACACAGAACGTTGAATATTGGAAACGTTTTTTACAGTGTTGTATACCAGATGAATTTTCTTTCTTGGCCAATCGATATTCATAACAATACAAACTACAGGTAATAAATAAATAATTGCAGAAGACTTCCGCATGGCTTACCTTGTCGAGTCCTTCTTTAAGGATAGCCTGAACGTTGAAAGAAGGACTAAATGGGCCCAGTGTTCTCGACCTTGCTTCTCGCACAACTCGCAACACATCACTGGTTATTTCACCTGAAACACACAGAAAAAGATATGCTGTAGCGGTTTTGTGTATCGATATTGTTCGAAAAAAGAAAAAGAAAACCACTTCTTTATATGTATGAACACCATAGACTGCAGTAAGACTTAAACTAACTGAGTGGACGGTAATGGTAAGCACTCGCACGGAATGGCCTCATCAGAAACATGTAGTAGTATATGAATTGAGCTTTGAGTTTAACGTACCTTTCAGCAGCGAAGCTATATGAGACGGGACCTACTGATTAACGTAGAATCCGAAACGCCGGGAATTGAACCCGGGTCTCCCACGCCAAAGGCGCGTACGCTAACCGCTTAGCCACGAAGGAGCTCACAGTAGTATATGAATTAACGGAATATTTATAATAAGATCTTGATGTTCCACGAGACGCGACATTTCTGGTGTAAAGGGTACCAGGATCGATTTCTGATTATGTAAAGCTTATGGTGGATAATATATAGTTTCAAATATCTAGGATCAATATTAACAGACAAAAACTATAGTCACGAAGAAATTAAATGTCGACTAAAAGCAGGGAATTCGTGTTACTTTCAGTTCAAATCTCTTGTCGTTGCAAATTCTGTCGAGGAATCTGAACCTTAAAATATACAAAACGATAATCATGCCTGTTGCTCTGTATGGTTGCGAAACATGGTCGCTTAGTCTGAGGGAAGAACATAGACAAAGTATTTGAGAACAAAATCCTGAGACGAATATTCGGACCCAAGAGGAACGGGAATGGGGAATGGCGGAAACTTCATAACGAGGAACTACATAATTTATACGGTTTACCAAACATCGTTAGGGTCATCAAGTCTAGGAGGCTCAGGTGGGAAGTCATGTAGCCAGGATGAAAGAAAGTAGGGACGCTTTCAAAGCCTTAACTGGAAAACCAATCGGAAAACGACCATTAGGAAGACCTAGGCGCAGATGAGAGGACATTAAAATGGGTCTCGCAGAAATAGGAATACAAAGAGAAACTGGATCCAATTGGTAAGGATGAAAATCAGTGGAGAGCTTTTGTGAACGTGGCATTGAACCTCCGGGTTTCATAGGCCAAAGAATTAGTTAGTTTATGGTGGACAATATATATCTTTGTCTATCAGACGTCTTTTAAATTTCCTCCCTGTTGATTATCTAATCATTATCATTATTCACGGTACATCATTGATCATCCATGTCTCTATTCATTAGCAAATATTACTTTGCATGCATTTTGTGGCTGCACAGAAATCAGAACGTCCTAGCTATAACCAAGGTGACCAGAATTTTCACTTGCGAAAACGGGACGCATACGAATCGGCTGCGGGGGGGGGGTAACTGACTTCCAGATTGCATTTTGGAACTCAGCAGCGTTCTCAATTTACAAAATACCCAAGTAAGAGTGATAACACAGCGTTTCTAACTTTACGTGTACCACACAACAAATAATGATTCCCGATTGCAAGTTCTACCCAACAATTCTTTTAACTAGTTGAACACTCAGAATTCCCACTCAATTCCCACTTGAACCACGAACACTCAATTCCCATTTGAAAACTCAGAAGTTCTAGACACGGCTGAACCTTGGCAACGAGTGTTGGTACGGAAGAGAGTAGAATTTGCACTGACGATTCATATTTTGAGTAATAATTACGGGACACCTAGGTCATTTTTACTTAAAAACGGGACATTTAGGCGTCCCGTTCGAGAATTAGAAAAAAACGGGACAACGTTTGGAAAAAAGGGACTGTCCCGGCTAAAACGGGACGTCTGGTCACCTTGGCTATAACTGCCTTTGGACACCGAACCTTTTTGCTGAATTGGAGTTTCGTGTGTGCCGCCTCGTTTTAAACAATGACAGCACATATTATGGTGCACAAAACAATAAGTCCTACAAATGGAATGTCTAATTAAAATGTTTTGGTATTTTGCACGCAACAATTTAAAAAATTCTTTTGCAAACGTTCTACCGTAACAACCAGGTATTGAAAGTAACAAGAAAGAAAGAAAAAGCTTATTCTTGTTGCCCGATCACTTTCAGCAGCTGTTAATATTCTGCTGAGCTAAATGGGTCAAGGTGGTTCAGCTTATACACAGTAGAATTAAAAAAAAGAAGAAAGAAACAAAGAAAAGAAAAAAAAAGAATAACTACACAAGAAAGACAACGCAGAGAGTTTGTGTTAATATTCTCGCTAACACAAATTATACGTAACTTCTGAAATACAATGCTCTACACAAAGTCAGCTACAGGAAGAAGATAACTATAGTAAAGACAACGACCTTTCGTTCAAAAAAAAAAAAAAAAAAAGTAAACAACTTTCATACATTGTCTAATGACTTAAATTGGCGATTCTCAAACTCTTTCCCAGTGGGACTACTCATTTTAATCTAGATGTTCTGTTCTATACACTAGTGCTGGGCACAGAAAAATGTTTTTCGTTTACAAAGACCGAAATCGATTTTGGAAACTTAAAAAAACTGGTATTTCAAAACTTTTCTATCAGAAACCGGTTGGTTTTATATCAAAACTGGCTTCGGTGAAAAACCGAAATGTCTACCCATGGTTTTCTCTCTCTCTCTCTCTCTCTCTCTCTCTCTCTCTATATATATATATATATATATATATATATATATATATATATATATATATATATATACATTTAAAAAATGGTTTCGCACATTCTCCCCTTATGACCCTTTCGAAAGTAAATTTATCTTCTTTTATGTTTTGGGTAGGCTATTACCAATATAATATTATAAAAATAGTATTACCATATTTTTGTCGGGACAAAAAGGTCTGTATTGTGGAATTTTCACTATGTCAGGAGACTTTTGAGACACGTACATAAATAACACATTTACGACATTAGTCACTCCGTCACTAAATATCCTGTTTCACAAGCCACGACAACAAATGCTAGTTAATGAATAACATGGACGTGAGTTCGAAACTCGATCAAAACTTAGACCACTGGCATTCGCCAGTGTCACTGACTTATCTTGTCTCAGGTGTTAACCACTTATTACGATCACAGAAATCAAAGAACTAGAATCAACAGAGGAATTCATATCGTAATTAATAAGTCTAACTATACATATCACAGGAAGGAGGGGGAAGGGATTTCCAGCCGCCATATCGACCGAATATTTTAGTTTAGCGATAGGGATTTGGCTTTTAGTTTGTTTGCCTCTGAACTGCGAAGAAAGAAAGAAAGAAAGAAAAGCAACCAGACTTTCTGATTTGGCTACTGATTCAGACTAAATTTCGTGCTCTGGATATCGCATAGGAATGAAGTGATTTCTCTTTGAATAAAAACGCAAGAACTGGCTTATAACTAGAGTTTTTGTTTCTAAAAATTGGTGAAAGAAGATACTTTAAAAGCCATAACCATGGGCAAATATTTGATAATAATTATCACAGCTGGTCGAAGTGCAATAATTATAACAATATAATCTCATTTTGATAACTTTAGTCAAGGCCAAATCTAAGTATCAAGAGTTATTACACTGAAATCAAACTAAAGACAAACAGGCGCATTTGAAGTCCGTCTGACACGGGGAAAAGAGGGTGTATGCTAGCTGGAAGAGAAATAATTCTCACCTGCCGAAAATGTTCACTATTACTTTATTCATGAATATGAACATCTAAGCTATTTAATGAACATTCTTTGGTTTACCAGTACAATTGAATACGCTACACAAATACGAACCATACGCATTTTTCCAACAGATAAATTAAATGTTAATGGCCTGGTATCATAAAATAGGGTGAAACGTCCGTTTATCTATTGGCGATCATTTCAAGGCTACAATAATAATCTAATGCTTCAACTGAACCATGACGAGTGATGTTGAATAGCCTCAGGGGTGTTAAAAGCACAGCTACAAGATGAACTTTAGACTAGTTGTGGTATCCCAGCTTTACATAATCATAATAGCCCAATAACTTGAAGAAATTTGCTGTAATGTAGAGTCCATTCTCAGGCTACATCTATGGGCTCGGAGAGCGGGTAAGAGATTTCGTTGATACTCACATTATTCTTAACAATTCAATTTCCACTGTCATTAAACGCAATAATGTAACCTCCATAGCAGAACATGCCGCGATCTGCGATGTGATCGCACAAAATTTACCCCGTCCGTGCAGAAAAATCGCCAGAGGAAAAAATAAATAACCAACAGAAAAGTATAAAAACGTGTGTGCTACGTGTAGGTCTTAAATGCACAGACAACTCACATAAATACAGTTTGAACTTTTTTCTACGTAAAGCGTATTTTTAATAATCACAAGTGTTTCTTCTGCAGAATTCCTCCAGAAAATTTTTGACTTGCAAAAGCTCATTGCAGAAAGACAAAGTTCTGCCATCGGGGATGTAACTAAAATGGATAATCTACTCAGTCATCTTTGTAATAATGGTGTACGAATCTTGAAAATATAACTCATTAAGAGTTTTGAGAGTGCACACTGATACATCAAATTTAGTAAATCAGTGATACACCTAATTCAGATATTTGAGAGCTTTTGAAGAGTAGTAGGCCATCCATAGCAAATAACTAATTTTGATCTACCCGTCCAAGATTCCCTTCAACGTGAGTGGTCCTTAGTTCGTTTCACGGTATTGGTAACGTCAAACCTATCCTGATCTAACAACTCGTAGATTCCCTCGCAACTTGCTGAGAAAGTCCTGCACACAAGGAAAAACTCCTACCTATTTAAGAATTATCATAATGAAATAAACCCTACAAATTATACGCATTGATTCTGGCTGACCCCCCTCCCCCAGCTTTTACCTCTAGATCCGCCACTGCCAATGGATCCGTCTTGCCAAGATATGCAAAAAACTTTGCTACTGTAAGTAAAATAAAGTAATCCGCAGTTTTGATTTTAAATTAGGCACCAAGCAGTGTAACAATGAGAAATTAATCTCCACTTAATATTTTTGGGCCCAGTAATAAGTTACTGGGGTTGAATAAAGTATCACTTTTCTTAGATGTTTACAATTATAGTAATTCGTATGTATGATTAACTCTGATGATTTCGCACCCTGGTACTAAGTACGAAGGAATACACGCAAAATATTCGGCATAATCGTTCACAATAAAATACTTCTTAATTATTTGTCAAGAACGACGCACTTCCTTTTGTTTGCCTAAAAATACCTAATACAGGCATTGACCAGTATAAAAACCGCACAAGACAGGAAAACACTATTTCCGTACTCCATTTACACACATGTTATCTTATAAACAACATTTCGGAATCCTCACGTGACACATACACATGGATTCTCTGTTGTTATTCCGTTTCAACCATGGGGCAACCCAACGGATATCTCTACGTAAATAAAGTAATCGCGGTTAAACTAGATTTCTAATCTACGGTTACACACAGTCATGTTCAGAAGATTCCTCCATTTTATGATAACATTTCTCAGAATAAATGTACATAGCCATGTTAGACACAAATACCTAAGTTTTCTTTTGTTACTTTTGAGTAGTAAGAGGGGAAAAAGTTACTTTATTATGACAAGAAGTAAAATCACACTTATCAAAGGATTCAAGTTTCGTGGTTCTACATACTTACAACGCGAATTTCTTTCCGTCCATACATATATATACAGAGAGGTCTGAGGGCCCTTGGTTAATTGTAACTTAGCATGTCCTTTCAGTATATTAACTAAAACCTACTGTTTAAAATGGAACTCGACACCACACCCATTAAAAAAAGGCATGCTCTGGCTATTTGGAGATCATTATCATCATAGGTATTCTGCCATTATTGGCAGGTCACTTGCTCCCATGCTCCACGGTCTTCCGCCAACTACTTCATACACGACTTTTCTGTTTTTATTTCGTCCATTAACTAGTCTCCTTCGTCCTTTCCCTCTCTTTCCTGCCACTATACCCTCTAACACGCTCTTCATGACACAGTTCCTTCTTAGCCAATGTCACAACCAGTTCCTCTCCTTCTTCTTCATAATATCTAAAGTTGTTGATTTCTTCCCCACCATTTCGAAGATCCTCTCATTTGTTTTCAGCTCGACCCAGCTAATTCTTCTCCACACCCACATTTCAGGACATTCAACGCATGTATACAAAATCTGTATCTGAATCTGTTTCCTTTCTATTACTATATATTTCTTAGCGATGGGGTCTTATTTTTAAACAGACCTCGAACAAACAGAGAAGCTTTAGGAGAGAAATAATTCGTTTTGATGGAGATGCAGCATTTCCTAAGTTATTTTTCGGCATAACTGGCAGGGCTAGAGAAAATAACAAGTATTACACCACGGTCTAAAACGCCAAAAATGCTAACACTGGAAGTCAATGCTTGGAGCGAGCACATAAGTCACTTAAATGACTGATCATGGAAGCACTCTTGGGTCGTTTCCTAATTCTGCAAGTTCATTAACATTCTATAAAAGTAGCAAAGATAAAACATTCTTAAAACAAGGACGGTAAAAAAAATGTAACCAGCATTGTCTAAGTGTTCTACTCGAAGACAGGTTTTAGCCCACTTATCCTAAAATAGTAGCTAGTGAGACCACTAATCCGGTAAACTAGAAAGAGGACAGCGAATTTATTTCTCATAGCCTTCAACAAGCAGTACGGCACAGTGGAAAGCCACAGTAGAGGAATAGATTCATAATCACGGTACTACGAATAAAAGAACTATGTAATTATGGTTTTATTACACGGATTGAAAGCAAATACTCCTCGAATGTAAGTCTTTCTCTAACTTCCCATAAATGTCAAGCAACTAAAACCCTCACACAGAGAATTCTAATGTTGATACTTCTATAGGGTTGCCAGATTTGTAAAATCAAAAAGGAGGACACTTTGACTTACAAAAAAGAAAAATGCTTTTACCGAAACTTAAGTTTGCTTCCAGATTATATCAAACAGCACATTTAAAAGAAAAATTAAAAAATATTATAGAAATCAATACACTATTAAAGTAAACTAATACAAAAAAATACAACTACAAAATGATGACTCACTAGCAGCCAGCAATACTAAAGATACTTTAAGTCCTGGTATTTAATAAGGCCATAGTACTAACAACTTATTTATCCTATCTTCATTCTGACAAAATTTACGCATCTTGCACTGTTAAAAATACTTTCTTAAATCTAAAGAAAAAAGTTTCTTATGTGTGCACCGAGAATATCTCTTCTTAGAAACAAGAGTTTGAAACTCTCGTTAACGAGAAGTGAAGAAAAGTAGATGAGGTTGTATAAAGCGAAACGAGAAAATATATTGTCAATGTTCTTATGAATGAGAATTGCCGAATCTCATCTCTAAGAAAATATTTATTATCTCAGTACACAGATAAGAAATGGTTTCTCAAATTTAACAAATTATTTTTAACAGTGTAAAAACCAGTTGATTAATATCGTGAATCATCCCTGTTTCATTAATTAGTTTACCTGTTTCATTAATTAGTCTCGAAAATCGAAAAGGAGGGCAAAAGCGCGTACGGCTTAGGTACAAAGCCGGACATCAATTTTTTATGTCCAAAAGCCGGACGTCTGGCAACCCTATACTTTTATTCTAATTTGTAGCGACAGGTTTCAATATAAGAAATATACAATTGTACTTTTATCCGCAGCCCTATACTAATATTCCAACACTAAAACTCTTCGTGAAACAATATCCTTTGTAATAACGCACGCTTAAACTAAAGAAAACCTGCCGCCAACTGCACTTGCATGGATTGCCGAACATCCAGACAAGTGCTAATATGCAGTGACGTAACCGACTCAATAATATAATTAACTTCTCTTTGGCATACAGCATCCGCACATTCCTCACGTTCCAAAGATCGCGTGAACTCAACACGTGTTGAATGAGCTTTTCAGAAAACACGCGGACAAGTATTTAATGGGTCGATTCCTATTCTAATGACTACGTCCAGATGCTAAAAGAAATCCCCTATTTCCTGGTCAGCAGGCATTTAGTAACTTTCCTTCATTATCAATTTTCACTAATTATGAAACACAAACAAGCATTTGTCGGTACTCATAAATGGCAATTAAAGCGTGTTTGATCTGTACCGCATACATAAATGTCATCGCTGTATTAACACAGGGAAAGGTCGATCGCTTATAATACAGAAGTTGGTTCAGGATCTTTAGGTGCACACTTTTCTCTTTTAGAGCTAAAATGAAATAAAATGAAATCTTTACGTTTTACGACCCGCGATTATGCAGGCTAGGCTAAAGGAGACGGTGATAATGGGAAATAAATGAAGAAAGTGGGAGGAAACGGAAGAACCCTGAGAAAACCAACGCACACGGTGTTTACCCACCACAATATTCACTTGGCGCGAGCTGGGATCGAACCCAAGACCCTCTGCACCAGACATTAGCGCTCTACCACTGAGTCACTGCAGCCCCCTAACACAAGTAGAACATGCAACACCTACAGCCTTGCTTTCCGTGTGAATACGAAATTTGTTTCTGCGGATACGGAAAGAAGCTTTTGTACAGTATCTACAGAGATTTTAATTCTAAATAGAAACGCACTTATATTTGACAACTGAAGAGATGGTTATTAAGCAAATACATATCTCTTCCTAATACAGGTATTGAATCTATTCTATATAACAAATGTATCCAGTTTATATATATTAATTTGATTTCTAGTCATGAAAGGCTAATTGTTCAACTATTTGAAGGAAATATATGTTTTACCCCTTTAAAAGCACCTTTATCTTTCCTTTTTTTCTATGAACACTGCCCTTAAAAGTCCTACGCTGGTTATAAGTTCGCTTTCAAGCCGCGCAAGAATTGTATTGTATTTCACCATTCAATCCCATCCGGTCATACAGTGGATAGTCTAAATACATTGCATCATGAACACTGTATTTGATTTTCCAAACGCCTGTTCTCTCTCTAGGGAAATTCTTAATTCAACAGTGGCTTAGAACGTTCCCTTCAGAGATAACTCGATTCGCTGAATTTCCGAAAAGAAAACCAAATTAACCTTACTCATGCCAGAAGCATCTCAAATACTTTTTCGTTCAAGGAAATTCATAGAAACTCCTGGAGATAATGAGCAACAGCCACGGATCTGATAAGATATCTCAAAACAGATTAGAGCGCGGTACAACTATTGTTTTTACAAGATATCCACTCTTGACAGAGGCCACAAATCAAACAGCTACGGATCTATTCGTCTTGGCTTGTGTGCATAGAGGCGATTCTGGGGTAAATGGGAACGCAAAAGCGGAAACTGACGTTACCAAAATAAAAGGAAATATAAAATAAGTTAGGGATATCACTATACGGTAATTTTTGTATTTACTATAAGATGATATATTAAACAAACTTTTTACTTTGAATTCCCAGTTAGAGTACTTAGGTACATAGGTCTAATAAACAATATCTTGCTCTAGGGGGGGGGGACTAAAACCCTGAACCCTTGAGTATGCCATTGGTGCCTTATACCCACTGGCAAAAGCAGTCCAATGTGACAAGTGCCCTCTATAAATAGTTTTAAACGAACTGTTAATTTAAAAAAAAAAAAAAAAGACTTAACAATGGCGTGTAGATGTCTTTCCTTTTAGGATGTAGTGACAAGGTAAACTGAATAACGATTCAACGTATGCTCTAGCTTCAATGAATGTGTCCTAAAACCCAACTCTTTGTCTTTCCGTTTCATTAATGAAAAATCTTACCGAAATATGCGAAATCTGTCATGCGAGAAATTCAATTTACACTTCACCAATGTCATCAACCACATTTTCAACTGATTTTATCTCCTGTCAAAATTTATCTCATTAAGCAATAATGACAGGGAAAAAACTCGTGCCAGGAATTTCCAGATTTCCACACGATAGAAAAGAAAATTCCAACTTTAAAAGCTCTTTATCATTTGTATCACTGACATGAATAAACATCCTTGATCCATCAAAGCTGCATTGCAACAAGATTATAAATAAAATACGCCTTTCCTTATCGGAGAAACTCCAATTGCCACCAATAAATAATGAGAAAGCATTTATTGATGTCTTACAAAATTACCAAGTAGATGTCAAGTTGAAAACTACCAATCTACAAAGAATTAACTTCAATAGTCTCAGAATTTTATGAACATGCTCAAGCTAAAAACTTGTAGTTGTATGAATCAATAGTAAGGTATTTATTTTATTTTATTATTACATGAGTAGTCATATTTATTTATATACTATTATAATCAAATATTTTGAATACGTGTTTCCTAAATACTAAATGAAGATAGCATAATGTAAAGAAAAAAAGTATAGATTCTCGCACTATGAATAAAACCAGGTAGATGAAAAGATAAGGTATGGTATTTCTATGTATATATATCTATCATGTTGTAAGACTAATGTAATGTATAAGGAACTATAGTGGTAGTTTATTATATAGACAATAATAGAATTTGACATGTTCTATACCGCATGTACAAATGTACAATACTGTGGTCTCTTGAACGCAAAATAAATAAATAAATTCCAAATCTACAGAACAAATGAAATCTTCAATATCTCACGGTTACTCTCCTTGGGGTAAATATGAGAGCTTCTTAACGGAAAAATCATGAAAAAAAAAAAAAACTGATGACCTTTGAAGGGGAATCCCGAGATAGTCCACAATCTATGATATCTACCACACACACATACGGGCTGGAACTGAACTCAAAATCCCTCGCACCAAAGATATGTGCCTTACTACTCACCCACCGTCATTCACAAACAGAAAAGTATAGTTTCGGCACAAATAATTGGAACAGTTTTCGTCCCTTAGGTGTGGAAGACAGGTTTAATTCCGATTAGAATAAATACAGTTTGAATGCTATGTTAAAATATAGTCTCTGTTCCATATAGTATCCGTACGGTACTTCAAAAGAGGCGCCAAGTACCAATTCTACCAAATACCGTATTTCCCAATTCAAGAGTTAAAAAATTGCGACAATTCAAAATCTATGGAACATAGCTTGTAAAATCGATAATCACAGAAAGCTTTAAAAACAAAATGAAAATGTCCGGTTTAACGTCTTACGCTTATGCCCTTTAGGCTAAGGGAGACGAATGACTAAGGCTAGTGAAGGATGATGGAAACATTGGTGGAATGAGAATGTAGTTTGAAATGGGAGTAACCCGAGAAACCCCACGGATACGTTGTTGTCCATAAGCTTACTTGATTCAGGACCGATCCGCTGTCCGCACGCACAAGAGGTAGGCGGTCTACCACTAGGTAAGTCACCATAACCATGGCTGTGAAAACAAAAGCTATGCTCATATAGTGATATGGATCTCATAAGAAACCCCAGCATTATCAGAAGCCCTATTAATACGATTAATAACAGAAAACCCTAGGATTAAATAGCTCAGTGTTTCCCGTAATGTACACATGTCTATACGCGAATCTCTCTAAATCCTTAGCTATAGTCTTTAGAGACCAAATAAAGAATTGTGCAGAACTACCCATTCTATACTAGCCTACATTAATATTAGGGTCTACATAGACTGCCTGCCAGGGGATTCAAACCCTGTTCGTAGCTCAGGGCCCTGACCTTGATACCCTCGGTGTCACAGGCAGGTATAATTAAAAAAAAAAAAAAGTCTACAATTTTGCCATAGTAAAAGCAATTCTGTTTTGGCACACACACAAAGCACATATGTACTCTATGAAAAATACAGAATACGGACTGGGTAGCATACTGCTCAGCGCACTGGCATGATTAGCCGGGGACTCGGTTCGATTATCCAGCCCAGTTGCACAATTCACTCTCTAAATTTTCGTAACTCCTTACAATCAAAATCAATCTTAAGACAATATGGCATTTTTTCACAAAGCAATGGGGAATCCCTTCTTCCAGGCACCACTCAGAAAATTACATACAACAAACGTGTTATATTTCTAAACAACGGTCAATAAGATTTGTCAATAGGCTTTCATTAGAACACTAGCAAATCCATCTTGGCATCTTCTCTACCTCATAACCGAATTCGATCACTGACTTGATTGTAATAATGATGTATAAGAATCGAATAGCAGTGGCGGATCCAACTATAGCCCCCTCCCCTTGACGCTCAGGTATACACTGGATAAAATGGGCTTCAATCCTGCTTTACACTGGATAAAACGGCAAAATATGGTCTAGCCCCTCCCTTGATCATATCCTGGATCCGCCCTGTCGAATAGTATACTTTTAGTATCGTACTGCAATTTGAAATTTCTGCCGAATGTGCAAGTGATTTGCCACTACTTGCCGAATGTGCAAGTGATTTGCCACTACTGGACTAATTAAATATCAGAAATTAAAATTTAGAATAAACTTGGGCCATAAATTATGCTAATTGCGTATCTAAATTGCTAGAGGAAACTAGGCCTATGAATGGGATCAATCTGAAGTTAAAAAATTATAAACAATAATTACTTTACTTTAAAAAAATATTCACATTCAATATTTATAACATCACGATAATTATTTTTCCCCGATTTAGACTGACGTTCAAAGGTGAAAGTGCAAATCAATTAAACGTATTTGTCTCTGCACAGTAAAAGGTGAACTGGCCACCTGGAATCTCTAACCAGGTAAAAAAATAGGGTATTCGTAGCTGGCGAAGAAAAATAACCAAGTCATTTAGTGTGTCCATCCCCAATTGTTATTTTATTCGCGATCTTCGTACATACGGTTGGAATACTTGCCTCTTTGGGGTTTAGGAAACAACCGTCGAATTGTATTTTCATACCTCCACGGAGGTTGACACTTTGATTTGGTCTTAACTGTCGACAACCTTGCTATTCTCTAGGCTTTACGATTTATTTTGATACTCCTTTTCTTCGGAGGTAGAGGGTACCTGAAGGAAAAAAAAAAAAAATAGTTGACGACTTTGGCACTTATACGCGGTGAACGATTACTTTCGTGCTCCCTCTCTGGAGGAAAGAGCACCTTAATAAACTCTAAACTTAGAGCTTTGCTCTAACACCAGAATATACACAGGGGCCGTCACTTACCCCTTTTGTGGTAAGCTGGCGCCATCTCCCCACCTTAGTAATAAAGATGGCTTCTCAGAAGCCAGCAGCAAAATCAGATAAAAAAGTACAATCATCCCGGATTCCAGGTCTCAGGGGCAAAAATAACAAAACCAACGTACAAACCGGAAGATTTTCTAGTGCCTTTAGGCAAAAAGAAACAAGCAGCCGCCCCAGCGAAATTAAAATCCACTGCACTTAAGCAGCCCAGCGCTTCACAACCATCCGCTTCGAGTAAGGCTGAAGACATGGACTTCACGGTAAGTAGGAACGCTGAAGCGACGAAGGTCGTCTTTAGCAAACACCAAGACAGAACACCTCACTAATAGTGTCTCCGAATATCCACCTCTTCCACTCAGTAATAAGTTCGAGGTTTTGGCCCCAGCACAATCAGATAATGCAAGTACTAGCACTAAAACTGCAACGACAAGTCAGCCACACAGTTTCAAGCCTCCTCCGATTTTCATCTACGGAATTAACAACACCTATACATTTATTAAGACCTTGTCCCGAGCATTGAAGGAGCCCCCCTCTAGCTCAGCCAACTAAGGAGCGCATTCGGATTCAAGCGGCAAACAAAGATGACTACAATTCTATCAAGGCTTACTTGCGATCAAACGAAAAACTGAGTATGCCACAGGGGGTAGCAAAAAACGAAAGGCCTATTAAGGTGGTTGTGCGAAAGCTGCCTATTGACACTGACTTAGACGATCTGAAGGATGAATTTATCCGACTGGGCTACAAACCAACAAGCGTTCATCAAATGTCTCGCAAAAGCAAGACAGATAACAAGAAAATACTAATGCCACTGTTTTTGATTGCTCTGGAACGAAGTGCAGCTATTAAAGAGATCTATGCTATCAACAACCTACTTCATTACAAGGTCCAAATCGAACCATATAAGCCTCCCTCGGTGCTTACAGTGTTACAGATGCCAACGCTTGGGGCATTCACAGGACAGCTTGCCAAGCGCATCCGCGCTGTCTCAAATGTGGGCAATTTCATTTTACCCAGTCCTGCAGTAAATCTGACTCCTCCACACCCGCTACTTGCGCAAATTGTAAGGGGAGATCACCCGGCAAATTACCGTGGATGTCCCGTATTCAAATCCTATTCTGAGGCTCTTAAATTGCCGGCACAGCAACCAAGAAAACTTCAAGCTAAAGCGGAGAAAACTGTCAACAAATCAGCAGCAGAGACAATTCCCGATCCCACTATTATTAATGTCCAACCTATGGCTACGGACAATGAAGACGCATGAAGCCCCTCCTGCTTCCCACATCCAACCAGCATCTGCCGAAAAACAGGAGAGCCCCAAAGAAGACCTGGACCTAAAGTCTATTCTTTCATTCCTCAAGGGGTTACATTTCCACAAAATCATAACGCATATTAAACGTGGTATTACCCGTTTCCGTCAAGCAGCAGATTCAGCTTCTAAGGCTGCAGCAGTAATAGAAACAATAGCAGAAATGGTTGACGATGGCTGTTTCTAACTCCAGCGTCCTACATCATACACTTATCCTTGCTACATGGAATGCAGATGGTCTCGAGGGGCAGAAACAAATGCTAATTAGATTTCTTACACACCATAGAGTTGATGTCATGTTTGTACAAGAAACACACTTTACAGCTCGGATCACTACTTGGCGACCTACCCAATTATATGGTATAATTCGGCAGGATAGAGTCGGCAGACAGAAAGGAGGATTTACTACTTATAATCAAAAAGGCTTTCCCAGTCAGGTTGGTTACAATACCACCCCTACTTACTTTGGAAGGCACTTTGCTGTTGAGCTAATAACTCCAGGCGTTCCATTTAATATTGGTTACCGGGTACAGGTCCCCCGGCCACACAACTAGAGCCCACAGACTTCGATGTCATCGCAAACTTAGGGGCCAAAGGTCATTTTAGCTGGAGATCTTAATGCTAAACATGGAGAAATGGAACTCAATTAAACCTAACGACGCTGGAGACGATTTACACCAATACCTCCTCACGTCCAACTTCAACATCAGTGCTCCGCCAGACCCAACTCATTATCCAAAGTTCGGCGGACAACCCGATGTGCTTGACGTCGCTCTTTGTAAAGACGTATCCTTTACTGTCCATTCCTTATGTCATCTCAGATTTAGACTCTGACCATAGATCCAGTCATTTTTCACGTATCACACCGCAGCATTGCCCATTCTGCCCGCTATTTTTAAGCAAATAGAAACTGATTGGGATATCTTTTAAACAAAAACTAAACACTATGATAGAATCTCCGAGATCTGGCCAGCTACCATTGAGGACATCGACCAAGCGGTTTCTCACATCACATTAGCACTTCGAACAGCAGAGGCAGCGAGCTCCACTCTACATCTGCAGATCTATCTCCATTTAAAACGTTGGGCTAGACGCCGATGGCAGCATACACTACATCCAGCATACAAAACATTATGGAATAAACTGCGTGCGAAACTCAAGATGCTCACACAGCGACAAAATCAACAGTACTGGGAAGATACCTTTCGAAATATCACACCAAATGATAGAAAAATATGGACATTCTCTAAATCCTTTCAGCGTGCTACAAATGCTTCCAGAGCTAGAGTTATTCAAGGCCAACAAGGACTGACTCAAGACCCACAGTCACAAGCGGATATTTTCGCTGACTCCCTGGAAGAACAGTTCCAGCCTAACAGATCACGTCTTGATCCCTATCTCAAACAGCACATCCGAACCACACTACATAGCCTAACTACACAAAACCCTATACATGACATCATCTTAGTTACACCTCGAGAAATAGAAAGACATATCAAATGTCTGCCGGCGAAGACAGCATCCGGACCCGACAGAATTCGATCTGATATCCTAAAACATCCAACCAGAAAACTACTGGTCTTCCTAACCTATTTATTTAATGCCATCTTTCACTTATACTATTTCCCGAAGACCTGGAAGGAAGCTCGTATTATCACCATCCCCAAGCCCGGGAAGAATCCACTTCTCCCGGAAAACTATAGGCCAATAAGTCTTCTGTCACACCTAAGTAAACTCTTTGAACGTGTGTTTCTCTGGAGGCTGAAACAGCATGTAGCTACTAGAGACCTTCTACCATTTCATCAGTTCGGGTTTCGTGCACAACATAGCACTACTACACAACTCGTGCGAGTAGTGGATCATTTAACAGTGGCTTTCAACAGAAAACAACACACCCTTGGGGTCTATCTGGATGTCTCAAAAGCCTTTGATAAAGTATGGTTAGCTGGACTTTTATATAAACTATACACGCAAGGTTTTTCAGATCGTCTTCTGCATTTACTGCGTTCCTACCTCATTGGCAGAAAATTCCATGTGTCTGTTGACGGGGTTAAATCCACGTCTAGACCTATTAAAGCAGGTGTTCCACAAGGCGCTGTACTTTCACCGCTTTTATATAATCTGTACACAGCAGATATCCCGACCTTACCCCATTGTTTTGTTGCAACATACGCCGACGATACTGCCTTTTTCACGACCAGTAGCTCACTTGCACAGTGTTACATATACATGCAACGCCAACTCATAGGTTTTCAAGAATGGGCAAGACGTTGGAGAATCAAAATAAATGCAGACAAAAGCTGTGCTGTCATCCATAGTCGGAGACGCATCCGCGTCCATCGAAATCTAACCTATGAGAACACACGCATTCCTCATGCTACGCACGCAAAATATTTGGGTGTAACTTTAGATCGTGGTCTAACGTTTGCCGCACACATCAGAGACATAAAACAGAGAGCATTACGAAAAATCTCAGCGTTGTACCCCATCTTGCGCTGTAGCTCCCTTTCTCATGAGGTCCGAGCTCACATTTTCAAAATGATAATTCTGTCTACCATCTCTTATGCATGCCCTGCCTGGCAACATGCTTCACATAGTCACGTACAAACTCTCGAAAGTGTGCAAACTCGAGCTGGTCGTATAATCACTGGTCACGACAAATATACACGAAACAGCCAGATCCTGGAAGACTTAGAGCTACCCACTGTCAGAGACGTACTACGGCATCTCCACAATAAGTTCTGGCGTACTTTACCCAGACATATAAATCCAGCTATAGCTAATATCGGCACCGAATGCGCACTGCGGAACGTCCATCGAACACCACGCCTTTAAAATCTCTCCAGGACTGGTAAAGAATTCATAATCAGCTACTCTGCGACAGTTGCAGATGTAGTCTCCCATACATACCAAAACAATAGTAACATCCAACAAACCACCAGCACATCTTGATATATTCTTTCTAACATATTACTCATGGAGTCAGGGGCTCTGGCCCGATACTCTATACATAACCACAAAATTACCGTGACCGTGACCGTGACCGTGAAAAGGTATATTAAAAAAGGAACCGTTTTCAAAGTAATCGTATCTCACCGGAGTGATTTTGGCAGACGTTCGTCCGCAGACAATTCAACCACTACCAGGGTTGCCAGTAATAGAAAAAAAACAATTATCACTATAGCCAACAAAAAACAAATACTGTTACTAACAATCTGTGCTATCCACGAAGCATTCCTCCACTAAATATATTAATTAAAAAGAGAAAAATAGTATCAAAAACAGCTCATTTAAAATACTTCCAAAATCTCATCAACAGAAAAAAAAACTTGAAAGTACAAAGTGAAATTACCCCTCTAAAACACATTATCGTACCATTCTCTTACAGACAGGAACCACATACAGCACACATGTTAAAATAAAAGTGGGGAATTAATATTTAAATAAGATATGTACGAGGAAAGTTTCTAAGTTTCCTCAAGACATATTATATCGAAACGGGCTAACATTAGGTCAATTTACCCCTCTCCAAATTTCATCATCTTAGCATTTTCTAACAGATAGACACTACATACAGCACATATGTGAAAATAAAAGTGGGGAATTAATATTTAAATAAGATATGTACGAGGGAAGTTTCTAAGTTTCCTCAAGACATATTATATCGAAACGGGCTAACATTAGGTCAATTTACCCCTCTCCAAATTTCATCATCTTAGCATTTTCTAACAGATAGACACTACATACAGCACATATGTGAAAACAAAAGTGGGGAATCAATATTTAAATAAGATATGTACGAGGGAAGTTTCTAAGTTTCCTCAAGACATATTATATCGAAACGGGCTAACATTAGGTCAATTTACCCCTCTCAAAATTTCATCATCTTAGCATTTTCTAACAGATAGACACTACATACAGCACATATGTGAAAATAAAAGTGGGGAATTAATATTTAAATAAGATATGTACGAGGGAAGTATCTAAGTTTCCTCAAGACATATTATATCGAAACGGGCTAACATTAGGTCAATTTACCCCTCTCAAAATTTCATAATCTTAGCATTTTCTAACAGATAGACACTACATACAGCACATATGTTAAAATAAAAGTGGGGAATTAATATTTAAATAAGATATGTACGAGGGAAGTTTCTAAGTTTCCTCAAGATATATTATATCGAAACAGGCTAACATTAGGTCAATTTACCCCTCTAAAAATTTCATCATCTTAGCATTTTCTAAAAGATAGACACTACATACAGCACATATGTGAAAATAAAAGTGGGGAATTAATATTTAAATAAGATATGTACGAGGGAAGTTTCTAAGTTTCCTCAAGATATATTATATCGAAATGGGCTAACATTAGGTCAATTTACCCCTCTCCAAATTTCATCATCTTAGCATTTTCTGACACATAGACACTACATACAGCACATATGTTAAAATAAAAGTGGGGAATTAATATTTAAATAAGGTATGTACGAGGGAAGTTTCTAAGTTTCCTCAAGATATATTATATCGAAATGGGCTAACATTAGGTCAATTTACTCGTCTCAAAATTTCATCATCTTAGCATTTTCTGACAGATAGACACTACATACAGCACATATGTGAAAACAAAAGTGGGGAATTAATATTTAAATAAGATATGTACGAGGGAAGTTTCTAAGTTTCCTCAAGACATATTATATCGAAACGGGCTAACATTAGGTCAATTTACCCCTCTCCAAATTTCATCATCTTAGCATTTTCTAACAGATAGACACTACATACAGCACATATGTGAAAACAAAAGTGGGGAATTAATATTTAAATAAGATATGTACGAGGGAAGTTTCTAAGTTTCCTCAAGACATATTATATCGAAACGGGCTAACATTAGGTCAATTTACTCCTCTCAAAATTTCATCATCTTAGCATTTTCTAACAGATAGACACTACATACAGCACATATGTGAAAACAAAAGTGGGGAATTAATATTTAAATAAGATATGTACGAGGGAAGTTTCTAAGTTTCCTCAAGACATATTATATCGAAACGGGCTAACATTAGGTCAATTTACCCCTCTCCAAATTTCATCATCTTAGCATTTTCTAACAGATAGACACTACATACAGCACATATGTGAAAACAAAAGTGGGGAATTAATATTTAAATAAGATATGTACGAGGGAAGTTTCTAAGTTTCCTCAAGACATATTATATCGAAACGGGCTAACATTAGGTCAATTTACCCCTCTCAACATTTCATCATCTTAGCATTTTCTAACAGATAGACACTACATACAGCACATATGTTAAAATAAAAGTGGGGAATTAATATTTAAATAAGATATGTACGAGGGAAGTTTCTAAGTTTCCTCAAAACATATTATATCGAAACGGGCTAACATTAGATCAATTTACCCCTCTCCAAATTTCATAATCTTAGCATTTTCTAACAGACAGACACCACATACAGCACATATGTTAAAATAAAAGTGGGGACTTAATATTTAAATAAGATATGTACGAGGGAAGTTTCTAAGTTTCCTCAAGATATATTATATCGAAACGGGCTAACATTAGGTCAATTTACCCCTCTAAAAATTTCATCATCTTAGCATTTTCAAACAGATAGACACTACATACAGCACATATGTGAAAATAAAAGTGGGGAATTAATATTTAAATAAGATATGTACGAGGGAAGTTTCTAAGTTTCCTCAAGACATATTATATCGAAACGGGCTAACATTAGGTCAATTTACCCCTCTCCAAATTTCATCATCTTAACATTTTCTAACAGATAGACGCTACATACAGCACATATGTGAAAAGAAAAGTGGGGAATTAATATTTAAATAAGATATGTACGAGGGAAGTTTCTAAGTTTCCTCAAGACATATTATATCGAAACGGGCTAACATTAGGTCAATTTAATCCTCTCCAAATTTCATCATCTTAGCATTTTCTAACAGATAGACACTACACACAGCACAAATGTGAAAACAAAAGTGGGGAATTAATATTTAAATAAGATATATACGAGGGAAGTTTCTAAGTTTCCTCAAGACATATTATATCGAAACGGGCTAACATTAGGTCAATTTACCCCTCTCCAAGTTTCATAATCTTAGCATTTTCTGACAGATAGACACTACATACAGCACATATGTGAAAATAAAATTGGGGAATTAATATTTAAATAAGATATGTACGAGGGAAGTTTCTAAGTTTCCTCAAGACATATTATATCGAAACGGGCTAACATTAGGTCAATTTACCCCTCTCCAAATTTCATCATCTTAGCATTTTCTAACAGATAGACACTACATACAGCAAATATGTTAAAATAAAAGTGGGGAATTAATATTTAAATAAGGTATGTACGAGGGAAGTTTCTAAGTTTCCTCAAGATATATTATATCGAAATGGGCTAACATTAGGTCAATTTACTCGTCTCAAAATTTCATCATCTTAGCATTTTCTGACAGATAGACACTACATACAGCACATATGTGAAAACAAAAGTGGGGAATTAATATTTAAATAAGATATGTACGAGGGAAGTTTCTAAGTTTCCTCAAGACATATTATATCGAAACGGGCTAACATTAGGTCAATTTACCCCTCTCCAAATTTCATCATCTTAGCATTTTCTAACAGATAGACACTACATACAGCACATATGTGAAAACAAAAGTGGGGAATTAATATTTAAATAAGATATGTACGAGGGAAGTTTCTAAGTTTCCTCAAGACATATTATATCGAAACGGGCTAACATTAGGTCAATTTACTCCTCTCAAAATTTCATCATCTTAGCATTTTCTAACAGATAGACACTACATACAGCACATATGTTAAAAGAAAAGTGGGGAATTAATATTTAAATAAGATATGTACGAGGGAAGTTTCTAAGTTTCCTCAAGACATATTATATCGAAACGGGCTAACATTAGGTCAATTTACCCCTCTCCAAATTTCATAATCTTAGCATTTTCTAACAGATAAACACTACATACAGCACATATATTAAAATAAAAGTGGGGAATTAATATTTAAATAAGATATGTACGAGGGAAGTTTCTAAGTTTCCTCAAGATATATTATATCGAAACGGGCTAACATTAGGTCAATTTACCCCTCTCAAAATTTCACCATCTTAGCATTTTCTAACAGATAGACACTACATACAGCACATATGTGAAAATAAAAGTGGGGAATTAATATTTAAATAAGATATGTACGAGGGAAGTTTCTAAGTTTCCTCAAGATATATTATATCGAAATGGGCTAACATTAGGTCAATTTACTCCTCTCCAAATTTCATTATCTTAGCATTTTCTGACAGATAGACACTACATACAGCACATATGTTAAAATAAAAATGGTTAATTAATATTTAAATAAGATATGTACGAGGGAAGTTTCTAAGTTTCCTCAAGACATATTATATCGAAACGGGCTAACATTAGGTCAATTTACCCCTCTCCAAATTTAATTATCTTAGCATTTTCTGAAAGATAGACACTACATCCAGCATATATGTTAAAATAAAAGTGGGGAATTAATATTTAAATAAGATATGTACGAGGGAAGTTTCTAAGTTTCCTCAAGATATATTGTATCGAAATGGGCTAACATTAGGTCAATTTAGTCCTCTCCAAATTTCATTATCTTAGCATTTTCTGACAGATAGACACTACATATAGCACATATCTTAAAATAAAAATGGGGAATTAATATTTAAATAAGGTATGTACGAGGGAAGTTTCTAAGTTTCCTCAAGATATATTATATCGAAACGGGCTAACATTAGGTCAATTTACCCCTCTCCAAATTTCATCATCTTAGCATTTTCTAACAGATAGACACAACATACAGCACATATGTGAAAACAAAAGTGGGGAATTAATATTTAAATAAGATATGTACGAGGGAAGTTTCTAAGTTTCCTCAAGACATATTATATCGAAACGGGCTAACATTAGGTCAATTTACCCCTCTCCAAATTTCATCATCTTAGCATTTTCTAACAGATAGACACTACATACAGCACATATGTGAAAATAAAAGTGGGGAATTAATATTTAAATAAGATATGTACGAGGGAAGTTTCTAAGTTTCCTCAAGACACATTATATCGAAACGGGCTAACATTAGGTCAATTTACCCCTCTCCAAATTTAATAATCTTAGCATTTTCTAACAGATAGACACTACATACAGCACATATATTAAAATAAAAGTGGGGAATTAATATTTAAATAAGATATGTACGAGGGAAGTTTCTAAGTTTCCTCAAGACATATTATATCGAAACGGGCTAACATTAGGTCAATTTACTCCTCTCAAAATTTCATCATCTTAGCATTTTCTAACAGATAGACACTACATACAGCACATATGTGAAAAGAAAAGTGGGGAATTAATATTTAAATAAGATATGTACGAGGGAAGTTTCTAAGTTTCCTCAAGACATATTATATCGAAACGGGCTAACATTAGGTCAATTTACCCCTCTCCAAATTTCATAATCTTAGCATTTTCTAACAGATAAACACTACATACAGCACATATATTAAAATAAAGGTGGGGAATTAATATTTAAATAAGATATGTACGAGGGAAGTTTCTAAGTTTCCTCAAGATATATTATATCGAAACGGGCTAACATTAGGTCAATTTACCCCTCTCAAAATTTCATCATCTTAGCATTTTCTAACAGATAGACACTACATACAGCACATATGTGAAAATAAAAGTGGGGAATTAATATTTAAATAAGATATGTACGAGGGAAGTTTCTAAGTTTCCTCAAGATATATTATATCGAAATGGGCTAACATTAGGTCAATTTACTCCTCTCCAAATTTCATTATCTTAGCATTTTCTGACAGATAGACACTACATACAGCACATATGTTAAAATAAAAATGGTTAATTAATATTTAAATAAGATATGTACGAGGGAAGTTTTTAAGTTTAGTCAAGACATATTATATCGAAACGGGCTAACATTAGGTCAATGTACCCCTCTCCAAATTTCATTATCTTAGCATTTTCTGAAAGATAGACACTACATACAGCAAATATGTTAAAATAAAAGTGGGGAATTAATATTTAAATAAGATATGTACGAGGGAAGTTTCTAAGTTTCCTCAAGATATATTGTATCAAAATGGGCTAACATTAGGTCAATTTACCCCTCTCCAAATTTCACCACCTTTGCTGTTATTATTATTATTATTATTATTATTAATTTAAGGATTAGTATTTTGTAATAGAGAATAGTATAGTTAGATTTTTCTTTTTTAATTTCGCCCCGAAAGATTTTGTGCGTAAATCAGTGGACAGAAGGGAAGGATGGAATTAATATAAACATCTGAAATAACAACTTCTGAATAATGATGGCATACTATATGTTGATATTGAAGATGTTATCCTGTCGATTGAGTGTCATTTGGACATACAAGTTTAAAACAGTAGAAGATAATTTTTTGTACTATAAGCTACTTTCTGTACATTATACTGGTGTACATAATATTTTTTGAAATGACTATTTTGATATTTATTCACATATTAATCAAGATGTATTATACATTTATCAATCCTTATTTTCTGTTATTAATTCTATCATTATTTAGTTTATATATTTTAACTTTAGTTTCATTTACTTTTGTAGTATTGTTCGTTTTGTATGTTTATATGTGCGTTGTGAAGAAATGTTGCTAAATAATATCTTAAAATAAATAACAATTATAACAGTATTATTTACTTATTTATTTAGCCTGAATATTTGAGACGAACGTTAATATGAAGTAATAACGAAATTTTTAACTTTGAAAGAAAATAATACGAGCGCTTTATCAAAGTTTCCACAGCTTGAAATTAGTTAATTATACTCTTTGTGACCAGTGAATATACTTATTGTATTGTCGCGTATTCTCCGACCCACACGAATGATATCATAATGTCTTATGACTCATAATATATATACTTTTTCAGGATTCCTTTCTAAAGTTGGAATCAAGGAAACCAAAAATAGAAGATGAAATGGTTGATTTATATTATTGTAATAGAAAATATTCAGCGTTTTATAACATTTAGAAAATAATGATATTAGGTGTTAATGTTTTATCTAGGAAGAGTTCATAGTAGTCGAAACATTTGTCATCGAAAAATTCTTTACTGATGAAGTACTTCAGACCAGGGATTCCCCCTCTTTCTATAGACTTCATCTATTGTGGAATATATATATATATATATATATATATATATATATATATATATTCCAGAATATTTCTATTTAACATTCCAGAATATTTATAATTACGGTATAACATTCATTTTCTAATTTTAAAAAAAGTTGCTTCTGTCTAACTTCTTTTTCTTCTCTCCCGTACATGAGGCTGCACTTGTTTCTGCTATCTACTCCCGTTAAAAAAAAAAAAAAAAAAAAAAAAAAAAAAAGCTGTCTTCAGAATTTTAAACTGTTCTTGCAAGAAAACAAAACTATAGTAGAATCGTATGCAAATTGTAACACATTTTTGTATCCATAATGGGTCCGTCCATCTTTGCCTTTCTTTAATACCAAAAAATATGCTACATAGCTACAATGTGGAGAAAATTGAAGCGTCACAGTGACAGAAACAATCCTACCGGGAAAGCACGTATGAAATCAAAGAATGTTCACATGCATCTATCCAAGGATGTTATAGAGGATCTGCCCATATGTATCTTCATCCTATTAAATCGATGAAGCCAAAAAACAACCGAGCATCGGCACGTCTGATTGGCTACTCTCGTTTCTGCCATCGTCTGACTGACTACTTTCGTTTCCGCCATGATTGTTGGCTCAAAACATTGCGATCCTATTGGGCAGAGTGGGCAGAGTAGGGGTGGCGAAACTGTGACGTATGGCTTCAAGATTTTGTTGTAAGGGCAGATCCTCTTTTTTATAAGATCATTGCATCTATCCTTTCCAACTTAAACGTGAGTAATGTTATTCTTTTTTTTAAAAAATACAACTTTAATTTGTTATACGTATGTACATTTTATGTTACTCCCTCTTTACTTCATTTTCTGTTATTGTTTTATTCCACTTGATAACAGAATGTTTTGTATGCTAAGCCCAAATTTTGAATTCTCCCTTAGCCTCGGTGCATTTCGTTGGGACGTTAAACCACATATCTCATTGGAGGCATTCAACATGAAATACCTCACATTAGACGAGGCTCCAGGAAAGATATTGTGCCCAACTCTCAACTTTGAAATCCCACTGCCCTTAATATATATATAGAAATGCACTACACATTGTAATCCTATCCCCCCGTTCGCTGAATTATGAAACTGAACCCTGGAAGCAAGCCGAAAAAACTGAGCTTCTTCAGTATTGTGAAATTCATAGTTATGTATATGAGCAGTAAATGTAAAATATGTTTTTAATTGGATTTAATTATCGTAACCTCTCTCAGAGATTTGAGAGAACAAGGAAATAAAACTGTATATATGCAATTTACTGCGCTTTACATTTAACGAAAATATGACAACCGAATAAATCGAAAACACTGATATTAAGAAAAGTTTTACCAATTTTATTGACTTTTTAGGGTGTCTATATTGTGTGTAACATTAAGGAGGCACTTAAAAAATAGGTATTATCGACTCTTGAACTTCAAACAATTGTTTACTCCTCGCGACAGTACGTTCTTAAATATCAAACCATTGTTTACCTGTATTTTGAAATCTATCAAAATATTTTGAACATAAATGATTTTTTTTTTTTTTTTTTTTTTTTTTGTAAGCATCTACTACGATCATATTATTTTAGCACGGGAACTCTGCCGCTGTGTTTCAGAGGCACTACTGTCTTTAGCATAAAATTTGATGACAGTGGAATGGAGGTCTGAGTATGAAAGGTGAGGCAAGATATTTGATTTGTTTGGAAAGTGTAGACATAGAGGGTCAATGCAGTGACAGAAATCTGAAAGAGAAAGTAGTTTTCCAAATTTTGCCATTCCTTTAAACCTTGTTGATATGCGAACGTTTAAAACGCCGAAAATATCATACTTTGAAAAGTTTTACTACGGTTATTATGCTCCATTGTTGCTTGTTGAAATAGTAACGACGAGCATTACATATACGCTTCCACTGAGCAACAATTGAGCAGAGAAGAATGTATATTCATCCTAATAAACAATTTTTAAAGAATGGTACTTTTTGCATTCTTTACACCTGCATTGTACACATGCATATCTACAAGGTATAGAGAACTGCAAAATTTGAAAGACTAATTTTTCTTTCAGATTTCTGTCACTTCATTGACCCCCTATGTCTACAGTTTCCAAAGAAATCAAATATATTGCCTTACCTTTCATATTCTTGTTTATACTATGCAATATCTAGATCAAACGGTGTTCTTTTCGCTTTAGTTTTAATAATTATAATTTGACATCATCGACAGTATTTTACGGACTATAAGACGCACTGTTTTCTCCGAAATATTGCCACCAAAATTCAGATGTCTTATACTCGAAGTTAATAATCCTTCAAGAAGTGCGGCATAAGAAACGCTCTCGATGGCAGTGAAGCCCATCTTATATATGAAGAGAACAACGATGAGGACGAAGAAAAAGTTCACATGACGATTTTTCAGCGAATTTAGAAGTATGATTTCATAAGCTAAGAATTTGTTTATCTGGCCTTGCAATCTAATAATAAAAATGGTAAAAAATGTTACGGTGTTTTTTTAAAAAAATCCTCAAAAATTAAGGTGCATCTTATAGTCCGCAAAATGCGGTGTATAGGGCGTTCGATTAATCTGTTACGCCCTTGAAACTTTTAAACAATAGTTAAACACGCTGAAAGTTTGCATCATGGAAATATCGACAGGAGGACATAGTAGTAATGGCCTGACCTGAGGATAACTTTTGGCCCCTGGGTTCCTGCCTCAGGACCCATGGTCCCTGGCCCGGGGTCAATGACCTAGAGGTACTTAGGACCGCCCTCTCTAAATTTTGACAGGGGTACCTAGGATCACCCCCTTAAATTTTTGAAATTGCCAAATCTAAAAGTTTGGTATGGTAGCTTAGGACCATAGTATGTACCTCTATCAGTATTGGGGGTCTATGTCGTTCCCTTTCATGGGTAAAAATTGCCAAAAATTTAAATTTCGGAGGTTTTTTACCTTATTTATCGCCTTTGGTGAGGTGTTATTATCCTATATGGTTATATGGGCGTATACAGGGGTCCATTACGTTTTATAAGACATGGGTATATTAATGCACCCCTTGAAAATTTTGGGAGGGTACCTTGGCCCACCCCTTAAATTTTGGAAATTGCCCAATTTAAACATTTGGTGTAATAGTATAGAATCCTAACATGTATTATGGTAAATTTGGGTGGTACATCTCGTCCCCTTCTAGGGGTACAAAATTGCCAAAATATAAACGTAAGCAATACGTTGTATCACGTGTTTGGTCTTTTGGCCCAATTAATCCTCTGGGATGAGGTTCTATTACCTTATATGGTTATATGGTTATGTATAAGGGTCTATTCCCTATCATAAGACATAGGTACATTTGTGCACCCCTTTAAAAATTTGGGAGGGGTACTTTGGCCCACCCCTTAAATTTTAGAAATCGCCCATTTTATATATTTGGTATTATAGTATAGGACCCTAATATAGATTATTTTAAATTTGGGTGGTTCACCTCATTCCCTTTCATGGGTACGAAATTGCAAATTTTAGTAAAACCACGTGTTTGGATTTGGCTCAATTTATCCCCTTGAATGAGGTCCTATTACCTTATATGGTTATATGGTCATGTATATTGGTCCATTTCCTAAGACATAGGTACATTTGTGCACCTCTTTAAATTCTTTGGGAGGGGTACTTTGGCCCACCCCTTTAATTTTGGAAATCGACCATTTTATATATTTGGTATTATAGTATAGGATCCTAGTATAGATCACTATAAATTTGGGTGGTCCACATCGTTCAATTTTAGGGGTATAGAATTGCCAAATTTTAGTACAACAACATGTTTGGTTTTTGGCCCAATTTATTACCTTGGATGAGGTCCTATTACTGTATATGGTTATATGATTACGTATAGATGTCCATTCTCTATCATAAAACATAGCTAAATTGATGCACCCCTTTAAATTTTTGGGAGGGGTACCATGGCCAATCTTTTAAATTCAAAAAAATTTCAAAAAATTCAAAAAATTTCAAAATCTTTTTAAATGTTAAACAAAACTTAAAACTGAATGCAGCAAAGATTTGAAAATCATCAACCAATCAGATTGCACGAAAGATAGTAATCAACCAATCAAATTGCATCACCAATAACTTTGCCAGTGTCAGATTACATCACCTTGTGACTAAATTTCAGTGTTGTAGCATGTATTCCCTTAAGACTATGAGTCATAAGATTCAATAAGGTTAGCTATCAGATTTCTAAAGCTCAAGGTCAAATCAATCTCCACAAATGATCTTAGACTATGAGCTGTGACTAAAGTTCAAAGTATTGTTTCAAATTTCGCGCCTTATGTTAAAGTTCTATTTATCACAATTCCCAAATTTAAAGAATACTTCTCTCGATATACCTAAGTCTTAGAATTAATCATATCATTATATATTCAATAAGGTCAATAATGTCCGTCAATTGTTTACCTGAGTAGAACCAACTGTTTTCTGCAAGTGTGTACTCAAACTTAAGAAGTACCACAACAAAGGAAATGAATCCCTGTACACTACCTCATCAAGGTCAATCACGTGGTACATCGTATTGCTTACGTTTATATTTGGTCCATAGGCTGGAATAATCAAAACCAATGACGCAATTTCATTTGACAATTCTCAAATTATCCTACAAAATTTCAATGTAACAATGTCCTGGACTCCTAATCCCATCATAGGTCAATAACTGATCACGTGATCATACTCATATTTGACAATGATTTACCCAATGAATGAGTTACTATCCAATTTTAAGAACAATTAACAATTATTGATACGACAATAAGAAATGTACCCCTCCTAAAATTTAAGATTGGTTCACAAATACACCTGTGTCTTATGAAAAAGTAATAAATCATGTACTTATTCAATAATAAAGCCGGTCAATAACCTTTAAATTTTGAATATTTAGCCATAAGAGGAACACCAACATCTACAATGGGACCTAATAAAAGGTTTACCGAATTTTGTTATTTGATAATTCCCAAATTTAAAAGGGAACATAAACAACGTTGATGGCATGTTAGAATCGACCGCAGAAAAAAATCAGAGTAACACATCTATTTGTCGAAAATTTTGACTCTCGAAGTTCTCCTATGATGATCATTCGTTCAGGTTACTTCGGTCCTTTTCGCTTCCTTCATAGAGCCAACTTAAATTAAGTTAGTATTGACATTCAAAGACTTTAATTGCCAACTACCATTAATTGTAGTAAGTCACACATATATGTCAAAATAATTGGTGCGTTTAATACTAAACCTACATTCCACTCACACTCACATTCATACAGGACAATGTATACTTCAGATTGTATTTAGTTGAATTAAACTAACCTAACTACATTTCTATAGACATTTATTACATTTCAAGAAAAGAAAACTTAGTTTGACATAACAGAAAAATTTTGATACATGAATAAAAAATTTATATTCATAATAATACATAGGCATGCACAGAAATCTGTTACTTTCAACAATATCAAATAACACATTTCTCTTTTAGAGATATTAAAAAATTGGATTACATTTTAAAAAATCGACAAAACCAAAGGCGAAGAGAGAAGGAAAAAATCAAAGTTAAACATTAAACATATTTCAGATTCAGTACAATGAATACATATCATGGTGAAAAAGAAAAGAAAAAAATATAATTGGTTAATTAATCTAAAAAAACACTTTTTTAGCATTTTATTGAGTCTGTCCCAAGAGGAGAAATTTCGACAATTTTATGAGTCTTTGTTCTCACGTCGATAGTAACTCCTTTTTCAACTCTCTTTATTCACTGTGATTGGTGTCCATGAGAGTATTTATTCGTTTGTCTTAACGACAGACAAAAAATTTAGTTTCTTCATATTATATATAAAATTTTCATTTCGTCACTTGACGCACTTGGTATAAAATTTCAAAGTTAATTCAGATTAAAGAAAAATTATCGAATCCAGTCACAGACATTGGGAACATATTTCCATAATACTATATGATATTTCAATGGAATTAGGTCTTTGGACCTATCTAGGTCCCGTATTCACATTACTAAATTATTAACCCAAATCAGTTCAAATTAAGATCACTGAATTTCTATTTCTAGTATAGATCGTGGGGTCAAGAGATGTTAGTCACGAAACTGACGAACGACAAATAGTTAGGTTTCCAATCGTAGAGGAAGGATTTGTTTCATAGTTTACTGATAGAAGGATTTGTTGGCGGGGCGCACGGTTTCGTAGTTTACTGATTTCACTATGATCTTGCAAAATAAATTTGGATAAGGATTAGGGTTTTGTTTTCTTACCACCTGCTACTTGTTCCATTTACATACAACATTTGACATAGTATTAAAAAATTGAATAGTTACAAACATTACTAACAAATCAGTAAGGTGTCATTAATTATAAGTTACGCGGTAATACTTTACATCACAAATAATTGGTCAATGTCGGGTGTCAAAAATCTATGGCAACCTAAAACAACCAGGGTAAATACCGAGCCCTTTACATACATACTCGCATATATAAATATATATATATATATATATATATATATATATATATATATATATATATATATATATATATATATATATATATATATATTCATATTACTCAATATAATAAATTTCATTTTAATATCCATCTTAGTATTTCGTTGACATATAAATTCTACATAACCTTTTTATATTCAACAAGTATTCACGCTTGCTTGGCTCAAAAATAAACAAAAACCCTGACTAACAAAAAACTCTTTTTCATTTCATAAGGTTGCAACATTGAACTTTATATGTAAACCCGATAATCAATAATAATTCTCGATTTACGAAAATCCGCGTATAAAGAAATAGTTGGTGTTATTTAATAAGTTGGCATAAGAGGTGGAAATACAACAAATAGAGCAGGCACGTAACTTTTCAAACTATGTAAGTATATATATATATACAGTGGCGGATCCAGGATATGATCAAGGGAGGGGCTAAACCATATTTTGCCGTTTTATCCAGTGTAAAGCTGAATTAAAGCCCATTTTATCCTGTGTAAACCTGAGCATCAAGGGGGGGGCTACAGCCCCGTAGCCCCCCCTTAGATCCGCCCTTGTATATATATATATATATATATATATATATATATATATATATATATATATATATATATATAGATGTATATACAAAAAATCAAGGTTATTCGAAACTAGTGGGCCCAAACTACTGATACATACACCATATAACCAATCAATAGAAAGAAATCCAGAAATCAGTAGTTAATGGATATAATTTGTACGATCGATGAATAACAAGTAAGTTTCTGGGAATCTGAAATCATATTGTACCTTATCGCCAGTTTCTCCCGTGGTGGATTGAGTACCGTGAAAATGGTCCTGAGTTGTGCTGAAATATCTCCACGAATTGTATTCCTCGATGTCTCAGTTAGTACATACGATCAAAATAATTGATATGAAACATTGTATGTTTTCATGAGTTTCAGAACCGGGGGGAGGTTGGAAAAATAAAAAAACTTTAGAGAAGGAATAGAAGAAGGATAGGTAAAAAGAGAGGAGACAGAACACTACAACTACGAAAGATAAATGGTCGAATTTATGTATATAACAACTCACAGCCAAAAAGTTCACATATGCCGAAAGAGGGTGTTTTACTTAAATACGTAAACTCAAAAGTTATCTCCAAAAACAGAACTAGTCTGTGCCCGCAAGGGAATTTTCAGAAAGACGAAAGCTTTAAGGAAATTCCCCTCCTCGCTTTATCCGGTTGAGTCCTTGGAAACCCCGGCCATGCCGGAAGGTTAGAGAAGGCGCTAATTTAGAATTTCAAAAAGAAAAAAAATCATCCGACCTCTTAGAAACGAAGAAAGTCCAGAATAGTAATGAAACTAAAGTAAAATAATAGCTAAGATATCCCTAATTAGTGATTTGCCGAAATAAAAAAAATTAAAATAAACTGAATTTTGTATCGGTGATTTCAGTGACCAAACATCACCGATGGCTACCCTGCGAAGACATGCCAAAGTGTGGGACGTCGTTAATTTCCATCATCTAATTAAACTAAGAAACGAAAATACTTAAGAGGACTAGGGGTCGACGTCCGGGTACGCGATGGACCTAAATATTAAATTAGTAGCGGTTGATTCAACCAGATAGTCCGATCTAAGTTGCTATATGAACACTACTCAGTAAATAAGGTAAGCAACGAAAAAAAATCTCGGAAAGTCAATGAATGTTAAGGGTACGAATGACCAAACCTGTACTTTTCGTTGATCACCGGATATAGCAGTTATTTTTCTTAATTATCATTTCTGTCATCCTTTAAAAGTAATTCCCACATGATGCTACCCTATCTGTTCAAAGGCTTAAGATCCGGGGCTGTTAATATGAAGTCCTTAAATACGAAGTAACATACAATTCCCAACTACACTTTACCATCCAAGTAGCAAACTCGGTTGGATGAAGGTACTGGTGTAGAAGTCAAAACGCGAGATATTTTTAGTAAACATATTCATATTCCCACTATATAATATACACTAGGCCTATCCATTTAAATATAGGTGTCATATCATCTCGTTCATTTCACATTATAATCGTATTATTATTATATCATTACATTTAATTATTATTTACTCATTTCCACACGAAGTAATATTTTACAGACACCCTATTTCATACATTTTACACGCAGGCCATACACATATTTATATTACGCACTAATAAATATATAAATATCACAATCTGTCGCGCTTAAACTACTACAAGATAACATTCATCGAAACACGGACTCTTTGTTTCAAAGCACCCAAATTATATTTACTTCGCAGTTGAAAAAAATCATACGTGTATTCACTGAAAGTTAAGTTGTCAACGATGATTTTATTTCTGATTTGCTGATAAAACTAAAGCAACAATGGAATTTTTCTACAGCCACGGGAAAAGAGAATTTAATACTACATTTTGAAACAAACAGTAACAGCATGTGGGCTTTACTTCTATTAAGAAAATAGGTATTCTTGATTTCAATGGATATTTCGATTGCTAATTGACCTAGCAAGCTGTAATTTTCAGAACTACGAGATCTCATGCTATTTCATCAAAACGTACACTCATTTGAACCGAAAACCATGTCCACGGGATGTAATTTAGAAATAAGGGGCCAAAATCAAACAATCTAGATCACTAACTTGGGCGATGACGTAATGTCAACAAACAATTGTCTTGAGGAAACTTAGAAACTTCCCTCGTACATATCTTATTTAAATATTAATTCCCCACTTTTATTTTCACATATGTGCTGTATGTAGTGTCTATCTGTTAGAAAATGCTAAGATGATGAAATTTGGAGAGGAGTAAATTGACCTAATGTTAGCCCATTTCGATATAATATATCTTGAGGAAACTTAGAAACTTCCCTCGTACATATCTTATTTAAATATTAATTCCCCACTTTTGTTTTCACATATGTGCTGTATGTAGTGTCTATCTGTTAGAAAATGCTAAGATGATGAAATTTGGAGAGGGGTAAATTGACCTAATGTTAGCCCGTTTCGATATAATATGTCTTGAGGAAACTTAGAAACTTCCCTCGTACATATCTTATTTAAATATTAATTCCCCACTTTTGTTTTCACATATGTGCTGTATGTAGTGTCTATCTGTTAGAAAATGCTAAGATGATGAAATTTTGAGAGGAGTAAATTGACCTAATGTTAGCCCGTTTCGATATAATATGTCTTGAGGAAACTTAGAAACTTCCCTCGTACATACCTTATTTAAATATTAATTCGCCACTTTTTTTTTAACATATGTGCTGCACGTAGAGTTTATCTGTTAGAAAATGTGAAGATAATTAAATTTGGAGAGGGGTAAATTGACCTAATGTTAGCCCATTTCGATACAATATCTCTTGAAGAAACTTAGAAACTTCCCTCGTATTATCTTATTTAAATATTAATTCCCCACTTTTATTTTAACATGTGTGCTGTATGTGGTGTCTATCTGTAAGACAATGGTACGATAATGTAAGTTTGAGAGGGGTAATTTCACTTCTTTCAAGTTCATGTCCTTTCAAGTTTGTTTAATTTTGTGTTGAGGAGGTTTTGCAAGTATTTTAAAAGAGCTGTTTTATACTATTTTTCTTTTTTTAATTAATCTATGTAGTGGATGAATGATTCGTGGATAGGACAAATTGTTAGTAACAGTAGTTGTTTGTTGTTGTGTATAGTGATAATTGTTTTCTTTATATTACTGGCAACCCTGGTAGTTGTTGAATTGTTTCCGGACGAACGTCTGCCAAAATCACTCCGGTCAATTGTTAAGGTCCAAAAACGAGAATGTGGCGGGATAAAAGAGGACGTCTGGAAACTATACGTTTTCTTCTATTTTTTGTTTACTCTGTCATTCTTCAATCCTCAGTAACTTATATTTAGAATTTCTTCTTGATCGAGAGGTCATAGGCAAAAGCGAATGACGTCAAAGAATCCATTTTATGTAAAAGTACCTTTGTAGTTTGGTGTTGTATGCTGTAATAATCAATTGGCAGAATGAGATGTGGTCTCAGGATCAAGAACTGGATTTTCCTCGCGTGTCGATTTGTAGTTTTGTAGAGCTTTCAAGCTGGGCGCCAGGCTGTCAGTTAACAATTACGGAAGACAAGTGGGTTGTACCCTAATCTACATTTTCTTTATAAGGTCATGAGATGCAAGTAATATAGGCCGTTGTTTAAATATACCACTGCAAGGAATGTGGGGTGGATGACGTTTAATAGTACACTAGTTTGTTTATTGAATTTGGTTACATATAGACAGGGGTTTAGCCAAGAGGCAAATGGGGGGCCGGGTCTCCCGAAGGATTTCCTATCCACCCGAAGTGGTTTGTTTCTTACGTGTTTAGTAAATTAGTTTAATACTAAGAACAAATGAGAAATATTGTAAATGAATTTGAATGAACATTTAAAATAACAATAATTTCAACCTACATTAATACGTTTTCAATAGTTCACTTCCTTAATCTATAGGGGCCGCGGTGGCTGAGTGGTAGAGCGTTCACCTCTGGTGCTTCGGGTCCCGGGTTCGATCCCAGCCCCCGCCAAGTGAACTTTGTGGTGGACAAACACCGTGTGCGTGGGTTTTCTCGGGGTTCTCCCGTTTCCTCCCACTTTCTTCATTCCACCATTTCATTCATTACTCATCATCACCGTCTCCTTTAGCCTAACCGGCGTAACCGTGGGACCTAAAACTCAAAGATTTCATTTTTTCCTTAATATATCTACCTAAATGGATGCACACAGTTGCGAATTTATTAATTTTCTATTGCATAACAATATATCTGAGTTTGATCTTAATTTTGTTTTCTTTTTAAACTTCCAAAGCATTCTATTCATGAGTATCGGAAGTCTTATAGAACGGCAATGTCCGTCCACCTGTCGATAAGTAGGCCTATCAGAGTACAGACGGTAGGAAATATCGAGAAGCCGTTTTATGCAGTTGGTTCGGTATCCCAAGAATATGTTTCATCTCCTCCATTAACCGTGTATTCAAACCAGAAGCGGTAGAAATCAACCATGTGCGATTAATCATCATTAGAGTTGCCACATTTTGTAAACTGGGACACTAATCTCAGTCTATATATATGGTCAGGGTTTCTATTCATTTGGCAAGAATCAATTATTATTATTATTATTATTATTATTATTATTATTATTATTATTATTATTATTATTATTATTATTATTATTATTATTATTATTATTATTATTATTTACGTTTTTATTCTATACATAGTTAAAACAAATGAATAACCACAAGGGATGTATAAATGTGACAAGGTAACATAAGAAGAGCTGCCTGCCATCCCTTACTCCGAATTTCGATTCGTTGTGTTTAACAAGTCCTAAATATTCCCCCAATTATGACACATTCTCCCATTTAAGATTGAAGAGATCTTTGTTGCATCATCACTTGAGCCAGAAACACTATCCTAAAATAAATACAAAATTAGCATTTAGCAAGAAAAAAATACATTTACGCTAAATTCAGAACCATAAACAAAAAGTAAATCTCTTTCAAGACTTACGCGGGCTCTCGCAACGTTTGGCAGAAAAAAATTTCAGTATCAAAATTAAACACATTCCTTTATATGTTCAAATACCACTTCTTGTGCTAGAGTAAGTTGTTACGGAATTTTAGCTAAGAATTACTGGAATTTTTTTTTCAGATAAAGGAAAAAATATAAACCCAAAATTATTGAATACATGCACAACATCTTTAGAAATATTTATCCCCACATGGGAAAGTACATTAAAGACAACTCAGTGCTATAATCGTTGAAGTAGGATTTCAAATCAAACTGATAGTGAGATGTAAGACTGCGGATCTAAATGTGACATACACGCAGGTAACTTTCCATATTATTCTTACAATACTAGCAGTGAATTGTTCGAAAGATGAAACAAATTCTTAACATCAAATGTATAAAACACGTAAGAGATCTTTATTAGATATTTATCTGATTTAGAAGCCCTGCAAGGAAGATCTCATCGCTGACTTCATAACCAAAGACTTCTAAGCAGTTCATTCAATAGTTGAATACACATTTAGATATTCTCTCAATTGTTGACATAATGCAGACGATTTCTTTCCTCTGCCCATTGCATATTCATGAGAGAGAATGTCTTTCCACGTTAGCATTATGTCCAGGAACACTCAAGATAAATTCACAAAACCGGAACAAAGAGGCATCCCGAAAGCCTTTTTTGGGACAGTTTATTATTTCATTGTAATCCGGGACTGTCCCGGAAAACCGGGACGTCTGGCAAGCCTAATCATCATGGAATGAAATCTTTGATATGAAATGAAATCTTTGAGTTTTACGTCCCACGATTACGCCAGTTAGGCTAAAAAAGATGGGGATGACGAGAAATGAATGAAATGGCGGAATGAAGAAGGTGCCAGCAACAAACAGCGACAAACGTTCTTTTTTTTCTTCAAGTGATTCAGCGACTAAAGGAAAAGCATCTTCTAAGACCGAAAGTAGTAGAAATTTGCAAAGGTAATAGGTTTCATCTTGCACTATCCCTCTATTGCAGCCAGGAGTTAGAGATCTACTTCAATATCGAACTCGCATAGATAGGAAGTCTATTGTAGGTATTATATATACCCATATAAGTGCAAAGTTTTAACAAATAGACTTTCTTATCCCTAAACCATTTTTGTTCCCTTAGTCTACTAGTACATTTAGTACAGCTGGAATTCTAACTTCACTCATTCTCAATAGGGCCCATAATTTCAATAAGGTAGCACATTGAAAGTAAAATTCTATTTATACAATATCTTTAGCATCTAACGAAATAAAAAAGAGAAAAAAGTTTAAAAGATGAGACATACGCCGATCTGTAGGTCGTCCTATTGAGTTAAACAGAATGTTATGGATGAGAGTAAAACTTATTGCGTAGCTTTCGAGGAAAACGAACTTGTTTGTAAAGCTAAGAATTGATACTCTACAAGACCAGGTGGCCTATTAAAGCGAAACGAATACTAAAGTGTATCCTTATCAATATCTGCATTAAGATGCTAGGAAGACAATACTACATGGCACGGTTAATGAAATAAAACCTAAAATTATGTCTTAAACCAGGGTACGAAATCGTTTGAAAATGGTGGAGGGGAAGAAGTTCAGCGATTCACACTAATGCCTCGCTGTGCTTTACCCATGAAGTGGGGGCTCCAGAAAGTTGAAATATTCATGGATTATTATTATTATTATTATTATTATTATTATTATTATTATTATTATTATTATTATTATTATTATTATTATTATTATTATTATTATTATTAATAATAATAATAATAATAATAATAATAATAATAATAATAATAATAATAATAATAATAATAAATGTTCAAACTAGTAGTCATTGTTATTTAAAATACTTTAATAATGTTATTTATTCATTTATTTTACTTTCTTTCCGTGTGTAACTAGAGTTGAACATGTGGTGGAAGCCGAGATCCATGGGAATGTTAGACACAAACACTACACAACATAACTCCTTCACCATTGTATTCATGATTCATGAATATCAACCACTAGTGGTCCTTTCTCCAAGATGATGAAAAATTTATCCATAAAATTTCAGATGTATCTCTTATTGATTTTGATGTTAATATAGGTGCTGTATAATCACTAAAATGATATTTTGACTTGGTAGTTGCTCCAGAAGAAGGAATATATCTACCTCCACAATGTCCGATGATTCGACGTCTATTTTAGGTACCTTGTTGTCACTTGTTCCACGATTTTCACTCATAGTCCGATTATCATCATATCTGGCGAATGGTTCCGCAATCTTCGGATTCGCTTTTTTTTTTTTTTTTTTTTTTAAACACCAACATCCGAACAAGTTGAAGCAATTTTTGTAGAATTTTATTTTACATTTTGTATTCTTCAACTGAAACAAGAGAAGGGCAAACCTTTGTTTTTCTTTTATATCAAAGTCCCTAGAAGTTGTGACCGTGAAGATTTTTTCATTTTTATTTATTTATGGCACTTGCTTTTCATCTGGCCTTCTAGTGTAATAATAAGTGTTCCCCCTACAAATTTTGGTGGGGGGAAACTGCAAGCATAAAATTTTTGGTGGGGGGGAGAATTCCCCCCGTCCCCCCGGGATTTCGCACCCTGTCTTAAACTATAATTCGTGTTAAAATAAAATATTGTCCAAGGGTAAGATATGTATTAGTTGATAAATCAGATCAAGCTGAACAAAATTACATACTGGAAGATCAATTCTCAAATTCTCATGCGTAAGTTTCGAGAAAATAGAGAAAAACAATTTTTCATGGCGCTAAGTAGTATGTCATTTGTTATCAATTTGGTAACTTTAATTTTGATTTGATTTTGAGTTTATCCACCCTTTCAGCAGAGAGGCTATATGAGACATGAGCCTACAGCTGAACGTGGGATCCGAACCACATGAGCTCCCGCCAGAAATCGAACCCAAGCGTGGGAACAGTGACACTTCCCATGCCGTTTAAATCTAAATTCAGCCATTTATGTTTAAAATGAAACGTATTCTCCTCGTGCGAAAAACGGCTACTCTGCTCGTTTTTATATAAGGGTTTATAACTGAATTTCACATCTCCCACTTAAGCAATTGCCCACATTCAGCATCTTTATTTTTATTTAAGAGTTTATACACTGACATTCACATCTTCATTTGTAGGGAGAGTGGGATTCATCTAAATGGGTAACTTTTTATCATTGTTAAATAATAATAATAATAATAATAATAATAATAATAATAATAATAATAATAATAATAATAATAATAATAATAATAATAATATGTTCACTACTTACTCGTAAAATTTAGATATCAAACCAATACTTTGCACGTAATGTACAAATATAAAAATCGAGTTTCATGGATCCCAACTTGATTAAGAATTACTCAGTTAATATCTTAATACAATCTTTATTTTGAACATTACCAAACCTTACTATTTACTATTCTTTTTCTTTTGTTATTTTCCTCCTTTATTTTCTTTTTTCCCCTTCTCGTTCACTTTACTTTCATATCTTCTTGTTTTCTTCATTTTGTTTTTTTCTCCGTTTCTTTAAACAAAAGATATGGAGGTCTAACACATAACATAAAAATATTAATATACATACTGTACATATAATAATGATAATTTATAAGTTAAAAGAAGTAAATTAACCAATAAAACAACAACAATATGCCAGTGTTAAATACCCAACATTATATCATTTAATCACTTAGTTATCCTTTTCTTAAAAAAAGGGGGGGAGATATTAAACTTTCTATATATAGAAGTTAGGGATTTTAAAATTGACCCTCTTGATTCTTTAATAATAGAGTGGACCCCAAAAGTTTATTACGTCCCAAAGTACTTCTCTAAACACCTCATATTTGTCTTTTTCCCCATAGGCTATTCATTTCCATTTCTCCTTCCTCAAATTTTACAGTAACATCAAAAATAGTATACCTAAAATATTAAATCAAGTTTGAGTTTTCTATTTTCAAGATTAAATTCAGGTTCGTTTGAGATATTTGTAACCATATATCTCAAAATGTTTCGGAAACATCTCAAATATTCTATTATGTCAAGTAATCCTACACGAGGTATGAGTAGGATTGCCAACTTTTGAAAAATGGAAACACCAGACATCTTCCTAGAGTACGTGTACTCATAAGATTGTGACGTCATCGCTCGTCAAAAATGTAAACAATCTGAAAGTGGTTACTTCACATAAAAATTGAGTGATTCGAAGTTTGAATTTAATAACTTTAGTTACTTTTGAAGCATTTTAAAATTAAACTTACTTATTTCAGTTTTGGTTAAGTGGGCACTTGTAATTTTTGGAGTCTAGCATTAATAATACATTGTATTTATAGCTCAAAAACAAATATAATTGGCAATATAATTATGGCATGCACAGTGGCGTATTTAAGGGGGGAGGCTTCTGGTCTTAAGCCCCCTCGAAATCTTACTTACTATAGTAAAGTATATGAAATATCTTGCAGAATTTTCACATTTTCAGGCAAAGCCCCCCCCCCCGAAAGTTAGCAAAACTCTCCCCGAAACAAAATCGTAAATACGCCACTGGGCATGCACAAAATATACTTGAAAAATAAATCTTACCGACTTCGCTGGGGTTGGTAATGTCTCATAATGCCTACATACTTTTACTGGATGTGGATGCATTATTTAATTGGAAGATGTAGCTGAGGATGAAGCAATGCTACTTGTGCTCTTGAAAATGTACTTTTTGTTGACCTTTAGCAGTCTTAAGAAGTTCAGTAAATTTTCCTGCCTTCAACTTTTCAGCAAATTCCGCGCACGACAAGTCGATATCAAAGCGAATTATAAGCTCTACTTTAACCATGTTCATCGAAAACAATTCCTTTCGTCACTCCAAAATAATCTGAATAGAACAGAGAACAGGAGTAGTAAGAGAGAGAAAAAAATTACTGAACTTTAACGTCCGGTGTTAAGGGCATACCGGACACCAGATAAGGAAGTGAAAAACCGAACTGTCCGGTAAAATACCGGATGGTTGGCAACCCTAGATATGAGCGATACACTTCTCGATAACATGGGCCATCATTTCTAGAGGCTATTCACTAGCTTTGCATTCTAGCTTAATATTAAGATTGGACTGAATTCAGCCATTTCTGATCAAACAAATGAAAATCTAAGTATTTTAGAAATGTCCCTCCTTCCCTCCTCTGGAGCGGGATTTTTGAAAATGGTAAAACATGTTTTTTCTCATTTTTAATGAAGAGTTCATATGACGAGTTTCATTTCTCTAACGCCAGGAATTCATGGGATACACTATTCTCAGGCGAAATTTTAAATCTCCTTGAAGCTCCTTAGAATGAATGTTTCCAGAAGTTGTACCTTATTCCTTAGCTTCGTGACAAAAGGAATATTTTCGTCAAATTTCACGTTTCTACAATACCTTTAGTAGTATGTCCTGCGCGACGATGAATCACCCACTTCTACGTTTTTAGCAGTGCTCATAACTTTCATCACTCCTTTTCAGAATTTTATGATTACCTTATGCCGAACAAGGACCTCTTACAGAAAATTCATTTTTTTTAAAAGAAATATATTCAAATTGAAAGGTAAATTAAATACCCTTTATTTGTGATTGGACACATACTTGAATTAGAATTAAAGATAGTGTTAGATGCTCTACTTTAATCCATTTGCATGTTACACTAGTTACTTCCCTATATTCCAAAATGATCTACTTAAAATAGGGTATTTTCTAACATATACGTGTAACTGTTACTATAACGTTTAGGGAAAATAGCAAAAACACGTTAAAATTGAAATCTAGACACATCAAGGAAGGTGTCTCCGTTTTCCAGTAGTGATAAAAATTGGCAAAGTTGCATACTGTAGACATTTGTCACCTTTTATGTAAATCTTATTGATTAAAATTAGGAAGTCAGTAAAATTGATTTATTTTTAAAATTCCATAAAACGTTCAAGACAGTCAAAAATAATCTTAAGTCTGCAAAGTATTTTTTTTTTTTTTAATTTTCAGAAAGGAACTTTTCCTAACTTGGCTGCGAATTACATTTTTAAAGAACTATCTGTATGGAAACCAGAAATCATGTTTCATTGTATTAAGAACATTTTAAAATAACTTTAAGGTTAGTTTCAAAGGTCTTTAATGTAAATTATTAGTAACTGTTAGATTCAGAAAATGTGAAACCTGTTTAATTATTTGGGAAGGAAGAATACATTGATTCAATCAGTGGCGTATTTATCGAAGAGGCTTTCGGGCTAACCCTGTCTCCCCAGAAATAACAATGTTAGTTTTTCGGATTGAACGCACAACAATAATCCTTCTTATTATTTTTAAGAATTTTATTGACTTTCCGTTCTCTTATACTCCTTGTTCAGAAATAATACTCTATTTGTCAAATTTCATTCCATTAACAACAGCGTTCTGTTTTCTTTCTTTCGTCCATTCTACTCTTCTATTTCTTTTTCTTAGTTGTTACTTTCCTTCGTTTCTCCTATCATACTTTCGACCTTTGTTAGTTGATTCAAGTCGGTCGTCGCCAGTAACACCAAACCATGTTTGAATTAATGAAAATCAAGAGGGGCAGGCCAAGAAGGTGCTACCTTTTACTTCTATGAATAAAATAAAAGGTTTAGATTCACTGCTAAATTTTTGTGTGTATCATATCACATAAGATTCACCAGTCTGCAATTCTTGCCATTAAAACTTCAATTTATGTATAAATTAAAATATATTTAATTCTCAAACTCAGATGGACAATTTCCCCCTGCTTCCCCGTGTTGCCCCCCCCGAAACAAAATCCTAAATACGCCACTGGATTGAATTAATTATTACAAAAATCTGAAAACGCAAATAATTCCAACACATTTACGAATAATGTTTGCTGTATTTCTGTTGAAATATTGTGCTACACAAAAATAGCAATTCAACGGTCGCATACTAATTTCTAATTATCATCAGCATCGAAATCTTATTACTGTAATGAAATAACCTATAATTATAGTAATGGCCACTTAATAAACAGATCTATATCTAAATGTAAAAAGCTAATAATCAGGCTTAATCAGATAACACTCAAAAAAGAGTGTTTCCTCATTCGATTTCTTGAACTGGTCTCCAAACTACATCACTCCTTGTAAAGTATCATCGTCTGACCGAATACGGACTAAGCCTCCTTTTCCATCGCTGTAATTACACTGAGTTACGTGTCTAATCAAGATAAATGGTTCAGTCGTGATCTTTACAACTATCAGAACATTCGGATCTTGCATTAAGAAGAAAAATCTACTGAAACCAATGCGGAAAATTCACTTTGATCGCTATTATTTGGACCAACAGAGTAGGGGAATGTGGCCCACCGCCATTGCCAATTAAAAAAGAGGAAGATTGAATTATTTAATTTCTTCTTCTTCTTTTTTCGATCGTTATCACGTGATAATACATGAGTAAAGCTCATGACCTGTTTTATTCAAGACATTGAAAACAAAAGAAAGAAAAACCTAGACAAAACTGCACAGAAGAAAAATAAAAAAAGTACCCTAGACAAAGGATTAAAGGGGGGAAGGAAAGATTCGACATGCGATATGTATTTTCTTGCAGCAAGTTAATATGTGCATGTTGTAAGAAAGAGAGAAACAGGCGTGACTGTCCGCAACAACACGCAAACTCTCAACCGCATCTGGAGATGCAGCAAAGACTGCTGTCGCAAGGAAAGTAAATGGAAATACTACGTCAGGCTCAGTATCTTCTATAGCTCCGTATTTCCCATTAGGCCGACTAGGTCCATTTTAAGAGAAAAAATAAAATAAAATAAATATTTCCATTTTTTAAAGTTCAAAACGTAATAATCATTATCATAGGTATTCTGCCATTATTGGCAGGTCACACAATGGTGCCCACCCCCCTTATGTTCATGACGCACCCTCCCTCAATTGTCTATCCGTAGGTGTTCTTCCATGAAAAAAAAATCTTTTCGATTAATTTTTACACCCCCTCAAACATATTTATATAGATTTTTAACCCCCCCCAAATATTTTAATGACGCAGTTTGTGTCATAGCCCCCCTTTGTGGGCGCCGTTGGGTCACAAGCCGCAACTGAGAAGCTTCCATGCTTCACGGTCTTCCGCTAACCTCTTCGTCTTCACGTACAACTTTTCTGTGTTGATATCGTCTATTAATTGTAGTCTTCTTCGCCCACTCCCTTTCTTTCCTGCCACCATACCCTCTAGCACGCCTTTTATGATACAGTTCCTTCTTAGCCAATGTCCCAACCAGTTTCTCTTCGTATGTTCAATAATGCCTAAAATTGTTCTTTTATCTTCCATTATTTCTAATACTTTCTCATTCGTTTCGCGCTTGACCCAGCTAATTCTCTCCATTCTTCTCCACGCCCATATTTCGAAACTCCCAGTCATTTTTCATCACTCTTGCATAATGTTCATATTTCTGACCCACAAAGTACAATACTCCACACAAAGCATTTTATGAGTTTATTTTCTCAATTCTTTATTTAAGATTCCACAAAACAATATTTATTCCTCCTAAAGGCTTCTTTGGTCATTCCTATCCTTGCTTTTATTTCACGTTCACACTTCATATCATCACTACTAATACTACCAGGCAGTGGCGGCGATTAGACGTTAAAAGTGGGGGGAAGAAGACATGATCTGAATATTTGTATATCAATGTTAGCTTCCCTGGTTGTTTCTAACACTTTGACGAAAGGGTGTATAATTATTAGGATACTATCTTTTTCAGTTAAAATAGCGTACATCGTATTTCATATTTTATTAAGTAAATTGACAAGCTCTACGAAGGTGTAAGAAGAGATTTGGTTCCTTGCTCAAGAACATCTTAAAATTATGCTTGGTGGAAAAGGTAGAAGTTGTCTCTTATTACTTTCTTTTTAATTAATATTCCTTATTATTAGAAAGAAGAAAAGACATTTTAGCAACTGACGAATTCTGTGCAATTAAAGAATAACTTGTGAAGGCTTTTTTTTCTTCGAAATGTTCTCTCAATTAGTTTCAAAGCAGTTGACTAATATACCGAGCCGCCCTTGTAAGAAGAAATGAAAGTACGCTGGAATTGTTACACCCCAATCGGTTAATTTTTGGGCAATTTTGCGTGGCATTTAAAACCCAATTCTTGTAGCTTACTTGACTTCACAAGAAGACAACCAATAGGTGCCCACGCAAGGCAAATATTATATAGCACCATTTTTTCTATGAACCATTTATAAGATACAAAAACTTTACGTTTCCAAATGAAACTATATACATTAATTGGTCACTTCGAAAACTGCCCCCCTTTGTCCCCCCCCCCGAATCGCCGCCCATGCTACCAGGTGTCAAAAACTAGTCACCTGTCCTACTTATGGCTTTTGTCTTTTTCACATTTATTTTCATCTGATATTCTTCAAAGCCCTTCCTCAAGTTTTCTAATACATTATTGATTTTTTCTTCAGATTCGACAACAAGCGCCACATCATCTGCAAACTGTATATATCTAATCATTTTACCTCCTACTAAGATGCCGTCTTCATTATGTAGGCTCATCTTCACTAACTTTTCTAGATAGATATTAAATATTGTTGTCGAGAGACAGTATCCCTGTCGAACTCCTCTTCCAATTGCCCTCTCCTCTGTCATTTCCTCTCCTATTCTAACACTTACTTGTTGATTCGTATATAAGTTTCTTTTGAGTTTTCGATCTTTCCAGTCCAACTCAACCTTCTCTTAGAATTTTCAACAACAAATCCCAATTCAAGCAGTCAAAAGCCTTTTCTAGATCTCAAAACGTAAGGCAAGAGGAAAGCAAGAACCTGGGGTTCTCCCGTTTCCTCCCACTTTCTTCATTCCACCATTTCATTCATTACTCATCATCACCGTCTTCTTTAGCCTCACCGGCCTAACCGTGGGACGTAAAACTTAAATATTTCATTTCATTTCATTTTTCGATTACAAACATTTCACAGCCTGAATATTATATTCCAAATAAATATAATATTATTATTTTTGTGATATTTTGTCGCTAGTAAATAAATTCAATTAGAATAAAATATTGAATACTTTGTACTTCAAAATATTGGGGGGGGACGAGTCCCCCCGCCAGAGACGCCCGTGGGAGGCGTGGTCTCTCACTTTTGAAGGTTGTAACCAAGGAACGCAGTTTCACCTCTAGTCCAGTGGTATTCTAGGAAGGAACAAACTATGTTCTAGAGCGGGTCTGTGGACGTCACTAACAAATTTTCACATCCGTACAAGATGACGTGCAAAACTATGCTATTATACATTTTTACTTCTAATTCTCACATAGGACTATTACGAGGAAAGGTCAGAAAATCACTACGTCTACCATGATAGAGATCTGGTAGTAACGTAAAAAATGCACGATGACATGATAGCACCTCGCTAATACCAATATGTGTCTTTGCATGTTATATTCGTCGAAGGCTATGAGAATACCCCGTGGAAATGCCCCCGTACAGGTCAGAGTAGAACAAAGAGAACTTGAAGAGGTTAATTATTTAAAGTATTTGGGAAGTATTTGGACGAAAGACGCTTACTGCACCAAAGAGATCAGGTCAAGAATTGACATAGCCGAAGAATATATTCAACAAGAAAAGATCAAAAGAAGCTGAAGATCGGTGTCTTCCCACTTGCGACAGTCCTATTAGCGACAGGAATGGAACTGTTAACTGTCCAATGAGCGACCGATTCGATCTATTAACTGCCCTATGAGTCACTGATTCGTTCATACTACGATAATGGAAGAAGATAAGGTTATCTCTTCTTTAACTTGTTTTATGATAATGTGATTTACAACGTAACAAAATGTACTATGAAACATTTCGCTCTACCTGAATTTAATACGTGAGAATGCTCTCATTATATTAACAATCTTTTATACGTTTTTCCTAATATTATATTTTTGAATTAATTTATATGAATACATTGACTCTATCAAGGGGAAAACTAAGTAAATATTTAGAGTAGCTCCGCCTTTGTTTATGATTCTAATATAATTAAAAATTTCATGTTAAAATGATACGGAGCATAAGTTTAGATTGAATATGTGTATGGCATAAGAAAGAAATCAGAAAGAGATATAGGCGCCCGAAGAAAATTTTCTAGGGACGGGCATCTTCATGGTTGCTGTATCACGTCTGGTATATCTGGTATTTAATATGTGTGGTTTGCTATATTACGTATATATAGCGTGATTCAAAATGATGTGAACGATAAGGAAACGTTCTATAAATGATAATACTCTATCAACAATGAAATCTCTATGGAAATACTTTCAATATTATCCTCAAGTTTTGTTTGGAACGAGCGTAGTAGTTTAAAATGTATCCGCTAGGTGGCAGAGTGATTAGCTCCAAGATGGCTGCCTGTGGTGTAGAGAGAGCATTTTGCGTTTTACAGTTTCACAAAATTTCATGAAGATCCACCGTCAAAGAACTCCATACGTAAGTGGTATAACAAATTCAACAGAACGGGATGCATTTGTAAAGAAAAATCGCCCGGTAGCCGTTACTTCTGAGGCAGATGTCGAAAGGGTTCGAACCAGTTTTCAACGCAGCCCACAAAAGTCAACAAGGAGAGTTAGCAAAGTGCTTCAAATGCCTCAAACAACTGTTTGGCGTGTAGTGCGTAAACATTCAAAGATGTATCTGTATCGAGTGCAGTTGTTACAACACTTAACACCTAATGATCACACGTGTCGCAAGACTTCTTGTGAATCATTTCAAGAGTTGTGCAGTGTTGATGATGATTTTTTGGTCAAACTTTGTTTCAGTGATGACGCTACGTTCCATATGACAGGAAGAGTGAACAAACAAAATGTTCACATTTGGGGAACTGAGAAGCCTCATCAAATCTGTGAAATTGTGCGTAATTCACCGAACACGAATGTGTTTTGTGCAATTTCATCTTCAAAAGTTTATGGTCTGTACTTCTCTGACGAAGGAACTGTGACTGCACAAACATTTCTACAAATGGTTACTACGTGACTTATGCCATAGCTGGAACATGACAGTGCAAACTTCATCTATCAATTGGATGGAGCTCCATGTCACTTTTATCACAATGTCAGAAATATCCTCAACAACTGACTGCCACACAGCTTGATTGGGCGGTTAAGGTAAAAATGATTATCAGTTTCTACGTTGGCCACCAAGATCACCGGACTTAACCCCCTGCGATTTTTTTCTATGGGGACATCTAAGAAACATTGTCTACAAACCCCCTCTATCCCAAGATGTGAATGAACTGAAAGAGCGCATCAGTAGTAGTGGCCCCGTTATATGCAACTGAGTCAGCAAAAATTTTTGTGACGTCATAGGTCAAAGGCCAATGACCTTGGCCCGGGGTCAATGACCTAGGGGTACATAGGACCACCCCCTCTAAATTTTGGCAGGGGTACCATGGCCCACTCCCTAAATTTTGGCAGGGGTACATAGGACCACCCCCCTTAAATTCTGGAAATTGCCAAATCTAAAAATTTGGTATGGTAGCCTAGGACCACAGTATGTACCTCTATCAGTATTGGGGGTCTATGTCGTTCCCTTTCATGGGTAAAAAATTGCCAAAAAGTCAAATTTCGGGGGTTTTTGACCTAATTTATCCCCTTTGATTATGTATTATTACCTTATATAGTTATATGGGCGTATACAGGGGTCCATTACCTTTCATAACATATGGGTATATTAATGCACCCCTTGAAAAATTTGGGAGGGGTACCTTGGCCCACCCCTTAAATTTTTAAAATTGACCAATTTAAACATTGGGTATTATAGCACAGGACCCTAATATGTATTATGATAAATTTGGGTGGTCCACCTCATTCCCTTCTAGGGGTACAAAATTGCCAAAAATATAAACGTAAGCAATACGTTATACCACGTGTTTGGTGTTTGGTCGATTTTATCCCCTTTGATGATGTGTTATTATCCTATATAGTTATATGGTCATGTATAGGGGTCCATTCCCTTTCATAAGACATAGGTACATTTGTGCACCCCGGGAGGGGTACCTTGGCCCACCCTTTAAATTTTGGAAATTGCCCAATTTCAACATTGGGTATTATAGTATTGGACCCTAACATGTATTATGATAAATTTGGGTGGTCCACCTCGTTCCCTTTTAGGGGTACAAAATTGCCAAAATTTTAGTACAACCACGTGTTTGGTATTTGGTACATTTTACCCCCCTTTGATGAGGTCCTATTACCTTATATGGTTATATGGTTATGTATAGGGGTCCATTATCTATCATAAGACATGGGTACATTGGTGCACCCCGGGAGGGGTACCTTGGCCCACCCCTTAAATTTTGGAAATTGCCCAATTTAAACATTTGGTATTATAGTACAGGACCTCAATATGTATCATGATAAATTTGGATGGTCCATATCGTTCCCTTTTAGGGGTACAAAATTGCCAAAATATAAACGTTGTACCACGTGTTTGGTTTTTGGTCCATTTTATCCCCTTTGATGTGATTCTATGATTACAGGGGTCCATTTCCTATCATAAGACATGGGTATATTGCTGCACCCTTCTTAAATTTTGGCAATGGGGGTCCACTGAAATTGTCCAATTGAAGCATAGTACAGGACCTCAATATGTTTCGGTGGTCCTATTTTCAAATTTTTTTTAAGTACAACCACGTGTTCGGTTACTGACTCAATGTATCCTCTTTGATAAGGTATGGACGGGTATCCCCTTTCAATTTGGTAGGACCCTTCGGGTGTAGTACAGTCACGTGATCAATGATTTGATTTTGATGCGCGACGAGGTCCCTGGTCAATGTTCTCTAGGAAAGATTCTTGGCATTTAAAACTTTTTTTTTCAACTTTTCAAACTAAAAAAAAGGAAAACAAAAATTGAAACGAAAAAATTTCGAAACAAAAATGTTCAAACAAAAAATTTTAAACAAAAAATTCGAACATTTTTTAAACTTAAATTTCAAACAAAAGTTTTTTTAGTTTGAAACAAAAAAATTTTAAACAAAAAAAATTGGAAACGAAAAATTTCAAAACAAAAATTTCGAACAAAAAAAATTTAAACAAAAAATTTTGCAACAAAAAAATTAAAAATTTTCAAACGAAAAAATTTTCAAACAAAATTTTGAAAACAAAAATTTCAAAACAAAAATTTTCAACAAAAAAAATTGAAACGAAACATTTTCAAACAAAAAAATTTGAAACAATAAATTTACAAACAAAAATTTCAAACAAAAAATTTGAAAAAAAATGAAAACAAAAAATTTTTGAAACAATTTTCAAAACAAATTTGAAACGAAAAATTTTTCAAATAGAATTTAAATCAAACAGTGGTCAGCTTTCACGGTTAACCGTTAAACTTTATCCGGTTTTTAACTATTCGATTAACAAATAAACGGTTTTCAACTATTCGATTAACAAATAAACGGTTTTCAACTACTCGATAAACAGATGAACTGTTTCTTTCCTTTTCACACCAGTGAGTGCAGGAATTTACAAACTAAAACAAAAAAAAATTGTACTCGCTTTAAATACGCATCATTTTTGAAACAAGGTGTTAGTGTTCATCATGGATACACAGTGGAAACATCCATTTACCTGTATTCTCGCAGGACCTAGTGGGTGTGGAAAAACGTATTTTGTGAAGCGATTACTGTCACATCTCCCAACCATAATCAATGCAAAATTTCGTAAGATATATTGGTATTATGCGGAATGGCAAGACGTGTATGCAACAATGCCAGTTCCAGTAGAATTTCACGAAGGACTTCCACGAATGAAAGATTTTCAGCCTCAAGATGGACCACATTTGATTATTATTGATGACCATATGCGAGAAGTGAATAGTGATATAGTTGATATGTTCACAAAAGGATCACATCATCGAAATATTAGTGTGATTTTTATAACACAAAATGTATTTCATCAAAGTAAAGCAAATAGAAATATGAGTTTAAATTGTTCGTATTTGGTGTTGTTTAAAAATCCACGTGACAAGTCACAAATCAAGCATATGAGTTATCAAATCATGCCTGAGCATCCACTGTTTCTACAAGAAAGTTATGCAGACGCAACAAGAAATCCACATGGTTATTTACTGATGGATCTTAAACAAGATGCACCCGATGAAATGCGATTTCGTACAAATATTTTTCCCGACGATTTGCATCATTATGTTTACGTACCGACAAAACATGTTTAAATTATTGTGCATGTGAAAAGAATGACTTAGTCTGTCACGATGTCTCCTACAGTGAAACACGCTGATCTGCTACGTGCTCTGCACAAAGCTAAACCAAGATTGCGTAAAGCTATTATTGCCAATGCAGACGCTTCATTAATTCATAGTATTTGTGAATGTTGTTATAATGTCTTAAAAGGCAATGTTCCACTGACAAGTGCGCAGAAGTCAAGATTAAAGCGTTACAAGAACACGCTCCGCTATCTCGTAGACAATACAAAATCATTGGATAAAAAGAAGAAACATTTAGCCGTACAACAAGGAGGATTCTTACCTGCATTACTTGCACCTATTGTAGGAAGTGTGTTATCCAGTATTTTGTTTAAACAATAAACATCATGGAACATAGCAAGAAGATGGTTTTAGTGCCACCAGAAATGCTTCAACGAATGCATGCATCATCATCCCGTGCGAGTGAAAATCGAGAATCTAATCTCGATCGTGAAATGCAATCTATATTGAATACATCGTATCCAAGTGATGAAGAAAAATGGAATCAGTACAATAGAATATTACAGAAAGATCTTTATGTGATACGTAAACAAGAAGAACCAATACCACTTACAATTACATCAATGAAACCTAATGGTGACGTCCCGAATGTTGACGATAGCACGAAACATGAAATTTTAGCCGCAATACCACAAATGTATCGTAAGAAAGCCGAACTACTATTCCGTCGTTTAAAACAAGATGACGCAATTACGTGGGATCATAAAGGAACAGTGTACATCAACGATAATAAACTACATGGATCCAATATTGTAGATTTAATGTGCGATGTGACTCGACCGAGGAAACATTCTAATCCTCAAGGCTGGGAATTGTTTTGCAACTACCTTGCATCGTCAAACACACCTCAAGAATTGATTGGTAATCCACGAAGATTAAACTATATTGTCAAGCATAATAGTACAACAGCATCTGAAGGATCTGCACCATCAAAATCGGCACCTGAATTATTTTCTTCCGGAGAAGAAGAAGAAGAAGAAGAAGATGATGATGTTTTAGAAGTCCGACCAAAAAGAAAACGTATCATTCCACAATGGTCAACGTACAAACCATGAACAAAAAGTTGAAATCCATTTATTACAATCCAGCACATCCTGCATCGTTTTCTACTGCAAAGAAATTATGGCAAGCCACAGAAAAATCTATACCTCTAGCCAAAATAAAACTTTGGTTAAACAAACAACCTACCTACACGTTACACCGTCCTGTACGTCGTCGTTTCCGTAGAGATTTTTATCTTGTCAACAATATTGATGATCGATGGGAATGTGATTTAAATGATTTACAATCACTTCAAAACTATAATGACAATTACCGCTATATTCTTACAGTGATTGATGTGTTTAGTCGGTACGGGTGGGCTGTACCACTAAAATCAAAAAGTGCCGAGGATATAGTGAATGCATTTGAAATGATTTTCCAGGAGAGGAAACCAATTGTACTACGTAGTGATCAAGGAACTGAATTTACCAACAAGACAGTACAAAAGTTTCTCAGGAAACACAACGTGCAACATGTTACAACAAAGGATCCAGATATTAAAGCCAGCATCGCAGAAAGATTTAATCACACATTGAAACATCGTATGTGGAAATACTTTACCAAATATCAAACATACAATTACATCAAAGTATTGCCTTTACTTGTAAAAGCATACAATGAAAGTCGGCATTCCAGTATTAAAATGGCACCTGCAAACGTTTCTCAGGACAATTTACTGGAGGTGTGGCATAACTTATACGACAAAAAGCTACAACGTTCAAAACAAGATACGGATTTGTCTGTTGGTGATACTGTTCGTATAAGTAAAACAAAACGTATCTTTGACAAGGGTTACCTCGAGAACTGGACTTGGGAAATATTCAGAGTAAAAGCCATTGTACCAAGAAACCCACCAGTGTATCGACTAGAGGATTTAAATCATCAACTCATCGATGGTGTTTTCTACAGAGAAGAATTACAACCAGTACCGCTCCCTTCGACGTTCCTCATCGATAAAATATTACGTACAAGAACAAAAGATCGCAGAAAGGAGTATCTCGTCCAGTGGAAAGGATATCCTTCCTCATTCAATTCGTGGATCCCTGCAACTTCATTGAAGAAGAATGGAACCTGATCAAGATTTTTACGTTACACTTCCCAGTAATAGTTCCATGGATTATTTTCCAGAAAATACATTGACTTCATATATTACGAAATTACAACGACGTGTAGAGTTTCGCCAGAAATGGGATGTGGCAATTGTAGAGATTCATTATCCACATTCTTTGCTGAACATTAACAGTAAAAACAATAAAATATATTACAAATCATCAAGTAGTAATGATCAAGAACCGTGGAAGGTTGTAACGATCCCTGTACGCTATTATAACAATATACGGGATCTTATTCATGCAATTAATATACATCATAAAGAAACCAATTTATTTATATCTCATGACGCAACTAATAATATATGCCTCATAAGACATCCCAAAAAGGAAATCCATACTTCTGTACAAATTTCACCAAGTGTTAGTTTAATGCTTGGATTTGAACCGAAAAGTGATTTAAAAGATATGGAAAAGGGACAATATACACCGGATGTACGATTAGGCTTACCATCACAAATGTACGTCTATTGTGACATTATTGAATCTGTCATTGTTGGAGATACAATGGTACCATTGCTACGAATTGTCAACATGGATCCTGTGAATCATACTTTTGGAAGTCATGCAGTACAAATCTTTAATCCTGCACATTATGTTCCGGTGGAAAAAATGAATTTTGAGCAAATACAAATCGATATAAGGGATAGCACAGGTCATCGGATGCCATTCACCTTTGGAACGGTGTGTACAAAACTACATTTCCGTCGTCGTCGTCATGACTGATCCGTATTTGCAATACTACCAAAAACAAGCGTTATCCGGTATCGGCAACGTCTATGTGGGAAGTCCCTATCAAGCAGGACATGGCATTGGAAGTTTCCTTGGTGGCTTATTTCGTTCAGTGTTACTACTTGTGAAGCAAGGAGCTAAAACTGTGGGAAAAGAATTATTAAAATCAGGTGCCAATATGATTAATGATGTTGTGATCTCGAATCAACCGCTGGAAGAATCGTTTCATCAACGGATGCAAGAGGCAAAATCAAATTTACAAGAAAAAGCTAAAAATAAGTTGAAAACTATGCTGGGAAGTGGATATCATAAACGAAAATGGGATGACTGCTCTCAGTTTGAGGTTGACCTTCCAACGATCAACAACACCATCAATCCTACAAAGAGACGTAAATTATCACATAAGAAGAAGAAGAGATCATTGGCATCGTCACCAGATATTTTTGATTAATTCAACGATGGCTTTCTTACATCATCAATCGTGTGAATGTGTAAAAAGTGAATTGGACATTTTTTCAACGTTACCTACGCAAACCAGTGTTCTGGACAATCGTATTATAGGCTACAAACCAATTAGTTCAATAGCTGAAAATTCACCAATAGAATTTGTAGTGAGTGGTAGCAGTGATGAATACATTGATTTGCCACAAACCTTATTATACATCCAAGCACAAATTGTGAAACCAGATGGTTCCTCCTTCACCAATACGGATAAAGCAATTGCACCTGTCAATGATTTTCTAAATGCTATGTTTAGTGAAGTACAAATCTACTTGAACAATAAACTGATTTCATTTCCGTCACATAATCATCCATATCGTTCGTACATGGAAAAACTGCTCAATTATAGTGATGGAGCTAAAAATACACATTTACAAACAGCAATGTGGTTTCAAGATACGGCTGGTCATATGAACGCAACCACAAGTGAGAACAAAGGATTTCAACAACGCTATGAACTGACAAAACAAAGTATGAAATTCGATATGATTGGACATCTTCATTGTGACATTTTTAATCAAGATAAATTTTTAATTCATGGAGTGGAATTACGTGTGAAACTTATTCCTGCAAAACCAAACTTTTGTCTCATGGCCGGTGAAAGTGGTGTCAGTGCAAAAATCAATATTCTAGATGCATCGTTGCAGGTGAAAAAAGTCAGCATCAGCCCTAGTGTTAAATTGGCACACAATAAAATTTTACAATCTACACCGGCAAAGTATCCTCTGACAAGGGTTCAAATGAAATCATTTACCATCCCGAAGGATATACAATCCAAAACTATTGATAACCTGTTTATGGGAACATTGCCAAATCGTATTATTGTAGGATTTACATCGAATGAAGCATCCAGTGGAACTATTACCACCAATCCATTTGAATTTCAACATCTAAACATTAATTTCTTTACACTGTACGTGGATGGAAAAGCTGTACCTTCAAAACCATTGCAACCCAACTTTGAAGAAAATCTCTACATTTCATCGTACCACACATTGTTCTCAGGGTCTGGCATACATTTTACCAATACTGGAAATACAATTTCAAGAGCCGACTACAAAAATGGATATACACTGTTTGTATTTGACCTAACTCCCGATTCTTCTGCTGGAGATTGTCACTATTGGAATTTACAACGACATGGCGCCATCCGATTGGAAGTTCATTTCCAAGAGAAATTAGCAGCACCTGCAAACTGTATTGTGTATGGGGAGTTTTCCTCACTCCTAGAGATCGACCACCAGCGCAACATTATCCTGGACTTTTAAATTACAAGGTACGTATACGTTATGTATCATTTCCATTCACGATGTTGAATACATTACAATTAGCTATTGCTTTAAATGGTAGTCCATTATTCAGAAATCATTTTACCGGGGTATTTGCAAGCGATGAGTTGCCCTCACGGATTTCTCTTCCTCTGGCAATCATTGTAAATACAGATCCATCCACAAAACTAGGAAGCCATTGGATTGCAATTTATATTGATAATCGCGGTGTTGGAGAATATTTTGACAGCTATGGCCTTCCTCCTTATGTACCACAACATGTTGCATTCTTAAAACTTCATTGTATGTACTATAAATATAATAATAGCCAAATGCAAAGTCTTGGTTCATCCGTATGTGGCTATTATGCTTATTTTTATTTGTGCTGTAAAGCCCAAGGAAAATCTCTGCGTGAAATTCAATACTTGTTCACAACAGTACCCACGGTTAATGATCGTAGACTGCTGCAATATACCTTCCAGGTAATTTTATCATATTTATCATTGTAAGTGTATTTGTTTAATCATCATCTATTTCTATACTAATCATCTTTTTCCTCGTTCTTTTTACAGAATTCACAATACGAAGCTTTGCAAACGGGTGCTATGCTGCAAAACATGGAAACAAATCATTACAATCAAGAAGAGGGGGGCGGTCTAATGAAGAAACCCAGCTCAATATACAAACATTGTCAATAAGAAAGAAAAAGAAGAAACCAGAAATATGAATAAAATACAATTTATGCTTATTTATGTGTTTTTATTGTTCATTCCACATACAACGTTATCAGATTCTCCTAAAGAACTGTGCGATATAAGACGAGAACCCTGGGCAAAGTTTCCGCCTAATTAATAGAGAATATTGACCAGGGACCTCGTCGCGCATCAAAATCAAATCATTGATCACGTGACTGTACTACACCCGAAGGGTCCTACCAAATTGAAAGGGGATACCCGTCCATACCTTATCAAAGAGGATACATTGAGTCAGTAACCGAACACGTGGTTGTACTTTAAAAAAAATTTGAAAATAGGACCACCGAAACATATTGAGGTCCTGTACTATGCTTCAATTGGACAATTTCAGTGGACCCCCATTGCCAAAATTTAAGAAGGGTGCAGCAATATACCCATGTCTTATGATAGGAAATGGACCCCTGTAATCATAGAATATCATCAAAGGGGATAAAATGGACCAAAAACCAAACACGTGGTACAACGTTTATATTTTGGCAATTTTGTACCCCTAAAAGGGAACGATATGGACCATCCAAATTTATCATGATACATATTGAGGTCCTGTACTATAATACCAAATGTTTAAATTGGGCAATTTCCAAAATTTAAGGGGTGGGCCAAGGTACCCCTCCCGGGGTGCACCAATGTACCCATGTCTTATGATAGATAATGGACCCCTATACATAACCATATAACCATATAAGGTAATAGGACCTCATCAAAGGGGGGTAAAATGTACCAAATACCAAACACGTGGTTGTACTAAAATTTTGGCAATTTTGTACCCCTAAAAGGGAACGAGGTGGACCACCCAAATTTATCATAATACATGTTAGGGTCCAATACTATAATACCCAATGTTGAAATTGGGCAATTTCCAAAATTTAAAGGGTGGGCCAAGGTACCCCTCCCGGGGTGCACAAATGTACCTATGTCTTATGAAAGGGAATGGACCCCTATACATGACCATATAACTATATAGGATAATAACACATCATCAAAGGGGATAAAATCGACCAAACACCAAACACGTGGTATAACGTATTGCTTACGTTTATATTTTTGGCAATTTTGTACCCCTAGAAGGGAATGAGGTGGACCACCCAAATTTATCATAATACATATTAGGGTCCTGTGCTATAATACCCAATGTTTAAATTGGTCAATTTTAAAAATTTAAGGGGTGGGCCAAGGTACCCCTCCCAAATTTTTCAAGGGGTGCATTAATATACCCATATGTTATGAAAGGTAATGGACCCCTGTATACGCCCATATAACTATATAAGGTAATAATACATAATCAAAGGGGATAAATTAGGTCAAAAACCCCCGAAATTTGACTTTTTGGCAATTTTTTACCCATGAAAGGGAACGACATAGACCCCCAATACTGATAGAGGTACATACTGTGGTCCTAGGCTACCATACCAAATTTTTAGATTTGGCAATTTCCAGAATTTAAGGGGGGTGGTCCTATGTACCCCTGCCAAAATTTAGGGAGTGGGCCATGGTACCCCTGCCAAAATTTAGAGGGGGTGGTCCTATGTACCCCTAGGTCATTGACCCCGGGCCAAGGTCATTGGCCTTTGACCTATGACGTCACAAAAATTTTTGCTGACTCAGTTGCATATAACGGGGCCACTACTACTGCATCACTGCTGCAGTGCAAACTGTTGATGCAAACATGTTGAAACGGGTCTGGGCGGAATTGAAATACCGAATAGATGTATGCAGGGTAACAAAGGGGGCCCACATAGAACATTTGTGATGTACTATTTTCATTTTTTTTATCACAAAAATTTGGAGTTTTAGCATTTATCTATAAGATTTGAAGCTATTTGGATGATTAATAAAAAGTTATAAGGAGTTGCAATCGTTCACATCATTTTAAATCACGCTATATATATGGAGACATGGAGTCTGTTCCATGATTCCTATAATTTTCTACAGCACTGGGAAAAGATGAACTTTTCACACTATTAATGTACAATTTGGCACTTTTATTGAGAAATATCTTGAATTTTTCAATTTCCTAAAGGAAATAAGAGAAAATTGCTGTTTAAGCCCCCCTTTTGGGGGTGTAAACCAGTAAGTACGCCAGAAATTTTTACTTAGGGGGGGTTCAAAATAAAAAGGGGGTGTGCTCTCAGAATAGTGCAGCGTTTCCCAACCTTTTTCAACTTGCGGCACACTACGGGTGTAACTTGAATTCTCGCGGCACACTCATAGATATTATTATTATTACTTGCAAATATAAAATACCATGGTACTTTTTTTCTGTGATTACTGATCTTCTAGCACAGAGATGAAAGCTCGATCACATGTTTTCACCTATGCTAATTCATTATGATTATTTTTTATTCTAATTTTACAATAGAAAACAGTTGCAATGAAATATAGGACTCAGATTTTTAAAAATACGCTTTCTTTTTCGAAAAATGTATCCAACCTTTCACTAAGAACGATGATCACTAAATAACGAACTTACAAACAAATGTCTTGTACTTTTAACTTTGCTGTTTTAACCAAAACCGGTGCACATTATTGCAATCACACAGCTTGTGATGCGTCGAAGTCAAAACACAGCTGTTGAACAAAGCATTGTTCTATCATTCACGTGCGAATGAGTGTTCTACGAACGTTCACTTGACGCGTACCGTACAAGTGCTTCCATTTCTCGGTGTTAGTATGACTCTCAATTTAACCGTGGAAATATGTACGAGCCGAAATACTGTCTGCTACACAGTAATAGATGTAGAATAATATATTACAATTACAGTAATTTTTTCCATGGTAGAAATTCATAGTATCTAATGTGAAATACAAAACTATACTTTTTCCCCCTATGCCTTGCAATTTGGTTGCTATACAATTAATAATTTTGTTTCGTTTTTCTCGCGGCACACCAGCGATCCATTAGCGGCACACCAGTGTGCCGCGGCACACCGGTTGGGAAACGCTGGAATAGTGATATAATTTTTAAACAAACTCAAACAAGAAAACAGTATATTTTGTTACGCAACTATTGCAATATTATTATTATTATTATTATTAATAATAATAATAATAATAATAATAATAATAATAATAATAATAATAATAATAATAATAATAATAATAATAATATCAACTCTTTGCAGTGGTAGGTTCAATAAAGTAAGTTCACTCATTTGAGCATTTAGTAGACCTATTATTATTAAACTAAGAAATACAGTGAAACCTCTCAAAACGGACATCGGTGGAACCGATTATTTGTCCGTAAATGAGAGGTGTCCCTAAAAGGAAGGGTTCTTTCTCATAACACCACATCACAGATATTTATGGTATGGAAAAATAAGAAAGTTTGTTCTCTTACGAAGATGTCCACTATTGAGAGATGCCCGTTAAGAGATGTTTCACTGTATTAGGAATTAACCTCCACTATTTTACCTAGTAATTACATGTGAATTGATTACATACAAATTATTGTAGTCTAATTATTTCGCAAAATTCTGCTATTTTTTATTTCAATTAATTCACCCCAGCAAGTTTTAGTGGGTGATTTTTTTAATATTAATTGGGAAAAAATTCCCTCGTCACATGCTGAAATCACATTCGTTTAGTAATTAATACTGAACATAGTTCCAATTTCATTTCATTTAATATTCTAACCCTGTTGTTAACGTTAATTGTAATATTATTTGATCTTTTAATCTCCGTTCCTGCCCCTTCCTGGCTATGTTTTTCGCTCTGAATATCTATATATATAAAAGAGAACGTACAAAATCCTTTGTCCGCTCATCACGCTAATACGGCTGAACCAATTTCTTTCATTTTTGGGGGGTTATTAGGATTTGGACCCTAGATGGTTTTTATCATATCACTTTAATTTTTAATTACCAGTGTCTTGAGATAATTGACCATTCAAGTGTCCATAACGTACAAATCCTTTGTTATTAGTTCATCATAGGTAAAAATAAACGTATTTATATGCAACCCGCATGACCGTGTCACTCGGCGGGTTAACATAAATGACAGGCGATATACAGCGGAAAATAGCTTGAATCTTCTGTTTAAAATTTTTTAATTGATTTGCTTATTTTTACAGACACTTTTACAATATGCCAGCACCGGGATGACCGCAGCGAAGCGGGGCGGGTTAACATAAATGACAGGCGATATAATGTTAAGATTTACTGCAATCTTCTATGGTTTTTATCATATCACTTGAAAGCGAAAAAGTAAAAATTATCTAAGTAACAAAGTTTATTGCGTTCCGGGGTGACCGCAGCGAAGCGGGGTGAACGCTGCTAGTCTTTCATAAGAAAATTATTCATTGATTTAGTTGTTTTCCAGAAATCCAGTTTTTCAATTTACAAATATTTTGTATCTTTCTGTTTTGTCTTCTTTAATATACCCTAATTTTAATAATCCCAGGGCACATAGTGGTCTGCTCTCCTGTAAATAGTGGAAAAGTGACCAAAAATGGCCAAAAGCACACAAAAAGTGACCAAAATCTCATCATGCGCCTTTTTCCCTTTGTCAATTTCTCAATCACCTCTCTCTTTGTTTGTTCTTTTGTTTCTTCTTTACTTCTTTTTGAGCTTCCTCTTTTCTTAGGTTTTCAAAGTATGCTTTGTAGTTACGGTAAGCAGACTTAGCAGATGTAAAAAGCTTCTGAGTAAGTGGAACCAGTTCTGGCCTATTTCCGAATTTCTTCATCCCAGACATTATATTTAACTTCACATTAAGAGCACTCAAAAACGTGAAATATTCAAATTCATCACCTACTAAGAGAAGAACATACAAGAAGCATAACACAAGACGAACAAGATGAACCATACAAACACACACACACAACGTTGAACGGAGCGTTAACTATTATGAGAGAAAACTAAAAGATTATTATGATAGAAGAAAGAATAGACACAGAAGGGTTCTCAACCCCACCTTGAGAGCTTAAGCATCCACCAACCGTCCACTGTGCTTTAGAAAGAATAACAGCTGACTATTTCAAATGTGGCAGCAAGTTCTGAAGTTTTCAGAAGAGTAATGAGTAACAAATTTCTGCCTTTTTCCATTTGTTTTTATATTTTTCTTCGAAAACTGACAATGCAAAACACAAATCACACGAAAAAGTCACTTTACCTCTCAAAAAGTAACTTTTAGTAACAAATTTGAAAAAAAGTAACTTTTAGTGACCAACTTGAAAAAAAGTAAATTTTAGTTTTAAAAAAGTGACTCGCTATGAGCTCTGTTCCGCTCAATGAATTTACGTGAATAAAAATATACTTTACAAAAATTAAGCTAGCGCCAAATGCGTTCCTGCATAACACTAGACTCAGTCTAAAAATATATATAATTCTTACTTCGATCGATCTCTTCATTTCTAAAAACGTCTTGAATACACCCATGTAACGTCCGTCCGTTGATACACCACTTGTAGAGCAGGCTCGAAACCAGCCACAGAGCTTTGGGGTCCATGAATATGTTAGGAGGGGTCAAGACATTAAAAATTCTCTTATAAATATCTAAATTGTGCACTTTGTATTGAGCTCTAGACTGGACATGAAAAATTTAGGGAGGGCCAGGCCCTCCTTAGTCCCCTTCTGGTTGCGAGCCTGTTCCAGAGTAGCACTTACCAACTGAATCTGGTGTAGGCTTATTACTATATTGTCACATTTTTCCTTATTGAGGAGGAGGTAGGTGAATGGCCACTCAACATGTTGCCAATTTCAGTAATCTGCATATGTCCATCAATCTCTTTTCTCGGAAACGACCGCGGAGCCCAGGAGGGTAGGTATCAGCGGTCTGTTTTGTCAATTGTTGCGAACGAAACACCGCCCGAAAGAATGAGGTCATGTGGTTCTCGAAGCCGTACATGAGAACGAGGTCGCTTCGTATTTTTGAGTGAAATAAATAAATAAGAATATTGCCTTCTTTCCAAAACGCTAAACCTTTTTTAACTTGATGTAATAAATAACCTATACGATACTGATTGATATAATTGGATTTGGGGGAGTATTCCTTTTCCATCCAGGGGTGTGTGTAAAGAAATTTGGAGGGGTGTTAGGGGGGTGTTAGGGGGGGTGTAGATTACTCCCTGGTGTAAACACAAGAGTTCATTTTCCTTATGGGAGATTCAATGTTAAATTTTGGAAGCAGTTTTCTCCAATAATTATTCGTAAAGATTTTGGGGCAAATGAATTATATTTGTTACAAAACGCAAAAACACCCATTCACAAAGCTAGTAAAGCCGCCTTAAACATTATTTTGGGAAGGCCCCCCTTTTGGGGGGAAAGGGCGCCGATTTCTCTGTAACTTTGGGGAGCTCATTCATAAAAAATATTTATAACAATAAAAAATACATATAAAAATACGTATATATTCATAAAAATATATGGGGCCCACACGAGCTTTGGGACCCCCAGAATCGGCGCCCTTGGCAAGGGGTGTAAAAAGGTGGTGAGTGATGTGTTAGGAAAATCCCAAAATTTATTTTCGGAATGCCAGTAAGCGTCACATTAATCACAAATGTCACAGAATTAATGCTCCAATGCTCAGCCCCGTTTCAAAAATAAAAAAAATCACCATAAATATCCTTAGTAGGGACATTCGAGAAGAAGGTATTTTTTGTTATTTGTTGCGGTTCATTCCTTCCAGACTGTTTCGGCTCTCTAAGGGTATCCAATCACAATAAACCACAAACAAATTATTAAAATTACCATCAAATATTATGGGTTGTCTTATTCTCAAATGAAAATTAGTCTTATCAGGGTAAATAAATATTTATTCAGGAAATAAATAAATTGAAGTGATTCGACGAAATTCCTTAAGGTTAAAAAAAAAATCCGGAACTCTTTCACTTCAGAGCCCTATTCCTTAAGTCAGATGATCATCACTCAGACCAACAGACTCCTACAAATTTTCTTAGTCATACTCCACCGATCCGTCACTCCCTCACAGTTTTGTCTGACGCCTACCTCTATCAGGAAAGCCTGACTACAACTTCCCGTCTATGAATGTAAGAGACCTTGTTGTCAATGGACATCACTTAGTCCAAAGACTGTTTCTCTTTCTCCAAAGAGAAGACCATCACTCAGGTGTCTCTGGCCTAGTAATAAAAAAGTATATAAGAAACCTTAAAGTGTTTTCTGCCTCTGAGGTTAAAAAAGTTTATAACCTACTTCTCCTAAGTAGAAGATAATGGGAATCACTTATTCCAATAAGCTATCATTCAAACTTATCACCTGGCTAGCAAAATGTTATCAGAACTTGGTCATCACTCAGACCGAAGGAAATCACTCATTCCTTGCTCTAGCCATCACTTAGGCCAGTCCCTACTTATTTCCTTATAAAATCAGAAATTCTAACGCCATCACTCAGGCTCCAGAGAAATCATTTATTCTCTGTCATCGGTCATCATTCAGACCGTTCCCTACAAGATAGGAAAGTTTTTTTAAAAAAGGCGAGGCAGGACCTTCAACGTAGAACGGCTCTAACAACCATAGTCATCCAGCCCCCTATGCTCCGAGAGGCTTCCTTTTATATGGTTGAAGACCCTTCTGTTTTTTTAGTTTACTTAATTTTATTTTCGCTTAAAAATCCGCAAAAACGTCTTTTGAATGCGAGCAACCGTCACAAGCCTCTGAAAAATTCCATCGATCACTATAAGAAAAAAACTATATAGAAAAACTTGAATGTTGAGTTCGTTAAATAAAGCTGAAAGAAATCCAAGCAAGAAATACACAGTTTAAGCAGATATACACATGCAAATAAATAGGCAATAACCAAGATGAAATTATAAATATATAACACATAATACGTATATGTGTAATTAAATATATGTCCGGCCAGACTTACCTTTATCAGTAACAAAATTATTTACACTTTTACACTAATCCTTTATTCAAAAAATAAAACACAGTAAGGGCGAACACTCGTCCTTACAAATTAATGTGAAATTAGGCGTCATTGTAGCAAATGAGTATGCGTTTTTCAAATCTGGAATGTTATTTTGGTAACGCACCATTTTAGGGAGCACAGGGGCATTAGATGATGGATCTTTATAAAAATTCAAAATTTTGTTCCGGAAATGCCAGTGAGGTGAACGCTCTACCACTGGGCTACCGCGTCCCCTTCTAATGGTAGCATACCAAATTCTACTTAGTAGGTCAAGTACTTGACTTTATCACACGTTCTTTAGGTAACTACGGCTGAGCCCGTATGGATGATGATGGGATGAATTGGTGGAATGAAAACAGTGGGAGGAAGCGGGACCACCCCGGAAACTCCCACGCACACGTAGTTTGTCTACCACAAAGCTCACATAGCACGAGCAGGGATTAATCCGACGACCTCTAGCACCAGATGTGAGTGTTTTTTCTATTGAGCCACCATTCTCCCTCGTAGATCAAGCATCGGTTCACATTCTACGCAGACCGGCCATAGTAATTAGTAGTCTATTTCTCTCTTTCTTCTGTACTTAGAAGGTAAATTCGGTACCACCAGACATGTCAACTCTGACGCGAAGTCGTAGCAGTTGTAGTAGTAGGCCTATTAGCAGTAGTCGTCGTAGTAGTAGATGTAGTAATAGTAGTAGTAGTAGTACAGTACTTTAGAGTCTTGAATAAATAAAGAGTTAGTTTCCCAAACACATAGACTGCCAACATTAGTTTCCGATCCATCCTTCACAGTTTCCGGACCGAGCCGGGACGGCCCGGCCCGAATATACGTGTGTCCGATTCGGCCCTATAGCATTTGTGTAGGGATGCGCACGAGACAAGATTTGTGGCTGTCTCGTCTCGAAAATGTGCTGTAAAAGTGATGTCTCGACTCGAAAAATGTATATTTCTCTTTTGGGAAAACCGTGTCTCGACTCGAATTTTGTCAGGAAAATCCTGTCTCGACTCGTCTCGTGCGCATCCCTACATTTGTGTCCGGCCCGGAATGTGCCTTGCCCAGTTCGGGCCCGGTCCAGTTTCATATTACTTGAAACGGGCAGTTCCGGGTCGGGTAATCCGCCGGGTCGGGTAATCCGGGGAGCCCGGACCGTGCAGGGCTCTGATGCCTATTATATGACTACGATTGGAGATCAGACGATTAGGCCCGATTTTGCTTCCATGAGGAGGGGGGGCTTACAGGTTAACCTGTTAGACCCACTACAAAATTATGAGTATTAGCCTACGTCACTACGCTTGGCGATCAAACAAGAAACAACGACCAAATGATCTGGTGCAATTCCGATTACTTTTTCTTTCATGGGGAGGCTAACAGGTTACCAGTTACCGAATAATGTTGTTTTGTTGTTATGGTGAAGGCCCAAGGGAACAATACGGAAATACATAATTTCATTATCTAAAGAGAGCAGATTGGCTATTTTTATATTATAATTTCCGTTTCTTTGGATTCGCTATTTAAACTTTTCATTAGAAATAAGGGAAGAAGTGTTTCATTGTGCTTGGCAACTTCTCTTCTAAAGGGAAATTTCTGTAACATTCAAAATTCCGATTTGTATTCATTAAACTAGTGGTTCTCAACCTAATTCCTATCACGATCTACATTTTATCACATCTTCTCGCCTTATAGTTTCTGGCTTGTAATAAGCTTGTGTTGGATTTTTAACATATCTCTTGCGCAGATCTAACGATATCCATTTCTTTCTATAATAGTAGAATCCATTTCTTGTATATAGTAGACACGTTAACTATCCTAAAAGCAAATGGATTAAAACTAAATTTGGCCAGATCATTCATATTACTCGAGACCGGATGTTAGGCAAAATGCCTATTCTTTAATATTAAAGATATGGTCAAAAATAACGTTTTAAAGTTTTTATAGGTTGTTATAGTTTCAATTTAAGCTAATTTTATTTTGCCTATTTTGCCTATTTGGCCCCTTCCTGCCTAAATAATTGCTACAGTGCCTAATGTTGCCTATTTTATGCATTTTCTTCGAAATAAGGCTTTATTGGTAAAAATATATAATCTAGTATCTCAAGAAAGGATTCTGCCTCTTCGAGAAATAAGTGCTGTTTGTAGTAATAAGATGCAATAAAACTTTGGACTGCTATGTGTACTAATAAAGTGCTGTAAAACTTTGGACTGCTGTGTGTACTGATTAAAATGTATAGAATTTGGACTGTTATATGTAGTGATAAAGCGCTGTATAGAATGTATTTACAAAATACACATGGAATACATGTCAACCTTCGTTTTTATATATACATTAAAAAATATTAAAAAACAGGTGTTTCTATATTCTTTGAACAATATCTATGAGTTGAATTTATTTTTAAATTGTATTGAGTATTTATCTTCGTTATTTCGAGTTACACTTTAGTGCCTATTTTTTAAATTTTAAGTGCCTACTTGTATTTGCCTGCCTATTTTCTAGGTTTTTAATGCCTAAACATCCGGTCTCTACATATTACAAATATCGAATCCGATCCGTCATACTGTTTGAAAATGGAGACCTTTTGAAAATTTTAAACTTCATGACTCCCTTAATTTTGGGTCGTATAATAAAAAATAAAATGCTTTCTAATTTTGGTTCAAAAGACTTAAAGTTGTTAAAAAAGTTATTGAGTATTTTAAATGACTTGATAATGTGTGTCAAGAGAATTGAACCGGACATTGCCACACTAACGAAATGAAACCAGGCTCAGGTATCTCATTAGCTTCCAACTTTAATTATATTTCAATATACAGGTTTTGGTTGCATTTATATTTTTCTGGTATTTTAATGTGCAGTTCTCATTAGTTTCATATCGTACCTCTTTCATTTAAACTGGTTTTAAAACACCACTGCACTGTTGAAAATGTTTAGTAGAGCTATTTTTTGTTGTTCGTAACAGTTTGTGTAAAAATAAAAATATACCTATTAGAACAACATTCTGATTATATTTCTCTTCCGCTTATCTTTGCGACCTCCATTAAACCCTCTCGCGACCCTCTTAGGAGTCGTGACTCCCAGGTCGAGAAACCCTGCATTAAACTATTCTTCACGTGTGTAGGACGTACACTTGTGCTCGTAATAGTATAATGTACTGTGCACGATTGTGCAATTGTAATGTTTCGTATTAGCGTTTTGGTATTTGTTATTATGAGTGAAATGGATAACTTGAGTTTGTGTTTGAATGATGAACAATTAATACAAAATAAGCTTGTTTATTTGAAGGAATAATACTCCAAGTGAAACAGAAGCAGTGTTATATTTTTTCTTGCATTGTATAGTCAACTGTAAAATGATACCTATATTGTGTGAATAAGCACTATCCGAAAAGTATTTCAGCCTACCCAATTCAAAACTTCACGTTACGCCGAAACGACTTGTACAATTAAAAAAATTCCACCATTTTACATTGTAAACCATCTATTTCCAACAACTTTCCTTCCATTTTTTCCTATCTTTACTCATAACGCAGTTGGTCAATGGTTCTGGACTTTTGATACATCCGGTACATGAATGTCCCTTTAATAAGATTTTTTACATATATGAATAGAAACTGTAATCATGTTCTTTCTACATAAGCAACCTCCAGCAAAAGAAATAAAGTCTTAATTTATATACTTTGCTAGTTTACAATTGGTTTTAACTCTTTATTTTAAAAAAATGCGCTTCATTGTTGTTCGATAGCTTTCGGTTATTATTCAAGAATGGACATATCGGATATCGTTTTTCTTTTATTTACAACACCATAGAAACCAACATTCGCGATTGCAAGACGGCGTGAAACGATGTGGAAGCGGAGTGAAGACAATGAGTGAAGTATATTATATTTTTTTGTGTTTTTTTTAAAAAAAGTGAATTTGACTTCAGATTAAGGTAAGAAAAAAGGTTTAGTTAATTGAAAAAAGTCACGTTGAGCTAACTGAGTAGTAAAAAATGGTATAGATTATATGTATTGAACTTAGGCTTACATGGTAGTTTAGGCCTAATATATAGATGATGAACATCTTGTACATTAGTGTAACATCTCAAGTCCGACTTTTCTGCTAGTAAAGCTTTATTTAATCAGCTAATAGTCGATTCAGTAGTTTTGTAGATTAAAACTTAGCTGTAGGCTTACAACTATAACTCAGCAGAAAATGCATTGCGTATTTTCTTAGTGTTCTTTACATGTTAATTTGTAGATTTAGGCCTAATTTATGGCTTTTAGTGTGATGAGTGGTTCTTTCATTTTTCGTTTCGGTGGCAATTTACATCAAATAGGTGAAAACTTCATAGAATAGGTTAAATCAAGATTTCTTCAACGTTAGGATTGCAAAACACGCGTAGGAAAAAAATATGGAAGGTAAAAAAATAAAAAATTAGGTTATTTTATAAAAAATTAAGAATAAATTGAGAAAAGCAAGATAGTTACTTATGCAGTTAGGGACGCCGGCTACAAGACACAATAGAAGATGAATGGAGGGTAATTAAAAAATGCTGACCATTGTAATTATAGCCATAACTGTTGAGATCTAAAGTTTTTGAGGTATAGAAAAGGCTCAATTGCTTAGTACTCTTGCATTCGTACAAAACAGTGAGCTCTGTCGTAGCGAAGCGGTTAGCATAGGGCCTACACCAAGTTCGGTTAAAAGGAAATTATCGTGGCCTCGTATTTTTCAACATTTTTGGGTTTAAAATGTAGATTTCGATTAGGTATGTCCAATGGCACCACTTTTGATTTCTGGAACCAACCGCTTCAAGGTCAAATTAGGGGTCAAAAATAAAAAGTGGGACCATTTGGGCAATGAGAACCAGTGACCGATTGGGACGAAATGGGTGTCATTCGATTAGTATTTACATGTACATGGATAACTGATATTCCATTTTCCCGAAAATGTTATTTTGACCCCAAAAATTAACGAAAATCTGGACTTTTGGACCTTGGATTTTCGTTAATTTTCCGGATCAAAATTGAATTTTCCGGAAATTAGCATATCAATTATTCATATATGTGTAAATCGAATCAAGTGACACCCATTTCGTCCCAATCAATCACTGGTTCGCATTGCCCAAATGGTCCCACTTTTTATTTTTGACTCTTAGTTTGGCGTTGAAGTGGTCGGTTTCAGAAATCAAAAGTGGTGCCATTGGACACAACTTGATCTAAATCTACATTTTAAACACAAAAATGTTTAAAAATACGGGGCCACGGTAACTTCCTTTTAACCGCGTTCGTTTTTTTTTTTTTTTTTTTTTAATGAAGAAACTTACGATTTGTTAAATTGTAGATAGAATAAAAACGATCATGTTGAATTCCAAGAATTAAATATTTTAAATTGTTGATTATGTTAGAAGAATGCAAATATCCGATTTTTCTTTCGAAAAGTCCAGAACTAGTGGTGATGCAGAAGAAGGCAATTGAGTCGGGCGCTTCCCTTGTGATTACATCCGCCCAACTGCTCCCCGGATATGTTGTATTGTAATATAGATTACGTAATATGAAACTACCCTTTTCGGTATACAAAAAAATAGCTGCCCTCCAAAACTTTTCTCTGCCCGCCGTTTGCCGCCCTAAGAAATTAAAACTGGCACCGTCATTGCCGGAAACCCAAACTCATAGGTGTATATTACAAGCTTGAACTTATATATACATTAGGTGTATAAATTAGGATTATTGAAGTTGTAGATGTCTGTAGTTCCTTTGCTATTAGATAGACAACTACTAAGTAGCCAGTATGTTTATAGTTCAATTAGTTTTATGTTTGTTTCCATAAAGTAATCCTGTAGATCAAATAAAATGTTAGTGATCTTAATGATTAGTTATAAAATAATTATGTCTCTTGTTTATGTTTTTGATTTTTTGTTCTCGGTGGACAAGGTGAAAACTGTCTCCGAAACACTGGGAAGTTTCCAGTGATTTCCAGACGGAAGGATCCTTGCAGAGAGAACGTAATGTTAAATTTAAGGGAAGGTTGTATAGTCGATGGTGTTAGTTTACTCTTCAATCGTTTTCCTCCTTTTCATAATTACGCCAAATAAATCAATATTCATGCTTGATTTCGTAATAATACAAAAGCAGTACTGACGGAAAATGTAGGCCTCGCGATTTGTGAGTATTAAAGTGTGTGACGTAAAACAATGTCACTACTATTTCTTCTTGCCCTCCTCAATTGCAGATTTGAGAGCTTATTTCAAAAGCAAAGGGTATAATTTATTGCTTCCCCAGCAAGTGAAAAATGAAAATGGAATCCGTAAGTTTTACGTCCCACAGGCTGAAGGAGACGGTGATGATGAGAAATGAATGAAATGCTGGTATGAAGAAAGTGAGAGGAAACGGGAGAACCCCGAGAAACCCCACGCACACGGTATTTGTCCACCACAAAACTCACTTGACGAGCTGGGATCGAACCAAGGACGTGCACCAGAGGTAAACGCTCTACCATTGAGCCATCGCGGCCCCTTTCGGTGTAGTGTACATATATCAGTATTGTTGGTGTCACGTATTCCAGTTTTTATAAATGTAGGGTGATAGTAGAATTAGGTAACATCAGAAATTGCGAGTGGCGTTTCAGTTAAATAGTGGATGAAGGATAATCATTTTAAAACTTCACCAAGAAAAGCCGGAACGATGTAGATTTTGTAATAGGTCCCAAGCGACCGTATTTGATTGTATAGCGACCATGCATTCCTGTACTTAATTGACTTTCTCGTGTGTTTGGTGCGTAGTGGACAGGGTGTACTTCTCCAATGAAATATTAAATGATTGATGTGCTACTAATGTACAACTTCGGTTTTACAATGATCCTAGGAGCGAGTAAAAGTGTTCTATCTGTTTATTATGTATATGTATACACATTATGTGCATACGTATCCAGTGGATAAGATGGACAGTAATACAATAGGTAATCTTAGCATTATCCAATTCATTGTATAGTGCAGTGGTTTCCAACCGGTCTGTCGCGCACTCTCATAGCGTGTGTCATGAAGTTTTAGAATTTAATGAACCAATTAGAATCAATTTCGAGATAGACTGTAGCAGACAACGCCGCCGACGGTAGCAACTTATTCCGAGGCCCCTCGTACCAAGTTCAAGCCTATTAGTATTATTATACTTGCAAACGCTCGAAATGATGATTATCCACAAAGGTAGTAGCATAGATCATCCTTGGTTGTACTACTTGGAAGCTACTGTCCTTTGAAATACGTTTGATGACTCTACCAACATTTAACCGCTGTTACATAAAACAAAATGTAATAGACTTTTCCCTTTATAACAAACAACCTGTGCACATACGGAACTTATGTACAAGTATATAGGTGTTTTTCGAATTTGCAACTGCTTCTCAAGTCTATTCATAGGAGTCAATTCACAAAGTATGTTTCCCACAGACCTGTGATTCCGTAACAGGGCCCATACACGGTCCACGGTTTGTGCAAACAAGGCTGTTTGTGCAAACAGTTTGACTGTGTGTGGCGCTGTATGAACTGTTTGCGCAAACGTTTGTGCAAACATTTTTCACATCGAACTCGTTCGAAAATTGTTTACACGAACATGATGTTTGCGCAAACACGTGGACCGTGTATGGGCATGTTTGTGCAAACACGAGCTTTATTTCCGAGTAGTAAGCCTAGTGTACAGACGCTTATTTCTTGCGCTATGGCGTCAAAGAATAGGAAATCAAGAATTCTGGCGAGAATTTATTGATCTATATCGAAATTTATCTGAACTGTGGAAGGTAAAGAGTGAAGATTATAAAAACAGGAATTTGAAAAATGCGGCATATGAGAAGTTAGTGAATAAAATGAAGGAAATAGATCGTTTCTTGAACCACTCTTTCATCCACACCCTCTTCTTTCTTTTTGGTTTCGCGGGTATTTCCGCTTCCAAAGCACAAGCAATTACTATCGCTAAACAAGCTGCTTCAGTACGCGATTAAACTCAAAATTGAACTGAAGTTTGTGCAAACAGTTGAATCGTGTATGGCCGAGTGATTGCGCAAACACGATGTTTGCACAAACATGATGTTTGCACAAACCGTGGATCGTCTATGGGCTCTGTAAGGGCTCTACAGCTTTAATATCTACGTTAAATAATGGTAAATATCGTAATTTTTAAAGAATCCAGGAAACCGTACGCACATTCCTCTCCGTAATAGTATTAACTTTGTTCAGGGCGCAAACTTTCCGGTCCCCAGATCGCCATTGGCGACTAGGAATTTAGAGCTGGCGATCAGCATTCAGTAGGAATGATTTCTGCCTAAACTCGCAGGGTTGCGCAGTTTCAGTGAAGCACGAAAATAATTGTCACTGAGTGAGAGAAAACAGGAAATATGAAATGTTCACAACGGACATGGAAAGTGAAGTCTTCAGAACGTTGTAGTTTGCCCCTCCTTTCCCACCCTCAACCGAAGGATTGCCTCCTGGTACGTCAACGCGAGAAATAGTTTTCTCCACTGTTTGAAGCTAGAACAGCTGCGGGGACAGCCCAGTACCTAGATACATCAACCAATCACGTCACGATGTCAGTGGTAAATAAATAGCAAAATAAATAAATATATAAAATATTCGTAAGAACTAGATATTTGCGTGAGATACCATTATCATTGCAATCGACAACTGGTACTTCAGTGCAGAGAGAGAGAGAGCGTTACACAAACGTGAAGTCTTAAGGTAAGATATTGTTTAACATGTATGTGAATTGCCCAATTCAAAATTAATTATCCTGAATCTAAATGTGTGGTTTTGAAATTTTATGCCGTTAAACCAAAGGCCGTTGGGTGGGGGTGGAGGGGACCTCTCATAATGTGTATGTGAGAGATACTAGCGACAATCAATTTTGGATTCTCAGTGCATCTGATTTTGAAATTTTGCGCCCTGGTTTGTTCCTTTAAGTGTAAACACTAACCAACAGATTGGATGTGACTTGTAACTTAAAATTTTCGATTTCCAATTTATATAATTTATATAGATTGTTTTGATTTTATTTCCTCTGATAAGTTATTTATTTATTTATTTTTATTTTAGAGTATTTTATTCACAGGTTGATAATTACTGTTAGAATATGGCCTGTAATTTCATTTGTTTTTCTTTTTCATTCTTTTTCTTTTTTATATCTTAAATTTGATATTGTGTAACTTAATATATTTTTAGTTTAGTTTCAAATTTTTTCTACTTGTTATTGTTTAATAAATTTTAATTCACCAATATTATGTACTCTTAAATTGTCATCTCGTTTAATACATTCCATTTTATACAGCCCAGTTGTAGTATCTTGGTTGCTGAAAAAGGTAGAAATTTTACCTGAAATATCAACCAAATTAATAAGACAGTATCTAGGGATTATTATTTATTTTCGATCAAGCTGTGTTAGCTCATATGAAAAGCTTATAAATTTCCTTGATTTTAGCATCTCAGAAATCAAGGCATAGTGTTCGATCTGCATGTAATGTGAATCAAAACGCGTATCCACGTTTCTGAAGTTAGAAAATTGAAGAGAGAGGTAAAAGCTATTTATTTGAACTATTTCAGAAACAATAAAGTTGGTTTAATATTTTTTTATCTATAGAAAAGATACACACTTGTACTTATGAATGATAAAATTTAATAATTTTAAAACAACAACAAAAAAATGAAATTTTTGTATTTTAGGGTTGCTCCTTGTTAATATTTTAGAAGGAATTATTTCGAGCATTAGTGTTGACTTTCATTACAAGAAAACTTTCGATTTTGTTTTCAAATATAAAAAATAAATAGCATACGCTTATGAGATTTCCCCGAGTAACATTTTTCGTATTAATCAGTTTAGAGTCCTAATATTTTTAAATCATTCAAGTTCATTGGAAGTTAGATGTCCCGTGTATTGCATAACACACGTTGTGAACTATTTATATCTTAGAAGAATTCGTTGACGATAGACATTAAAATTTCTGATACCTTAACAAACGAAATAGTCAAAATTAATTCTAAGAAACACGTGAACATTTCACCTTCTGGCATTATTGTATAATAATTGTTCTTCATTTCCTCCGTAATTTTTGTGAACTTAAGTAATATAGGATTTTAAATGAGATTATAGAATATAGAACGGAAGATGATAATGGTCTAAGCACATCCTAACCTATTTTCTTGTATTCCAATGTGCTAGCAACTTTGGTTTGTTTCTGATGCTAAAATGTTAATCCGAAGGATCGTAGGAGCCCTCGATACAGACAATGATTCGATTTATTTACGTCTTTTATTAGCAGCGAGGCTGTATAGGATGAGCTCTACCTGTACAATTTAAAGCAAACTTACCTTATCAATATTCCTGCACGTTGTTCCGTAGTCTACACAAGGTGTTAGAGAGAGCAATCATCCGACAAGTTTTCATGACCTACCTGAAACAGGTTTCTTTGGCACAATCTTTTCATACAGAATAACCAGTCTTAGATTAGACTTGATCAGTGTTGCGTGTCGTATTGCAGCATCTGTGCTATTATAGTAAAGAGACTTTTGAGAAAAGGTACATTTATTCTAATGATAGAAAACTGCAACATACATTATTTTTCTACATAATCTCCCTGGACTTCAACGCACTTTCATCAACGTTTCATAAGTTTTTTGATTCTGTCGGAAAAGAAGTTTTTAAATTGCACCTGTAACCAATTTTGTACCGCATCAATGATTAGCTAGGTTGACGTTCAAATTTCTTAACTTCTGGTGATGATGGGTGTTTCCAAACCATGCGTGGAAACACCCACCCATCCATGCGTAAAGTTCAGTCTTACTTTCTGATTCGTGATGATGTACCCAAGTTTCATCTACAGTAACGATTTGCTGTAAAAATCCACCTCCCTCGCGATGACAACGGGCCAAATGTTTACGAGAGATCTCCAATATTTGTGCCTTATGCTGCGCTGACAATTCTTTCGGGGCCCACCTTGTACATGCTTTCCGAAACTTTAGCCTGTCGATTCATCGCCAGTCGTTGACGTCGATGGCCTGCTTGATCTTTCCTCGTCACATAAACAAGTTCTTCTCTGTTTGAAATGCGCTACCCATTCGTAGATCTTGCTTCGCGATTAACAGTTGTCACCATTCTGTGCTTGCATTCAACGAATAATTTCCGCAGGTTTAACACCTTCCGCAAACAAAAAGCGAATCACTGCCCTCATTTCTTTCTTTGGGCATATCGACAATGGAGCTACCATGTTTAGCGGTCTGCTACACTCTAACGACTAACGCGGGAATAAAAGTGACATGTTGCATAGAAGTGTTGAAGACGACACTAATTCAGCGCTGGATACTAGCAGTGATACCAAACCCTAGTGCGAGAAACTGCAAGTGTCCCTTTACTTTTTTTTCCCGTCGTAGAATATCGTGGCACCTTCATGAGTTCCAACACGGCTGCCAGTTCTCTATTGAATAACGATATAACTGGCGTCTCCCTCTATCTCTGCTAGGGCTTTCTCGTTATGTAACATGAGGTACATATGCCCACATGAATTCCTATAAGTTATCGTTGATATCTTATTTATTCAGCTTTTCCATATCCTGACCGTGATGCGTTTTTAAGAAACTCATCTTTCTTTTATACCTGTTGTTGCTTCTAATGATAGTAGGAAGAATTATAAAAGGGCTGAAGGAAAGTTAGATACGACACGATGTCGTGATATGACGGAAAAAGATCTTCCTTTGGTACAAAGTTAAGAATATGAAAATAGGGTTTATCTTCGAGCTGTAGTATCCAATAAAAATATGTTGGCAATGAAATAATCTAGAAGTAATAACATCTTCAAAAATATTTTTTTTTAAATTCTTTTAGGTATATTAAAATTTTTGTATTGTTTATTATATAACGTCACTTCTAGATATTTATTTTTTATATTGTTTTTATGTGTCATGTGATTTTTATTTTTTATTCCATTGTTTCATATATTTATTTATTACGTTATATATATATATAGTCTAAATTGTACAATACAATTTGTCTCTCTTCCTCTTGATTTCAGGCTAACGTCTGTGATCTAAGTTCTGTATTTTCTAGCTTCAAACAAAAGAAAATATAATAGTTTACATACAGCCTGTATATAAGATATGCTATTTTCTTTTGTTCTTGACTATGCATAATGTAAACATCATTTTTGTTTACATTATATAAACAGTAAATTTCCGACCCCATTGAAGGGCATTATATGAATAATGTCCTCCGTTCACTTCATGCCTATGAATACTTAGAACATGGCATGAATATCCACCTTTTTAATATCTTTTTTCCAAATTGATTTTAATGTTGTCTGGTAGAAATTTTTCGAACTGTTCATTTTTCTGCGTTAAGTCATTTACAGTAATTTTTTCTTTATTTCCATTTCTTGTTATTGTATTTGCATTATATTTCTATCTTATTTGTATATTCTTTAATCACTAAAACACCACGTTAAATTTAAGTTATAAAAATGCATAACTGTATTTATTATGAATATTTATTAGAAGTAGCTCACTGCTCAGGAGATATTTCTTTTCAGCTTTTCGGATAACTCACTTTACTAAAACTTTGTACTCTGTCTTCTGGGAGTAAGATTTTATTTCAATACAGATTCTTTAGTAGTAAGTTAAGAAACTGCTGATTTCTTATTTGTTTATAAATTTAAATTTTGTAATTCAACATGAAAGTTTGATGTCATTACCAAGTCCCCCCCCCCCCTTCGTAGAAAACACAAAAGGAACGAGGTTCCAGGGAAGTGTTCAGATGTGCCTGGCGATTTCCCCCCTTTTTGCCCTTCAATTACCACATTGTATGTATGTACAAACATTAATAACAATTTTGTGTATTTTTGTGCTTTTTTAAAAATCATTTTGTGTATAACGTAGAACTTTTCTCTTAATGTAACAATTCTAGTGCCTATGAAGTCATATACTTTCTTCAGTTGAATCCAATGTATAACTTTCTCGCTTTTCTTTTCAGTTTTATTATTTTAGTGTTTGTGTGTTTGTATGCAAGTAACTGTAGTAATATAACCTTGAATCTTTTTATTATTTCTCTCAAGTTGTGTATTTTTATGTGTAATACATACCTTTCTCTGTTTCTTTTCAGTTATTGTTTTATTTTTATAATTTCGTTTACATTTATATATGTATTTACATTTCAATCTTTTTTCATTATTTTTTATGTTTATTGACATTATTTTGGTTCTTTTTACTTTTTTATAACATTTTTATAATTAAATTTTATATATTTTTAATTATAATATTCTTATATATTTGTATAATCTTGATTTTTAGTTTTTTTTAAAAAAAATTATATCATATTCTTAACTATTATTCTTTTAAATTTTGTTTTACAATAGTTCCTTTTTTTTACAATCTTTTTTCAGACATCTTTCACATTTTAAATTTTATACTTTCTGTACGTACGTATTACTCTGTTTGTTTGTGTGTTTTAAAATATTTGGATGTGTTTTTATGTGTATATACAATTTTCCTATGAAACATGATATTTTCTTTCGTTGATAATTGTGTGTATAATAATGAAATCTCCATGCTTTTTAGCAGCTTTTTTATTATATATGTTTCCAATTTTGATACTTATTTATGATAGTTTTATGATACTTATTTTTTTCATCTTATACATAATTTTTATTCATTTTTTTTATATATTTGTGATTATTTTTTGTGTGTATTTACCTATGTTTGGAAGGATGTTTTAATGAATTCTGTATTATATATTTTTGAGTATTTATTCTTTATAATAATTTTGTTCACACTTTTTGATATTTTACAATTTACATGTTGTTTATTATATATAGAGTTTATTTTTAGATACTTTAAATTTTGTATACAGTTTATATTTATAATTTGATTTTTATATTGTATTTCATTGTTTACTGTTTTGAAGGTCTGATAAGTTACTATGCTTAATTCTAGTTAATAAGTTTAATTCTAATTAATTATCTAAATTAAATATAACGATGGGAGGGGGGCAATTGTCGCGATCGTCGAAAGTTCGGAAGGGTACTACATTTCAAGATCGTCGAAAGCTGGGAGGGGGGTATTTATTACAAACGTCGAAAACTACTACCTCTGATTGTTCCAGTTCATCGCCTTCGATAGCCAATGTCTCTGTACAAGCCACGCTGATATCTTCGAATCAAGCCATCAATGCTTTCAGTGAAATAAGCTGTTCCAGTTCTCAGATTTCCATCACTATGTTAAGTTCTGTCGTGCTGGTCCATCTTAGCACTGTGTCATCTGCTGTATGTTCTCCAGACTTTCCACATATTTCATTTTGGCCAAGTAGAGTAGTTAGAATTCAGTAGACTTACCTGTGCAGTTAATTCAAGTCAAACATCTTGTTTTTATAAAATAGTATAAAATAATAAATAATTAATATAATAATAAAATAATAAATATAATAAAGTGGTAATAAATATAAAATATTTAAAAAAATACTATCGAAATATAGATAGTTTTTGGATATTTTATCCTTATTTCTTCGATAAATGTTAACTCTTAAAACTTAATTTCCAAAATACATAATTAATTGAATAAAATATATGCGTTAAATTTGTCAAAAGCCGATTTATGCACTTTACATGTAACTCTGTAAAAATTACCAAAACTTTTTTTATGTAGTTGTTAATTTGTTTTCACTGAAGATTTTTTTAGGTGCATTTTCTTCCTTTGGAAACAAAATTAAAAACAAAGAATTATGTTTCCAATATGAAAACTGAAGTATTTTATGTAGCTTCTACTGGAAATGTATTCTAATGTAATTCTTGAGGAAAGACATTAGAGGTACTTCGTTATTACTTTTTTTTTTTGTAATTTAATGTCCCACGATTATGTTCCAAGACTAAGTTAGACGGTGATCATAATAATATACGAGATGGTGGAATGAAAAAAGTAGGAGGAAACGGGAAAACCCCTGAAACGTCCATGACACGGTGTTTGTCCACCATACCAATAAGCCTAATTGGCGCGAGCTGGGATCAAACCAGGAATTTCATGCATTAGAGGTGAGTTCTCTACCACTGAGCAACCGCAATCTATTAAAAGTGCTTCATGATAAAATAATTAGCGTTTTCGCTTTTAGTTGGAAGACCCAACGTCGTTTTCTTGTACACTAGTGCATGTTTTTGGGACGCCACACAAGCTGCATATATCCTTACAAGTAAAATTGAACATATAGCTTCGGAACAATCAATTAATACCTATAAAGACAGTTTTCTAACATTGTTTCTTGACTTGAATTCGTTGTACATTGTGAGTGAAGTAGATAACGTTGCAAAGCCTGCATTAAAATAAATTGACAAGTAAAGTAGTTCATGGTACTGTAGATAATGCAGGTTCTAGAGGGCATACATTCATTAGATACGAACGTAGATTGTGAGTAGTGAATAGTTGATTATGAATGTAGCCCAATAAACCAAAATGATAAAGAAAGTAGATGTAGTAAACATTCCGTTACTGATCAAGTTGATCTAATTATAATAACAGTTCTAAATCAATGAAACGTTATCGATTATCAACTAATAACAACTGCTAAATAAATAAAAATGTTATCCTACAGAAACTGTTAACAATTCATCTATTATGCTCTCCAATTTGCTAGTATCCATAAAAGTTTAAATTGTAAATGAAATAAGTTTATTGTTCATCATTTCAGTTACTTGACTATAACATTTTAATCTGTTATTCCTAAAAGAGAAGTGAAGACAGGTTATCTTTATTTATTTGTTTATTTATTTATTTATTTTTATATTTATTTCTGAAATAGTATACCTTTATTTTATATTTAAATAATAATAATAATAATAATAATAATAATAATAATAATAATAATAATAATAATAATAATAATAATAATAATAATAATAAACAATGTGTGTAATCTCAAAACAAGAGATTTAAACTTTTCATAAATACTTCTTAAAATAAAAAGGGCAGTCAAGTAGCAGATATTTTCTGACACGCTAAAGTATAGTGCTGTACCTTTGAGGTGAGTCATAAGAACAACATGAAATTAACATTTGAGTCATCAGTCAAGCAGTTGTATTGTACAAAAAGTAACTGTTATAACAAATGGTATAACACAAAATAAAAAAAAAAAGGTCACTAACGGATGTTGTAGATACTGGTAGACTTCTCTAGAAATAAGACTCAGCACAGGAGCGCAAATAAGATTCCGATAGTCTTTTTTTTTTTTTTTTTTTTTTAAACGATCCATTGGATTGCATGATTTTTACTCTCGCAAGATATAAATCTAATTTGCGTACCTAAGTTGTTCCAAAATGAGCATAATTTTCCTAACGTGTTATTACCTTTCTTTACAGATAGGACAGCAATGGAGAAGATGAATCGAGTGCTTCAAGAGATTTCGTCTGCTCGCAGACGACTGGAAGAGACGACCCAAAGTGTCCTGGCAGAAGGAGAAAGACTTCGGCGTGTGCTTGAGGGACACGAGCCAGGCACCAGCAATGTTCACAGTCAGGTTAGCTGATTCACATTATAATTAATTTAGAAAATAGTACCAGTAATTAAAAGAAGACCTCTATCTATATAAATAAAAATATGTGTGTATGTATCAGCTTAACTCTGGAACACCTGGACCATATTTAAAGGGGTAGGAAGGGAGTTACGTCTTTCATAAATTTAACAACATCCCCTAACAAATTACTTCGTAACTTAAAACATGGTAATGAATGCCTACATAACAGGGGTTACGGGAGTAATCTCGCTATATATAAAAACGGATGTATGTGCGTGTATATATGTTCCAGCATAACTCCCCATGTCAGTGGTTCAAAATTTATGCTAAAAATGGAGCATTTTATGTTTATTTGATCATTACATTTTCATTAAAAATTGTGTTTTCTGAAGCAAGGGAAACAGTTCGCCGTGCAAAGAATGGACATTCAGTTAGTTGCGCATACTATACACCTTCTTGCAGAGCACCACCTTGGACAGTGACGTACTTCTATCAACGTTCATGACACTTGTCACAACGGTTCCGGATGGAATCTTTGTCATCTCCTTCAGAATACGTGTCACATAGTCTTGATTTCGTTAGTTGAAGTGAATCTCCATTCTTTGAATAACTGTTCTATTGAAGAAATCTTCCAACACTCAGGGTAAGGAACGACTGTCGTTTGGATTGTACAGGAAACACCATGATGAAGGCTCGGGTATTGGACACTTTCATCTCACTCATTTCTATTTAGTGACTGATGCTAACCTTTCGTACTGTGTAGACTATATCGTATCGTCCCACGGAATATTTGACAGGTTCTAGTAGAATGTTCACAATACTCAGACGTCAGTTAACTTTAGGAGTTAATCAGATTATGTAGAATAATTCCGTTTTTAAATTTTTCCTGTTACATGTTATTGTTATTCTTATTTTTACTTATTTTTTAATATATATTTTACAATTTTGTCATTCATTCTTTTAGCCATTTCACCGACTCTGTTTTAATTTTTATAGTTTCTTTTAATCTCTTATTTTGTCATTTTATACTTAAACTTCAGTTTTTAGAGTTTTATTTTGAATTTTTAATGTACAGAAAGTGTCAGTCATTGGCCGAACCTTTATTGGAGCAAATAATGTTGCTGCTGACGTTCCCATTAAACTTCCAGTAATTAATCAATCACCTTGTTCAAAAGATATGGATCCTCGTTCACCTGCTAATTATTTCTCCATTGACCACTGCAATCACTCTTCCTGTTACTCATTGGTTAACTTCTTGGGAAAAACGTACTCATACACCTTGCATCTAAAAATCTTCCATTAAGACAGCGTAAACTAATCCTTGAGAGAGTCAAAGTACGTTTGTCACGTCATATATTGACTGATTGTGGTTTCATAGGGCCTCTTCCTGAACTCTGACAGTCATTTCTCTCGTTCCATGTACAATTTTCTCTGACAGTAATTAAATCATTTATTTATAGATATAAACCATAAGTCTATCTTCCTCTAAAAGAGTACATATAATAAAAATTCTACGATATGAGGTGCGTACCAAAATTACACGCCATTTCCCCATAATTCTTGCAGTTTTTATTTTCGAGAGAGATATATATGCTGCTGTCAGTTTTCAAAGGATAATTCCCGTTCACTTCTAGACGTCGTTGCAATCTTTGTATGTCGCTATCAAAAGCGTCTGAGAACTATTTTTCTAGGGTGTGTTTTAGACACTGGAAAAATTTCAGTTCCGAGGGGACTTCTGGACTGAAAATATCTGTGTCGCAACGTACCGGTATCTTTCAGTTTCAAAACGGACAGAAGTCACTGAAGCAGAGTGGATAAGGAACCCCTTCATATTCTTACCTTGTGAAAAGCCTTCTTCACATCCGAGAGACCATCTTCTCTTTATCCAGCTGTCGAAGAGTCTAACGTGATTTGTCAAAGTTTTTTCCACGATACAATGTGAAACTTTTCTAAGGTTACGGACATCTTCAAAGAGCAGTTTTCTCAGATAGTTGACATATTTTCAGTTGACACACAATCCACTTCCATATAGTAGAGTCTGCAAAGGGAGCATCCTTCCACTAGAGATGAATACACAACATGTAAACAAAATCTTTATTAAATACCTCTATGGTGAAATCAATCATTTCAGGATAGTATTAAAAAGAACTTTCTTTCACAGACGAATATATGAAAAACGAATATAGAAGCTTGAGATTTTGTAGTTATACCTTGAAGTCCAAAGTCAAACAATGTAAATTAGGTTAATACTTTGTTATTTGTTTTGTACTGTCGCGAAACGACACATAATTTTGGCTTGCATGTCGCATTATTTGATTTTAGCTAGAAAAAGAATTTTCCAGTTCTGAGAGTTTAGGTATCTAATTAAACTACTGGGGATACGAAAAAGTGGAGAAATTAAACAAACTTTTGTCAGAGAAATAGATAATCATTTGTTAGTAAAAGTAAGGGAAAACACTTTACAAAAATCTGTAGGAATCCTGTAGGTGGAAAGACATTGAAACATCTGGTTCCGTTCTGTAGCACTTACTTTTATGTATTAGCATTTTACATGCTTTCTTTCTTGAAAACCAACTTACAAATCTTCTGAATGCTGAGCTTTATGTGAGAGTAAATGTAGCAAATATTGAACCAAATCCGGAAAGAATTGTCCGAAAGAAAAAAGTTGTATGATTTTTCCCATAACATCTAGATTCTCGGACATAATTGTAGGTCATATGGAAATAACAAATATAGATTGGTAATTGAGCCGCCTAATGGTGTGAAATAGCTACATTCTGGTCGCTCTTTAATGTGACTCAACTTAAACCTCAGTAACTCAGACCCTAATTAAGCTAGGAATTTAATTTTGGTATCTATGTATCTCTGGAGGACGAGGCTTTCCGCCGATATGTATTTTAAGTATGTGGTGGATACCACGGCAGACAGGAGAGGGCAAGTACGTGTACTTTTATTTTTTGCATAAGAAATTTGGGGATGGCATTCCTTCCCCTTTGGGGGTACACTCATAAAATACATATAGACGGAAACCTTCATCCTTCAGGAACACATTGCTACTAAAATTATCCTCGTAGCTTAATTATAGTCTGAGTTATTGAAGTTTAAATTGAGTCACATTAAGGAGCGACCAGAATGTGACTGTTTCACACCATTAGGCGGCTGAAACTTTGCAGTACCTTTTTGTTACACCCTGTATATTATAATTTATAAACAAAAAGCTTTGTACACATTGTTTATTTATTTCCTCTTTCAGGTTGACGAGTTCATTGCCAGAGGCATTAACTTCGTGGATTACTTGACAGAGGAGGAAGAGCGTTTCACAGAGACCATATACAGGTCAAGGTTGGATATAAGCGCATCCATTCTGCAGTTGCAAATGGATCTTGTGACACCTGATGTTGAGGTCAGTACACTTAGATTGTTCAAGACTGTATGATATGTGATTTAATGACAATAGTAAGGTGAAATGTATTAACCGAAAATGTTAGTGATATTTTTATCTTTCTTTAAAATTAGTTTATATGGTTCTTTTTTTTGTGTGTGTGTGTGGCGACTATTGCAGTAGGTAATCATATGTAAATTTAAATATTGTGATAAACTCCACGATAAATGGATTGTACAAACCATATATAAACATATGCTCGAAAAGTAGGTATTCACCTATATGTTCAGAGACTGTATTCTGTGTGCTGCGAGTAATGCTTTCTGCAAAGATTGGTAATCCTTTATTGTGAGTAGATTGCTTCCGCGAGCTATCAGGTTGGTAACCTTGAGACGAAAAGATGTCTCTATCTCTTTGCTGTTCATTGTTGCTCATCGCCTTTAAATGATTGAGACCGTGTCTTAACGAGTGAGTTCAGAATGATGTTACGTCGTGAGCATGGTGACAGTGAAAGACCAGTTTCCCATTAGATTTGTAGGTACACAGGTTCCTAATTGCCATGGAGTGATAATTGAGAAATTTACGGAGACTAGATCGATAAAGAACTATAAGAAAATGGTAGACTATCCATACGAAACGAAGAAAACGTGTACGATATATTGAGAGCTATGCAACGTAGTCGTAGCAAATACTGCGATGCTACATATTGTACTACTGCATGTTAGGTGTATAGTCTTTCCGAAAGTATAACTTAAAGGAGAAGTAACAAATGACTTTCCTGAAAATTTCTCTCCAAAATTATCGTATAAATGAAGAATTGAAACCTCAATTAGAATCGTCAAATAGATTTTTCTTGATACACTTTTTATTATTTTCAATAAATGATACATACTATTCAATTTTCCGATATTCTCTGAAAAAGGATGTTAGATAACCGAAACCGTTACAAATTATAATTTAAAATAAATTGTGTTTTAAGCTTTGATCAGTGTTTCTTTTGTTAAAATAATCAATCCAAAGCCATGGATAGTCTTACTATAATATTCAAGTTGTCTGCTTGAGCTCCTTCGTGGTTAGCGTACGCGTCTTTAGCGTGGGAGACCCGAGTTCGGTTCCCGGCGGGAGCTCATGTTCGGATTCAGTAGGTCCCGTCTCATATAGCCTCGCCGCTGAAAGGGGCGTTAAACTCAAAATCAACTGAACTCAACTCGTCTGCTTAACTCGATACAGTATATTGTTAAACTGAAGATTTAAAATTTCTTTGACATCCGTATTATACATATAACCGTAGCTTATTTCATGACTTCATTAATTTCGATACTCTTTCTCTGAGATTTTATTGCTTATCACAATGTTTCTACTGCCTTGCTAGCTTCTAAATTTTGACCTTACGATTACCGGTATGAAAAATAAATGAAATTTCTTTTGATATTTTAAAATGATTTCTTTCATATGAATCAACTATTAAATAATACATGTTTTTGTTTATGCAATATTTAGACTGGAACTTTATTATTATTGTTATCATTTTAAAAACTGAAATGAATTTTAGTTTTACGCCCAATGATTATGCTCTTTAGAGTAAAGGACGGATGATAAATGAAACTGAATGATTATGTAAGAATTGGTGGAATGAAAATGCGGGAGGAAACGTGAAACTATGGATACGATGTTATCTACCGTACGTTCACATGATCTGTGATCGAACCTGGGTCTCATATCCTGGTGTTACTATTCAAATATTTAACAATTAGTGTACAAATATAGATAAGCTCTTTCTCTGATATATTTGAACATACGTAGTTTCTCTTAAAACAAAATGGTTAAATTTCTTCAATGTTGCCACTTACATTTCTTTCCTCTACGTATATCAATGATCAAACCTTAAAGATTTATTTATTTATTTATAATTCTAAAAATATTAATCAAATAAAATTTATAGATGTTTGTACAGAGGTAATTAGATGATAAATTTTATTGTCAGAGATATTTAAATTTATTTTAAGTTACTTACTCGCATTTTTAAAATTTCTAAGTACATTATTACGGATGTAAGTGATTGGTGCAGCTAAGGTTCAATATTACAAAGTAACGCGCCTATGAAGTACTCGAACTTAAGCAAGGAAGACCCGGGTTCGATTTCCGGCGGGAGCTTCTGTGTTTCGGATTCCACGTTAATCAGTAGGTCCCGTCTCATATAGCCTCGCTGCTGGAAGGGACGTTAAACTCAAATCAACTCAATTGAACTTAAAAAAACGTGAAATGATAACACTGCAAATACTTTTGTCTAAGCTTTTTATTAATGCCTGTTTAAATCAGTTTTATGCAATTTGTATTTGAATAAACGTTCGACAAATGCATATAGTGTGAAATGGCTGTACGAAACTTTTGAACGTCAGGTTTGATCGACCGCCACAATGTACTTTAGAAAGGTGTTGTCCCGTACTGTAGTAGCACCAAATACTCACATTACTCTTTCTTATTGGCTTTTTTACTGTTCTGTTAAAAAATCAGAGACATTTGCTGTGAAGTTATATGTTTATCAAATTTCAACGATATTTTCCCATGTTCGCCTCATTCCTTGACGTTCATTGGAGTTCTGATCCTGTATCATCGTCAACACTTCTGCATCCATATCTGCAACGTTTCAATCAAAGTTTTATCCAATTTGTAACAAAGCTTAGGTTAGGATATTGCCCTATTTCGATATGTGTGTTTCGTACGATGACTTCAAATTACATACATTTGTCGCAGGCTTACCCAGATACAGACTGCATCAAACCAGCTTAAATAGGCACGAACAAGAAGCTTGGACAAAGGTGTTTCCAGTGTTGTTATATCATGGTAATATTTTAAAGGGAGGCAGCTGTACTTTAAAAGTTTATAGGGATACCTTGTACTTAAAACTTATATAAATACAGATTAACTTTAAGAAAATGAGTATAGACTTTGAATAGACGTTAACGCTGTAGAATTTTAAATGTATATAATTTTCTACATTATTATTATTATTATTATTATTATTATTATTATTATTATTATTATTATTATTATTATTATTATTATTATTATTTTAGGAGAATAGTTCTGATTCATCAGAAAGCTTCTACTCCATCGATTACACGGATATGACGTTAGAAAAGAAGAACCCGGATTTGACAGAAGAAAGTGACGAAGGTATCACTGAAGACAGTAGTAGCTGGAGTACTGCGTCTGAGGTATGTCTGCATCGAAGTTTCTACTGCTTTAGTACCTTGTAATTTTTATTTTAATATTTACGAAAATAAATGTAACTTTATATGAACGAATTATCAGACTTCCATACTATGCTGTGCATAAATGTCGGAGTCTTATACAACAATTTTGTCCGTGTGTCTGTCGAAAGATATCAGAGCAAAAACGGTAAGAGATATCAAAAAGCAATGTTTCTCAATCATTTCAGCGTCCCAAGAATAGGTTATATCTCCTCCCTTAACTCTTTGTTCAAACCGGAAGAGGTTCAAATTAACCATTTCCTGTTTCAACGTTGGTTGCCATAGAACAAAAATGGTAATAGACAGCAACAAGCGGTTTTCTGAAATCGATCATCGTCTTAAGAAAATATACCGTCACAACCCACAACACTCTACCAAAACCACAAGTGGTTGAAATTACTAATACTTCCGGTTTTAATATTGTCTTCAATAAAGCAAAAACGATAAAAGACGTCGAGAACAGTTTTTTTTTTCAATCACTTCAGCGTGCAAGAATAAGTTCCATCTCCTCTGTTAATTCTCTGTTCAAATCAGAAGTGGTAAAAGTCTAATATTTCCGGTTTCAACGCTGATCACCATAGAACCAAAACAGTAATAGATAGCGACAAAGTTTTTTTTTTTTTTTTTTGCAATCGATTCATCGTCTCAAGGGAATGTGCTATCACTACCAACAACACTACGAAAACCGAGAGTGGTTGAAATTTACAAGTACTTCCGGTTTTAATAGGACTCTCCATAGAACAAAAGCAGTAAGAGATAGCAAATAATGGCTTTTTGATATGGATGGAGGAACAGGTCTTATTTTTGATCTTATTCCTCTGTTGGAACCAGTAGTTATAGAGGTACTACTTCAAGTTTAAGAATTAAATTGTATAATTTGGAAGTCTACCGTAGTTTCACACGAAACTTGTTTGTTTAATAATATTTCGTTTATTTAATACAGTGGACCACAGTTCACGAATCCCTCTATTCGTGCAAAAATCGGTTCACGAACGATATTTCGGGCTATGAACACACACTTGTATGCACGCTATCAGTAGTGCTTTCAAGCATTCGTCATAAACATTATTTGTCGTTGTGTGGTGTTCAAAAATTTCTTTGCACTTTTTTGTATTTTAGTTTTCATTATATCTAGTTAGGATAATTTAAGAGTATTTTCATTTATATTCTTCATCACAAAAAATATTTAAAAAGGTAAAAAGTTAAAAAAAATATACATAGCATGTTTCTTCGGCCAGAATAGATCAATTGTTGTGTATATTTACATTAATTTCAATAAAAAAAAAATTAGTTTTTAATCACTTCAGCGTCCCAAGAATAGGTTCTATCTCCTCCCTTAACTATTTGTTCAAACTGGAAAAGGTTCAAATTAACCATTCAAAAACAGCTTACGAAACGGATTAAATTAGGGACCCAAGGGTTTACTGTATTTAATATGAATATGTAATTCTTATTCAAACATTTTATTTATTATATTCAGTAGTTGTTAAATATATTTTTCCAGTGGCATACGCAGAATATAATCAGGGGGGATTCAAGGACTCTATTTCATATAATTTCAGGACAAGTGTGATTTTCATATATATAGGGTGCTCAAAACAACACCGTCAACGCTCAGAAGGTGATATATCATTTGACGCTTATATGTATTAAAAAAAATACGTGAAATATACTGTGGCAGATCTCATCTTAGCATACATTATTCCCAACACGAGGAACCGCAGAGCTGGGGTTCCCTAATACTTCAGACGTCCGGCTTACGCATTTCGTATTTACTGTTGTCAAAGCTTACCTTTTGCCTACTTAGATGCACCTTTTAAGTCACAGTATATCTAAAAATTCTGTTTGTAGCATGTCTGGAATTTATGTTGTGAGGGAATACCTTGCGTACACCTCGCATATTACTGAAATAATGCATTATTGAATGGCATGTGGCTTCTTTTACACTCATATGTAGCACCACTTCATGGTTTCTCTTGTTACATTGTAGCTTTTTCACTTTGAGACAGTCCTAGCTGTGAATCTAAGCAACTTTCTCCATAGGTCCTTATGAATGTTGTGTTAGGAAGCACCTCTCAAACGTTGTACTTGTTATGAAACACGATATATTGGCCAGAATGGATGACTCACCACAAATAAGTATCATGCTTATGAATACACAAGAATATTCTCATTTAAATACGGATGTACATTGATATAAAGATACATTTCAGGTTAAAAACACATACAAAGGATACATTTCAGTGATAGAAACACAGTGAAGTATACACGCTTGAAAGCGAGTTCAATATTTGGTGTGGAAACTTTTATTTATTTTTTTTAACGCAGCTTAGATACGAGAAGGCATGGAAAGATACAATTTTTCGCAGTATTCTGGTGAAATTTCTGTAACCTAGACGTGTTTTATAGCTTTTCTTAATTGAGAAACTGAACTGAAGTTTCGTTCAGCCACTTTCCGCTTTAAAATTACCCAACAACTCCATCATGTTGGAAGTGGGTGCACTGGTTGATCTCCATAGGTAACTACTCGTTAAGCATATCGAGAAAGACAGTTCCATTCATTAATATCCTTTCAGGCATGAACCACAACTCTTTAGGAGAAATGTCACTCAGACCATGATTGTAGAATTCTTTACGGTGGGAATGATGTAGCGTTGAAAATCCCTTGTATTGGAAGGCATCGTATGTGTCTACAAAAGGTATAAAATTGCAATACTTGGGTCTCTGCCGAAAGCATAACTCTTCTCTATTGTTCAGCAGCTCATCCCTGATACTTTTTACAAAATGTCAATGAATCGGCAATGTTCTTGGTCGGCAATTTCGGCTTTTTGGCAATCTTATAAGATTTGAAATTGGCACATAATAACCTCCTGCGGATTGTCCTTCGGTTAGGTAGATTCCTATCTTTTAGCAAGCCAGCCTGGATTGCTTTGGCTGATCTTCTGGGTGACTTCTTTCCTGCCAAAAGTATGGCATCATCCATACGCTTAGTTGTGCACTTTTGACGTCCTTTTGGCTTTTTCCAGCTTTTTCCATAATTTCCAGTGGTTTGAAACTTACTTTTACTTATTGCTCTGGCAACTGTTTTTTGTACCAACCCAATCTGGCAGAAATTTGGCGAGTACTGTAGCCTTCTTCACTCAGAATCTTTATTTGTGCGTGTATTTCCTATGAAATTCTTTTCCCAAGCATAGTCACTATTATTGCCCTTCAACGAGAGTAGAAAAAGAACAGCACGCCTTCGGTACGAACAATACAATCTCTAGACACTTATGTGTTACCCACTATAAACAATTAACAGACTACCAACCTAGCAGACAGCACTATCACCTGTAAAGAGAATGTCCACTACGTGATGGAAAAAAACGAGTGAGTCATCCATTCTGGAACTTTTCCTTACATACGCCACTGTACTTCTAATTTCTTTCAAAAATTCTTTAAGAATATTTGTTTTTCAGTTGTCACTTCTTTCCGGCTTTGCTATGTATGTCTTCGATAGGCGTAGCCCTGGTTTCCATTACAAATGGGAGTACAGGTGTAGACACTCGGAGAGTTATTTGAGTTACAAGGTTCAACCTCCGATAAAATCACATCGGAAGAAGATGCACAGGCTGGCAGCAGCTCGTGAGCTGAAGTGATTACTCATAACTCGTATTCTAATTTATCTTTTGGTCCAACTAGATTTTTTTAAAAGAATTCTATTGTGTTTACATATATTATTGATGGTTATCCAGTTAATGTGACTTACCTCTGTTTTCTCTTTCTTTGAATTAGGATCTAACAGCAGAGAGTAGTGTTGAGAGTTATCTTTTTCCTTTTGAGACAACCTCAGTGTTACCGTCACATCCTCAGTCCATGTCTGTATCGTGGCTGAGAATGATTCTTGGTTATACACCTGTATCATTTTTGGCTATTGTTAGCGTTTCTGAAGCCGAACGTATCAGAAGCCTGCTGATAATAGCAACTGCAATAGGAGTACCTACACCCCGCCTGGTTACTTGGCAGACGATTCAGGTGGGGATGCCATGGAACATCGTGGACTTACCAGAACACGATTTCAGTGGTATTCCTCCTGAAGAATCGCCACTGACCATTTTCTTCAAATGTCTATGTTACCTGTGGCGCTTACTCCAGTTCAAGAGACGGGCAACACAGGCCATTACAGCTGGAGAAGATTTGGTGGAATCAGGTGTAGCTGAGGTTGCATCTCAAATGGAGGATGGACTGCACTCACGCACCGAGGAGGAAGTTGGCAGCCACAGGGAGGAAGAAGAAACAACTGGAGAATCGACCGTCATGGAAGACAGAAGAACTAAGCGTGTGTACGGTCCAGTTGTTCGACCGCCTCCCCGTTCCAGGTAATACTTCAAAGTCTTATTTGTTCATATATATTCTTCTGAAAATGGTTTGGGTTATGCACTTTTAACGACCGTAGTATTTCTCATGCCCAGCTTGTTAGAAACCTGAGAATTATATTAATGATGTAATAAGACTCAAAAACTTAATTGAAATTACTTACACTAAACTAATTTATTTTATTATTTGTTAGTGTACTAAATTGTATTTATGTTCACACGAATTCTAATTACTTTTTTATCTTAGACTTTCCAGGTTCCACAGGATAAGAAGCTTCATCTTCCGGCGGAGACAAAGCGAAACGGTAAGACAACAAAATAGAAATTAATTTTTAATCAATAGGAAGTTTCTTATTTTTATTTATTTATAATTATGAAATTTATAAGTTTATTTTTTCTCTTTGTACTAACTCTAAGCGTAAAAGTTGTGACAAAAGGTTTAAATTGTTTATGTGAAGATATTAAGATAGAACTTCCGAAGAAACTAAATTGACGCTCACAATTCTTAATTTAAATTCAGGAATGCGTGTAACTATGCGTTAATGCCGAAATATTCAATGCAAGTCACCATCTTCTTCAGCGTATAATGGATCGTTGCATCAAGAAAATCACGACCCAAATATTCTTTGCAGATTGAAAAGTTTGAAGCAAATCATATCTACTATTTCGAGCTATCAGGGAAAGTAATATTATCAGCTGAGCTTTATTAGTTAATACAAACTTTTTTCTGAACTAATTGATTTTATTTTTATTTTTCACCATATTACCAGGAAACATAACTACACAGATAAAAAGAAAAAATTCTCACAACACAGATGAAACCCCAATAATTAATTGAAACAGAAACCTTAATGTATTATAAATTACCATATTTGCTACAAACTATCCAATGTTAGATGTAAGCTTAGCCATATCTGAAATATATATTTTTTTTAAATTATGTGATGGAAACTATAAAGGGTGATTGAAAAGAGCAGTGTGTGTTTATGTAAATAAATAAGCTTCTGAAGAAGATGGAGATTTCCATTGAAAATTTCGGTATTGACAGCTGGTATTTAGACACATTCCGGAGTTTAATTTAATAGTTGGTTAGGACATAGTTTAACTCAGTTTTTTTTTTTTTTTATTTCGCTGCTACCTCTCTGAAAAGGAAGATGTGAAATTGTCATCCATATTTATAGTTTTAACCTCCTGTCACAGAAATAAAGCATATCCACTAATGAAACGTACCTTAACCCAATTCTAGAATACTCTTAGCGTTTAATGAAAAAAATGTTCACAGATGAGAAATATACCAATCGATAGAACAAAATGATATGTGTGATTTTAAAAGGTCATGCGTAGTTTTTGAGAGAATGGAGGGAAAAAATAATTAATTTATAAAGTTAAAAATTTATTCTGTACCAGAACTTAATGAGTTAAAACATGTTAAAATAACCCTCCATTAAGCTTTTCATTATGACATAGCCCTAATGAGATATAGCCCTAAATTATCATGAACTCTTAAATTTTTATTTTTATTTAACTAAAATATTGTCCAAAGATAAGACCATTGGCACAAATCCCTCTCAATCTTGAAGCTGGGGGAAATGTGCCCCCAATAATCCGATTGTGTTTTTTTGGAGGGGGGGAGAAATGTGATACTATTTGTGTCTACTACAAAAAAAAGTGAGATGAAATTGATGTTTCTTGCTGTATAATACACAACAGGTTCACCTCGGAAATCAAATTCATCTACCGTAATATGAGTCTCATCTCCCATCCCCCCTTCCAGAATAAGCCTCAAATCTGCTTAAAAAATGAACTGTCTTACCCGTTCCCCCCAATGTTGAAGACAGATTTACTCCGATGGAGAAGACAAATCGATAGATCCACGGAAATGAACGGAATAATGTCGTTCTTTACAAATAATAAATGACTGTTTTTAATATGCTGGAAGAAATCATACTACACATGTGGCAAAATTCACTTGAAGTAGGAGATTGTACTTATTGTGGACACAAACACTCTTTATATATGTACTATTGAATTCCCAGCTGTTAATGATGTTTATATGCAACTAGAGATATTAGGTAGAAAATAAAAGTACAGGGGTATTGTTACAAGTAAGATGAGTCATTGATGAAACAGATTTGAACTGGAACTAAAATAACTTGATTTATATTTCGTAGGAGGAAGTAACACAAAGACGGACCACTCCACCACCAACTGAGGAACGAAGTCATCCCATCTCTCCTCCTGGGACCTCGCAGATGGAGCGTGAGACGATGGTCAAAGAAGTTTTCGTGGAGGAGATCAAGGAGGTAAGCTGATTTATTATTTATTTATTGATTGATTCCAATGATACTAATAACAGTATTAGATTGAAGTCATGCAAATGCTTATTTGAATATTTAGTTTGCAAAACTCGCCGGTATTGAGATAAGCCTAGAATTAAAGTCGATGTTTAGAATACTCGGATGTTGCTTTCTTTTTAACCCAACAATCGGCACGTGTATAATACCCTTGGTGTAACCACGTTTTTACCAGTGCGTTGCATCCCATTCTTCTAAAGGCTTTCCTACAAGAAGTTATTCTCAGAGGTGAGATGCGAGTTTCAGCAAGGAGGGAGTTTCTTTTATCTGTAGTTATGTTGTTTATTAAACTGAATGCGGAACTCTCAACAATAACTTTAATTATTTTTCTTGCCTCCTTGATGATTTGATGAATTTCTGCTTTAGGAAAACCTTGACTATCTACAAACACTTGAAAAATTTTTAATGTGATGTTAATCATCTCTGAAAGCTGGAAAGGAAAGGAAAATAAATATATTAGATTCTCAAGAACAATACTAATTTTTTCTTTCTTTTTCATAAGTGCTCCTCTATTAGCTCTAGAGGTGGAGAGGCGATTTTAACAACCAGTTCGGGCGAATCAGTGCGAACTAGCTGAATGACATCACTGATACTGATTTTTTTTTTCTTTTTACGAAACTAAGTAGCTTAGAATTATCATTATATATAGTTTTCTATATGAAATTTCAAAAATAATAAATAATGCTTCTCTATCCTCATTACATTTCTATTGTTTTATTATAGCACGAACGGCGACAGGAACCAAGACCAAGAAAACAGCGGGAAGTCGATGATGATAGCCTGAGGGAACACCCAGTTCCGAACATATTTTTACAGGAACCGCCATATCCATATCCTGTATCTTGGCGAAGTAGACTCTGTTGCGTCATCAGTTGTGCAGCTAGCTTAGTTGTCGCCCCGTTTTCGGCTTGTTTGTGCTTAGAAGCGAACCCATGCGACAATTGGTGTAAGTTATTTTGATATTTTAATCTGTACAAATTAGTGTTATCACCATAAGAGTTATGATCATTAATCTTTATGAGTTAATCTTTTATGTACCAGTATACAAATGTTTACTTGGTTACACGGTGAAACCATCTTATAGCACTGATTACTGATGCTGTCCGTTGAACTGAAATGCAACTAATTCATACCTAGTCCAGTAGATTGCAACTTTTTGTGGCAAACAAGTCTAGTTGTCTATATTTATTTATTTATTTCAAATTATATATATATTGTTCAAATTATATATATTTCATTTAAGTTTTCTCTTTGTGAACGAGACTTCCTTCGAAATTGCAAAAGAACTTTTCGTGTTTACTGACACGTAACATCGTGACCCATCTGTCAACAGAGATCAAGCAACCTATTTCTTCCACCCTCCATTTTTTGTTGACACAATGTTGTACGTATCAAAATTCGAAATTGTCTTGATCATAGCAATAAGAAAATGGCAGTTTTTCTCGTTTAATAGTCGCAGTTGGATTTTCACATTTAAAAAATGATACAAAAAGTGCTACTATTACGCAAGTGAACACGGTAGTTTGATTATAAATGTTTAGGTCATTAGCGAAGCCATGACTACTTATATGTCGGTCTTACTCGACTTTTGCCCGAATATCACCCATTTTTTGTATGATTGGATGCCTACTGTGAGGAGCATCTTGGATATAAAAGTTTCCACAAAGAAAGTGATTGTTATCTTATCTTGCCCATAAATAGCACAAATTTCTTAAAAGGTCTGTGCAATATTTACGCCTTTACTGAAATAAAATTGTAAAATGTAGCGCAGTTTTGCGGGAAGTTCACTTATCTTAACGGTGCAGTACCTTACGTCTAACTAACTTACTTTATGGCCTATTGAACCCGGAGGTTCAATGCCACGTTCACAGAAGCTTTGCACTGACTCCTATCCTTAACCAACTGAATTCAGTTTCTACTTTATATTCCTATTTCTGCGAGATCCATTTTAATATTGCCCTCCTATCTGCGCCTAAGTCTTTCTAATGGTCGTTTTCCGGTTGATCTTCCAGTCAAGACTTTGAAAGCGTTCCTGCTTTCTTCCAGCCTGGCTACATGACCTGTCCACCTGACCCTCTTAGATTTGATGACCCTAACAATGTTTGGTAAATCGCATAAATTATGTACTTCCTCGTTATGAAGTTTCCGCCATTCCCCTTTTCCGTTCCTCTTGTGTCCGAATATTCTTCTTAGGATCTTGTTCTCAAATACTTTCAATCTACGTTCTTCCCTCAGAGTAAGCGACCATGTTTCGCAACCATACAGCACAACAGGTATGATTATCATTTTATATATTTTAAGTTTCAAATTCCTGGACAGAATTCGCGACGACAAGAGATTTTGAACTGAATAATAAATAAATATAGATTTTGAACTGAATAAGTACGAATTCCCTGGTTTTAGTCGACATTTAATTTCTTCGTGAATATGGTTTCCGTCTATTAATATTGATCCTAGATATTTGAAAGTATCCACTTACTTCTAATTGCAAGAATCCCATAACTTATACATCTACTAGCTTCAATTATCAACTGTGAAATGGCCTTACGCCGAACACGCTGCGACTTATATACCCAAAGACTTGAGACAGTAGCTCCATTTTGCACGCAAAAAGCCTTATATAATATTGTATTCAACGTGTAACCTCCCTCTAAATATCATTAGTCCCCATGAGTACTAATAGTTCCCAGATGAACCCAAGTACAAAAACTGAAATTAGAAATAATGCTATTTAAATTGTATAAAATATAATAATTCAAATCCTCATTATTTTTATATTTTTGTTCATTTTAGATCAACGAGAGGAAAGAAGAAGAAGGTGGGAAAGACAGTATGGAAACAGGGATCTTCCTCCAAACTTACTTCATCTTCGCCATGAATCTCAGTGTGGCCGCTGCTTCAAGTTTTATTTTTGTCCCTGCTGCTGCTGCATTCCTTGGTGCGACGAAGAGCGAGAGTGCTTCCTCTAAAGAGGAATTGAGGTAAAAAGATAAGCATTTCTCAACATAATATATCTTTCGTTTTATCAATTCGCTTTAATGTCCTTATCTGTATTTTGTATTTGTAAGTCTTCGATATTTCTCTTTGACGTCTGTGTCTCGGATTTTCTGTATCAATTGTCTGCAGTTATGATTTCGGGTAATTTGACGGACTCTCAACTCGGCGACTTTTGAGAAATATTTCATCTTTTTCAATCCTTTAGGTTGTCATTTTGCAGAAGGGTTAAGTATTATGTTAAGATTAAATACATCTTTATTACCTATCTTTTTGCCTCAGAATATTCCAGTTCCTCACGAACTAAAATTACATCCATTAGACCAAAGGATGTTGTGTATATATATGTGTATATAATTTATGTAGTAATTGTAGTTACTGAAAATTCAATAGTAAGCTTTTGCTAATTCTCAACGACAAGTCGTTTTGTAGAATCTAGTACAGTGAAACCTCACAATAACGGACACCTCCATAATACTGACAGATTTTTTTTTAATCCTGTTAAAACTGTTTGTATTATAATAGGACAGGAGCCTCAGCAGTCTTATTTTCCCCTAATGCTTTAGTAAGCTCTTTATTCTCAGTTTATACATATTCAGCACAAAAAATGCTCCCTTCAATTTAAAAATAAAACGTGGTCACGCTAAGTAAACAGAAATTCTCTTCTCTACAAAACATCTTTCAAATTCAATCTCAATAAATTGGTGAACCACCACACACAACATTCTTCATTTTCTTGTACATCTATCCAAACTAAATTGCTTCCTGGCGTTACTCCTTCAACACTTTCTATGGTGGAGAACCAATTATAAGACCAAGAATTCTACACGAAATTTCTTTTCTTCCCTGAAAAAGTCACTACTTCTGTTTCCCTTGGTACTTGTATCTTCCCTTGCAACCCCACATAAACACATCTCTTCAATGATACTTCTATTTGTTTACAAAACGAATTCCTGCTTTACTCCTCCAACAATTGGAACATGTCTTGAATGTCAACTTTCATTTACAGACAAATAGTTACGTCCTATCAATGCCCGTTATTCAAAGGTATCACTGTAGTAGAAAGATTTCTGCATGAAGTTTATATTGTATTGAGTTTATAACAGTATTTAATAATTATTGTTACACTTCTATTCTTCAAGAAAACAAAAATCATCATTACTTAACCTCAGAAGATCAAAGAATGTTTCAAATTGTTTCATGTAAGTTTCATATAGAACCAGTAGTACAGGACTTGTTCCAACGATTCAAGTGAAAAATGTTGAGTCATCCTTCCTATATCATTGGCCTGTCACGTTGGGACCTTCACATCTTCGGTCTGCTGAAGAAGCCACTAAGGTGACAGGTTTTGATGAGATGACATTTCACAGATGATGAAATGAAGGCCACCGTACAACAGTGGTTCAAAGACCACCTTCCCGAATTCTGTGTGGAGGAATTTAAACAGCATCATAATTGGACAAGTGCCTGAATGTTTGTGGTGACTTTTGACAAACACACTGACTCTCAGTCACATTAAGTAAATATTTCAGCGACTGTAGATTTTAAATACAAGAGAGAACTATAAAATTATCTAGTACATAGTGTTAAAAAGTCAGGTCAATGTATTCACACATGATGGTGCTACACTTCCAAACGGGTTTGATTTATTTTAAAAATTAAAGGTAGTTACGAGTATCAGATCTCAGACTTAATGATCGAAAGTTGAGAATACTAATATTCCAACTGTTTCTTTACACAATACATATGCACTGTTATAGACTCAATATAGAAATCAATAAAAATAATAATAATAATAAAATAAAAAGTAAAAAAAATATAAAAAATATAAAAAAGTAAAAAAAATAAAAAATAAAAAAAGTAAAAAAAAATAAAAAAAGTAAAAAAAAAATATAAAGTAGGTAGAAAGTAGTGTTAAGTAGAACAGTTGTGTAGGAAGTAGAATGTAGTGTAGTATAGAACAGATATATAATATAGAAATAGAAAATATATTGAGTAATGCAGAAATCTGAAAAACAAAAAGGAAACAAAAGTAAAATAGATTCCAAGCGAAGTAGAAAAAAAAAAGAAAGAAAAAAGATTAACCCTAAGTACAACAAATCAGGAGAAAATGAATCACTTGCTAAGCGTCACAACATCAATTTTGCTCCTTTTTCACAACGGATTTCGACTGGATTTTTGACACGTATGTACGGTGTTAGTCTATTCCTAATGCACTGTACCAGGTACGTCTGGGCGTTAATAGCAAATCCAAATCGACACAACAACGGTTGGCTAACACTTTTGGGAGCCATAGCAATCCAAACAAGCACTTTCTCTTCAAATTTCTTCTTTTTGGCAAATTTAACACTAGATGGAGCTTTAGAGGTTTCGGTTGTATAGAAGCCAACATTTCCATTGATAGAGGCATGGGACAATGTAACATAGGTTTCATCATCCAAGATGAAATCACGAACATCGAATTTTTGCAACAAGTGGCCACACTTGAGTTTAACCATGCTTTTTTGTTGTTCTGTGTGCTTCGGGATGGTCACTCAATCCCATTCTTCTATCTTTTAATGATGTCGTAGGCTGTTCTACGTGGTACTCCTTCAGCTGTAAAATGTTTTTACTGTGCACATTTTACCCGTGCTTTGTTGTGTGACGTAGAACATGTACACACATTAGGTTATCCTCGCCGCCAAACAGGATCAAGATAACACCATTTGTTCCTGTATCTGTTGGTGCACTACTGGCTCATCATCCTGACAGGTTTACCACCTGTTCATGTACTACGTGAGACAGGTGCTATCCTCTAAAAGTTTGTATATATTTATATTGAACACACTTTACTGTGCGACAGTAACATTTTATGAAAACTGATAAACTTTCTCTTGACACCTTTCTTTTACTTTTTTACCTCTTTCTCAAACATCGATTTTGTTATCAATATATGTACTATATCTTCCAAATCGACTTCTCGAAATAATCCTGAATGTCATGTCGCTGTAATTTTCTTGTAAATAATTGACCATATCAATCGGTATTTCGCATGATATTATGTCTTCCTGTCATGCTTGAAGTTGCAGATACTTCGTCACTATAGTGTATTTGTAGGTCGTCCTAAAAGCTATTTTCTTTTATTGAAATTCCTGTTTCGTGTGCATCGACAAATTATGCTATGCAAAGAGATTTCACGAGAATGTCCACGTGTTCTATGGCGCTCTTTGAATCATTAGAGCACATTAGATAGATACATCTTTTGTCATGATCATTGTACTCTAGGGTTAATTTCCAAAAAAAAAAAAAAACATTAGAATTAGATTGTAGAAATATAGTATAGTGTAGATTTCAAATGAATATCAGTTAATTAAAGAATAAAAAAAATTTAAAGTATTATGTAATGAAATCAAATGAATATTAGATTAGTTGAAAAATGGAAGTCATTACGCTTGGAATAGAAATGAACCACATATTTCGTAAATCTTGACAATTTTTAAATTCTACACTGCTTGACAAACATTAAAAAATGCTTACTAAAATTAATTGACATATTTTTGTTGAACTTCTTTTGTTTCGATTTTCATGTGTACATTCCATTACTTAGACTTCATTAAAGACCATAATAAACGCTTTTGTAATAAATTAAACAAGCTGAGACTGCCTTCCGTGTTCCCGCTATTTCATTCTATGACAGTATTTCCATTTTCCATGAATCATCAATGTTGCTAGGTATCAAAATTAATATCCTTCTATCTTTTATTTATCACAAGTTCTTTGTTGTTTATGTAGATCACTCTCACAATTTACCCCATCTAGCATCAGCAAGGAGAGGGAAGACTTATATCTAATATTCTTTGAGAGTTATGGAACGTTTAGCCTTTACTTTACGGGAAATCTAATTTTTCTTAAGTAACTTTATAAACAGAACATTCATGTCGGCAATACCTTCACATATTCCTCTAAGACAACTTCGTGGCCAAATAATAAGCAAATTGAACCTGAAAATAATTTTCATAGAGACTAACTTACGTGCAAGTTCAATCTACAAATTAATCAAAGCTGTGCGATCAAAATAGTTCCACAACGATTTCAAACGATCTTCCTGTATACCAAAATGTGAATTCTCATTGAAGCTTCCTTTGCTAAATATATTTCAGGCTCTCCGAGTTTACCAGTCAACCTTCCATTCTTTCTGGGATGATCTTCTTGTTCACATCAAGTATAGGTTGGTGGGCAATATGTAAATTTTAAAGCTTTTCTCTCGTTTGGGAGAGCTGTTTTATAATTTGATAATGTTTCTTCTTCGTAACAGCATTTAGATAATCTATCCTTGGTCTTCCTCTTTCTGGTTTTCCTTCTGCCTTTTCCCCTACCAGCACGGTGCTCCAATCGGAGTGCCGAATAAGATGGCTAAGCAAGCTGTTTCTTATTTTTCCTTTTATCTTCATTATCTATTGTCCTTCATTACCTTCCTTTAGCACTTCATTCCTTTTCCTTTCGGTCCATGATATGTGCAGCATTCTTACGCCAACACCACATTTTAAATGCTTCGAGCTTGGATATTTCAGCTTTCCTCAGTGTCCACGTCTCTGATCCTTAAAGCGCCACGCTCCATACCAGAGTCGTAATAAATTATTTACGAACATCCAACGACACATTTCTTGATGTTAGCAGTCCTCTTTTTCTATTGAATGCATGTTTAGCCTGTGCTATTCTGGAATTTACATCTTCCTAAATAAGGTAACCCTTCGATTTTTTTCTCCATCTAGGCATATACGTTTGCCCCTTCCTCTGCTGCTCTTGTGTACTTTATCGCTTTGGTTTTCTTCTTATTTATCTTCATTTTGCATGTTTTTTCCAGTTAATCTTTCAAGTTTGAAAGTCTGGGATGATAGCTATGTATACAATGTCTCATGTACCCCCTTTGAACTAACTTTTTATAATGGGTTAATACCTCAACTTATCCACTATGCTTTACTTTCCAATTTTCAATGTTCATTTTAGTTGGGTTTGTTTCAACTTTAGGCCATGATTTTTCAATTTGTCGTAAATATTCTAGTGTCTGTTAATTTAACAGACTTGTTAATAACAGGTCTGTTAATTTCAAATATTCAGAACGTGTCTCCGAAGTCTAATATTGCTAAGAACTTGAATTTCTATCACTCTGCCATTACAAACACTTCCCAAGATCCATGATTTTTTATCCAATAAAGAGTAACCGATTGTTCTGTGTTATATGTCTGGTTTACATTTAATAAATTGAACTGTTAGTTCTGAGCTGTAAATTAGTCGCTTTTTCAATAATCTCTAACATGTCAGCACACACTTTTCTTTATAATAATAACAATAAAAACCAATGTACATACAATTTTTACTAAAGCTACAAGAAGCATGTGACAGCTAGAATTTTCTAAAAAAGGCCATTTACGAATAGTTTCTGATAACAGTAAAAAGTGTTTTTATTATTTGTTAAATTTCCTAGATTCTTTCAGAGAAACTGATGTTTCCCAATAACTATTGCAAGCTTTCTTGCAATAATTGTTTCGGAATCACCATCAAAAGAAAAGATTTATGCACAATAGGCGAAATGGCTATGTTTCTTCACGTGGTTTTCCACTAAAATACTTATTTGTAAATAATAATAATAAGTAATAAAATAAAATAAATAAAAAAAGAAACATAAAATTAATAACTAAAACATAAGAGATCAAACATTTATGCACAATAGGCGAAATAGTTCCCTAACTTCATAAATCTTCTGACTCTACTTAAACATTATGTAAAGAACAAAATAGAGAAAATAAAATCAGTAAAGTTGAAACAGCACACTCAGACGGCATTTTCTTTAGATATTAGACATGCACTCACTCACTCAGCATTAACACATGAATATATGAGAATAATGAAAAAATATACACAACAAAACACAGCCCACAACACAATCACAAAACAAACTAATTTCTAACAGAAACGCTTCTCAAATTCTTGTTTTCAGCCACACATGTTTCCCATTAATTTGCATTTGTGTATATGTGTGTGTTTGTCCCTTTAGTTGTCGCCATATGACGTCATAGTTTGACCTCTGCTTCCATGGAGAAAACAGAGGCGTGTCTGACCCTAGCCTTAAATAGAGTAGTCTTGGTTCTTTGTGTAAACAGTCATGTTCTGAAATATGTATCAAATTTTGGTTAAATTTGAGTGGTACAATTCTCTTCCATTACAACCCTGAGTGATAAATTATACACTCATTCATTCTCTGGTACTTATATGATTCTTTCTTTTAAAAAATCTCTAGAACATATTATAATCTTCGTATCTCTTTCTTCCTTCTTCCAATAGCTTCGGTTATGTTTACACGTCTTCTTTCAGATATTTCTTTGTCTTCAAATGGTTGCATAAGTTCTTATACGTCCTATTAACTCATATTCATACATAAAGTGTCTCTTGATATTTTTTGATTTGCGTCTTAACTATTATAGCACTAATGATGCATTACGTATCTTAATCTTCACAAATCCAAAATAAACAGTTAATGAGAAAGTCAACATTACATAGGTAAATAATATCATGAATGAAAAAAACATAATTTCACTCCATTCAATTAGCATAGTAATTTTGTCAAGCAGTGGCATATAAATGTACATATTTATTATATATTTTTTAAATAAATAAAATCCCCTTCCTGTGGGACGCCTACACGTGCAAAATGATATCTACTGAATTGTGTTCAGTAGAAATCTGTTGCAGCGAGGCAGTTTGTGCAGTTATTTAGAAGTAAATAAAGAAAACCAATAACCAGATAGTGATTTCCTTTGGACAATAAAAAAGAATTTGTTCTTCAGTTTGCATTTATACGTTTCATATTCAAAGCATAACATCAAAAAGTAATCTGATAGATATTATTTCGTAAAAAAAAAATAAATTAGTGAATTCTACTACTATCTTTTGGCTGTTGCTTATTAGAAATTAGAAATTCTATTACTATCTGTTGGCTGTTGCTTAATAATAGTTGTGCAGTGTCTCGTGGCGAAGGGGGTGTCCAGGAATAGCTCCTCTTCATATGATGAAGCTATCCCTGGGGCGAAGGGCCCACTAGAGGTAAGAGGTAATTAATATAGTTATAATTAGTATATTTTTAACTAAGTTTAGTTCATAAGCATTGAACGAGTTTAATGTAGTGTATTTTTTTAATTTTTTAATGAAAGGGTAAGAGACTAATATTTTTGAAATATTCATAAAAACGAGAAAATAATAATTATATGTCATGTTTTCAATTATGTTTGTAATTTTATTGTAAATATTTTAATATATATATATGTCATGTTATGTTTTTTTCTAAATAATTATCTTTGTATATTTTATGAGTAGATAATTATGAAATGTTCATATGATTATGCTACTGCGTAATTATATATTTAAATGTGTTGTTTTGTTTGTTCATGTTTTCATTTTACTTTTTCATTTTGTATATACTATATATCAATGTTTTTGTTACTAACTTGTTTGTTAGCTTTAATAATTATTACCAATATAGTTTTGTATGTATATTAACAGTGAATTTTGTAAAGTAAGTAATTAAGCTGGAAAAACAGGGTAGTCTATGATAAACTTTCTGTTGGAAAGGAAAACAAACACTCTATGTTAAAGGTAAATACAAAATATTTATTGTACTTATAAAGATGTAAACAATATCTGAAGAAGATATTGTACTTTGATTTATAACTTGTTAATGTAGCGTTGTTGCTATATATGCACACAGGAGGGCTATTTTTTCAATCTCTAGTAAAGTAGAAATAAGAACATGAATACATAAATTCATCAGAATAAATCTAGTCATCAAAGTACTCATATAACAACTTGACGTAAACGTTTCAACGACCAAATTTTGTCATTCACAGTACATGTTTCTTAACTACATCACACTCCTTGTGGAACTACATTTTCTCATCTGCTGTAGAAATAAATGTTAATAAATTTTGAATTACTGCCTTTAAATTACCTTGTCAGGTAAAAGATGCCTGTGAGCTATCTTGTTAATACCGCTTTACGTGATGGGAATTGGTATGGATTTCTTACTGAATCGTGTTGATTCACGGGTGGTTTACCTCTTAAATCTGTTTTGCTTATCCATTTTACCAATTCCAAATTTCTTCTCAGTTCAACGGAATCCTGCAACTTATATAACAATCCTAAGCACATTTGTAAATTCATTTAATTTGCTATGAAGAACCGGTACGAATATTCCACTGAATCATTTTGACGAAACTTTTAAACTCTGCATTGTTTTCAACTTTACCGATACTCAAGTAAAAATTGTGGCAATGCCGACCAAGATACATATCTGTGCTCCAAACTTAATACACTTAACAAAATTATAAATCTTCGAACAACACTTTATTTTTCACTTGCTAAACATTGTTCTAATGCTGCTAACTCAAGATAGCACACTTTGATATATCACACAGGAGCAATCCTGTGCTATTTCTACATAGCTACAGTTGTAATTAAGGTATTCATCATATCTTTGCAAGAGTTTATGCCCTCCGCAAAGTAGATGCTTTTTTTTTTCTTTTTACTTAGTTATGGTCGCTATAAGCCTTTGTTAGCTTCGGGGTGCACTTTCATCTCTATAATTTTGAACTGCACACATGTCTTTTCTCTCGTAACAATTTTGTCCAGGAAACCCTTCCCTTTTTCTTCGTAGCGTTCCGAAAATTTCAAGGCCGAGTCAGCAGACATTTCAGAAATGTGAATTTACGTCTTAATCGATTTCCGCCCGTGACTGCCTTTGCCATTCACCTTGGTACGTCCCTTTTAAAACTTTATGTGCCTTCGTACACATAACTATCATTCATAAAGTTCTCGCTGTAGAGCTAATTCATTCGATGACAAATTGTGGCTGAAGTCTAGAGAAAGCGATTTACAGCATTAGATTACACTTGGTAAGCACTACGATTACATTTGATATGTTTCTACGCTTGATACTCGAAAACTATTAACATGGAGATTGAAAAAATAGACATCTATATTTATAGTATGTGTAGGTAGCATGGGCGGAGCTATGGGGGGCATTGCCGCCACAAATTTTTGACAAAAAGTAAAAATGCCACTTATAAGACCCTTCAATTCTCATTTGTATTTACCGTGCCCCCAGCAAAAACGGTCTGGTCCCCAGCATACAATTCCTAACTCCGCCCATGGTAGGTAGGTAGGCTGATATAAAGGTAATAAATCGTAAGAATCGTTCATTAGGACTAAAATAAGACATACCGTATATATAGTGTGTAAGTGTGTTGGTAAATAGCTAGATATAGAGGCAATCTTAAATTTTAAGAGTCATTCACTCGGGCTAAAATAGGATGTAGTCTTGAAATATATATATACAATATGTGTGTGTAGAGGTAGGTAGGTAGATAAATGTAGAGGTTACCATAAAAATCATTAGACTAAAATAGGAAATAATGTTGAAATATATAGAGACGCATAACTCTTGTAAATGAAAAGGTATCCAGTAATATTACAACGGATATAAAAGTATGTTAATGTAAAATTGATTTATTTGATATAATGTTGTTTGGCAAACTTTTAAAATTAGTATTAAAAAAGTAGTCTTGTCAATGAATGAACTAGATTTTCCATTTTTCCTTCATAGGGTTGTAGAATTAGAAGAAATCGCAATTAATTCCAGGTATATGCTATTTCTCCTTTCGATGTAGTAAAAGAGTATTTTTTTTTAAACAATCTTAAATGGGTTAAATTATGTAAGATGTGGGTTGATCAAGAATGCTAAGAAGTTAGGGTGTGCGTGTGTGTTTTTAAGTAAGATTAGATGGTAAATAAGTAGTTACTTTATCGCTTTCTACAAAAAATTATATTCTCCCTCCCTCTCTTTTTTTATTGAAGAATAACACAATAAGCTTGTTTAACTAAATTTTCATTTCATTTCAGCAAACTGGTAATTTAGAGGTAATTTTGTTGTTCAAATTTCATATATATTGCATATCAGTAAATAAGGTTACATGTGTTATTTTAATAAAAGATAAATTTTACAAGTTGTCGATTACCTTTCTTCAAATATGTTTATAATTCGTTGGTTTCCAATATTGATAAGGTCATTATGGGTATTAGTATATTTATAAGGTTGTAATAATAGTAATTTTTCATGTAGAATGTTTTCAACATCATAAGTAATAATCTGGTTCTATTCACATTGCTTAAATTATCTAAGTAATATGATAATATAATGTTCCTATATGTTACTTTTAAAAGAATTTAGTTTAGTAAATTTTGTCACTTGTCAATCCATTGTATTGGTTTTATACAATGCTCTTTTGTTGTCAAATGGAAACCTATTCTCTGGCTTCTATCTGTGGTGTATTAGTTAACAACATCGTTAATTGCCTACATATATAATTATTAAAGTCAAATGTGTTTTGTATATCTTCAGTCTAGTCTTTTGGGGTTTGCCCAGTTTGCATAAGGTGTTTGTCGCCGCATGTTGAGAGTCCGTCTATGTTCGTCATTATATATTCTGTTTATTTGTTCAGTAAAACTTTCAGTTTTGACATATTATGTATTATAGGTCTCATTTTGTTTCGTTTTTGTCTTCAAATAATCTTGCTTTACTCTTGGCTATTTAAATAATTAATCTTTTTTCGCTAAGACTAATTTTTCAGTTTGTCCTGGAGTTCTTCATAGGAAGAAGCTATTTAAAAGGTAAAAGGTTATTTATTGATGACTGATATCGTAAGTATTCTGATCTTCTTTAATTTCCTACTAGATTGGTGCACAGTAATGCAGGATCTTGGTTCACAGGTTCCTATACCATCAATATAGTTCTGCCAATATCTGTGGTTGTAGAACTGATAAAATCTCATAACGCATTCTTGATTTGGTTATTGAAGACGTGTTCGTGCAAGAAGCAGTCCAAGTGTAGAAAAAGGTGATAGTGGGCGAGAGGTCTGACGAATATGTTGGACGATAGGTTGAGTTTCGTATCCTAATAAGTGTTCGGCACTATTATTACTAACATGATTGAGCCTTTTATGTTCAACAATGCTGGCCATAGGCGTTGAACATTTGATGCATTTGGTCAATTTCCTGATAATTTTCAATCTTGATGGATTCGCGCGAATTGAGTGGTTCACTCCATCTAAAGATCACTACATAATTGCCATGATCTTCGGGTATAACTGTTGTATTAGAAAGTGTTTAGAAGCAGAAGCACAATCTAGCTTTCGCGCGAAATGTCATACAAGATCTACAACGCGTTCTAAAACCGAATGTGTTTTATTGTGCAGGAGCAGCGTTTACCATCATAATCATAGATTCAGTGGTAGAGCGTTCACCTCTGGTGCAAGGGGTCCCTGGTTCGATCCCAGCTCACGCCAAATGAACTTTGTGGTGGACAAATACCGCATGCGTGGTTTTTTTCAGGATTCTCCTGTTTCCTCCCACTCTTCATTCCACCATTCCATTTATTTCTCATCGTCACTGTCTCCTGAGCCTCGCCGGCATATCCGTAGGACATAAAAATGAAAGATATCATTTCATTCATTTTATTTCATAATCATAGATTCTACCATTACTGCAGGTAGTTTGCCGCAGCCGAGACGCTTCCATTCATCACGTTCTTCAGCTAATCCCTTCGTCTTGATGTATTAATTTTCTTTTTTAATACCGTCCATCAGCTGTAGGCTCTTTCCCTCTTTCTTTTCAACTTCACCTCAGCTTCTGATATAATGCCTTCTCAGCGAATGTCCCAAGTAGTTTATCTTCCTCTAAATTGTACTTTTCTCGTCCACTATTTCTAACACTTTCTTATTGATTTCCCGTTCAACCTTGGTAAATTTCTCTACTCTTCTTCACAGCTGTATTTAGAAAGCCTCCAATCTTCCTTTTTTTCTTAATTAAAAGTACCAATTTGTTCGATTCTTTGTACATTCTTGTGCTACGAATGTGTCCATCTTTTACTCATTTCATAATTTCTCGAATACCGTGCGACGGAAATCCCGTACAACTTCTCGCATCGTTGTCCCCGAGTCTGGATGTCCTTTAATTTGCAATCAGCATTAAACCAATGTTCGGGATTTATTTTATCTTCAGGCTTAAATACCGATGACAGAGCTGGCATGCTGCCCAGTTATTTATGCACGCCACAGTGAAATTTAAATTTGTGGAGGTAGATTCGACAGAAATGGTTTCAATACATCAAAACAGAAACATAATCCATACTTTCTACGAAGTATATAGCTAAAATAAGTAACACATAAGCTGTTGAACGATATATAACACTTTATATATAGATAACACCACTATGATCACAGTCATGTTTTAAATTGAGGTACCCCAAATCCTGCATTACTTGTGCAACAACTCACTACTTATCAAATAGTTATGAAGGTACTATAGTTAAAAGATTGTACTAAAACTAGTAGTTTAGCAAATATTCTAACCAAACGTCTTCTTAAGCGTCATTTTGCTAGAATCTTTCTGTTATTCTTGTTTCATGTTTGTGTTTTGTGGCTTTTCCAGGAACGAAAAAGAAGGAAGATATCAACATAGCATTTATCTAGTATATAAGGGAAAGAAGAGACATGTTTAACCTGGTAATAGATTAAGTTTAATAATAATTATAATAATAAATATCGATTACCTAGATTCTTTGATCGTTTGTGATTCGAGACAAACCTATAACTCACATTTTCTAGTAATTTGAGAGTTAATAAACCGTTGATTTATTGGTTGGTTGGAATTTATCATCCATTTTCAATACAGGGGCTGTATGAGATGTAGACCTATAAGGTGCAATACTAATTTCGGTAAAACAATCAAATTTCAAAGTCCTCCGACCGAGAATCGAACTCGAGGACACGTGTATCAAAGGTGCGCACTCTAGCCACTAGCCAGTGGAGACGGATAATAAATGATTGAGAATTGGTGATTGGTTGCAATGTGTACTTCAAATAATTCTTCTTTCTCTCCTCAGTCATAGGTTGTGAGCAACATGCACATTTTAAAACTTTTCCCTCCCTTGGAAGAGCTGTTTTATACTTTTGATAAGGTCTCTTCTTCGTAACTGCTTCTAGATATTCTATCCTTGGTCTTCCTCTTCCTGTTTTTCTTCTGCCTTTTCCTCTATTAACACGATGATCCAATCGGAGTGCCGAATAAGATGGCCAAGCATGCTGTTTCTTCTTTTTACTATTGTCTTCATGATTTGTCGTCCTTCATCAGCTTCGTTTAGTACGTCTTCATTCCTTTTCCTTTCAGTTCATGATACGCGCAGCATTCTGCGCTAACACCACATTTCAAATGTTTCCACCTGGAATATTTCAGATTTTCTCAATGTCCGTGTCTTTGATCCGTAAAGCGCCACGCTCCATACCAGAGTCTTAATAAATCGTTTCCGGACGTCCAACGACACATTTCTTGATGCTAGTAGTCCTCTTTTCTTATTGAATGCTTGTTTAGCGTGCGCTATTCTGGAACTTACGTCCTTTTCACTTCTTCAGTCCAAGAAATTAGACCTCCTAAATAAGGGAACGTCTTAACGTCTTCAATTTTCTCTCCCCCTAGCCATACATTTACCTCTTCCTTTAAAATAACTAGACACCATAAAAATAAACATTATCATCAAAATAAACAATGATAGGATTTTTTTAAACCTTTATTTGAAGTCGAACTTCCCAAGTAAGGAAAAGAATCTTACAAATATACCGCGATCTCTGTGTATATATTGGAAACCTCTTATATTTCATAATTTTAAATCTAAAATGTTCGCGGCCGTCGTCTTGAGTTTTAAGTTTAGTTGATATTTATTATTATTATTATTATTATTATTATTATTATTATTATTATTATTATTATTATTATTATTATTATTATTATTATTATTATTACATAATATGTAGTATGTAGTACATTATGTCTATAAGGAAAATAGATGTTACAAAAGAATATGATCGGTTGTATGGTACTAGCATTTAGAGCATGAATTAATGAATTATAATTAAGGTTTCCGATCTTGTATCTTATTAATATTTCACTCTTTTAGTATTAATCAATGAAACCAATTCTGTAACAGGAATGAATAGTTAATGTCCTTTAATCTGAATTCATTTTGCAAGATTTAGTCTAGTTATGTGCTACAGAATAGAGAATACATATCAACTGGAAATCGAACATGAAACTATATGCACCAAAAACAACTTAAGAGTCGAAACACAAACAAACAAACACATAAATTATGAATAAAAAATACATATAAATGAAATATAAGTAACATTCTTTTGTGACTTCTATTTCATTTAGTGTTTAGTTAATGTATATTTTATTTTTAAGGAAAACTGCAGAGGTGGCTGCAGTACATTTTTAACTCGCCTAAGCCGGTCCCCAGCCCGGTTGCAAAAGCAGGAGGGAAAATGTACAGCCAACTTCACCTGGAGGAAGATTCAACGGCACCTGGAGTCAAATTTTACGAAGAGGACTGAGACTGTGTAAGTTTAGTCTAAAATCAGTAAAGGTATAAAAAATTAAAATATGCATAATAAAATTGTTTTTAACATTGACTGCGTAGTTATTTTAAATACTCAGCCATGTTTGATCCTTATACTAACATGACAATGTCTACAAAATAGTGTGATAACTGATAATAAGTTGTGTATAAAGAAAACTATGCATTCAAGATAAATGACAATGTTAATGTTTAATATTATTAAAAGTATGTTCATTTTAAATAGCTTTTACCTACAGATTACGTCATGTTTGGTGAGGCTTTCCACTATTGTAACTTACATTAAAAATACTAATCCTTCAGTTAAGAATTGAATCGAACCCAGGATATTGAAATCAACTTCTACTTGTGATACATAGATAGATAGATTTATATGTAAAACTTACTAAAGAATTTCAGTTTTAAATTTTAGCTTTAACCTAAAATTCAGCCATTAAAAAATAATATCGTTATTTTGATGTTACGTTCTAGACTTTCCGTTTGTTTGTCTCTTGAGGCAAGAAAAACAAAATAGCCTATTTGATAAGAAAAGTGGCTCACCTTGTGCCTCTGTGTTTATTACTAAAACGGAATAGTTTCTTTTTCTCAGGGAATATCAGTTCATTTTTATTATTGTATAACCGGTCCTTACTTTTACGAGGGTGGTTCAGCATGCTCCGCCTCTGACTCCCGTCGGAAAACCAAACCACAGTTATTTTTCAACGTAGTCCCTTGCAACATGAACACATGTTTCCAATCATTTTTCAAGTGCTTCAATCCCAGTGGAAAAAAAAAATCTTTTGATTGGTCCAGCAACCATTCATTCACAACATCCGTCACTTCTGAATCACTGGCACAATGTTTTCCACGAAGATTTTTCTTCATGTTCGGAAACACGTGGAAGTCACTAGGGACTAGGTCTGGAGAATAACGGGCATGAGGGACAATTTCGAATTCTGCTGTTTGAATTGCAGCCACCACAACTTGGGAAGTATGGGCAGGAGCATTGTCGCAATGGAACAACACATCATGATCCAATATTCCGCGGCGTTTTTCCTTGATTGCAGTACGTAATTGTTCAATTAGGTTTGCAAAATAAACACTTGTGATTGTCTTTCCTTGTTGGAGATAATCTAGCATTCGCGGGACCCAACGTGCAGAGATCTTTTTCATTAACAAAGGTTTATGTAGAATGGAATGCACACTGCCAGTTGAGATGCCACATGAGTATGGCAGACAGTCACTCACCGTTCTGCTAAAATCATGTCATGCACTTTTGTAATCATTTCTGATGTGGTCACTACCATGCTCATCTTTACAGGCCTACCGACCACATTTAAATTCATGGCACCATTTCTTCACTAGGTCATATGTAGGGCTAGAGTCTCCAAGAGTTCCCACCTTATCTGCATGGATGTTGTTCGGTGTTACATTTTTCTTGAGTAAATATTTTGTCACTGCTCGGACCTTTGATTTCTCCATTTCTTCAAATGTGGCTACACTTCTTACTGATCATCAGCCTGTAACAAAAAGAGAAAATGTTGTAAATTGTTGAAACTTTGTGGATATTAGTCTAAATTATGCTCAATATTATGTATAAAATTACAAGTATCTACTGTCACTAGAAACGGGTCAGGAGCGGAGCATGTTGAACCAACGTCGTACATTTCCTATTGCAAATCTTGTTTTCTTTAATTAATGATTAGTGCAAACTATTCAATGATTTAATTGTGATTTTTGATTATTGTTAGTAATTGTGTATTTCACGTCAATTCTCTATGTTTATAAAAAATACCATTTACATTAACAGCGAACTTCCACAATATGTCTTTAATTTATGTTCAATGTGGATGTTCCTCAATTCATTTTCGGCTGTTGTAAACACTAATTCCACTGGCAGATTTAACATTTCAAAATTTTGTGAATTTTTGGACCAAGGTCATTGAACACCTATTGTGGCTTGTGTAGTTTGTCAACTAGATTTATTCTGAAAGCTAGTTTAAATTTTTGTTGGCATCAAAGTGAAATAATTTTCAATTGACGATTCAACTCCAAGTGAAGGCAATGTATCCAGCTCCAATGTATGAAGTAATGTAAAATATTCTCAGAAAACATCTATTGAGATCCTGTTTAGGTTCCTTGATAAGACTGAATCTTAACGGTGAAGTTGTATAAAATGGAAAGATACCAATATAGGATTCATTACATTCGCCCAAAATATTGTAGATCCCTGAAACCAAAACATCTTTAAAATTATTTTTGTATGTTGATGAGAAACTTTCGACAGTGGTACCAGATTTTATGAGAAATTAATTCCAAAGGCATTGCCTACTTTCTTTAACCTTTCGGAAAAGACTGGCCAGAGAGATAAGGAACGCATGTTTTGTCAACTTTCGTAGTTATTTTTTTCTTTTTTTAATGATATTCCCATGCTGAATTTTTCCATTTTTCTAGCGTGTGTGTGACAAAGCCATTTTTCTTCCTTAAGCAAACAGTGTTTCGATGTTTTTATTGAGTTCTGTTCTTTTGTAGAATACTTGAAGGCTCTCAAAAGAAGATTTTTCCAAATAATCTCTGATGGGGTGGGAATGTGCCGATTCTTTGTGAAAAAAGTCTTAGGCTTTTATTTTTTCGTAGACCGAAGTGAAGAATTTGTTGTGCTTCCTATAAATGTGGATGTCCAGAAAATTAATGCTGTTTTCTGACTTTTCTTCTGTGATGAATTTTATACTATTGCGAATGCTCTTGAATTCTTTCACTAGCTCTGAGAAGGTGTTCTGATCTTTGTAGATGATCAAAAAATTATCAACATACAGTATCTACCAAAAGTCAGCGCTACCCAAAATCAACGGTGAGAGATGTAATCCTGAAATGGAAACGTCACGGTGTCACCAGTGTTCCTAAACGGCCCGGCCGACCCAAGAAATTCACGAACAGGGACCGGAGAGTGCTGAAACGAGTGGTATCCAGCAATCGCCGTCAAACTGAATCTTCCATCTAGCACGAGTTCCACACTGCATCGGGTACATTAGTTTCACTGAGCACTGTCAGGACAGAACTGCATGCACTTGATTTCCATGGTAGAGCAGCTGCCCACAAGTCACACATTACTCCAACGAACAAAGCCAGGAAGTTGGCATGGTGTAAGGCTCATCGATATTGGACCCTAAACCAATGGAAACATGTGTTATGGAGTGATGAATCACGCTACACGTGTTTCATGTCAGATGGTCGGATGTGGGTGTGGCTACATCCCGGGCAACGCTTCTTACCAGACTGCATTGTGTTAACAGTGAAATTTGGTGGTGATGGTGTAATGGTGTGGGGTGCATTTTGTTGGTTCGGCCTAGGCCCGCTTGTTGTTGTGCCTGGTAACACGAAGAGTGCAAATTATTTGGACGTTTTGGACAATTCAGTACTTCCCACATTGTGGAAATTCTTTGGAATGCACTCATGTTACGATCAGGATGATAATGCCCCTTGCCATAAAGCTGCCAATGTTAAGTCGTGGTATTACGGGAACAATGTGAGGGGTCACAAAATTCCAGTGGCCTGCTCAATCGCCATGGAACATCTGTGGGATGAATTGGAGCGTTGTTTAAGATCCAGACCAACTCGTCGAAATTCAACTATAGAAAACGCGCCCAGTCGATAGCCAGTCGGGAGACTTTGAATTTAGCACAAAGAAGTCGTCATAAAGTTTGTGGTCCATTTGGAAGAAGAAAAAGCTAAACGTTGCCATACGTAGTACTTTCCTTTCCCTCGCCCCCTTTTCTCTCTCCCTCTCTTTCCCTCCAGTGTGTGTGTTCAAGCATTCAACTCGAGAGCGTATCTCTGTTTTCCTTTTAACAGAAAGAAGGAAAGAAATAGGATCATTGACAAAAATTTGGCAACAGTTTGGGTTCAGTTTATTGCCCGTCAGTCAGTCAGTTTTCAAGGGAGAGGAAAAACAAACAGGACAGTATGAAAAGAAACCGCACACGAGGGCGGCTTCCCTTTGTGAGCAAGTGGCTGCCTATAGGGTGAGGCTACTATACCGCACTTGGAACCGCCTTGCAGAAGGAGTGGGCTGCCATCTTACCTATACCTATCAGCAACTGATGGAAAGTCTTCTTCGGAGGATACATGCTGTGATCCAGGCCCTACCCAATATTAGGTGAGTCACGATTTGCTTCATTCCGAAAGTTGTGGGGTGACCGGTGACTTTTTGGAAGATAGTGTATGTACCAAAAATATTTCGGGAATTTGTACAGGGTGAGTCAAAAGTCCTTGGGCACCTGCATAAGTTTGAAAATCGACGGGAAAAGTAAAAAGTGATGATGGAAACAGAGGTTTGATGAGGGGCCGCAACTTTTGGAGTGTATGACATTCATGGCTGCCATCTTGAAATCCGCCATTTTGGATTCAAGTCAATTTTTGTAAATGGGAAGGGGGGTATATGACACATCAAATAACACTAGCTTGAGCTCAGGAATTTAGTGGTGTAATTTGTATTTTTTCTATCTTGTACAGCTTAGAAGTTATTAATGTTCAAAGGTGGGAAATTACCTTGATACTGACCCAGTTCTCTCTCTGTTCCAGTGATCTAAAATGGGTCTGACACGTGAACAGAAGATCGAAATCATCCTTATATCAGGGGAACGCAGCTACCGGATGATAGCAGCTGACTACAACAGACGGCACCCAAACAGAGAACCGGTATCGCACAGCACGGTGGCTCACGTGATCACCAAATTCCGGGAGGCGGGCTCTGTTCAAGATAGGGCACGTAGTGAGCGACCAAAGACTGCCACCAATGAGGAAACTGCAACGGCGGTTGTTGCGTCGTTTGTGAAAAGTCCTAAACGAAGTACCCGTCGTGTGTCCCTAGCATGTACAATAAGCCAATCCTCCGTTGTCCGGATATTGCACGCCAATCAGTGGCATCCTTACAAGCTGCACATGGAACATAAACTGAAGAGGATTACCCTGATCGCCGGTTGGAGTTTTGCATGTGGGCTACTGAACAACACGAACTGGATTCTGCGTTTGCCAAGGCATACTGTTCAGCGACGAGGCGTATTTCACTTTGAGCGGGAAGGTTAATCAGCATAATTGTCGGTACTGGTGTGACGCAAATCCGAACTGGGTTGACCCGAGTCGAGAACATAGTCCAGCGAAGGTGATGGTGTGGCGTGGCATATGGGACACCCACATCATTGGGCCATTTTTCATTTACAACACCTTAACTGCACCACAGTATCTGATGCTGCTGCAGAACCTTGTGTTCCCTGTCACACTGAACGCTGACGGCATTTTCCCATCTTATTTACAGCATTTTCCCATCTTATTTACAGCACGATGGAGCCCCTCCACACTATGGACTTGGTGTCCGTGAATGGTTGGATGAACAACTGCCAGGGAAGTGGATTGGTCGCCGTGATCCTGTGGAGGGGCCGCCCAGATCCCCTGACTTAACGCCGCTTGATTTTTATCTATGGGGACATCTGAAGCAGATAGTGTATGCTGAGACATTCCGTGATTTGAGACACCTGGAGGAACGCATCCAACAAGCCTGTGACCAAATTTCAGGAGACATTCTCCTCCGTGTGCAGTCAGAGTGGTTGCGGCGACTACAGTTGTGCATTGCACGGGATGGACAACACGTAGAACATGTGTTGTAGCATTCAGTATCAAGGTAATTTCCCACCTTTGAACATTAATAACTTCTAAACTGTACAGCGGGGGACACTTCTAAATGGTACAGCCATATGGAGATTTACGGCTAAGGTGTACCATTTAGAAGTGTCCCCCGCTGTAGAATATAGAAAAAAACAAATTATACCACTAAATTCCTGAGCCCAAGCTAGTGTTATTTCATGTATCATATACCCCCTTCCCATTTACAAAAATTGACTTGAATCCAAAATGGCGGATTTCAAGATGGCGACCATGAATGACATATACTCCAAAAGTTGCGGGCCCTCATCAAACCTCTGTTCCCACCATCACTTTTTACTTTTCCCGTCGATTTTCAAACTTATGCAGGTGTCCAAGGACTTTTGACTCACCCTGTATTTCTCATTGCTAAGAATTTTCTTTTCGAATTATCCATAACTATATAGTTAAGTAGAGGAGAAAATAGGTTTCCCATCCCAAGATCTTTCTGATTGTGAATATATTCTTCAAATTAGATAATTATTGTCGAGAAGCTTTAAAGGAGTTTTATGACTTCGTAAATGATGAGATCGGATGCCTTGTTTCTCTTAGTTCCCTCTGTGTACAGGATATAGCTAAATTGATCAGTATTGAAGTAAACACAGCTTTGACGTCCAGCGAAGATAGATGTAAATTAACTAGTGATATGATGTCTGGAATGACTTCCATACCATTCTTGATGGAGTACTCAAAAGGTTTGGTGTTAGAAATGAAAAATGTCTAGTGAATTAGCCATTTGCATGACATATAAGAGTAAGAATCTGGTGATAAGTAATAAAAGTGGTGCTGGTGACGTTCCCAGAGAGGAAGAAAATATTCAGTTACAGTATTCAGTTAAGAAAATATTCAGTTAACATGGAGGCACAAGGTGAGTCACTTTTCTTATGAATTCGTGCCCTATAGCTTCTATAAATACGTGGGTCAGTCAGAAAGTTAGTTGCACTCATTCGTAAATATTTTCAGTAAAAGGCTATTTTGATGAAATTGTGTGGTAACACTACAGACACGTAGCTGTATCGTGTGACGTAGCGGCTTTCACGAGGCAAGTGGAAGTGCTCTGATAATCAGTCGTAAACATGTCTGACAGCTGCAAGTGGCGTCCAAATTGGAAATGCGTGCAGTGATACTTTTTTTTTGTGGGCGAAAAGGTGTGGTTGCACTGAAATTTATCAGCATTTAAAAGTCGACGACCAAATAAACTGTTCAAAGGCATTGTGCAAGACCTCATGCAGCACAACAAACGTGCGAACTTCTGACAAAGTTTAGGTGGGAAGTGTGAGATCATCCCCCTTATATCCCAGACCTTTCACCTTGTGACTTCCATGTGTTTGGTCCCATGAAAAACGAACTTTCAAAATTACGATGCATGAATAAATATAGTGGAGATAACGTGAGGTTTCCTGTTAGTTGATGGAGATATTCTGTTAACACACAATTATTATGACTGAGAATTGTGCAGTAGCAGCTGGCATTTAGGTTATTATGACACTAGAAGAGCAATCTCAATATTAAGACCAAAGACCCAGTCTTACGCCTCTTGTATTATTTAATAAAAAATATTCATAAATTCCCTATCAAAAACTTACTAATGATAAACATATTTCGTCTAGATCAGTTACACACAAAATATATAATAACAAAACACGGAACTACTTCAGATATTTGATTAACACTTTAACGCAGAATGAAGGCATCCGCGTGAGAGAAGAAAGAAGAAAGAAAGAAAGAAAGAAAAGAAAAGAAATGTATGCCGAAGAAAAACTTATTCATATTAATGACTCTAAGATAAGAATCAGGCGGTTTCAGAATTATCAAAACACCTAAGTAAATCTAAGCATTCCATAAAATAAACCAACATTTTGCACACAATTTCTTTGTTTGTAAAAAGACGTAAACGTTTATAGAAAAGAAAATACGAATTTAGTTCTTCGTGGCTAAGCGGTTAGCATACGCATCTTTGTCGTAGGAGACCCGGGTTCGATTCCCGACGGGAGCTCATATGGTTTGGATTCCACGTTAATCAGTAGGTCCCGTCTCATATAGCCCCGCTGCTGAACGGGACGTTAAAATCAACTCAAGAAATTAATCAGAATCAAGAACCCTAATTAAATTTAGATAAAGGTAATATAGACAAGCAATGGGATGAATAAAAAGCAATAGACTCGGTATATACAGTAAACTTCCGAGTATCCAACGTAATGGGGTGGAAGGAAAGGCCGGATAACAAAAATGCCGGATAGGGCGGAGTTCTATGAATTAATTTCTTTGCCCCACCAATACCAAAAGACACTGTTATAATACAGTTATGTATTTCCTCACTTCTTATTTGGCTCTGTGCTGGTAGTTTATAAATGTTCATGTACTGCACTGCACGTTTCAAGAATTTATTAGACATAAAGTAAGTTAAAGAATACGTACAGTATTTGTAAACAGTTCACATTTTAATATAAATTCTGTAATGCAAAACTTAAATGCAGGAAACATAAACAAAACATTAACGTAAATCGTAGGTCTAATTCTTATGAAAATTGGCTCAAACTGATTTTACAGTATATAGATGTGAAAAGGCAGCCCTAAGATAAGAGTCAAAACCTACAGTTTTTAGTTTTTGAAAAAGTCCTAAAAATACATTAAGCATACTTCAAGAACAATTTACGAATACAGAACTGTACTGTACGAATACAGTTATAATCAGGTACAGCGGCAAACATACTATATTGAGGTCCGTTACATACTGACGAAAGAATGAACAAGGAGCAGAACCCTGCACTTTTCCTGTCACAACTTGTATTTTGCACACGACATGTAGAAGGATTGTAGCAGACGCCCACTTCCAATGTCTTTGCAATGTTGCCAATGCTACCAACACCTTGCCTTCCTCATTTAATTACAATAAAAGAAAACTAGGACGTAAGCCGGACACTCAGGAGTCTAGTGTAATACATATATATGCAGTATAGAATACAAGTGGGAAACAAAGCTTATTATGCAAGTCTCTGTCTCCGGAGAAGTAAATTAGTTTCTGAAATAGCCAAAGTACTGATTTATAAAACACTCGTGACCTATGGGGCAGAGATATGGGTTTTGACGAGGAAAGACGAAATGAGCTTGAGAACATTCTAGAGGAAGGTGCTAAGGAAAATATATAGATCTGTAAGGCAAGATGAAATCTGGTGCTTAAGATGGAATCAGGAGTTTGATATATTAATAAAAAGAGAGGATATTGTAAGCCGTATAAAGATTCAGCGAATTGAGTGACTGGGTAATCTGCAATGACGTACGTCAATAGCCAAAAGAATATATATAAAGGAAGGAAGAAAAGAGAAAGACATAAACTGAATTGGTTCGATGATATAATTGTAACCATTTCAATTCATGTTCGAGGTCTCTGTTTGGGTGGACATTTATTTGTAACCACTCCGTGTAATCCGGTCGCTGTTCGTGGTTCGCGGTCCTACCAATAAGTATTTTCCTGATACCTGAACTTACCTGGATAGGACAATGAAGGACCTCTCCAAGAAGGGTTACAAAATTTTTTCCAAATCGCTCGTCGGTCTCAATGATGAGACGAGCATTAGGCGCCGAGAGGTTCGGGTGTCTCGTCTCGAAAACCTCACGGACGATCAGACGGTCATCCAGACCATAACGCACACAAACATCACTCATACAAACAACGAAAACACACTGGATTAAATAACACTATACTTATTTATTAGGATACTATTAAAAAATAGCGAAGAGGAATGAACACAACACTGAACACAGAATATGTATAATAATTTTCATCACTAAAATCACACTTTGCCTTTTTAATGCAATGTAGCCCTTTATATATATATGAGATTATAATTCAGATTTCACTGCAAATGCTTCTCTCACACCATTGACGCACTTGGGGGATTAGCACTGGGGGAAAAGTTGCCTGGATAATCCCACGAGAAATCCAGTTGCTGCGCCAAACAATCCTGAAGCGTAAAGATGAGTCTTCAGCAAATTAAAAAAAGGAAAGTAGAATGCTGATGTTGGAGGGCGCGTCTATAACTTTTTAGCGCACAAGGTTTAAGAACCTGGGACTTTACTAGTTAGGGGCTAGCCGTAAGAAAACGTCCTTCGTCGGCTAATGGCTTGTGCCCCTTAACACAAAATCATACTTGATTCCCGACGCAATGGGCGTGGTAGCTGCGCGCAATACCGGAGTCAAACTCCCTGAGCACCAAAGCTCAAGGTACGAGTTGCAATGGTCGACTGAAGAGTGTTGGCAGTTTATTCCAAAAACCACTCAGTTAAATCACTTGTGTGCACATGCAAACAGAATACGGAAAATAATTTATGTTAATTTTAGTCAACTGCCCACAATGTACGAGACACTACGATAACTCGGGCGTGAGAAAGTACAGATAAGGAACTGCAAAACCAACGTGACTGGCGTCACTTTGGTCACTTGAGCATCTGGTCAGCCAGTATTTCTCTAAACTATCGCAATATTTCCATAAGCGATTAAAGAAAGGACTTAATTCAGTTCCAAATAACTGCAGAATATATACTGTGCATAATAACAAGTCAGGGAGAAACACTGAAATGGTTCGTCACTAACTGAAATTTTCTCACCAAAAGCAATGTTTTAAATGTATATATGAAAAAGCAATGAAAGACTTCTTTGTTCAGTTGTGTGGGAAAGAAGCAATTCCCACCGAAGAAAGAACTTATATGCGTCGCAGAATAAAGTATAAATCGAAAATAATAATCACTGTCTTTACGAAATATACAGAGTGTCCACAAAAAATACTTCTATAACCTGGTATCGGTTATATAATGGACTTGAAGATCATGAAAGTAAAAGAAAGGAAAGAGAGAAACAGCAATAGAAAAATAGAGGCATATCACTGAGGATGCCAGTGCCTACACTGGGCCACCGGGCTGTATGTCAGGCAATATGTAAATTAGGCAATTAATTGCCTAATGGAACTACATGATGAATCACAGCAAAGTATAAACTCTTATACCTACTGTTATTGCACCGATATTTGATTTGAGTCAGTACACTTGACAAAACATTCATTTAGTCGACGTTTATAGATATAGAAACACTATTATTGCAAAAAATGATGACGGACACTATATACTCATCATAAATTGTTCTGTGTTCAATTTTCCAATTTTCAGAAAAGGTATAAAAGGCATACTAATCTACTCAGTTTGACCTTAAGTGCTGAAGTTATCCTTTTTTCGTAACACAATAACCAAAACATGAATTAAGAAGCGGTTCAAGATGTACTCCAGAGAATAGGACTATAAGAATATGCGAAGAATGAGTTTGTGAAATACAATCCTAAAATAATACTCCTTGACGCCCCATACAGGTAATAATTTTATAAGTGTCAAATCTGAAACTCTATCGACTTTTGAGGTAGACGTCTACTTCTGTAACTATTACTAAATTCCACTTGCTTTTAATGGAACATTTGCTTTTAGCTAATATTAAATGAGGCACCAGATACAGTACGAAAATTAAAAGTGAGCTGAAGATACCATAACAAGAGGAAAGAAACACTGGACATTTAGTAAACCCACCTCTCATACTAAGAAATAAAACAGGGTTTGCTCAGCTCAGTAAGAGAATTACTTCTCTTATCTTTCAGAAATAAAAATATATATGTATATATATATATTTTTATTGAGCTGTTGTTCTTATACAGGGTGCGGCACGTAAAATCAGGCCGTCGTAATATGGTATATTGCATTTTTGACTATAATTAAATTATTTTCAGTTTTCTACCAAGAGATGGCGTGTCGAACCTTGGACAAGACACTTGACCTGCAGGTGCACATGTAAAGCAGCTGCAGCCGCAGCCAGTGAAGTGTGTCCAAACAAGTTGAAAAGTAAGCCTCGTTGTGTGAAGTCGGGTGAGTGTGTGATAATGCCGTACTTAATGACCGAGCGTGTTGTCATTATTGATGCGTTCATTCGTACTGGATCTTCTGCGAAAACAAAGAATTTGTTTCAGGAGAAATTTCCAGAACTGTCCGTGCCAGCAAAAAGCACCATACAAGACTTGATTGAAAAATTGCGGCGTACAGGATTTGTTCAAATTACTCCCAGGAGCAGACCACATCTACTAAATACCGAGGATACTTTCAGGGTGGAGAACACTTTCAGTGCCTACTGTGAAGGTGAGTAATCATATTCAAAATATTACATTTCATTTTATGTGTTGAATTTGTTTAATCATTGATTACGTTCATCTTCTGATGTGTTACGTGCCGCACGCACCCTGTTAAACCATTCTGATACTGTAGGCACATAGTTTCATCTCTTGCCACTTCTCCATGTCGAGTCTCAATGTTCCAGAGGCAAATCGACATCATTCTTTTGCAGAAACTAAACATTGAGTGAACTGATTGATTTCATTTGATTTTAAGTTTAACGTCCGTTTCAGCAGCAAGGCTATATGAGACGGAACCTACTGATTAACGTGGAATCCGAACCGCATAAGCTCCGCTGGGAATCGAAGCCGGGTCATCCACACCAAAGGCGCGTACATTAACCGCGTAGCCACGAAGGAGCTCATGTGTAAATTGATACTAGGATGAGAGTAGAGATACATTGTCGAACGGATTCTTCAGCTTGATTTGATATGTTTCGAAGACGAATGGTAAGCTGCAAGACATATTTCTGAGGTGCTTGGTGAGATGCAGTGAATATTAAAATGAACGATGGCACAATTTCAATAATTTCGCGATATTCAGTGCTAGTTTGCATTATACTAGAAACTGCTACTGCACATGCTACGGGAGCTATGATCACTTGTCTTAGGATAAATGATGCTGTTAAACTGTTAATAAAAATATAGTGAGATGAATTGGCAGGAGGAATGAAGTGTGGAGTATGAATGCTTCTTAGAGGTCAAAAAATGTTTTATCTGTAAAACTAAGTGTTCTCAAGTAAATGGTCCTTCTTCAAATTATAGAAACAAAACGGCTCTTCATTTCGGTATATACACGATCTGCAAAGTAGCTCAGTTAAAGGGCAGTGTTTACCAACAAACCCTTTAAATTTTTAGTGTCTTGCCTTATTACCGTATTTACGCGGTTCTAAAATACTTTTTTTTTTTTTTTTTTTTGCCTTCAAAATCAAGGTGCGTATTAGATTTGAGTTATGCAGACTTAGGCTAGGTTAGATGGAGTTTTGCGAAAAAATGCAAATCCCGTTAGTCACGATTCTGTAAATAATGTGTATTTTGTGTGAATTTGGCCATCAAAAGTGGATAAATTGGGAAAACATGGTGATGCCGATGAGGAAACAGATGCGTAACGTGTCAGTGTTGTTATTGCGAGTGTGAGTGCAAAACAGGAGAAAAGAAACAAGTTTAAATAATTCCTGAATAATTTAATATTTGATTGTGTGTGTGTGTGTATGTATGTATATATTGGTATAATATCCCAATATGATATACATATTGGTATTATATGATACCGATAATGGTTGCTATAAAACTGACGCAAGCAAATGTTGTACCGTAATTACATTAGGAAAAAGAAGTATCAGCAGATGCACATGAATATACCGTAAATTCCAGTAGTAAGTTTGATGTTTCTTTATTTTCCCACAACATTATTTGTTTTCCCATGTTTATTAATCTTTTTTTTTATTATTATTATTCTTTAAAATCAATGCAGTGTAGGTTTTCATTTTCGCCAAGGGTGCATCTTGCATTCGAGGACTTTTATTTTTAATTTTTCGTTAAAAAATTGGGGCTGCGTCTTATATTTGAGGGCGTCTTAGATTCGCGAAAATACGGACCGTACTTATTTTCTGGAGTGAATCGAAATCAGATCAAAGACTAGCATATGCTCAAATAATAATCGTATATACTGTGGGTATGATAGCTGCTGGGTTCAACTGCCTCGGATACGAACCCGAGCAGTGGTTCGAATCCTACTTTAAACAGTAAATAATATCTCATATAGCCTCTATGTTCCAAAGAGACATTTAACTCCAATCAACCAAGCAATAATAATAATAATAATAATAATAATAATAATAATAATAATAATAATAATAATAATAATAATAATAATAATAATTAATAATAATAATAATAATAATAATAATAATAATAATAATAATAATAATAATAATAATAATAATAATAATAATAATAATAATAATAATAATAATAATAATGCAAGTCACATTAAACTATATCTCAGGATAATAATTGAGTAATAAATGGGCTCTTTTATTAATTTTATTTTTTAATTTACTATTAACTGTACTGTTTCGGTGTTCCCTAGCACCTTCCTCAGCAGTCTGTGCATCTCACGTGTAATTCAGCTTATTTCTTCTAATGTTATCTTGCACTATTTCGTATGACGACAGACTGTAGGCAGGTTATTCGAAATTTTCTAACGGAAAAAAGGCATCAACAACATCAGCCAAAATTAAGAAAATTGGAATTTCAGAATTTAAAAGATTGGCTGATCATAAAATCAGATAAAGAAGTTACATATACTGATTTAGACAAATAGGATTACACAAAAATTAAGAACTAAAATTAACAACAACTACATCATTTTAGTTCCAATTTACTGAATGAAGTTTCACAGAAAATCAATAACTTATTGGATGAATCGTAGGTGATAGATGAAAAACTAGCTAAGAGTCTAAAATCTCATCCCCCAATTCTGCTACTAATCTTTGGTTTACCTAAAGTGCATAAAGAAGGTACCCCTTTTATGATTCATAGTTCCTGATAGGAACTTTATAACTTCCATTTATAGAAAAGCGAAGTGGTTATCCAATTATAGTCCTATTTTTAAACACGGAAGAAATCAAATATATCATAAATAACAGTGTTGATATTAAAACAGAAAGTTGCTCATTAGTCAATGTCAGTGGTTGAAAATGAACGACGTTGGACGTCGTGCACGTGTATAATTCCACTCCGGTCAATCTTGCTATCGAATGAACTCAGAAAAGGCTCTAAATCATTGCAATTCAACGATTTAGGAATAATCAAAATTGTAACGTTTTGGAGCCTTGCCTTACCACCAGCAATAACTTTATAAAAAAAGTCCAAGTCAACTGTAATTTAGTATATGTATAGCGCTATGGAGGATATGCAGATGATCGGAGATTCAAAGATCAGGAACAACACGAATGATCACCAGGGAGTAATAATATCAGCAGTAAGGAATTCAGCCCTGGTTGTATTAATCGGTTGTCAAGCATGACAGAGTGAGTGAGCACAGTGCAGGAAGGTCAAGAAACATATCAACCTCGTCGCCGCATTAGACAGCATTACCAGCATTTGACAGCATTCGAAAGGGGCCGCATCGTGAGGTTCCACTAGGTCGGCAGGGCGTTTCGTGCAATTGAAACACATGTGGAACATTCTATTGTCACTGTGGCCCGATGTTGGAGCTAGGGACGCAACAACACATGACGTGAAGCTTCCAATTGACCACGACAGATCACAACACGGGAGGATCGTCGCATTATCTGTGAAGCATTACGTAACCCTGTCACGCCTGCCATGCAAACAAAATAATGGGCTCTGTAGAACACCTTTTGTCTTCTGCGTAGTTTTCCAATAACACCAGTGCATAAATAACAGCGTGTAAAGTGGTGTTGTGCTAGGGTAGCATGGAATCCTCATGAATGATAGGATCGTGTTGACTGATGAATCTCGATTCTGCAACAAAATTTTCGCATAAAGTTCTCGGTAAGTTTTGACAAGTTGTGGTCTGTACACTTTTTTTTTTTTTTTTTGATAAATAGACTCATTCACGAATATATCAAACAAATTGGGGATGTTCGGAATACTATATTAGAATGACAAAAAGAAACGTAGAAACTGAGTTAAAGAACTCATTAGAGACGCATGAAATTAAGATACTGTTGTGATAGGTAGCTCGAAACGTCCGTATTTAGACACAATATTGGATAGTTTAAATTGTTACGTAGATCGTCATCTTACATCGACAGAAATGTGTATGAATCACTTTTCATCAGAACAAGGAACTGAAGTTCGAATATAGACAATGGAAACTTTCAGTGAGGTTTCAATATAAAAGTATAAATGTTTATTATTCAAATGAAGTTTAATATTCACATACAGGTGAAGTGAAAGACAGAATTATCTATATTAGGCATTTCGTAAGCCAAACACCTTTTGTTGTAAATTTTATTGTAGTTTCAGTCGGGACCTTTTGTTGTAAATTTTATCCCTCAGTTCGGTGGTTCCTATCATGTTTTTCTACAGGCTGATTTTTTTAAAACTGACGGATTTCATATGGGTTTAAAATTTCTAATTGAAGTCCGATTTTCATGTGGTTTGTGGCAAATTATCAAGGATGAATGGAAGATTTCTGGGACTGGTTTAAATTCACCCGGGGTAATATCGCCCATGTATCAAGAAAAACAGCAAATATTCGCCAACCTTACAATGGAATGTGGTTTTGGATTTTTAAAGCGAAATTGCAGAATACAAATTAAGTGTTAGTGAGAATACAAAGTAAATGTTAGTGGTAATACCCATAAATCACATGTTGAGTAGCTACAGTCGGTTTTTTGCGACAAACGACGAAGAGATTTCTTGGGCGACCTAACGAGTCGATAGCTGACATCTTCCACAACACCCACCTGCGGAGTCCGATGCTTCCCTGTCTCACTCCGAAGCGATTCTGTTTCTTCCAATTTATTCACTAGTGATCATATTATGTTCCTCTTTGGGGCAGATCGTGAGACAAATTTGTTTCTAAATGCCCTTTGCGTAGCAACAACAGATTCCGTTCTCCAAAACCTTTTAACGATAAACTCATGTTGCTCCAAAGAGTACACTATTCTTTCTTTGTCCTAATCATACTCACACAGTAGCACAGAATTGTACAGCACAATTCTCAATACAACGACCCAGCTTCTTGTTTCTTATTGACCTTGGCGATGTTGCCATCTAACGAATAAAACTCAAATCTCTACACCGCAACGCACCTCATTCAAATTGTAAGGTACAGTGGCGAATATTTGTTGTTTTTCTTGAAGCGTGGCCGATAATACCCCGGATATATTTAAACCAGTAAACATAGTTCCATAAATCTCCCATCCATCTTTGATCAGTTGTCACAAACTGCATGAAAATGGGACTTCAGATAGAAATTCTAGACCCAAATAAAATCCGTAAGTTTTTTTTTAAAAAAAATCACCCTGTAGAAAAACGTGATAGAAACCAGCGAACTGAAGGATAAAATTTACGACTGAAATGTGTTGACTGTACTGTTTCAGCGTACCATGAGACCTTTCTCAGTAGATCTCTGCCACTAACGTACACTTTTCTCACTTGTTATAATTTTACTTAGCAATATTTCGTGTGCACGGTACAAAAATCACCCTTTATTTTTGTAATAAATTATTTAGAAAATTTTGGATAATCTAATATTTATTTTATAGAAGATATACAACAGAATATACTATATGCAAGCCATTTATATACGTCAATCGCTCCAACCCAATAATAGAGAGGAAAGAAAAGGAATTATGAAAATAGAATATGTTATGCGCGGTAATTGCACCACGTTGAAGGAATTTTATCATTGCTGAAAAGTAAAAGAATTTTGAAATTCAACATTTGATAAAGAGTTTCAAGAAATTCTTTGATTCAGTCATATGAATATATCGCATTTACAGGACACAAAGAATACATGACGTGAACTATGATAGAAATTTTTAGTCTATGTTGCAAGCACTAGCTAAATATGATCCCACAATCTCACAAACGACCAGTTTACCTGAGGATTATATTATACCAGTGCATCCCAGTTCAAAGTCATTCAAAATCAGATCATTTATGGCCTGCTTCAAAACTAGAAGATAGGTTGTACTCAATATTAGTACTAAAACTTTTGCTTAGCTTAACAGCATTCTCTTCTTTGGTGTGAGAGATCCGGATTCGATTCCCGGTGGAAGCTCAAAGGATTCTGATCTTAAAGTAAACTGTATGTTCAACACTCTAAGCAAACAAACAAACAAATAAAAAAACTTGTCAAAGAAAGATAAAATAACTATTGTTATTCATTATGAACGTTTCAAAAGAGAAAGAGAAATTTTAAAAATTAGTAGATTTGAGTCAAGAAAAATATACATTTTGGAAATTTATGTAAAAGATTTACACATGTTCTATACCAAGTGTGATTTTATTTAAAATTGCAACTCTAGTGTTATGATAGTTTGAAAAGTTGCATTTGGACGTAAATATATCCTGAGACTAGTGATATAATAAAATTCCAATGATGAATGGTGTGTAGAAATTGAGGAATTAGCTGTATCTGCCCACTGCATGAACATAATTTAATCCCATCATCAACGATCGAGGAAGAAGTGTAAGAGAAATATTAAACAACTTTCCAAGATTTTTGCACATGTTCTTCAGTCATATTATGAAAAACTGTAGTACTCTGTCATCTTTGGCCAATAAAAAAATAAAATATAATTTTGAAATGGCTCAGCTCCTCCAGATTGCCAACAAGCTATTACTTTTACAATCTGGAAGTGTAAGTATGAAGCGAGGTGCCATATATTTTTTCTTGTATTTTTTACATAAATTACAAAGATTAATTAAAAATAAAAATAAACAGAAAACAAAAAGAGATAAAACCTTCCCATTTTCATATTTCCCTTGATATTTTCATAATTTTATTTATTATTTTCGATACTTTCATTTGCTCTCTTGCACTCCTACTCGTCCCACCATCATCCTTCACCAATGTGCATCTACGATAACACTACCACATGATCTTGCATTTCAATATGGCGTCCATCAGGATACCTCTCAGCTATTTATCTGTTCTTTATATCTTTCTTTTCTCCCAACTTCTTCCCCATATGGTGAAGTATTTAGCGAAAGATATCTAATTGAGATTTCAGTGTTGTGATCATGTTTCTGCTATTTTCTGGTAAGTAATTATTTATGCAAAGTGTGACATACCTAGAAGTAGTACTAAATTTATATTACATAAACGGAAGCAGATGCACTAAATTGGTTAATGTTGTGTTGAAGCACCATCCTTTCTCTCCTGCATGAAGTTTAAACTCGCCCAACCTTGGTAGTTCCGAATAGGGTGTCACTCCGTCAACATCTATAACCACACTGTGTCGGAAAATGGATCGTGTGAAAGTGAAACAAACATCATTAACATCGTTTTTTTTTTTTTTTTTGTTTTTTTGTGAAAGCTTAAAAGTTGTCAACTAAAACATTCCAACTGATGATCGGAGCATGTGATGACGTTTGTATGTCCATAGTACAAGTCTTTCAGTAGCATAAACGTTTATCTGAGGGAAAAGAGTCTTCAAGGCAATGATTTTTTAGCCAAACCACGGTCTTCAGTTACTGACACAAACATCAAAAAGTATCGAGGTGATCAAAAATTAACTATGCAATGGCTGAACTAATTGAACTTGGATAGGGAATTTGTTCGGAGAATTATCACAAAAGAATTAAAGATGGGGAAAATCTGTTCCAAGGTTATGCCGAAAAATATCTCGCATGAACAAAGATAGCGCTTCAAGAATTGTGTGGCTATGTTAGAATACATCGAAAAGGAACCAGGCTTGCTGGAATCTGTAATACCTTCGACTAAACATATATAATTTGCCTACAGCCCAGAGACTACACAGTAATCCATGCAGTAGAAATATCCTGCTTTCCCAAGATCGAGGAAAGCACGCATTCAAGCTCAAAACTTCAGGCAATGCTGCTTGTTCTTTGACGAACATGGAATTGTAATAGTTGAGTGCCTCTACTGGATAAATAGTCAATCAGCACTTCAGCGTTCAGATTTTGACCCCCGTCGCAAAAAAGGTGAGGAGGAAGAGGCTTCAACTGTGGAAAAATGAATGAATTCTGCACTAGGACAACGCACCAGCCAATAAAATCCTGTCTGTCTCCAATAAAATTACTCCTCATACTCACTGGATCTCTCAATACATAGCTTTTTCTTCTTTAAGTCTAGGGTCAAGGAACTCGTTTTGCGAAGAGATTGGGTTTCCTTAGGATTCTCCCATTTCCTCCCAGCTTCAACCATTCATTTTTATTAATCATCCGTCTTACTTAGCCTAGAGGGCATAAACATGGGACGTAAAACTAGAAAATTTATTTTATTTTATTTTTAGGAAGAGGCAGATCTCCTAATTAAACTCACAGAAAAAGACTTCTAGTATTGTTTCCAACGGGGCAACAGCATATGCACCTAACCTTTTAATTTGTTCCACGGTCCTCTGAGAGTTCTCAGACCACCAATCGGGGTTGTTATATGTTTCAGTGAATTAGCAGAATGCCCGTTCTTCCCACTGGAAGAAAAAGATGTATTGAAAATATTTGAAAGGTAATACAAACATTTTCTGCTTTTTAAGATACTTGTTGAAGCAAGTTTGATTTTCTCTGAAGTTATGTAAACTCTCACAGAATTGACCCTAATAACATTCTATAACAGAAATAAGGCTAATAGTTTTCTTACAATCCAAATAGATGGATTTATCCAATACATGCAAATTGTTAGGAAAAATCTTTATAAATTCAAAATACGAAAATACGAGGGCTAGAAAGATATAAGTGGTAACATATAAATTGTTCGTGAACCTTGTATTCTACAATCATGAGACTTCTACAGGCCTTCAACGTAATCCTTTGCATCATGTTTCACCCGTTGCCAGATGTGGGAAAGTAGCAGAATACCAACAGCATTGCCTTCTTTGTGGATGTCTGCAAGAAAGCGCTCTATAGCTCGAAATATGGCATCTCTGGTGCGAAAACGCATCCCTCGCAGTGGCTCTTTCATTGTAGGGAACAGATGAAAGTCACGTGGACTCATGTCGGGTGAATAGAGTAGGTGCTCTAGAACCTCCCACCCCCATCATGCAAACACGTTCCTCACAGCAACTGCGTTGTGACAACAGGTGTTTTAGTGTAAAACAACCAGAAACCTGCGGTAGTACATTGCATTTAAGGTCTGGTTCGGAGGAACTGCATGCCGTACTATGACACTATTATCAGCATCACCTTCACATTCCCCGGTTCCTGACACAGCTTCTTGGGTCGGGGAAATGATGGGTGGTGCCATTTATTTGATTGGCGCTTAAGTTCTGGCTCACAAGAGCACACTCATGTTTCATCGAGTGCGATGATCCTGTCCGGAAACACGCCACTTTCCCGCCTGTAACATGCCAAATTACCACCGGCGAGGGCGTATCTATGCCATTTTTGAACATCTGTTAGGTACTGCGGTACCCACTGGGATGCAATTTTTCAGCAACCAAGGACATTGAGCAACATATTCAACACTGTAGTATAGGATGTTTCTACCTCGTTAGCCAATTCCCTTGCAGTCCACCTTCTGTCCATGTACAGCAAAAATTGAATCAATTCAATGACTTGATTGTCGACACCATGTCGATCTTCACCTGGTTCCTATTGCACACTATCACGTCCTGCACGAAACGCTGCAACCCAACGCGCCAGAATCCCATATGGTAGTGCGTCATTACCGCATGCTTCACGTAATCCTGAGTGACATTCCCTGGCGTTTTTTTCACGGGTCACTTCGATCTTTATCGATGGACGTTGTTCTACCTTGGAAAACAGCCATTTTAGAGAGGTGTGATTTGAGAACCTACATTCAACACACTCCACTACTATCACTGCAGCACCTACACTAGCGGTCCCACCCGAGTTGCAAAGCTCCACCCACCCTCTAGATGTGTTGCTAACAGGAGCTCGAACAAAAGTACCTGCGTGGGGATAAAATAGTGTTGCTTCTTTCCAGCCCTCGTAGAATATTATAGAAATTCCCCTTTTTATCGTTTAGAAGAGGAATTTTCGGAAACACTGAAGCACGTGTTCGCTTGCTTTTAACGACGAGTTTATATACCGAACTTCATCTCTCTAGATTAAAGGGTTTGTGAGATGCCATATCCTTGACAAAAAATTTACCTCCTTAGGATATATATTTCACTTAAATTACAAAACTTCATGTCGATCCACATGCTACGTTCAAAAATTCACGTTTTAGGTTTCAAACAGTACAGTCGCGTGTCGTGACAAAAGACATACAATATCAATTTCACTTCTATATATAGTGACAGTGACTTTACAAGCACGCTTAATTATTCATTCTTATTATTCTCTGAAGAAGAACAGTTGCTAAGTGGTACAGCGCTCCAGAGGTAGAGGTCCCTGGGGTTCCTGTTTTGATCCGCAGCCAAATAAGTTTGTGGTGGACAACATCGTGTCCGTGGGATTTCTCGGGGTACTCCCATTTCCTTCCACTAGCTCATTCCACCAATTCTTCCATCATCATTCACTTTCCTTAATCATCCATCTCCGTTAACCCAAAGAACATAATCGTGGGATGTTAAACTGAAAGATTTCTGCACCACCTGACTCAAACTCATTTCATTATAATCCAAAGCACTTCTTCTGCACTGGAATTGTAGACAAGTCCTGTTAGGATATAAATATGAATAAAATCAAACGTTAAATTCAATGGCTTTGATAAATTCTATAGCACCAAAAGCATAGTCCTTTCTCTTTTTTCAATGTATAAGAGTGACATAACGGTAGAGCGTTTACCTCTGGTGTGTGGAGTCCGTGGTTCGATCCCCGGCCAAGTAAGTTTATGGTGGACAACATCGTGTCTCGGGTACTTCCGTTTCCTCTCACATTCTCATTCCACTAATTATTTCGTCATCACTCACTTGCCTTAATCATCCGTCTTCCTTAGCCTTAAAGGCATAATCGTTGGACGTTAAACTAAAATATTTTACTAATTAAAATTTTTTTTAATATCCAGGTTTAGCCGAAATGATTTTTCGGGTTTCAAATTACTTTTTGTTTACAAGTATACGACGTACAAAGACGGGTTATTCATGAAAAGATACGTAGACTCACCAAGTTTCTGGTATATTCTACAAATGTTCAATGCGTGCGTCCTTGGTCACCCGGTACATATCCGAACCGTAATCCAGTTCCTTCATACGATTATTAATATGTTTTCGTTTATGTCCGTCACAGCAGAAGTCCTGTAGTTCATGCAGCGTTGTTGATATTGGGGGTACATAAACTTTGTTCTTAACATAACCCCACGGAAAGAAATTACATGGCGTGAGATCTGGCGACGTGGGTTCCCTTGCAGGGCTGGCCCTAGGCAATTTTCCGCCCCTTGCAATGACATCATTTGCCATCCTCTTTCTCCAGAAAGAACAAATCTTAAAAGGCACGTTTTTAAGTAAGGTACTCCATCATAAACGAAGGGAAGGGGAAGTGCACTCACACTCAGAAAGGCCTAAACACTACAAATACAATCTCATTGTGTCTGTTTTTTTCTAGCCAACAATCTATTATGTTAGTAACATAAAGCAAACACACCAGGAGAGAAAAGACGGTTTATAGAATTCAATATCGAGCTTCAATCTCAATATATCAATTTGCAATTCCAGTGTAACTAGCTCTTTTATCTTTATGTCTTGATTTTAGTTCTACATTTGTTAAAAATTAAAAAAAAAAAAAAAAAAACTTGTTCCCACCTTCAATGATATGGAACTTATTTGTGATAAAGGCAAAACTAGTTTTCGTATCAAAACTGATAACTAACTAAATGGAACAGGTGTTCGCTACTGTTCGAGAATTGTGTTCTTGTATTCGATAACAATCAAGCAATTCATGTTGGGATTTGTCTGACCATTTGCTTTAGCACTGTCCATGTGACCTCAAAAGAATGCGACCCAAACATGATATATGAATGTAGTATTCAAATAGGTCAGCTTAGTAAATTCAACTACCATCATTATTAAGTTTGCTTCCAACAAGTAATATTTATTTTGAAAAATATAGTTACGACAGGTTTTGCTACTCCTCTAAAATTGACGCCACTTGTAAATGCACATGCAGGTATGGTAAAGCCCGGCCCAAGGGCTCTGATTGAACTTGATGAATCATTTAGGCTAACCCTGCATGGTTTCCAAAAGAAATCTACGAAGTTATGGAAAAGAATAACAACGTAAAATTTTCTTACCCAAGGCAAAGCCTTTCTTCCTTCACCTTTCCTTTTTGGAGCTTCAAATACGCGGAGTTTTCTAGACAGTTACGTTCACTTTTCTAGGACGTCATTTGATTACCAGCGCTCTTGTCACCCAATGTGAAGAAATAAAATCGTTTGTTCGTTCATTTTGAGCTTTCTTGAGGTTTCTTCTTTTTGGCGTAGAGCTTTGATCAAGATCGCCAATATCCTTTAATTGAGGCTTTAGTTGTTAATGTTGATAAGTTTCTTGTTGATTTTTAGGATCTGAGGAAGTTTTAGGTTGTTACTTTTATCTTCTATTGAAGGTATATATGTTAATTTATATGATAAAATACGTTAGAATTTCAGTTTCTTAGATCAATCCTTTATTAACACTTGGCACCAACACATATTTGCATACTTCTTGTTTATAAGTTAAACAGATAAAATCAAAGTATCAGTCTATCTTTTATACCAACAATCCCTATTTTAAGTATACATTTTAGATTCATTGCCAACGAAACTCATCATTGTTTCGTTTGCTAATGAAACTTCTCATTGTTTTGTTACATATTATATAACCAGGGCCGTTCCTAGGCAGTTTGCTGCCCCGTGCAATTGCATCATTTTCCGCCCCTCCTTCTTCAGAAAGAACAAACCTTAAAAGTCACAATTTTAGGTATGCTACCTTATCATGAACAAGAAAGGAGGGAAATAGCACTCACACTCAGAAAGGCCTTAACACTACAAATACAATCTCGTTGTATCTGTTTTTTTTTCTTTAAATATTAATCTACTATGTTAGGGATAGATCAAGCAATTATCTGGAGAGGAAATTTGATAATCCTTTTTTTTTTTTATAGAATTCAATATCGAGCTTCAATCTCAATATGCCAGTTTGCAATTCCAGTGCAATTAGCTATTTTATCTTTATTTTGCGATTTTCCTTCTACATTTTTTACTTAAAAAAAACTTGTTTCTACCTTCAATGATAAAGAGCTTGTTTGTGGCAGAGACAGATTAGTTTTCCTATCAAAACTGTGATAACTCATTAAATGGAACAGGTGTTAGCTACTGTTCGAGAATTGAATTCTTGTATTTCACAATAATCAAGCAATTGATGCTGGGATTTGTTTGATCATTTACTTTAACACTGTCCATATGACCTTAAACTAATGTGATATAAACATGAATTTTAGATTGATTATAAAATCCGTGCTAAGTACCAAAATGAAAATGTTGAGTAGAAAGCTCATATTGTACTTGAGAACTGATGGCACATAGGGCGGCGCGCATTCTTCTGACGATTATTTGAAGTACTTCTCCAGTGAATACTAGATAGCCTGATTTTAACTGAGCAGCACATAGTCCACATTTTGACATTAAACCCAACTTTTCCCTTTTTGGCACTTAGTACGGATTTCATTTTTAATCTACATTTATGAATGTAGTATTCGAATAGAGACCAGCTTAATAAATTTAGCTACCATTATCATGAAGTCTGTTTCCAACAAGAAATATTTATTTTAAATAATATACAGGGTGTCCGAGAAGTCCTTCCCTGATTACAGAAATTGATAACTCAGGCTAGAAATAAGATAGAAATATGAAACTGGTGTTGAATTGTTTACAAACTATAAAAGTTTTGGTCACATCAGTACACTTCTACATGAGCACCCTTGGTAGCACGTAGCACATCTAGGCTATATTCAATTTCCATCCACACATTAGCCAACATCACTGGAGGGATCGATGCAACGACTGTGGTTATTCGTTGTGTAAAATGTCATGGATAGAGCTTTTTGGCATCTGTAATTCACGTGAGGCCCTGCGCACCGATTTCTTAGGACTTCTCAGAAAAGACTGCCGCACAGCCTCCACCGTGTCTGCTGAGGTTCTTGGTCGACCAGACCTCGGAAGGTCAGCAACCGACCCTGTGTTCTTGAACTTCTCATACCAGGCTTTAATGCTCTTGACATCAGTTGGAGTCCTTCCAAATGTTGTCTGAAACTGTCTCTGCACCGTGCTTGGTGATCGTGTCTCATGGTACCACAGGACACACTGTGCCTTCTCCTGGTTAGTTGGCATGGCTTCTTGGGCTTCTTACTTACGTACTACAAACCTAAAACAAACAAAATTGAGACTTGGTAAAACAGAACAAACCTAACAGAGACAAAAACTTTTATAGTTTGTAAACAATTCAACACCAGTTTCATATTTCTATCTTATTTCTAGCCTGAGTTATCAATTTCTGTAATCAGGGAAGGACTTCTCGGACACCCTGTACTTATAACAGATTTTGATACCTGAACTTTTAGATTCGGCACATATGGTAGAGCAGGCTCTGCATATAACTGGGGTAATAATATATTACATGGGAATGATAATAGGACTAATATATACTTGAATCTACTTATTGCTAAGCAGTAAACTATAGCAATAAGCAGTAATCATTATGTAATATATACTTAACAACTGAATCAAATATGACTACGAAACAAGGGCGTCATTTGGGGAGAGTAGGGGACAATTTCCTCCGTCTGAATTTGAGAAATATATGCTTTTTAAGAACTTATATATTAAAATAACCTTGAAATTCCTATGTTCGTGGACAATTCTGCCTCTTCCTTAGCAAAATCTGAAATGGTACGCTATTGTTATGAAACAGTAAATTCAAGTCTATAGGAGCAAATTAAATAGCCAACCTGCGAAGGCAGAAGAATTGAGACGAATTTGTCCTTCGTACTTCTAAAATCTGAGCTCTTTCAACTCTTTTAATATTCTCGACTAACATCAATAGTTAGCGTGTTTGATTTATGAATATAAGCTCATAACAATTATAATGAAATACCTAAAGGAAAAATTGAAATTAAATTAATTTTTTTCACTAAATCCGTTAGAACTCAATCAATGACTGATCTGACATCAAGCTTTATTTCTTTTGTTTAGGATGAGTGATATTAAGTCAGGGAATTAGAAATAGTCAAAACAAGAATTTTGCGTTTTGTATCTTCAACAATTTATTTTATATTCACTATACATATATTTAATGGATTTATGCATAATGTATTTTTTTCAGCATTGTTTACATTCAGAATGTTTTCCTTTAAATTTTCAGTTCCTTTAACATAGGGAATGTAAAACCACTCTCATTCTTCTTACATATTTCTGTAATTCCTCAATTTTCTTTAAACTTCTAAGCTTTCTACTCTCCGCTAAAGTCTTGATCACGGAGGATAAAAATAGGAAGAAAAAGAATAGAAACATCAAGGAATAAAAATGGAATGAACTCACCAAAAGGATAGCTGTATTGTATGGAAACACGTGTTAAGTATGTCAGTAATCTTCGGAGGAGGTTGATGCAAACTAAAATATGGCGGAGTCAATTTGTGTGCCTTTCTTTTTACAAGGACGATTCACAGCTGGAAAATTGAACAATATTCACTCCGATTTGAGATTTACTCTAGAGAGAAAGAGAAGGACGACAGCCTTACGTATTTAGATCTTAATATAAGACGGAATAATAATAAATTCATTACTAATGTCCACCACAAGCCCACAGCCCGTACACAGTACATACATTACAAATCTGCACTTTCAGCAGGTACCAAAGCAAACATTTGGAAGAATTTCTTTTTACGTGCGATAAGTCTTACTTCTTTAAAATCAGATTTACAGACAGAGATTGCATACCTGATGAAGCTGAGTAGTTTGATTGGGTGCCCAATTTCATTATTAAATAATTGGTATAATTAGGTTAAAAGGAAATTAAGTTCCGATAAACCTGAAACCGACTTGAAATATAAAAAAAAATGTGTTGGATTGCCTATTTATCCCAGATTGACAACTGCATTAAATAGGATTTATACACAATACGATTTTCGTACAACATTAAAAGCCCCCAAAACCTTAGAAAAATCCAATTTAAGAGTTAGTACACGGATCCAATGAAAAATCGGGTATTTACGAAATAAAATGCAGTTGCCAAGAGAGATACATAGACAAAACGAAAAGAAATCTAAAAGTTCGAATAAACGAGCATATGAGAGATTCAAAAACGGAAAATCCGATCTCAAGTTTATCTAGACGTTTAGAGAAAACACAACACAGGGTAGAAGATTCAAAAATTTTATTTGGAGCTAGAAATAAAGTGAGAGAGACCGGTTTTTGAACATTAGTTTATTCATTTAAAAAACCGAAATTAAATTTAGATAAGCAATAGTTGAATGACGAATGGGAGGCCGTGATTACTAAATTTTCACAGAATTGGAAAGACAATAAAAATAATAACATGAGTTGGTAACCTTCCTACAAGGGACAAGAAAGGCACACAAATTGACTTCGCCATATTTTTGTTTGCATTATCTTTATTTGGTGGTTACTGACGTACTTGACAACGTGTTTCCGTATAACACAGCTCTTTGCTTGGTGAGTCAGTTTCACTTTTATTCTTCGATATTTCTATTCTTTTTCTTCCTATTTTTAACCTCCGTGACCAAGATCCCAGGGGAGAGTCGAAAGCTTGGAAACTTAAAGGAAATTCAGGAATTAAAGGAATATGTAAGTAGAGTGATCCTTTAACATAATTCAAAAGAATAAAAAGTTCACAAAAATTCTGTTAAAGAAACAAAAGTAATTGATAGCTGGGTTTTGAAACATGAGTTTGCAAGTAGAAACACAAAATAAAACCGTATATATAAAATAAATATGGAACTAAGAAATGAACTTGCCCTAAGAGAAACAAAATTAACAAAGTAGATAATTTAATTTTAATCAGTATTTTCATTAGGAATTGGTTCTTCTTCCTCGTCTACGATAACTAAAGGCAAATTGATTAAAAATGACTGGTGTATTTTTTTAAAATGACTAGTGACAATGTATCATAATTCAAGTCTCAATATGTGTACTGTTTACTTGCATCCTGTAATACTGAAAACAGTGTCAAACTGTTTCAACGCGTTGCTGTTGTCTTCGGCGATGTAAATAAATAAATAAATAAAACTTAAACTACTGAACACTTCACGTAATGAAGTTGGCTACAACTCAAACAAAAATCACTGAAACACATCCGACTTATCTGCATATAGATAACACTGAATAGAAACAAGTAGTAGAATTTTGTAACTGTTGTTTCCTTCTTATATGACTATTTTTTGAACAAGTGTAAATTTGATCACACGATCATTTATTTTCTTCAGTACACGGAGTTCAAAATGTAACAATTTCATCTATATATATATAGTGTTCAAGAGCTCGTGCATTCGATTTTATTTATTTATTTATTTATTTTTTTTTTTTTTTGCCATATATGAATATGAATTAGAGATAATTGCATAAGGTGAAATGTTAATATTTTGTTTCCAATCTACACTGACGAAGATGACGGTAGTTCGTTGAAATAGTTTGTTGCTGTTTGCGGCATTATGGGATGCTTATTGGTAATATGTATTGTAACTACTTAAGCATGGGTCCAATATTACTTTGAAGCTATCTGTATCATTTCTTGTGCGCTGTACATCAAACCGGTGTTCAATTTACGTCCGTATGCATATAGTATAATTAATTCTCAGTAAAGTTGACAATGACTTTGCTTCAGGGTCGCAATATTCCACATCTTAGTGTTATATAGTGCGTTCGAAAAGATACCTGTCATGCATTAGTACAATCCAATGTTTCCATTTCATTTCATTTATTTACTTGCTTCATCAGCTTACAAGCACGAAAAATTCCCATGTAAGCATTACAGTTGTCAGAAAGAAAAATACATATAATATTGTCAAGTACCAAAGGTATACATCATGCATCTTTCTAAAATACAAAAGCACATAATACGATATATTAAGTATAAAAACATGACAATTCACATCGTAATTAGGTAACTGTTTGTACCACACCAGGCATATACTCACGAGTAAGTATCTGTCTTTTCAGCACTTTTCAGCGAGTAGATTATATAACGTCTTACCAAGAATGGAAACATTGGTCATATTTTTCAAGTACAGAGGAAGTTTGTTATACAATCTGACACAATTCATGTACACAGTTTTGCTTATATTAGCATATTTTTGATGCATCACAAATATGTCACTACCTTGTCTTGTATTATGACTATGAACATTTTTGTTGAAGCTAAAAAGATGCTTGTTTTTTACAGTAAAAATAATAGATTTATAGATGTATAAGCTGGGGAGTGTGAAACTTTTTGCTTCTGTGGAAACCTTTTTACATGTCGATTTTGTGGGTAATCCAAAAATTATTCTAATCGCTTTGTTTTGCAATCGGAAAGTGCTTAAACTATTTTCAGCAGATCCCCAGTGTACTATGCCGAAGTTAATTAATGAATTAAACTTGGCGTATTAAAAGCTAAGAAGTGCTTCTCTTAACACAGTATCTTGTAGTTTGTATAAGGCAAAACACACGCTACTTAGTTTCTTGTTTAAAGTGGAGATATGAGCAGACCATGAAAGATCGTCACTTATGATGACACCTAAAAGCTTTCTCATGCAAGAATATTGGAGTAAGAAGATATTTTTATTCTAGGTGATATACGAGGTTTTCCTGGAAAATGAAAATGTAAGAGAATCAATTTATCATGATTTATAATTAACCTAGTCTCTGTTAACCACTTTACTAATTTGTCCGTAAAAATGTCAGATTTCCTCTCAACTTCTTCTATTGATTTTCCTGATATCATACTGATGCCATCAACATATAGAATACATTTTGCTGGATACATATATTCTAACAAGTCATTTATATATAGCAGGAAGAGAATAAGACCCAAAATGGAACCTTGAGGAACACCTCTGATTACAGCTGATAAAGACAAACAAGTTTTTTGAAACCGATCTGCAGCTAATTTTGATATTTGTGCTGCTTGTTTTCTACGGGATAAATAAGAGAGAAACAAGTTGTGAGCTACTCCTCTAATACCATAAGCATACAACTTGCTTAAAAGAATAGCATGATCAATTGTATCAAAAGCTTTGGATAAGTCGATGAATAGGCCAACAACATACTTACTGTTTTCTTAAATTCAAGAGCTATATTGGACATGTAATCAAAACAAAGCTGTTTAAATAGTTTTCTTAATTTGGAAGCCATGTTGTGATGGTGGTAATAAGTTACATGACTTCAAAAAATTGCAGAGTCGTGACTTCATCACATAGTCAAAAATTTTTGAAAACGTGAAAAGAATGGAGACTGGGCGATAATTTCTTACATCATGCATACTGCCCTTTTTATGGAGAGGAATTACTTTTTCCACTTTTAACACTGATGCATTCGAACAATACATGCTATTTCCATATGGAAAATGTTCATTTGCACAGCCGAGTAAGGAAATCGAAAACAGGCAAAATTAAAGCATTTCTAAAATTTTGTCGTGCAGCATCGGACCCTATACTTCCTACAGTTAAGATAATAAAACATAGAGCTATGCGTTTCTAAGCCAATGATTCACAGTTATCTCATGTAAAGATATGGACAACGCTCTAAATTGGTAGTTTTCATGAGCCCATCCACTGCAACGATAACATTGTATCCAATCTTCTTGATTCCCCACAAATTATGTAACGCGTATCTTCGTCGTCTTGAGCTGATTCCTGTGGTTCTTCTTGGGATCCATTTCAGTTAGAGCTTATCTACATCACAACTTTTTCGGCATCACCTTATCACCTGATTTGTCTTATATACGTAATCCTATGCTATATGCAATAGTATATATGAAGTCTACAACAAGAACATGGTAACCCACAATTTTACTATTTTAAGAAATTAGAGGTTTTCTGCTGCACAATTCATTTTCAAAGTCGGAAAGCTGATTTTTCCACATAAGACTATACATGAAGGATTAAACCAACAAGGTTAAACAAAGAAGTATGCGTTGCTCTCTATCGGTTGCTGCAAAACGCAGCAATTACAAAATTGGGGGTTACCATGTTCTTGCCCCACATATACTTCTATTTTCATATTTATATTGTCAGTGTAAATAGCAGCAATACAAAATGTCAATATCAATGTTGAAATACTTCTATGCTTTTTTGTACTTCCAATAAAATCAGAAGGTCAGATAGTCGGGGATGAGAGCAGTCTTACGTATCCTTTTGCATTGTTGAGCTCCCTCGTGACTAAGCGGTTAGCGTACGCGCCTTTGGCGTGGGAGACCCGGGTTCGATTCCCGGCGGGAGCTCATGTGATTCGGATTCCACGTTAATCAGTAGGTCCACGTCTCATATAGTCTCGCTGCTGAAAGGGACGCTAAACTAAAATCAACTTTTGTATTGTTTGCTTAATATATGACCAAACATGTCTTGAGGATGTGAACTGTGGCACCTTTTACGTACTGCGAGCAGTGCTGGTTTTAGCAGGTAGGCCGGGTAGGCACGGGCCTACTGTTCTACTGTTGGGAGATTGGAAAGACGTGTTAATTGAAATAATACTTACCAGATCATTGCAATGTAAAATTGTCGTTAAAAGAAGAAAAAGAAGGATATATAATGTGCTTGTTTATATTGTAGTTTTTGATGCTTTTACAGTTATAAAATGTGTTGGCTCTTATATCTAAATTTTATACATATGTTAAAATTTATATCAGTTTATGTGGAATGCAAAATTATATTAAAGTGCATATCTAGTATTAGCTAATTGGTGTTAAATTACTGGCGCTCATTATTTATATATAGGATAAAGTTTAGATGTCGTTAGGCTTAAAAAATAAGCTACTGATATAAGTAAATGAAACTGCATAAGTAATATTTAGAAGGAACAGTTACCCATGAAATTTTCAACATACTAACACCTACCTAAAAATTCGAAAAATATATAACCACTAAAAGATACATTAAATAGTAAATATATTTTCCACTTTTGATATTAATGGTAAATAATTATTTAATAAACAGCATCACCACTACTGTAAAAGTAATTTCCTATTGTCATTAATAAATCAAATGTGCATATGTATCCTTAAGTGATGGAGCGGGCCCACCCAAAATTAAAATCCTAAAGCCGCCCCTGACTACGAGCCTTAGCATGTTGGAGGTAAACTACTGGTAAACTGAATATTTTTTTTTTTTTTTTTTTTTTTTTTTTTTTTTTTTTGTAAAGTGACTTGATACTAGACAGAAGTAAGTTTGTTTTATCTTCGTTTCAGCTACAATGTCAAACGACTTTCTTGCAACTGAGTCAATCAATTTTCCATTTCTCTGCAGGTAGCTTATTATTATTTTTTTTTCAAAATCACATTCATTTTTACTGAAATAGATGTGAATAACACTGTTAATAACAGAACTGTATCTAGTCATTTTTCCGAGAAGAACCAGTAGAATAACATCTAAAATTTATGATAAAACTTAAAGAAATAGCTATTCTTCTCACAGAATGTTACAGTTACTAAAGTAAAATTCTCCTGAAGAAATCCCTCCCAGGACAGAATTTCTCGTCTCGAAAGATTAGGCAGAATGAAATTCCCGTTCTGCCTAAATTAAGATCATTTAGAATATTTTCTACAAAGTGCTGGAGGGCCTTTAGGCGGAACGGGAAGACACCATTAAAAATCTTGCTATTTTGGTTTTTAAAAGTCTTGTTTTTAAGTGCCAATAGAATAAAACAACTTACTTTCGACATGATAAATTTTCAAGCAAAGCATACAACGCAAGATTGAATGGAAATCAACCTTTACACGGCTGTGATCGTCACAACAACGTTTGATCAATCGATTGCCAATGATTTCATCTCGACGTCACACGAAGCATGAGAAAGTCGACGCTAATTTGCTGTGGCTGAGGTAGGAAATTCAATGCAATCGTTCGTTGTATCAACGAATTTTGAAGTTTGTTATTATAATAATAATAATAATAATAATAATAATAATAATAATAATAATAATAATAATAATAATAATAATAATAATAATAATAATAATAATAATAATAATAAAAAAAAGACGATAATAGTATAGGACCTTAATATAAGGTTGCAAAATTCTGAATAAATCACTGATTACCGGAGTGGTGGGACCCTTATCTGTAAATCATCAGATGATGGTAAGGTCAGAACAGCGCCGAGATCGCTGTGCGTTCGGCAGGTATATATTACGGTATGCTTGGATGGTATTCGGAAATATGAGTCAACGATTCGTTTCAAAATTATGGATATAGTACGATCTTTTGAGTTTAACGTCTCTTTCAGCAGCAAAGCTATATGTGATGTGGACCTGCAGGTTAATGTGGGATCCGAACGATGTAAGCTCCTGCCGGGAATCAACCTCGGGTCCCCAGACACATGTATAAGAAATGACTTATAGGAGAAAAGGAGATGCTGAGAGGAAGGTGAAAGGGATGTTTTTTTAATGTTGCAAATGGGCTTCTATGAGAGGAGCATAACTTAACAATGCTCCGCTGATCATTTAAACCTTTCATTTGGTTTCGATTCATAGACGATATCATCCTAATGTGGACATACCGCTAACACTGGAAAAAATTCTATAGTTCTTAACAACAATTTCTAATGAAATTTGTATGGTTCTCCTCCAACCATAGAACAGCTCATTTGGATATGAATGGCACGCTTAACAATGGACGTCTCGAGACTGACGTATACATCAAACCTACAAAACACATCTGGTCTTCCAAGTTCTCACGCTTACATCAAATGTTCGTTAGCCTATGCCTGGGTCATTCCTGGAACGCATCTGTTCCAGTACATCGTCTCTCATGAATGACCTCAACATTCCCTCGTCAGGGATATAGAACAACCAATCCTTTTAATCGTATAAGGAAACAATTCAGTCGAACAAGAAAAAAAAAAAAAAACAAAAAAAACTACTTCCGCACCGAATACCTTTCCAACCTCCATTCCTTACAAAAAATATAGGAAACCTTTCCCACCTCATCTCAACCCGAAAGGCTTCCCCGTCCCGTTCAAATCATTTATAGAAAGCTCCCGAAAGGCCTCCACACCTCAATTCCCCTCCACCAATCACAGAAGGCACAACCCATTGCAATAGCATAATTTAATTACACCTTCTACGTAAGCACCTTAAAAATCGTTTCCACAGACTTTTTGGTGTCCTTTGGAAGGAGATGGGAAGACACATCCTATCCTCCTTCCTATTTCCTCAGTATATCTTGCAGAGACAAGTGAAGGACGGACGACTCACAAAGGGAATAGATTGTTAGAGACGAACATATAAACATAACATTTACTTATACAGATGTTGGAGTGAGTTTGTGGAAAATAATAGATGATGTCAAATGATTTTTTTTCTTATTATTAATCCATAACCAAGTACACATCATCGCGACTTTACACGCCTTTGAACTTGCCAGCCCTCAATTCGCTACACGTAGCTCTCCTACTGCTTGCCTGACAAGAATACCAACCTTATCAACACCCTAGCGATAATGTATTCTCGAAAGGAATTGGCTACAAACATATAAATGTAGCATAATTTATCATTTCTTTTGCTCTGCTGCACTCCTACGGACCTATCCCTGTCATTAGCTTTATATTTTTCCACCAAACTCAATCTGCTTATATTCTGATAACACTATCACTGGTAATGGTGGCGTAGTCCTGTAATCCAACTCGAGATACGAGATATGTTAGAAAAGTAATGACAGTACCAATACTGTGCATGAATCAACCAATAACTCTGCTGCTTCCACCCTCTACCTTCATACGGCAGTTAACCTTTGCCGTTGACTTAGTACAAGTTTGGACCTATTTCAGATGCTACACGATTGTTAAGAGTGTCTGAGGTGAAGCTGTGTTTCTGAGCTGCGTTACGAAAATGGACTGGCAAACGTTTGAGCAATGTTCTGCCATCATATTTTGGGTAAAAATTAACGAATTCGCTACTGTAACTTATGAAGAGTTACAAATGGCTTATGCAGAACATTTCTATACAAGGTATAAGTGTTCAGATGGCACAAGCTTTTATTTATTTATTTATTTAGTGCGGCCAGGAACAAGTGAAATACTAATCTCTTACGGGAAAACTTTCAACTTCAATGGATGACAATCTGGAGAGTATAGTAGGTTACGTCCTTCATGATTTCGGTGTAACGTCAGGACGCAAATCAGATAAAGTTAAACTATCACATCAGTTCATTCCAACATGGCACCCACTCACCCATCCATCCTTATTGACGCTTCTCAGTTCTTTTGTTTTCTCCCTTATTTGATGAAGCGTTTAACGAAAACACTCGCAGTGTACTTTTTCAGTGCACTTGTGTTCTGATTGAGTGTTGAAATTATGTTTTCACTATTTTCTCGTAACTAATTCATTATATATCAACAGTCTTAACTTCACAGGATCATGTCCATAATTTCTTACAAATTACGATAAAATGAAACTTAATGTTATCATCTTCAAGTATAGGAAATCCAACATTTCAGAAGAACGTAATTATTTCTTAAAGTTTTGGTCGTTCTAAAGGTGTCTGTTCCACTGTGGTGTTGCAGATAGAAGTATAACTTTGACAATACTAGTAGCTGAAAAATAAGTTGTCAGTGAAGAAAGAATTCGTAATCTATCTACGAGGTTGCAATTATTTATCGGTATTCGTATGGTTATGTTAAAACAATTTAATGACTGAACTAAAAGGACTCCTTCTATATTAAGCTAATGCAGCTAGTGTCCGAAAATAAACACAAGGGAGAATTAATTGGTTAGTGGACTACGTATCATTCAGGCGTGGTGAAAAAATTGGATGTAGCAATGTTCATTATAGAAATCCTGCTTCGACTTAACGTGGTAGACAACAAGGTATGTGTTATAATAGTATCAATTCTACCATATTAGTATTTAACGAAAAATGTCCAAAGAGAAGACAGATATTAATTGATAGATCGCGTTGGGCTGAACAAAATGATATTGACCTAGGTCGGTATAAAACTTCATGTGTTGTTGTTTTCGAGAAATTGAGAAAAATGACTATATACACAGGGTGATTCACTAAATCTGTAATAGGGCCTTAGCGCAGCTCCCAGTGCTCAAAAATCTTTAAAACAAAAACTGCACCGTTAGTTTCCGCCTATGCACTTTTGTACTTCGCTTTAGTTTCAAACAATTATTTGCTATTTGTTTTCAGTTGCAGCACGCGGAAACCATCGCATTGACCTATTAATGAGCTCGAGTAGCTGCCAAATGGTGAGAGATGTTTCCTCTCAAAGTTGTTCAATGTTTAGCGATTGTTTTAATGGGGGCAAAATCAGCCCGTTTTCATTTAAATTTTGAAGTTGCCCCCGGTAGAGGAATTCCCGAGACTTCCCTACTTTCAAAAACATCACCCAAATGATTTCGCGGATGCACTTTGGTATTAACATTTTTTGTTTCAAAGATTTCTGTGCGTTAAGGTCTTTTACGGATTTTGTGAATCACAATCTATATACATATTGAAAATCTAAAAATTGATGGTGTATAGTAATTAGAGGTCTTCACGGGCCGGAATTTTTAGCCCGGATCCGGCCCGACTCGTGAATCTATGTCAGGCCCGACCCGAGTCCGAAATATGTTTTAGCCTTTAGTCCCGAGCTCGTGTAATAACCAAATGAGCCCGAAATACGCCCAAATTACAGAAATAATTAACTCAAAATTGTGTTTTCATTTACAGCAATTAGAGGTTTAATTTTGCAGTTGTGCTTTAAAAGTTCTCCAGAAAGAACATTCTAATAAATATCCTTGTACAGTACATTTATAAAGTTAGGCCCGTAATATATGGTTGTATATTTAAAAATTTACGGCCCGAGCCCGAAGTGATATACCTTGTGGGCCCGAGTCTGGCCCACGGGTCGAGTCGGGCTTAAGTGCGCGGGATCGGTCCGAGCCTGTGCAGTCCTCTACCAGTAACCACCCAATCTATTAAGGCAAAACTCATTCCGAACTATACACTCATCAGACTCTTCATTATGACGCTCAAAAGGCAATTGATTGTACTGTTTCGTAACTTTAAAATTAGAGTGTATGTTATGATTTTGTGAATTTTAGAAACATTAATTAACACCAAGGTATTTAAATTAGTGAAGAAGGATAACTGTCATCAACTTAAATAGCTTGTATCTTTCGGTAATAAAAGAAAAAAAAAGTGATATTCATCTTTCTATTTTCTTTTACACAAACATACAAAAAATGCTAGAAAACATTTACATATTGAATTTGAATAAAACACCTGCACGGAGGCAGGGGCAGGGGCGGCGGGTTGTCATACTGCTACTTTTAAGGGCTCCAAACTTTGGGATGGGTTTTATTTATATATATAAAATAAGAAAGTTTCCTCTTCTGCGGGGGAAGCGATTGCCCCGATCGCCCCTGCACGGAGGGAAACCTCCTGGTATATGAACTCCTCGTCTATTTGTTTCCTTTATAACAACAAAATTAAAGGTTTTTAACTTACAGGATTAATTGAGAAGCTAAAACAGCCTTTTCCATCCTAACTTATTATTTTTTTTTTTAATACTGCCCAAAGGTAAGACGCATCGATCGATTAATGACACCCAAGTGCAAGAAATGAGATGGTGTAACGGGCAAATTCTGGTGCGTAGTTTCGAAAAAAAAAAAAAAAAAAATCAGTTAACATCCCACGGTTATGCCCTTTAGGCTAAGGAAGGCGGATGATCAAGGCAAGTGATTGATGATGGAAGAATTGGTGGAATGAGAACATGGGAGGAAACGGGGGGTACCCCGAGAAAAACCATGGACACGATGTTCTCCACCACAAACTTACCTAGCCGGGGATCGAATCAGGGGATTCCCATGCATCTGGAATAAGTAAAACTAATTTATGGCGCTAAAAAGTATTTTCGTTCTTTGTCAATCTAATGCAGTTAAAAGTTTTTACTTTGATATACTTAATATTTAAGTAATTATATTGTTAGTCTATTTATTTATTTATTTATTGAACAAATTCCCAGATACAGCATAATTGTGCTGTTTTACACAGGGAAATGTTAACAAGCAGGAAAAAAGAAAATAAAAGAAAAAGTACCAAACAATAAAAATAAATAACAAGAACAGTAACATCAATAATATCAACAAAGAGTGCACAAGTAATATTATTTGGCCAGCATGCGTTTTATTGCTCTTTCAAACACCGGGTAGCTCGAAAACATGTCCACCTCACTAGTTAGATTATTATAATAATTGGGTACTCGGTGAAAAACAGACCTCTGTATAATTGTCAACCTAGGGCGTGCAAGATGAAATAGGTGGGTATTTCGGGTTATGCGGGAAGGGACACGTAAGGATAGTTGTTGAATTAGGGTTTCTGATCTTAGGTCCCCATGAACTATCATATGAAGAAACTTCAGATCAAGAGTTATTTCTGCGTACTCCTGGCGTCTGGATATTAAGATATAGCAAAATTTCCTCTTTAGGTAATATTCGAAGTGCGGGAACACGAAAACGTACTATTGCAATAAAGAAATTGAGAACAGACTCAAGTCTAGAGAGATGTGTAGGTGCGGCCATGGTCCATATGGGAGAGCAGTATTCGATCTTGGGTGCTATTCGAGTTTTATAGAATGTTGCTAATGATGCTACAGTGCGTAGTTTAGTGAATCGGTAAGTCTCAGCATACGCATTGATTTCTTAACTATTGAGAAGAGGATGTGGTCAGAGAACGAGAGTTTTGAATCAAAGATGACACCAAGATCATTATGACGAGCGGTATGTGTTATAGGGGAATCGTTAATATGGTATTTGGAGGGAACAGGAGACTTTTTCAGTGTAGTTGTAATACTGTCACATTTCTTACTGTTAAGTTTCAATTGTCACATTCCACAGCAGTCTACAAGATAATTTATGTCTTCCTGTAGGGCAATTTTCATGGAAACATATTTCTCTATATAATCTGCAATCGTCAGCAAAAAGTAAAAGGCCACTAATTAGCTGATAAGTGAGAGTAGAGATTGTCCATATAAAAGGCAAATAGCAGGGGCTCTAGTACGCTTCCCTAGGCACCCCCGAGATCATAGGTTGGGAGTTAGAAGTCACCCCTGAAAGAACAACTTTCTGTTTACGGTCCTTCAGATAGCTGGTGATTAAAGAGAGAAATTTACCATGTACATTAAACCTATTGAAAAATTTGTAGAGTAGAATGTGACTGACAGAATCAAAGGCCTTGGAGAGATCAAAATAAATAACATCTAATTGAGTATTAGGAAAGAAGAGTACTTAAGTTTGTGAGACTTGAGCTTTTCGGTAGAAAGCCGTGCTGAGAAGTATGAATGTAAGGCGACGTGAATTTGAAAAGCCGTCTTTGATTATTTTTTCGCAGCTAATAGAAATTACAGAAAGAAGAGATATTGGCCTATAGGAGGATACTTGATCTTTAAGTCCTGATTTGTATATTGGGGTCACGTGAGCTAGTTTCCAGCTGGTGGGCTAATATCCTCCTCTGAAGCACGTATTGAATAGGATGGATAGAGGAACTGAAATAGCTGAAGCAGTTTTAAGATAGAGAGAGCCAATGTTGTCGGGTCCAAGAGATCTATGTGGAGAAAGCAACTGCAAGAGAACCAAAACCTCACCCGGGGTGGTAGAGAGGCCTGATAAGGTGTTAGTACAGATAGGGCGGAGAGGGGGAAGATGGGTTGTAGGGGGAAGGGCGGTAAATGTTTTACAGAAGCAGTTATTAAAAAGGTTCGGGTCTTTGACCATCATTAGCTTCAATATTCTCGTCATGAACTGTTGCTGGTATCTCGAGATTTAATTACAGCCAAAAATAGTTTAGGGTTGCTAACAGTCTTACTATATTTACTTACTATATATACGAAATCAATTATTATTTGATTTATCCTATGAGTGAATCACATAATAGTAATACGGATGTATTTACTCCTTCTAAAATATGTTTTACAGAACTTTTATTCATTATAGTTTAATTTAGTTAAGATTTCAGGTGCTTGTCTAATTAGGAGGGATAGGGAGAATTAGGACGGTGTCATTCGTTACAACTCTTTATGGCCTACTCACAATTTTTCTCGATTTTCCCTGTTCGATTTCACTCGAAAGTTATATCAAATCTTCTGATTTGCCTTATTTCTTCCTTTGGTAACGTCAACTTGTGACAATATATCGCAACGAATGCGTCACTATTCGGTGTACAAGGCAAACTGAAACCAGTTCCGAAATAAACTGATATTTAACACTTCAGATCAAGGTGCAAAAATTATTCACGAATATTAATATCGAAAACTAGTAACTATTTTTACTTTTGATATACTACATTGATAAATTTAGTCAGTTATGAAAATTACGGTAAGCAACGATGTTACCTCAAAAATGGAACTAACTCATGAGAAACTCGCGGAATTTCTTAACACGAAATGTTTAGCATATTATCATTTATGATTAAAATTGATTAACCTGTTTTACTAACATATTGCTACCAATAATATCTATGAAATGCTAAAATCCAATTTATTTTGAACTGGTTTTACACCAAAGAACGACGTATTCCTCGCGACATATTGTTCAGAAGTTGGTGTTGCTAAAATCACCTTAGTTGGGAAGATATATGGAAAATAAGACCAACCTCCATCTAACTTTGGAATGAAATCGAACGCGGTGGAACGGAGAATAGCTGTGAGTTGGCCATAAAGAGGTTTATCGGATGACACCCAGGCCCGTGCTGGGACACTAACGAGGGCGGTGGACAAGTCTACCAAAAGGGCGCCACACAAACGTGAATGCGTGCGTATATATATAAATATATAAAATATGGTGTAACTTAATTAATGTAGTAAACAGGGAGGTGATTCCTGTTCCCGAGATAAAACGAAAAATGTAGGCCAACCTCGGTGTAGAAATGCCTTGGAGCTATGACCACCCAAACATTTTCGAAAAAATGTACAACAGCCATCTCGACAACAAAATGTCGGATAGAAATCGGGCAAAAGGAATGCCCATTATTTTTAGTCGTAGATTCCATTAGGGTACAGTAGGATCTAGTGCAGTGGTGGTGCAAGGGTGACTCCCAAAGACACTGTAGTATTCCTTTGGGTATTTTATCAAACGTTGAATGAGGGAAATGAACAACAATCAAGTACAAGATTTCAACAATCAAATGTAATAGTACATAGTTCAAGTTAGAAGAATACTTAGAATTCGAAAGAAGGAGAGATAGATATGTGTGATTGATGTATTTTGTTTCAGTACAGAATAAACTCTCGGAAGAAGAATTTAAATGAAACGAAATCTTTAACATATCACAGTTATATCTTCTAGGCTAATGGTAACGGATCATAAATGTACTGTCTCCTGTCCAAGTTAAGAGTGTGTGAAAATGATAAAAATAACTTTGATCCAGATTAGATTTAAAACTACTGTGCATAAGACAGCCAGGTGGCAAAGATCATGTATGATGAACGAGAGTACAAAGGATTCATCACATAACTGATTCCCACAAATTATGTGAATACAATTTGGGGGAAAGTAAGCTGTATGAAAAGATTTCCTCCACGTAATACATAATTCAGTGGAAGATAATAATTCGAGCATAGAAGCAATAAAACTCGATGAAACACAAGTTGTTGCACGTGTTGTACAATGGTACAAAGAAATACAGTTTCAAACTACCGATTTATTCTGTTTCGTACAGAGTTGGATAACTGAAATACTCAGATATCTTGTACAGTATTTGTGCAATGCAGTATTTGTACACGAGACAGCTGTGAAGAATAACAACTCACAGTCTGATATTGTCGACCGTTAAACCACATTGCAAAGATGAGATCGGCAAAGCATTTTTTTCCGCGTCCGATCAAACACACCTGGAATTTCGGAGATGACTGTCGCAGCTATATTAACTCGAGCAACAAGTTCTTCGACTGTTGTGGCTGGTGTTGCATACAAAAGGAGTTTCATACCCTTTAAAAAAAAAAAAAAAAAAAAAAAAAAAAAAAAAAAAAAAAGGGGCGTGAGGTATTGTGAACGAGGTGGTCATAACACATGTCCCTCTTTCGCAATCCAACGATCTAGAATGTTTCATTTAGGTAGGTCTGCATATTCCTGTCAAAATGTGCGGATGCACTGCCATGCTGGGATCACATCTGCTGTCTTATGTTCAAGGGCACATGCTCTAATAATTTTGGGAGAACATTACATAAAAATAAAAGATACGTACTTCCACACATGCGGGCCGGTAATAAATAAGATCCTACCACAAAATTATCCACCATATCGCACCACACGCTCACAGTAAATCTCTGCTGCTGATCGTTCACTAAAGTTGCATGTGGATTTTTACGTCCTACACATGGCTGCTACTAGTTTCAGAACGGTTTCTGATCATTCCCAGTATGCTGTTTTCAAATTTAAGTGTTCATATTTAGCGATTTCCTCCGATTTCACGTAGGGGAAATTGAAGACATCCTATCTGTCGAAGGCAAATATGGAAGAGTGGAAAAATACAGGGAAAGTTACTCTCCTTAGAGGGCGACGGGCACGATATAAAAGCCTCGCCTCTGGGCTATTTTCCCTTGCCTCTCCATAAAGGAGGTGCATATCTGCCAGTTCGTGGACAGGGTAATCTGTCATTGCGCAGCCATTTACAAATTAACAAAATCAATTTTATTTAAACTCCTATGTCTACACTTTTACACAACCATGAATACCTGGACGCAACCCTCTACGTTGAACCCACCGCTTTCTATCCTGTTATACAGCAATTTCACACGTAACACCGATGCATCGAACTATGTATATCACTCAAAAGTTGCGTAGATGCCTACAACAACATAACTACGCTAATTAAAGCTATTCCACAACAAAACTGCAAAACAGCCTTCTGCAAGCCACTCGCAATTGGCACACAAGGGACGATAATTCCATAGTGTGCGACCAAAACATCATGCCTTAAGTGAAAGTACTATGAGCTACGTACACGCAAAAGTGCCACATTCTCGTTGATCCGTGTAGATATTCCATTCAGCTCCAAGGTACATTAAAACGTCGAAAAAAAGGTTTCCCCCTATTTTTTGGACTAATTCCAACGAGCTTTCTTTTAGAAAATTTCTCCAGCAGTGACAATCAAAATATAAATGGACTACATTGGACGCTATTTTGGTATATTCACAATAGTAATGTAGTTTTTCGTAGTTCATGGGTAGGGAGCGGTTTGCCAACTCCCCCTGAAAGAAGATTCATCAAACGGATAAATCAAGTATACTGTCCCAGCGCATTTCTTTGTATCGCTGTGTAACGTGTACAACATCTCGTGTTTCGTCTACTTTTGTTGCTTCTGAGCACAGAAGTGTTATATTCCACGGAATTACATATTACGAGGAGAAAACCCTTTAATGCAGCTTACTTTTGCCCAATATGTATTCACGCAATATTTGAGAATCCCTGTGCCATATGGAGAATCCCTTGTACACTCACTCATCATGTATGACCTTTGCATTTCTGGATACTACACGTTATGTTCCTTTACATGGCGCCTGACTCCCCTATGCACAGTAGTTTTAAACTTAATCTGGATCAAAGTTTTTTTTTTCCATTTTCACACACTCGTAGCTTGTACATGAAGCCGTTCATTTATCATCCGTCACCTTTAACCTAGAAGATATAACTGTGATACGTTAAAGATTTCGTTTCATTTAAATTCTTCTTCCGAGAGTTTATTCCGTACTGAGACAAAATAGATCAATCACACATGTGTATCTCTCTTTGCGGTGGCTCAGTGGTGAACACCTGAGTAGTGTGTTCACCTCTGGTGCTTGGGGTCCCGGGTTCGATCCCAGTCCCCGCCAAGTGAACTTTGTGGTGGACAAACACCGTGTGCGTGGGTTTCCTCGGGATTCTCCCGTTTCCTCCCACTTTCATCATTCCACCATTTCATTCATTACTCATCATCATCGTCTCCTTTAGCCTAACCGGCATAAACGTGGGACGTAAAACTCAAAGATTTCATTTCATTTTCAAATTTTAAGTGTTCTTCTAATTTGAACGATGTACTATTATTTTTGATTGTTGAAATCTTGTACTTGATTGTTGTTCATTTCCCTCATTCACTGTTTGATAAAATACTCTAAGGAATACTTCAGTTTCTTTGGGAGTCACCCTTGCGGCGCCATTGCACAATATCCGATTGTACACTAATGGAATCTACGACTAAAAATAATGGACATTCTTTTTCACCCCACTTCGATCCGACGTATTGTTCTTGAGTTATGGCTGTTATATATGCATTTTTCCGACAAATTTTCGGGTGATTAAGGCGCTGAAAGGAGGGGTTTTACAGCCAGGTTGGTGTATACTTTTCGTTTTATCTCGGTGTCAGGAATCACTTCCTGAAGTTGGTTATATTAATTAAGTTACATGGGCGCCATTTTATGTAGTATAAAAACCACCAAATTTGTTTAGTAACGTAAATAACTAAACTATGAAAATGTCTTTACTAGAGAAACACCTTTCAGTTCTTGTAATAAATTTTTTGGACAAACAGAATGAAGCTAAATATATCGCTACTAAATCAATATAGCTATATTTTAGAAATACAATAGGCACTGTTAATTCGAACACTGCTCTAAAACACACAGGAACATTGAAATTTGTAAATAAATAGCTTTAAAAAATCTTGAATGGTTTAAACTGCGCTATGTCGATTGCGCTTAGCTTCTGAATTTTTATTTTATTTTTTTAAGCCATAAATGAGTAACAGCACGAAAAACTCCTATGTTACAAAATAGACCTACATGTTAATTGCTTTACTGTCTTTATATATACCTTTGGAAAAGTGATTGTACTCTTTACCTGTTCTCTGCCAATAGCAACTGTGTGAATGTATAATAGAAAACTGGTATATGGAAGAATTTAAAAAATAATAATGTGATATTTCGCAGGCCGACTTTTATAAGAGCGCACTGTATCTTCACAGGTTCTTTACCAACAGCCACTATATGAATTTACTGTACATAACTGGTATACAGAAGAAAACTAAAACCACTTATCTATAATGTGATGTTTCGCAGGGCGTACTGTAGGGTCTACCCTTCATGGGTTCTTTATCAACAGTAGCTGTATGTGTTTATTATACAGTACTGTGCTATACAGAAGAATAAATAAAACCGTTTATCTTTGATGTGGTTTCGCATGGGCGCCTGACGCAAAAGGCGCACTGACCGTCCATGTTCTTTTTACTAACTGTAACACTATGTATTCATTGTATAGAACTGTGCTATTCAGAAGAATAACTAAACCCGTTTATCTTTGATGTGGTTTCGCAAGGGCGCCTTATGTAAAGAGCGCACTGTACTTATCACGGGTTCTTTACAATAACAACTGTAAGAATTTATTATGAAAACTTGTGCCTTTATTTATAATGTAATGATTCGGAGGGCGCACCGGGACACATCCCGGTGGGCCAGCACGAGCCTGATGACACCTACAACGTTCGAATCCACTGTTCTAATCCTTCCTGCTCTTCTGATAAGATATATAGTTGCATTAATACCTATTATGTTTATGAGGTTGATTGTTTTCAGCATTCCCTGGAACAAACTCTATATAAGTTCCTTGTAGCTGTTTTTTTTTTTTTTTTTTTAATTATTATTTACTTATTTCGAGAATTCAGAATACATAGTCCAGACCTGATGTAACAAAGAGAAGAAAACGGAATGTGCAGAGCCTTTAAATTAGGGGATAAGTAGTCAGCAAGGCGCGAGTTCCACCATTATGACGGTGGATGAAAGTAACACTGCCAAAGCCATCTCGTTTTCCCGTCTGTAATACATTTAAGTACTGGCCACATCTAGGACTACTTGACTTCTGTTATCGCTAGAGGCCGGATGTTAGGTAATATGCCTATTCTTTAATATTAAAGATATGATCAAAAATAACGTTTCAAAGTTTATAAGGGAGGGGGGGTATAGGTTCATGCTTTTAAGCCAATTTTATTTTGCCTATTTCACCTATTCCTGCCTAAATAATTGCTTTAGTGCCTAACATTGCCTATTCTGTGCATTTTCTTCAAAATAAGACTTTATTGGAGAAAAATATATAATTTAGTATTCCAGGAAAGGACACTGCCTTCTCCGAGAAATATGTATAAGTGTTGTTTCTAGTGATAAGATGACGTAAAACTTTGGACTGCTATGTATGCTGATCAAGTGCTGTAAAACTTTGGACTGTCGTGTGTACTGATAAGTGTATAAAATTTGGACTGTTATGTGTAGTGATAAAGTGCTGTACAGAATGTATTTACTAAATATACATGGAATACATGTCAAGCTTCGTTTTTATATATTGTAAAAATCCCCACATTATACAGCATGAGCACATATTTACAGACGACACATGCTACTGTTTATAAACAAGAGGACGACACACACACATCAGGAAGACACGAAGATCAACACGATGGCAACCGAAAGAGGACGAGCCACCTGAAGAGGGCCTATAAAAGTGGATGCAAAGGAGGCATCAGTTGACACTGATCGCTAACCCTTAATAAGCTCTGGAGGTCGCATTCGACGAAGAGGCTCTCTCTTTCCTAAAATCACTGGAGGTTGCCTAAGAACCATAATCTGAAGTCGCTACAAGACATTTCGTTGGCTGCAATGAGCGAAGGGGTTCCCGTACAAAACATCACTTCCTTTATTTCTGGTCATACGGATGATACATCAAACTTCGTAGACGCAAAGACTATTTTGTATTTTTGTAAAATAAATAGAAGAAGGGCTAGAATCCCGGACTATCATTCTCTACCTACACAAATTATTACAATATACAATAAAATAAGATATTAACAAACAGGCATGTTTCTGTATTCTTTACAAACAGATATGTTTCTATATTCTTTGAACATTATCTATAACTTGGATTTATTTTTAATTGTATTGAGTGTTTATCTTCACTATTTCGAGTTACATTTAGTGCCTATGTTACTGCCTAAACATCCGGTGTCTAGTTATCTCATGAGATTCAATAGACTAATACAAGTATGGCGTTGGTTATAAAGCATACAAAAATGACTGGATTGTTAATACAGCCAGAGATATGCACAGATAATCGAAGTAATGAAAAAGGAGTTGGTATTGTACAAAATTTTTGAATTAAGTCGAAGGAGTATATTATTCTTCTTTTCTTCGTGCGTGTCTACAGGGTGTCTACTGAGTTTCATGTTAAAAATTCCAGTATATTCAATATAACTATCAGCAAAATTCCAGTATCTAATACAATGATTTTTTAAAGTCCTTTAGGAATAATCGCACTCTTGATGATTTCATGTTTGTAATTGTTTTATCATCAAAAGAATATTTTATTTTTAATAAATTTAGTTAACCTTGATTTTTTTGAAAAACAAATAATTTTTTAACATTTTTAAAGGGCCTCCCAACTTCCCTCACAGCCCTCCACTCCACCTATTGTTTTAAATGTCTAATTACAAAATGTATACAACTCTTGCTTTGGAAAAATTTACAATCTCAATGAATACAAAATTGTTTCTAACACTATTACAACAATTATTATAAAAAAGTACTGTTGGTAAATTACCCGTTTCATGTTTTTTTCAGTACGTGGATTACAATTCCAGTATATTTCCAGTATCAAAATTAAATTCCAGTATAATTCAAGTATTTCCAGTATCAGTAGACGCTCTGGTCTATTAGTGTATCAAAAGTTTTGTAATTTTCTACTCGTATCATACATAACGTTTAACTAACAATTTATGAATCTGACCCATGAATTATGCTTAGGAAATTTTCTTTTTACCTGCAAAAATAACAGTAATTTAAAGGAGAGTGAGAATAATAATAATAATAAAAAAAATCAGATTTTCTTATAAAAGACTAACGACTTTGCTTATAATTCAAAAATCAATATTTCATTAACAATCCTGCAATAGGTATACGCGTAAGTTATTTTCCTGGGAAAAATGGAGAGTTGATAAGTTATTTCCGAACAATTTTCTCCAAAATGACAAGTAATTTTGTTCATATTTCATGAATAAATATTTCATTAACAACAGGGTTCCCACAAACAAGTGAAAATCGATTTCCCTGACATAAATTCTTGAATATAAATGGGAAGATATGGGGTAAATTCTATCATACACTTTTTAACGGCCTTCTTCATCCCCATAGCCATCCAACACACACACTTTTAATTACCTTTTACATATTTGTTATGTTCACTGAGTAACTGTTATTTACACAAAATTTAATATGTAAGTTTACAATAATATATGGATGATCCAGCAACTCATACCTTGACATTGCAAATCAAGAACATATTGCCAACTCTCCCGAGCCTAATATTAGCAATTCTGAGACGTGTTAATTCTCACATTTACATTTTAATCAGAATTTTGTTTTGCTTTCAGTTCACGAATTTGTTCTATGAGAGCATCTTGTTCTTGTTTGTAACATAATTTCCATTTTTTCTTTCTTCTTCCAATTTCTTAACTTCAGCACTTAGTTTTCTCCTTTCACCTTTCATTTTACTTCCCTCTGCACTTTGGATTCGTTTCTGTTTAAGGTATTCATCATAGCGTCTCCGAGCTGAACGAACTAAGAGAAGCATTCTTCGATCAAGAATAGACTCCACATCTCCATAGTGCATAATTGCACCATGCACCCGCCTCTGTGCTACTAGAGAATCTTTGATTTGGTTTTCTACAATAAATGTCTTATTGACTGTGAACCCGCCCTCCACCGAGGCATTGCCGTGGAATAAAATTAAACAGATTTTTAAATGCTACAAATCAGAATATTCCTGTTTCTTGGAGATTACCTTTGCAAAGAAGTCATCTAACCTGATGCTGCAAATCATCTCTTCGTATTCTCTGAAGTCAACTAACAGACCCCTGGATTTCAGTACAGAAAGACAAACTGACACTGCTTTCTCAGCTACAGAATCAGATATTCTGTTATGCTCATGCAGAGTTTGTAGGATGCGTTTCATCCTAGTCTGAGCAAGTTCTGGATTGTTCTTTTGTAGCCAGGGATCCAAAGTTGACAGAGGACGTACCAGTTTGTATTTCAGAGGGCTCCTTTCCACAATCTTCTTGATTGTGACCAGCAAAAAGTTTCGACAGTCAAGCCTCAAAGCTAGTTTATCTGATTTTTTCAGTAGTTTTTCTGCCTTAAAAACCAACGTTCACCTTTCTCATTTCTAGTAAATTTTCATTTGAAGTCAAATCGTCAAATCCAAAGCAAGAAGTTTCACTGCACTGTCAGCAAAGTTTGATAATGCTTTGTTTGACACAAGACTCATTAAATTCCTTGAGAGAGAGAGAGAAGTTCTGAGTACAAGAAACAAACAAATCACTCAAGACTTTGGAATTTCCTTTTAAATGGTTCATATTCTGCTTTGACTGTTTTGAAGAAACATAGTTTATACTTCATGAATTGTCTTACACATTTACGTTCCCTGACTTTCCATGACATTTTACGCAAAATACGTGATTTCGCTGATTTTCCAGAATGTGAGAACCCTGAACCACCTTATAACGTGACGTAAATAATATATTATGAAAAAAAATTATGATCGTTAGTTTACTTTTGTAATTTTCTTTTTCTTTCTTTCTTCTTGGACAATTTTCTTAAAATGATTCCACTCATTTTTTTTTTAATACAGTAGAAGCTGGCTCAGTGGACCCTTTACTAAACGGAAATATTTCACGCTCCTATAAATTTACTGCGAAAATCTTGTTAAATTCCCTTCATTAATCTGCAATAGTATTACGCGGACAACACAAATCAAAATAAGCCTCCTAACGGAAAATTTCAAATTTCATTGTAGCATTTAGGAAGTTTTTAGACGTCCTATGAGAAGTTAAATATATTTTTATTAAAACAGACAGTGATGTGCAAACCTAAGCATATACGATAGATATACATGCTTTTAAATGAGAATTATATGGGAAGTCTGAAAGGAGAAGAGGATGTGGAGGAAGAAGAGAAATAAGGCACTGAAGAAGAGTATACGCTAAAGACTTATCAAAATTCCGTCAAAAGTTTAAAGGAACTGTAACATTTGCCTTACGTTCAAATGACACTGATATGCTTAGTGTGGTTTTTCAAACTAACGTCCTTCTGTAAAGTTTAGCAGACAAGCAACAATACGTACAGAAAACCTTCTTTGACTATTGAAAAAATTAAATTAACGTATGTACAGTATTTTTTCTGTTTATTGTAAGTTTTGCATGTATTAATTCGCAGTAGAAATAAATACTGTAAACTGACTAAAACAGTACATCATCTTACTGTATTCCACTAGTCAGTATGTCCATTATATGTTTTTTTTTTTTTTTTTTTCCTGCATAGGTCTGCGTATTTTCGTTAACCGGAAACCTATCATTAACGGAAATTTTTGCGAATCCCGCTCGATTATGCTAAATACACGTTAAATCTACAAGGCCTAGTTTACTCTTGGAGGTAAATACTTTCCAAATAATTTTTCAAAAACAGTTCACGTGATTTTGTTCACATTTCGCAACTCAACATTTAATTGAGTACCCTGTAATATAATCAAATTATTTCTCATTGAAAACACGGTGAAGGAAAGTTTACTCTTGGGGATAAATTTTCTTCAGAATATTTTCTTTTCCAAAATGCCTTTTGTTATTTTATTTTTATTTCATAAATAAATGTCTCAGGAGTAAATTCACCATATGAGTTAATTTTATAAATGGGGGAGAGAAAGTTTAGTGCGATGGTCCGTACCTTTTATTCACCCATGTATTCACGTAGGCTGATTTTGGTCTGTTAAGAAAACTAGTGGTATACAGAGATGAATACTCGTACAAATTTTGCCATGGATCAATGACGTGCAAAGCATTAGATGAAGAGTGAATTTATATACTTTTTAAAAGCATTACATTCAGAGCAGTCTTTTGTAATTACAAGTAACACAGTTTTATTCATGTGAACCATTTCAAAGACAAAAAAGTTATTATCAAGATATTACAAATATGAGGTATACATGCCACCTGATACACCAGGAGCTTTTTCTATACGACAATGTATCTAAAATATATTTAAATACACTCATACTTAAAAACTACATACAAAAGTAAAGAATTCCCTGTCATTGCCAATGACTAATACTGAACAAATAGAAATTCAAGTACGCAGACAAAAAGAACTGATACTTGCGTGACTGAACTCGTGATTTTACTGTAAGAATAACTAAATGAAAACAATATAAAAATTAAATAGAAAACTACGTGACCAGTTTGGGAACAATTTTCTTTCTAAAGACTTCTACAAATAATTCTGTTACTCACTGTAAGGAACACTTTGATCATTATTACGATAAACTAATTATTACGAGCAGATTACAGAGCTTCTTAAAAATATGTACGCATATATATATGTGTAACAAATCGTGGGTGAATGGATGTTCGGTTTTCATTCATATAATTTCTTTCTCTTTTTCACTAGTACATAAAGGTATGAAAATGGCTTCAGTTACATTGAAAATGACGGGGTGATTATAAAGGTACATTGGGTTTTATAGTAAAAGATGTTGAAAACTATTAATACCATACGTTTGTGCTAATGGTGAAACTAAAGAACAAATGTAAAAGTTTAATTTCTCATATTCATAATCTTGACTTATAGTGACACAGGTAGCACACAAGCCGTTTAAAAAATGGCGTCTATGCAACAGAGAGCATCCTGTATTTTGTAACATGAGAAGTGATTTTTCCGTTGCTACTGTACAGCATGCATTCTGTAGACAGGTAAAGACACTGGCTGCTTGTGTAAAAGGTAAAATCATATAACGTCCAAATGTTTCTGATGAAACACTGGGACGCGTGTGGCGCGAACTAGACTACCGCGTAGATGTATGTCATAAATGAAATCTTTCAGGTTAACGTCCCACGTTTACGGTCTTTCGAGTAAGGGAGACAATGATTAAGGCAAATGAATGTGATGGAATGAGGAAGTGGAAGAAAACGGGAGTACTCCGAAAAAAACCACTGATACGATGCCCACTACGAGTTTTCTTGGCCGGAGATGAAACCAGGGACCCAGAAGTAAGCACTCTACACTGAGCCACAGTGCCCCACAGATGTATGTGGTGTGACAAAAGGAAGCCACATTGAACATTTGCAATAGCATGTATGAAACTTGGAACGTTTCTGTATATCTTCAAGTATCATTCCTCATTGTATGTGTTATAGATGTTTTAATACTTAAATACTGTATAACTCTTTCAAACCCGATGAATCATTCATAATCATATGCATACATGTATTTTGTATGCGTGTTTCCCAATCTGTTTTGCCTATCGGTAACTTCTATGCAATGCAGATTGAAAGTTATGTCCAATACAAAGCGAACATTTAAACCTGGAGGGGCATAAGCTTGAGTGTGTTTCATGCCATCTTGAGTTTGAATTTTATATACGGGCAATGCACAAATGTATATCACACGTTTTTTCTACCAATAACTAGGAATGAATAAATCAGAGTATTTGTTTTGAAAAATGTATTCTTAATTGATCGATTCGTCCCACAATTACTGGCAACATATAGGGGCATGTATGCGTTTTTGCTGGCAACTAAACATGATGAAATATTGTTGCGCACCAATAGCAGTATGTTCTTGCAAGAAGAATAGCAATTAGTGAAATGGGACGTATATATAACATTAGAGGACCATTATACGTTTACTACCACCATTATAACGCTTACTATCATTAGATTAACTGAGTGGAGAAACATTTATCATTACGAAGGTCACTCTCACAGATACCCAAGAATCGAAAGCTTCCAGGTTGGGAAACACTAGAATGGAAGATAAAATAACTTCACTCGGAAGTCTATAGTGACATATATATATATTTGAAGTTGAAGAGCTGCACTCTTGATTGGGATAGTTGACTATTGTTGCGTCCAAGGTTCTCAATAGTATAGAAATACAAAACAATCTTATCGAGTTTGAATGTACAATATTATTCTCACATTGTCGTAATTTTGTCCTGGAACTGAATAGGATTAACTGAGGAAATAAAAGTACTCAAATCAACCATCAACATTTAAACCATTGTCACACGTCAGTCAATATGCTCAAGGCACTAAGCAGTTCGTAGTTTCCTCATATATTTATTACTGAATTCTATTTTGAGAGGAAATATTCCACCCAGGAATATAGGATTATGCGTCAAAATGTCAATTTTTTACATAAAAAATGTAATGATACCTTGAATATTCCCCACAGAATATGATCGGGTTGACAAGACCTTTATACAATTCCTTCAAATAAAACATTGACTGTATTGACATTACTGATATTTCCATATTTGAGATCATGGCGTCACTAGAAGCTGTTTCCCATTATATTATATGAGGGTTATGGGAAGGGTACTCGTGAAAAAATGTTGAAAAGGAATAGTTTCGTTCATTTCATTCTCCACATTACTGACGAACTTACATCTGTGGAGCTAAATGTGGATGTAAAATACGGCTGCACAGCAAATGATACGCATTCTCTCTTAGGAAGGGTACTTTTATCCTAAATCCAGTATTTAGCGACACATCACCTGGGGAACCCCACTCTACTATTTATGGTGAGGAATCATCTTTGTTCCAATGCTTCACGAAGAGAATTTTGTTTTTCTTTTTAGAAATTTTTCGAATGATATCGCCTATCTCAACGTCGACTTAATATATTTTAAGTAAACTGGAGTATCTAACTGACAGGGAAACATTTCTGCCGTCGCTGTATTTTATTTACACCCTACATATCATAAAATTCATGAGTTGCTTCTGGCTACCAATAAACAGATGACTGTACTGACATAATAATGTGCGAGTTGTAATGCTCTTGATGTGAACTAATGAAATAAATCTCCAACACATCACTACAACAATTTGCATGTGATACACTTTGACATAAGCCCCGTTTTATCATCTACGACTTCATCTGGTCCTAGGCTGCTGTCATACCGCTGAAGGAAGCTATTTCTTGACCAACTTCAATCTGGAGGCGTGTGGACAACAGAAGAACAATTATCATTAACATTTATATTTATAATACAAAACATTACTGTGCTTGGAAGTTTCGGTCAATGTTTCATTTGAAGCAATCTTATATTTTAAAAATAGAACTCATAATAAATTTAAGTAGAACTTAGAGACAGTTTTCAATAAGAACTTACATCTATCTCAAATACATCTCATTGAGAAATTATCATGATTATTTTAATGCAACCTCATTACTGCTAACTGACTACAGCTAACGTTTAAACGGAATTCCTAGGTACTCATAACTTCGTTAACCCAGCTGATCACGAGTCTTGGACAAACAGTGTAGAATAAACAGCAATTTCACGAAAATACTTACGATGTTTGAGATTTCAATATATTAACACTTTCGGTTTTCCATCCATAACTTATTTTACACAATTCTGATATTTCAAAAGAATTTACTGCTCCCATTTTTAGAGTACTATCTGTTCTGTTATTTCTTTTCAAATTTTTGTTGAAATAATATTATGATTGCTCATGTCAATAAATTTTAAAATTATAATTTGGGAACAGTTATGATGTTCATATTAACAGTTGAGCTTTGAAGAAGAAAGCTCTAAGATGATTTTCAATCGAAGAAGTTAAATAAAATAAACTGTGGACAGAAAACCAACACTTTTCGATTTTACATTCAGTTTGTTTATTTACACGTTCCTCAAAGATATGATTATAGCAATGCTATACTGAAGATAATATGATGTCACTCATTGCATTTTAAAGAAAAATGTTAATGATGTTATTGAAAAAGATTCAATTTTATTTGTACATATGTATATTTGTATCTGTGTTCTGCAGTCCTTGAACTGAATAACCTTTGTTTCTATCCCATCTTACGCTGCTCACAATGTTAGAAGTGTTGAAGAATATTCTATCTAACCATGTTTCGTATTATTGATTACTGCTGAATGTTGTAACATAAAGACACTAGTCCACAACAGAAGAATTTTGACCTGAAGCAAGGATGTGGAGTACAGTTGTCAAGCTACTTATGTTACATCGAACGCAATCAAGTTTGTCTATCTTCAGGAAAATTATGCACCACCTTTCTACTGAGAAGGTTCATCTATTACTTCTTCGTGACGTACGAAGTTCCCTTTCTATCTCAAACTGTCGTACATCAGTCCTTTGAAGAAAGTCCTGCCGTTCCAAATACCTGCAAATACAAACACCAGGGTGCTTCAGTTAGTATAATTTCAAATTTTAACCACAATTACTTTTTCGTGCTATTCACACGACAATAATATATGATCTTCATTGACTAATGATCAATACGTTTGTCATCACTGAGTTAGGCACTGCGTTCGATTCCCGGTGGGCGTTCAAATCTTTTTGAAGTTGATATGACATCGTGTATGGATAACTAGGGAAGTAACTTGAATCAAGTGACGAACTAGGGATTAAGAAAGTCAAAAGTAACGTATTGTGGGTTGATGCGCTGAACATGCATCACCCATCAGTAGGAACTGAAGTAAAACTAAAATATCATGAAATAAACTCTTTACACAAGAATACTATACAGAGTGGGACGTGGGTCGAAGTAGGTTCTAAACTGGATCCTCTAGTTCCTGCACAATATCGCGAACGAGAATTACGTAATATTAAATGTAAATATCACAAGGTACTATGCAATTTTAATACTAATATTAAACGAAATGAGGTCAAAATGCACTATGAAGGTTCCTTCAATCTCGAAAACGCAAGAAATTATGCGGAAAAGGAACGGAAATCTAAATTCTTTGCAGTGCTATCAGTAATTGCTGCTATAATTATGAAGATAAAGTACCCTCTAAGGCAGCGTTTCCCAATCTTTTTCAACTTGCGGCACACTACGGGTGTAACTTGAATTCTCGCGACACACTCACAGATATTATTATTACTATTTGTAAATAGAAAATACCGTTGTAATTTTTTTTCTGTGATTACTGACCTTCTTTCCACAGAGAAGAAAAAGCTCAATCACCGGTGTTATTTTTTCGAAAGCTCGATCATGCTTATTTTTCATTCTAATTCAAAAATAGAAAACAATTCCAATGAAATATAGGACTCAGGTTTTTAAAAATACATTTTCTTTTTCGAAGACCGTATCCAACCTTTCACTAAGGAAGATCACTAAATAACGAACGAACAAAACAAATCTCTTGTACTTTTAAAGCAGATGGAGGTAATTTGTATGCGTGTTTGTTTTGTCGAAAGGATAGAATGAGATTTTAAAATTTCAGGTTACGAAATAATCTGTAACAATAAAGAAGCAAAACTTATAATTTATTAACATGGTTAATATACGTCACAATTTTTTAAAATTAATAAAATTCTGTTTTCGAAATACAATCTATGTAGTACAGGGTGTCTACTGAGTTTTAATTTGAAAATTCCAGTGTATTTCCAGTATATTCAGTATAACTATCATCCAAATTCCTTTACCTAATACAATGATTTTTTAAAAAGTTCTTTTGGTATAATCACACTCTTACTGATTACAGATTTGTAATTGTTTTACAATTAAATGAATATTTTATTTTTAATAAATATAGTTAGCCTTCATTCCTTTGAAACAGAAATGATTACTTATATGTAGCTGCTTATGAAAGTGCTGAAATCTTTACACAAGCAATGTGCCACATGTATATCAAGCATTAAAACTGACCCTCAGTTTTCCACCATTGGGCATACTTGTACTGACTAGTTTGCAACCTGTATACTGTACTTGAAGTATTGCACAAATATAATTTATCCACTGTTATTATACGTGAGGTATTGAAAGAGAGAGAGAGAGAGGAAAAAAAAAAAGGGAAACTGAAAACATTAGTAGAACGGGGGAATTTAGTGACGATCTGCACCCCACGAGAGATGGCGTCACCTCTTAACGCCAGATCATTAGGGAAAAATCACAATTTATTATTTTAGTAACGGTACTGTATTACATAAGTATTGTTGTTCTATAAAATCACTTTTTTCATGATCTGAAGCTCAATTTCACTACTTTCCTTTGACCGACAACCTCAATTCATGACTTTCATGGCCTGTAGATATCCTGCTCGAAGGCCTGATACAGTGAGCTAAGAGCATTATTTGTATTATATAAATGTATTATTAAGTTGTGTATTATTTTATTCTAGTTATAATGCAAGACTGTTATTACCCTGGATGGGCCGCGGTGGCTCAGTGGTAGAGCGTTCACCTCTGGTGCTAGGGGTCCCGGGTTCGATCCCACCCCCCGCCAAGTGAACTTTGTGGTGGACAAACACCGTGTGCGTGGGTTCTCCCGTTTCCTCCCACTTTCTTCATTCCACCATTTCATTCATTACTCATCATCACCGTCTCCTTTAGCCTAACCGGCATAACCATGGGACGTAAAACTCAAAGATTTCATTTCATTTTCATTTGTTATTACCCTAGACTTTCGGAGGGAAAAAAAAAATGCAGATTAGATTATAAAGAATGATATTTGTATATTTCATAATTTTTCCAGTATGTGGATCAAAATTCCAGTATATTTTCAGTATTTCCAGTATCAAAATTAAATTCCAGTATTTCCGTATCAGTAGATACCATGTAGTAGTAATGTATGTACAATATTTTTTCCATTGAGGTAGAGGTCCATAGTAATGTGAAAAACAAATACACATTTTTCCTGTCTTGCAATTTGGTTGCTATATAATAAATAATTTTAATTTCCTCGCGACACACCGGTTGGGAAACGCTGCTCTAAGGTAAAGATATCGTTTTTTGGCTTTAGGTGCTGATACCTGTATGAAAGATATTTTATAAAGAAACAAAAATGTCTTGTTTTATAGAAATATGACTACTATGCAGGGATGACTGATCTAAACCAAGGTGGTTTAAACCAGGTAATTAAAAAAAAAAAAAGTTTAAACCAAAAAATAAATATAAAAGCGAAAATGCCACAAATCGTGTGAACTTTATAGTAACGTTTCCACATATCTCAAATATCTACATCTTTTCTCATTTATTACAAACCTAGGAAACATAAACGTAAGTGATTTATTGAAATCAAAAGTATTTTCTGCATATGTATATGAATAGTTCAGAGATAGTGTGAACTCAAATGATTCGCATCTTTATTCATTTCTTTTACTAATATAGAAATTATGTTGCTGTATCTCAGACTCATTGAACTAACTTGGACTAAATTGGATCTTCTGTACTCTGTAGCCTTTTGAAATTGTCCATTTATTTTTATAATGTGTATAACTCTGTACAATGATTTAATTTGTGCAGTTGTGTATCTGTCTGCCCTTCTGAAGAGACTCTTAAGTAGTATGCAAGATTAGTAGAATGAATTTCTATCAGATGTCCTCCGTGGATGAAACTTTAGACTCGTCGCTTTTATAGTCAAGGGGTCTCGGGTTCAAATCCAGGAGGAGGACAATTTCTCTCAATTAGCATTCTAAGAATAGGTATCATATCTTTCCTTAGTCCCTTATTCAACTGGAAGTGGCTGAAACTGACAAGTTCTGGTTTTGACGATGATCAGTAATAGCAAGAAGCAGTATTTTGCAATCAATTAAACGTTCCAAGAATACACCCCGTCTTCATTCTAATCTTTTTACTAAAATCGTAAGTGGTAAAAATTTACTCCCACTTCCAGTTTCAATATTAACTGAGATAATATCATTCCATTCAAACCAAAGTCCTTCAAATGGTGTAAACGTGACACTGCTGCTTATTCCTTAAATTGATTACACGAAATATAGGGGACATATGTTCAATTTCGTTGCTGTTTTCTCTTAATTCTACATTAGAAACTAACCTCAAACACATTCTAAGCATTATACTGGTTTCTATTTGTTTTTACAGACATTTTTTCGCGTTTGAATGAAAAAACTTATTTTAGGAATAAAACGGCGACTCGTATATTTTTCTTTTTTTTCTTTTTTTAACAAAGAAAATAAGTTTTTCTCTTTACACTTCAAGTAGGAATACCTCTAACATATAGCGGAAAAGTTGCCGTGCCAAAAATAAATAGGTTCACAATAAATACCCAGAAAAAATTCCTGGATGTTCGAAAACTTTGGAGAGGTAGTGTAGGAGCTAACATGCATTTATCTCTGAAACATTTATAGGGAGACTTTACGATTATAATCAAACGTAAGTATTCTTCACTCACTAGTAACTGCACGCACTTGGGTCCTTCGCTAAGCTCTTGTTATGACATTACAATAGCAGAACTGTTTTTTTACGTAAACAGTGAGAGATGAGTAGAAAATTTCCAGTTTTCTGAGGTATACACACAACTGATCGATAAATTATCTTCCCTTATAATTACAACATAATCTTTCCATTGTCACTAATATTAATTGATTTCTACTTATTCCCCTGTAAATACATCCCTCAGGAATGAATACATTAATTATAATTCAATTTCGTAACTATTTATAAGTTGTTGTGATGTCAAACCACAAAGAAAACATTTTGAATTTCGTATTTCATATACTTTCATTTTTACACACTATGCATGCACACCTAGATTTCCGTAGTTGCCCCATTTATTTTCCTCACTCGAGGTATTGGGATTGTATTAGATAATCATGCTCAAACCAACTTAGTAGCTGAACTCCAAGCAGACTCTGAATAGCAAAAAGTACAAAGTCCTTAGTACAACGCTAATAAGACACTAATTGGGTGACTAGCGCTTGATTAACAAATTTTCTCTGAATACTGTCCTATATGTTTTGCTTGTTTAAGTATCGAGTTCCTTTTCAGCACTGAGGCTATATAAGACGTGGACCTACAGTTTAAAGTGGAATTCAAATCACTGTAATGTATTCAATGTCATCCCACTGGAAATCGAATTCGGTATTTCGTGTACCAAAAGTATACACGCTAGCTACCAGACCTCCAGGTAGGACTTTGTAGACACTATGGAGCTCGAGTCATATGGTTGGTTGAAAAGGCAAAGTCTTATTACGCAATAACTACTCGTACCATTAGTAAATTTAAATGTTTTAAGGTGGTGCTACTTTCATGTAGTATAAAATGATACGGTAACATCTTTATGAATAATCCTCCAATTTCTTATACGTATACGAACAGATTTTGAAGTAATATTTTCTTGAACTATGCCGAAAGAAAGAAAAATCCACGTTTTATGCAAAGAACAGAAATAAAGACCAACATACCCATCTCTTCCTTTGTTGAATGTCTGGATTTCATCTTCAATTCCCTCGTCTTTCTTAAATTTATCCCAGTCCAGCTTTGATTTTTCCAACGTACTCAACTTATTCTTCTTCCCCAGCTGGCCTAAAACACTGCTTAGGCCTCCACCTCTTCCTCTGCCCCTCCCAGGACCAAGAGCTGCTCCTCGCCCTAACATTCCTGGAGAATCTCTTCCACTTTCGCCTCGACCCACAGGCTGCTTCTCATTTAATGGCTGGAGAGTGGCTGCTTTTGCTTCTTCTGAATTTGCATCTACTTCCTTCGTCACTCTACGAAAAGCAATACAAAAATGTAATTGGATAATGTAACAATGAGCTGCAAATTGTTACAGATCGTATAAATGTATAACATTATACTGAAGAACGAAATTTTTCTATACTACATATGTCCCGGTACAGGACAGCACTCTTTATTTATACTTAACTATATGCCTTCACCTATTTTCAAAGTGGGTTGCTATTCACGGTTTGCCGACATTGTCAGATATTAATTAATTCTGCATTGTTATTTCTGTTTAATATATAAAATAAATCGAAGATGAAGAATTAGGAATTAGATTTCTGGGATTTCGCCACCTATAGCCATGTTAGCCCGTCACGTATGAGGAATGATGTCCCTCGGTGATCATACTGTCGGAGGAAAGGGAACGAAGGAAACGACCTGAGACCTGTGTGTTAGGTACCATCCTGGCATTTGCCTGGTTTGAATGGGGAGAACGCAGGAAAAACTCACTCAGGATGGCTGGCCTAAAAAAGCTTTTACACTTTTTCGACCGGGAGACCTCACCGGGAATCGAATCCGGGACCGCTCGCACCACAAACGAGAACGTTGGCGACTACGCTACATGGGGCCACAAATCGAAGATGAGACTAATCAATAAATCTCATTCAGCTGAACAAAATGACATGGAAGACTAAATCTTTATGCGTAGTTTTCTAGAAAATCGAATATTTATGTAAACCACAAAATTGCTGCTGTACGATAACCACAACACCTAATGCAACTGATCCTTAAGTACACTCTCGTCAAGTTTTACATTATGACTAGACTTCGGATTTTTGCATATATGCATGTTTCTTCCCTGATGTGATATTGATATGCTCTTTAAACAGAAATTCGTTTCAGCTCTTTTGGGGTAAAATAGTAGAGTTTTATAGTGCATATATTTGCATATTTCGGAGGTTAGTGCATGTTTATGTCGTTATTGCATATAAATGCATATTTAAAGAAACGACCAAATTGATATTTTTTAATGTGCAATAACTTTAGTCATAAATGGAATTCCAAGTTTCTAATATAAGTAGACTCAAAACCTTGAAATGGTTCATTGTTATCGGCTTCGAGTATCTTCCAAGGTCACGTAAAAGGAGAATAAGAAAGGGGTGGGGGATTCATCCTCCCGGCAATGATGCATGATTGTTACCTTTTTTTTTTTTTTTTTTATGTAAGACGGTGTCAAATCACCGAGAACAAAATTTCCACGTCACCCATCTCGGAAGTTAAAGTTGCTACCGTTGTGTGCGTGTGGATTTGAAATTGTGTGGTCTTGCGGCAGGATAAAAATAACGAAAGAAAAATCTTCTGGAAGTTACTTCCTGAAACAGAGTCCATTCAGTTGTAGTGCGACATCTTCAAATTGAATTTTAACTAGCTCAGAATTTTGTCCATTTTTGTCTAACATAGAACAAATTTTGTACGATTTAAATTAACAAAGGAAGAAAAAGTGAGGGGTTAGAATTGTTAAAATAACATGATCATATCTCGAAATCCCTTAAGAATAGAAATGTTAATTGAAGAGTTGTTTCAGCGTTTTTTTTCTTTTTTGTTTTTTTATGTTCCCCTTAGAAGGTAAGGAAAAAGAGTGGGGTTTTGAATTCTTATGGCCATATCTCGAAATCCCTTAAGATTACAGATATATTAGGGATATGAGAATTCTGAGGACGCAGGCCGAGCAAATGCTCCTTGTTGGGCTTTACTTCTCGAATATGCTGCCCTTGAGTCTTCTATTTCTAATATAAGTAGTTGTTTTTCTTCGAGTCTAATCCGCCAGCCACGAGGAAGCAGGACGTTTCAATTAAGCGAGAAAAAAAAAACTCTTGATCAACTTTACTGTGTATTATCGTAAATAGTATTCTGTATCTAAACCAGTAGGTATTCAAAGTGAGTCAGAAAAATTGGGGAAACGATATCGTAGCAGTTGTTTTCTTAAGAAAAAGGTAGCGCTCATTGCATTATTTTGATGGAAGACACGTTCCCATCTCTAATTAAATACTGCGTTATGAAACTATATTATTTACTTAAATATATTCGTATTGGTAGGCTTATTATGTTTAACTTCCCCTATAAACGCTGTGTGGCCAGATACTTCCTTGTAATCTTGCGTACCATTGAAGAAAAACATCAAATATTTTACGTAACTTCAACAATTAGCGACGAGTGTGTCCTATAACGTAAACCTGGCAACATAACTTTGGTGGGCTCAAGCTGCAAAAATATATTGAAAGACTTGGACATCGTGCCAGAAATCAAAGCGACATTGCAACTAATATTTTCAGTCCAAGTGAGAATGCTGTCCCACGCCTGTAATTGCCCACTCACTTCCTCAGGCTCTTTCTTGTGCGTAGGTTTTGTGGGTTCCTTCCCTCTCTCTCAGTATCATTTACTCGTCGCAAACGATAATTACTTTCTTCTCTCTCTCTCTCTTTTTTTTTCCCTGCCACTTCATCTCAGAAGAAGACAGAAAGGAAAGTATGTAGACTGTTTTGTTGGCGTCTTCTGTTGGACGCCTGCCACACACGTGTCCTTTTTTTTCCTTCCGTGTCAAACGCTGCTGCTGGCCTTCAGAAAGAATAATCAGTTACGGATTGTAGCAACCTAAGAGTAATTCTGTTTCGTGCACGTATCCTGTAACCCTACAACATTTACGCTTCCTTTTTTATTATTATTATTTGGCAGGACTGATCAGACCATTCTTTCTAGTCAAGACAATTTTTGTGATACCGAAAGTATAATTACATTATTATGCTTCATACCACAAATTCTGTAACGTGGGTTACCATACACCAGCATTTATACGGATATATGAACATTTTGAGAGTAAAAATTTCCGTCTCCATATATTTTCCGAAATTCCCAGATTTGTCCGCAGTTTCTACGGTTAAATGTATAGTCTTCTAATGTGGTCTATCATATTGATATAGCGTACAATGAGAAAGGTATAGATTGTCTGCCTTATGTCAATCTTTTTTTTGTAGCTCGGCCTCCCCCCCCCCCATTCCCTTCGTATCTATGCTTCCATTTTCTACCGAGTTTTGGTATGTTAATGTCTTGTGAACATATCATATTTAAAGACTTTTATAGTAATATTGCCATATTTAGTCATTTATACGTAGTAATATTGCCATATTTAGTCATTTATACGTAGTAATATTGCCATATTTATGATCATTCATTGTAATATTGTTATATTTAAAGTCATTTATAGTAATATTGCCATATTTATGATCATTCATGGTAATATTGTCATATTTAAGCTCATTTATAGTAATATTGTCATATTTAAAGTCATTTATAGTAATATTGTTATATTTAAGGTCATTTATAGTAATATTGTCATATTTAAAGTCATTTATAGTAATATTGTCATATTTCTAATCATTTATGGTAATATTGTTATATCTAAAGTCATTTATAGTAATATTATCATATTTAAAGTCGTTTATATAAATATTGTCGTATTTAAAGTAATTTATGGTAATATTATCATATATAAAGTGATTTATAATACTATTGTCATATTTAGACATTTATACCTAGTAATATTGCCATATTTATAATCATTTATAGTAATATTGTCATATTTAAAGTCGTTTATAGTAATATTGTCGTATTTAAAGTTATTTATAGTATTATCGTCATATTTAAAGTCATTTATAGTAATATAGTCAAAGTCATTTATCGTAATATTGTGATATTAAATAAGGTTGTCATACGTCCGCTAATATCCTGTTTCTTATCATTTCCCACCATGTCCGGCAAACATTTAAATTATTTTTGAATTGTCCGGCATTTAGTCAGATCAAATATAATTTTGTTTTGCATTTTGTGTTTAAAATTTACAAGAAATTATTTAAATTCTTAAACCGTTTGCGTGATGTAAGTGACTGAGCATAGTAACTACATTTATGAGTTGACTCATACTGTGGTCCTGCTCTAGGTCTGGTATCTATTTGATCAAAACTTCCTGCTGTAAATCAAAATTTAACTCTTTGATGGTCAGTAGTGCGAATTTTTCGAAAGTAACAATACAATTAAAAAATTCAGTAAATTTCTTAAAATTTATCTATTTTATTTTTGCGATTCCAAGCAGTAACGCAACGACAGAAAGTTTCTTTTTCCTCTAATAGGTGTCAATGAACAAATGAAAAATCCCGTATTAATATTGCGAAGGGAATAATTATAGTAATTTAAAATACATGGCTTAAGAAGACTTTTCCAAATACTTGTATTTTGGCGCGCGAGAGACGGGTTCGATTCCCGGTGAGAGCTCGTGTTTCGATCCCACGTTAACTTGAAGGTTCACGTCTCATATAGCCTCAGTGCTAAAAGGGACGCTAAATTCTAATCCAAATTCAATTTTATAAATACTTGTTGCAAGAACATAATACCATTTCGTCTGTCAAAAGTGAGATATGCGGTTAAGTATCATTACGTTTCTGTAACTAATACAACTTTAACATCGTCGTAGTTGTTTCAAAAATTATATTATTATTATTATTATTATTATTATTATTATTATTATTATTATTATTATTATTATTATTATTATTATTATTATTATTATTATTATTATTAATAATAATAATAATAATAATAATAATAATAATAAGAAGAAGAAGAAGAAGAAGAAGAATTCCGGCATTCTATAATTTTGATATGATAACCGTATAATTTAAACAAAAAGATGAAACTTAGCAGTCTTGTCTCGAAAGTTAATGTTTACATAATGAGTCAGCCAGGTGGAAGTGTCTCAGCATTTTGACATTTCAGAACATTATATAGTAACCCTAGAACAGGCGGCGGGCCAATCACAGTGGTCTTACTGGCGTCGAGGACCGTACGAGACAATGTACAATTTAATGTATAATGTATAATGGAGAACACTAACATTACCGAACACAAAAGCTATTATAACAGCAACCAAAATATTTATTTACTAAAGAAAAGCAGAAGATATCTATTTATTTATTATCGGGTACACTGTATGTTCCAAGTTGGAAATATTTTATGCTGGAAATATTTTCGATTCAGTTTAAGATTACGAAAGAAATATATTTTCAATAATGTATCAGGCGAACCGGATGAAAGGGTTCAGCAGGCCGGGACTGGCCCGGTGTCCGGCTGTTGCACACAACAGACGTAGACTCTGCTGAAGAGACTAGTTAAACTTAGAACCAAAAGAAATCACATTTCAGTACTATATGAAGGTCCTTCACAACAAATATTAATTCATTTAATACAATTTTACAAGTATTCAATAGCTCACAATTAATAAAGAAGCGAAGGGAAAGCTTAGCATATCTAAAATTTTGTCGAGGACAATTAAGATATAACCTACTTACAAATAGAGACAGCAGCATTTTGAGGTAGAATGTTCTCCCGCAAGGATAACACACACAAAACATAAAAAGAAGCAAATGGAAAGCGTAGGATATTTAGATATTAACTAGGTTTGAACCTTCTTAATCAGACATAAAAATACTTAATAAATTCTCTGCACATTTTAACAAATAGTTCTCTCTGATAAATTCAATTTTAAAAAAGAAAAAGAATAATAGAGTTTTGCTGATTGTAAAATATACTATCTTTAACTTAAGTTGTAGTGACTAGAATTAGCAATTACATGTTGCGATGCACACTTCAAGAACCAGAACATTTTAAACTTGATTGGCGCGAGGGAAACCTCCATGAGTGACCATCCGTAGCAAGACGTATGAATAAGGCTATTTCTGACCTTCAGCTAGACTGTCTGTCACGCTGCCAAGAATCATCTAGGCTTTTCGAACATTGTACCTTTTGTCTGAGTAAAATTGTGCAAAAATTTGATAAAGTGATGTCTAAGTTTCAATATACTGTACCCAGTTCCAGACTATGTCCTAAATAAATAAAGTATTAGAGTGCGAAATCATAAGTGAAAATAAGGGAGACAGAAATGTAATAAAATCTCTTCACACTAAAATGTTTCGACATAGAGTGTTCACGTTTTTAAACACTCAATCATTGCACTCTAAAATTAGGGATATCTTTAGTCACCAGTTTACTTATTAATTACATATTAATTACAAACGAATTGCTGTTCATTAATGCGCAAACTTTAGCCATAGTATCACTTTATTCACAATCAGTGAGTTTTGGGTGTGAATTTTCTTTCAAAAGTATTAAGTAGGGTAAATTTTCCTGATATTATCTTGCCAAGAGTTGGATATGCCATAATCTTCTTGAGCTTTATTGTCGATACATCTAACACATTGGCAGTTTTGGATGTACTTGCTTTTTAACTAACTGTGCAATTACAGTTTACCTTTTTTAGAAGTCGAAGAATCCAATTCTGGACTAGAAGCGTCTGTCCTTTGTGCACACGAGCTCTCAGTGCAACTCTTTACGTACTACCCACAATTAACCAACACAAGATTAAGTCAGTCACAGTGCACGCATATTCAATGTTACTAACTCAGAATAAGTATGTCGTCGTGTTGCAGTATTTGCTTCCATTATTATGGTAACTGCACTGTGATTACTGACCATTCCAGCTTTGGAACTACGTATAACTTACATAAAATATAATATGACCAAAGCAATATATCTTTGCCTTAATATTTGTTTTGGAGGATTAAGATCAGATAATGTACCCGACGAAGGCAGTAATACTTTGCCGAAACTGTAACACAGGTTGTTTATTGAAATCTCACAATAATATCTTCTAGACTGATGAAAAAATTACTCTTATTACTCTAGCTCATATTTCTTTCTCTCGAATCATTATAAAACATTTTTTTTTTCCATCTTAACCGACTTCACACACGTAACCCACCTGGTTAAAATGTTTCCATAATGTACTATGAAAGTGTTTCGAAACTTTGCAGCACAATTCCTGTGCCGTTATGTAACCATAAACACACTAAAGAATGTATGGTTGCCTACAAACAGGTTACTTTGCTGTAATTAACTCAGCATCTGTTGAGGTGTTTCATAGTTTAGTCCTAAAGATTACTGTCAGATCCTAAAGAAATTTATATGAGACCACCGGGAAAGTATATTTTCAAACAAACAAAAGCATAACAATCTTTTCTTGAAGCCTATTAAAAAAGAAGTTTCAAACCTTTTTTTGGTTTTTTTGATAATATATCCTCCCCAATTTTTTAGATGCCACTGAAAGCATGCACAATTTAAAAAAAAACGACAATAGAATACTGTAATTAAAAAAATAACTCTGACTAAAAATACAGATCTTAGTTGATAATAGGATGATGATATTTATATTTGAAATCTTCCATTGATGTAAGAAAACAATTGAGAAAATCAATTAACTAACATAACAGATATACAATGAAGCGTTGATTTATACGATTTCGTAAACATCTTATACAATAACAATTTCTGTGATTATTTTGACTTCTCGATTGTTATTTATAAATATATATATTTTTTTGATTCCAGGATTGAAGGTGGAGAATTATTTGAGCGGGTGATTGATGATGACTTTGTGTTAACTGAGAAAGCGTGTACAATTTTCATGAGACAGATATGTGAAGGTGTTGAGTTCATCCATAAACAAAATATTCTGCATTTAGACATGAAGGTAACGTTTTTTTATTATTATTACTTTTAAAAATCTTTTATAACTTTCAATACTTTCATGGCGCATAAATAGTTTATTGAGTGTGTAATGGAAGGAGTAAGATACACAATGAAACCTATGTTGGCCACCATCTGAACAAGAATTCACTTAAGTTCAAGATTTATCGTGTGAAATAACAGAAGTACTAACAATACGATAAGTTCCACTTGAGTGATCCTAATAACAATATTAACATAAGCAGTGTTAATGAAAGGAAATCTCTGAAAAAAGAAAGAAATAGTTACAACATGGTTAGAAGTTCCCTAATCTTTCCTGGAGACACAATCTTGCCTGTTAACCAGGTACACTCATGTCCAAAATTATTGTCGCATGTCTATAAATATGTTATTGTAGGAATATATTTTGATAACGAATTCACCCGGTATTTCTTATAATGTTAGTATGTGTATAATCGGAAAACACATGTATCTGGAAAATTTCATGTCAAAAGAGCAGCAAATAAGAACAATAAAACGAAAATAAAACTTCCTTGTCCATTTAGCAACATTTTGCTTTACTCATTCTAATTTTCGTATTTATAATTCTTTTCCTATAAAACTTACCACAAATATACATTTCCCGATTATACACATAGTGTCAGTACTAAAAGCACCCTGCAAAATCATTATCAGATTATATTCTTACAAGAAGACAGTTATAGATATGCGACAATCATTTTGGACATAAGTGTACATACCTTAATATATCAACATGAATGTTGTTTCCAGCTTTTCTATTAACATAAGAATTGTCTTTCGATCAGGACCACCACAAGCATCGAAGCTCTTGATTCGGAGGTATCATAATTACACTTCACAATAAACACACCATATTGATCTACATATATATTCCATTTTAATGGTTATGTGAAAACGCAATGAAACTAGCAACATTGTATCTACATGAAAAGAGATGACACTTCTAGCATATCTTGTAATTGTAAATTATTACCCCAAATACTCTTTCATTAAGATTTGGTTATGCTAATACAGTGCTACTCTTGCAACGATATTTAAAGAGGCGAGATATCCTACTACAAGAGACCGCATTTTTTTCTTTTTAACGATGTATTTCATAGTTGTGCTAGTTAGATTTAGTTAGGATTTGTCATATGGTTCAATAACATATACGCTGCAAACTTTTATGTTCGTCTTGAAAATTTTATTGCAAACATATCCATTGATTGTGGCAAATTTTTCAGTGTAGTACAAATTTTCTTTGTTAACTGGGTGAATTTTATACATAGAGTGAACAAAATGACAAAGTGTCTAGTTTCTTTTCCTTTTGACCAAATCCGGGATTTAGTCAAAGGGGGAAGATGATAGATACGTTTGTTTGTCATTTTGTCCGTTCCAAAGTGCGACAAAATGGCATAAGTCGTCTTATCCAATGTAAAGTTGGCGCTCAAGAAGGGACAACGGCTTCAAAGAACTAATTGAACCATTGGCTGTACATGTAATTTGGAAATTACTCGTTTTGATGCTTGATAACTATGAAGACAATGAGCGGTGAAACAGTAAACAATGAGAATAATATATCGAGTCCTGAGAGAACAAATGTCATATGTCCAGTTTTCTAAATTTTTCAGGAGACTGTTTCTAAGTGATAAGTGTGCCCTTGCAAAGCTGAGAGTTTGAGCTTTGGGACAACTGTTCACTGTGTATTATCAAGGAGCTATTTACAATGGACATATGGTATTTGTGCACTTGACATAACACGTATCAAGCTATCGAAATAGCTGACAATGTTGAGAAAAATTGGACATATGACATTTGTGCTCTCAAGACTCGATATATATCCAGTTCTTCTTATGCGTATATGAACATTACATATGAAATTTTCCCGTATTGAGATTAAACAATTGCTAAATATAAAACAAACGTTAAATAAAATTTAATATATAGCATACATCATTAAACAAAAACTAATAAGTAGCATACAAGCTAAATAAAATTTAATAAGTAGCATACTGGCAATAAATAAAAGTTAATAAGTAGCATACAGGCAATAAATAAAATTTAATAAGTAGCATACAGGCACTAAATAAAATTTAATAAGTAACATACAAGCAATAAATAAAATTTAATAAGTAGCATACGGGCAATAAATAAAATTTAATAAGTAGCATACAGGCACTAAATAAAATGTAATAAGTAACATACAAGCAATAAATAAAATTTAATAAGTAGCATACAAGCAATAAATAAAATTTAATAAGTAGCATACAGGTACTAAATAAAATTTAATATGAAGCAGACACGTACTAAATAAAATTTAATAAGTAGCATAATGCACTAAATGAAACTTGAATTTTTCGAAGTTCCAGTAATTTTTTGAAAATGCTATATATTCAATATCACGTAACTAAACATTCAACATAATGTAAGTATTGCGTATCTTATTTTTACTAAAATAATTCAAAACCGTAAGCGTTTAACGTATCCAGCAGGTCAGAGTATTATTTGCCATGGACAACTCTTTTATAGTCCGTTCTATCAACCTAAATTTATTTTTATCACATGAAAATACAAGAAGCATACAGGTATTAAATCTCATCTAGTCTATAACGAACAACTTTCCAACTTTTTTTGTCTTGCTTTTTTCAGCCTGAAAACATTTTATGTCTGACAAAAACTGGGAACAGGATAAAAATAATTGACTTCGGATTAGCCAGGAAGTTTGACCCAAAAAAGAAGCTTCAAGTTTTGTTTGGAACTCCAGAATTTGTGGCTCCTGAAGTAGTTAATTTTGACCAAATTGGGTATGGAACAGATATGTGGTCAGTGGGAGTTATATGTTATGTTTTGTAAGTAGTATTTTTTTTATTTGTAAACAAAATTGTTTATGGATTAAAAACTCAACATAAATCAAATGTAAACGGTATATATATTTCTAAATACTAGATTGTTACAAATGATTGACCCGATTTCATAAATTCACTGTAGTTTTATTGTTTGACATAATGTCAAAACTTTGGAGATGTATTGAAAAACTCAAGTTTTTTTTCTGTTTTTGTGTTGCAGGTTCGTTTCTGATTTCTGCAACAAGAATGAAAAAGTGAGCATTTATTTAAGATGGCGACAGGTACAGAGAAAGCTTATGTTGTGCTCGAGTTTCACATTAGTCTGTCGTAACAGTGCAACGACACTTCCGAACAAAGTTGAACAAAGATCCATCAAATGCCAAGTCCATTCGGCAATGGTATGCAGTTTAACCCACTTCCATCTCGATGTTCGTCAATTCCTAAAGAGGAGATTGAAAAACCGGTGGATCGGTCGTGGTAGGGATGATGACCAACAATTCCTGTCATGGCCTCCACGCTCTCCGGACCTAACTTTATGCTATTTTTTATGTGGGGTTATGTGAAAGATACAGTGTTCACCCCTCTTCTACCAACGAACCTAACAAAATTGAGAGCTCGCCTCAACAGTGCTTTCCAAACGGATTGATAGGGGCATACTGCTTGGGGGAACTTGATTATCGACTTGATATTTGTAGAATTGCTAGGAGGCACTTGTAATACGTCACTAAAAAACTTTTTAAGTTTTTCAATAGATCTGCTCAGTTTTGTGACAATATGTCCAGTAATAGAACTACAATGAATTTATAAAATCATGTCACTCATTTGTAATAACTCTGTATACTTCATTGGTAATACCTCTCAATTATCACTGATAAATCTGCGGCGCTCAAGTTTTCCTTTTACCTATCCCAGAATTTACAACCAATCAAAATACACTATATTTTTCCATACTTTCCGCACAAATATCCTCAAAATTATTCCACCCGCTAAGGAAGAGATAGGAATTTATCTACCAGCGAACTACTTCCCTAATCTTAACTCCACCTACATAACTATTCCACCTTGATACATTCACCCCGTTTCTCAATAATAATTTTTTTTTCTTTAGAAGCATTTAAAAATGTTTCTTCTACAAATTTTCTTACCTTTTACATCTTCTACAATCGAAAATTTATTTTATTTCTTACTATTAATTTTACTCTCTTCAATTATTTTTAACTTTTTAAATAAAAAATCTTATCTTCTAAAATAACTCCTTTTCTACTATTAGGACCACGCAATGGGTCTTATAAGATTGTATCGTTAGTTCGTTCATTCTTTACTCCACACGATAACTTCTAAACGAAATCGAACTTTTCGAATTCTGTTGTCTGCAATAGACAGATAGAGCGTTTATGTCGAGCGGGTTCGTTAACAGTGAATATGTTCACATTTTCACGAGTAATGGTAACGTTAACGGTGGCTATCCATATTCTGTTTAAAATCTTTAATATTCCCTATACTATGCAACCTGCACACTTGCAAAAAAATGTTGATTGCCTACAATGAAAGGATATGTAGTTTTTCATACTCCAAATATCTTTTCTGCCATTTAACGTCCTACGATTATGCTTTTTAGGCTAAGGGAGATGGATGATTAAGGCAAATGAAGGATGGTGGAATGATAATATGGGAGGGAATGGGAGATCTCAAAAAAAAAACCACGGACACTATGTTGTCTACCAAAGTTATTTAGCCAAAGATCAAACCAGCGACCCCATGAACCGAAAGTAAATGCTCTACCACTGAGCCACCGTGCATCCCTTTCCGAATACATGGAGTAAAATTTTTCATATATTTTTCCGATCTAATGAAATATTCAGGGAAAGAGTTCAAAGTTTATTTCTATATGAAATTTTTGCTACTTCTTCCCTTTCTTATCTGATGAACCATTTTGCGAAAGAGCTCGCAGTTTACTTCTATGTGAAATTTTTGCCTTATCTCCCTTCCCTATCTGATTAAACGTTTGGCGAAAGAGCTCATAGTTTACCTGTATGTTAAATTTTTCTATTTCTTCCCTCTCCTATCGGATGAAACGTTTAGCGAAAGAACTCACAGTTTACTTCCATGCGAAATTTTCCCCGTCTCCCCTTTCCTATCTGGTGAAACATTTAGCGAAAGAGCTCATAATGTACTATCTTATGTGTTGTGTGGTAAGATTTTACTGGTAAGTGATATATATGAAAAAAATCACAGAAGAGGTATTAGTTTGATGCGACAGAAATTTTCTAATTAAGTTAATTTGATAAGCTATTCGGTTAATATTACAACAAAAAACAGTTGATATAGTGCGTGCCACATATAAAATTTCATGGTCCTTATACGATGTAGCAAATAATGTTCATGTGACCAGACAATCATCATCAATCGCGAGAAGAAACATACCGAAGAAATCCTTTCGACTCTTGATGTTATCCGGTTGCAGGAAAATATCGCGCTTATTGATTTTAGCAAGCCTTTGGTTAATACACATTCCATCTATGTAACGTTTAACAGGTTTGTTCCGTGTATCTTCTCCTGAAAATTTCAACTCCAACTTTAAGCGCCCATAGCTCAGGAACCGAAAGATTGCACCGGAAAATGTTTGGCATGCATATTAAGCAAGTCAGGATCTATCTCCAGACATGTTTGGTTAAGATCAAATGAGTTTATAGAACGCACATGATATATATATATATATATATATATATATATATATATATATATATATATATATATATATATATATATATATATATATATATACCAGGATAGCAAAATATATGTACATTTGTACACGCAAGCAACAAGGTAGCGACTTTATGAATTAAATCTAACAAGGTAGAAAAACATGGTATTATCATTTTTTTTTTTTCATTTTCAGAATTTCTGCTCCAGTAGTTGATCTATCTATATGCTGGAAACTGTTTCTAATGCCATGATGAAAAATTCCCTATATATTATACTAGCAAAATACCCATTGTTCGCAACGGGAGAATATGTTTCATTTTGGACATAAAGGGATGAATTTGAATTTAAACGGCATCGGAAGTATCACTGTTCGTCTCAGCGACCCCGAAAACTATGGATTCGACACTATTATCAGTCATTTTCGATCATTTTTAAATATCTCCCCTTCCCCTAAGTTGCACCACCAAAGTGAAATGATTAAAAAAACATCCCAGGCCCGAACTTCATCTATGTGGCAAATTTAATAGAGATCGGTCGGGTAGTTCAAGAGTTATTAAGTTTTATTAATTTTTATATACATATATATCTTCCCTTCCTCTCCCGTCCCCTAAGTTGCATCCCATGATTATATGGTTAACAAATATGTTTTCGGTATGGGACACCCCAGGGTCCCATTTCCGGTCACGTCATTTCGGTTCTACGTTAAACAATAGGTCTAGGTCTTGCTGCTAAAATGAGTGGTCAATTGAATTGCTCATTTGCTTCAGACGAGATCAAAATCAAATGTATACTCGAATTTCAGTGCATCAAGAAAATATTATCGTGTACATATTTTAGAAGTTAATAAATATTATAAATATATGAGAAATGAAGCTAGTTAGTTTTTCACCATTACTTAATTTTTGTATTCGTTTCAAATTACACTGCCAATAAGTGTGTATGTTACTGCGTATGTAACCGAGTGATTTTTACAGAATGAATTTAGAAATTGAAGAAATAGGTCGAGTAGTGTTGCCAATATCAAAAACTGTTTTCCATTCTTGAATAGTTTGAGTTCTTTGGGCTGAATAAAGTATTTATTTAAAATTAACAGCCTGACATACTAAAAACAATATAAAATTTACCATTTTTCTTTTGTTTGTTTTTCATAACTGATAGGAGATAATGAAATACAACTTACCATAATCATAGATAATGCTATTCTACAACAGAAAATATGAACCTGAAGAATTTTCAGTGTTGTCATCCATAAAAACTACATTGTTGCCAGAATAACATTTCCCCCAATATCTAAGTTAAGGCAGCGACTAGAGGAACAAATTCAACTGCATTTGATTACGTATCATGTTGTTTTGGTATCCTGTGGACTACATTTTAAATAATAGTTGTATTTAGTTTGTAATAAACAAAATAGTTTTAACTTACAGTTATTAAAATTAAATAATAATGTTATTTAAAAAGTAGTTCACAGGATACCAAAACAATATGATACGTAATCAATTCCAGTTGAGTTCGTTCCTCTAGTCGCTGCCTTAACTTAGATTTTGGGGGAAATGTTATTCTGGCAACACTGTAATTTCTATGGATGGCAACACTGAAAAATTTTCACGTTAATATTTTCTGTTGTAGAATAACATTATCTATGATTGTGGTAAGTTGCATTTCATTATCTCCTTTCACTTATGAGAAACAAACGAAAGAAAAATGGTAAATTTTGTATTATTTTTAGTATGTCAGGCTCTTAAGTTCAATTATTTTGCGTGTAAGACAGATACATGATTGTGCAATGGAAATGCCATCCAAGAAAGTCTTCAAAGAGAATAATCATTGGAGGCTCGAAAACCTGTTGTGGATAAAGGAGAGGAGGGGAAGAAAGCCAGTTGCGAAGTCACTTCCAATGTGACTTCCCCCTTGTAAAACTCTGAAGTCACCACTGAATGTTAAAGAAACATTACATTGTACTTTTAACCCTGGTACTACGCCGCACAAAATTTACGTCCAGCTATGTGATGGCTTACTTCTCTCCCTACAACCGCATCATTTCTGCCGCCAGCACTGCTTCCACTGGTTAGTTGGCCCTGTAACGGCATAAGGGAAGGTTGTGTATGTTATCATTTCGTGCTAGTTAAATTTACGAATTGGTAGTAATAGTGGCATAAAAGACACGGTAGTAATCTGGGGTTAAGCCATGACTAGGTAAGAGTCACATGGAAAATGGAAAGAAGGAAGTATGACGTAATCATATTCTTTCACATTGGGATAATTTCACCAGTAAAGATCAGGATTGAATTAAGTATTTGTAGCTCGGAAGTCATGATAAAATCCTCGAAATGCGTCCTTACGGGCCAGAGCAGAACAAAGAGAACTTGAAGAGGTCGATCATATCAAATATATTGGACTAAGGAAGAAATTGGTCAGGTGCTATGTATGGAGCATTGGACTGTATGGTTCAGAGATATGGACATTACGAAAGTTAGAGAAATATTTAGAGAGCTTTGAAATGTGATGTTGAAGGAAGATGGAGAAGATAAAATGAACAGAAAGAGTAACAAACGAAGATGTTTTAAAACGGATAGGAGAGAAGAGAACGCTTCTAGCCAGCATCCTTCGTAGAAAGGCCAATTGGATTTGACACATCTTACGAAGAAACTGTCTTCTTCATACCGCCGTAGAATGAAGGATGAAAGGAAAGCGAGAAATAGGAAGAAGAACACAAGCGACCGATGATTTGAAAAACAGAAGAAAATATTGGGAGTTAAAAGAAGAAGCTGAAAATTGAGAAATATGGAAGAAACATTTCCACGGACAAACTGAAAATTAAGAAGAAAAATAAAACCCTCATCAGTCCCGAGGACCTGTCAAAAGGCAGAATACTTATTACTATTATTATTATTATTATTATTATTAATAAACTTGAAATTAGAAAGTGCAGGTATCAAAAATATTCTTTTGCTTTTAGTAAAGCACAAAATGGTAATAAAAGTAGAACGGTTTGCAGAAAGAGATTGTATAACATCATGGTAAGCTATATATAAATTGAAGAAAAACGAATTTGAAGCTTGTGAAAACAAAGTTACTAGATAAACAAAGAAGCCTTTTGGAATTAGTCGAGAGAAAAAGATACGAAGCTGAAATCCTTTGTGTGAAAGCCAAATATATATTGTATGCAAGTTGTACTGAATTTTTCGTATCAGATTTAAAGCTACTGCCGTGTTGGCGCGACAAGCACCAAGATTTTAGGCTTTAAGATATTCTAGAAATATAGCATTCTCACAACAGAAAACTTACGAAATCTTGATCGAGATAGTTTCTTTTTCAGTGAAATGTAAGAACTCGAGATTTCCTTTAATTCTTTGTTCACATTTGTAATAAGAAGTGATGGATTTCCAAAAGAGTTTTGGTAGCAGAAAGTGTTTTAACCTAAAACGATCGTGGCAACTTTCGATACTTTCAAACTTTAAACATAAATAAAATCACTACACCAAATAGCGTTCTCGCTTCGCAGTCAGGAAAGTACGATTAGAATCTGGTGACTGGGCTCCCAGATTTCCAGTTTTTTTCCGTTCCACTAGGCGAATGCGGAATGGTACCTTTTTAAATACAGGCCCTGGTTGACTTTTTTACATTTAATTATTATGAGGACTTTTATCCATTTAATTATTATTTTTAAATTCCACTGTTGTCTGTCCGTTACTCCACACGGATTCTTAATTTTTTTTTTTTTGAATAGACAAACAGAGTGATTATCTCGGCAAAGCTCGTTAATCGGGTCATCTTCACGGGTAATGGTGACTTGTGTCTACTAGAGATGAATTGGATGTTTCCAGTTTCCTGCTAGAAAAATTTCCAGTATTCCACGGTCAACTAAAAAAAAAAAAAAAAGTGAGTGCCAAGTATGAGTGTATGCTGTGATGTTTAATAGCTGTAAAATGTGTTGAAAAAGCGAAGCCTTCTTCAATATTCTAATACAAAAAAATTATAGAAACTAGACGGTTAAAATCGAAAAAATAGAAAAGTATGTGTTTTCTAGACGTTATTTCTCTCAGAACTTATCGTAATCAACATTTACTTTATTCTGCGAACACGTGCGTGCGTGTGTGTGTGTGTGTGTGTGTGTGTTGGTCAAAATAATTAAAAAATTATATTATAAACACTATCCGTTTTCTTTCTCGAACTAACTAGTTTTTCAGTGGTTGGCCAATTAGCCCTATCACCATCTACACCCAAATAATGGGACTGCCATCTTGAAGGATCTCAAAGAAATTTTTTTACATTTTTCCAATATTACACAAAACTTCCAGCATATTTTCAGTATTTCCAGTATCGATACAAATTTCCAGTATTTAAAGAGTATTAATAGACATCCTGTTTAATGCTCTCACTCTTAATATCTGATTTTCTATTATTGAAACAAAGGTGTATAATTAGAACGCTAGAAATCACTCATTGCGCCGATGGCAGCAAACATCCTCCAGCGGGTGACATCTACCGGACGAAATTTAAAAGTCTAACCTGTCATCATCTTTACTGTCGTTAGCAGAATTTATTTAGAACTACATATACAGGGTGTTTCAAAACAACACCGACAACGTTTGGGAGGTGATTCCTGACACCAAGATAAGACAAAAAGTATAGACCAACCTTGGTGCATAAGCACTTGCTTTCGGACTTATAGGCTACCGAAAACATGAACTTTAATTTAAAGGTCCATAGTTTCAAAACTATGGGACTTACGTAGTCGGGTCAAGACTTCACTTAGGAACTAGTACGTGTCCTATCCAAAAATCCGTTTCAGAATCCTAAGGTACTCATGCAACACTTTTTATAGAGGGAGTTAGGCTACGGGCATATAATTTGAAGTACTCACCAACTACCTCTATAAAAATTGTTGCGGAAGTACTGCAGGATTCTGAAACATGAATATTTGGATAGGGCACATACTAGTTCCTAAGTGGTCTTCACCCTACTATGGTAGGTCCCATAGTATTTGAGCTATGGACTTTTAACGTTAATTTTCTCATGTTTTCGGCAACCTATAACCAGGGGCGGATCCATGACAGACTTCTGGGGGGGCGGTGGGTTGTAATACTGCTACTTAGAGCTACTTTTAAGAGCCTCAAAAAATAAACTATATATTTTATTTATATATAAAATAAAAAAGTTTTTTCTTCTGGGGGGCAATCGCCCCGATCTCCCCCCCTGGACCCGCCCCTGCCTATAACACCGAAAGGAAGCATTTGTGCACCCAGGTTGGTCTATACTTTTCGACTTATCTTGGTGTCAGGAATCACCTCCCAAACGTTGTTGTTGTTTTGAAACACCCTGTATGAATGTTCCTGTCAGAGTTTGAAATAGGGTAGACACATTATAGATTTGAAAAAATGCATTATTTTCAGTAATTACTTTCTACTCTTTATAAATTTGTTTGTAATATCCATATTTATCTCTGATATTCCAGACTGTCAGGGTTGTCACCATTCATGGGTGAAACAGACGTGGAAACGATGGCCAACGTCACTATTGCCAAATATGACTTTGACGACGAAGCTTTCAATGAAATATCTGAAGATGCCAAAGATTTCATTCGAAAGCTATTACTTAAAGACAAAGAGTAAGTATGCATGTTCCCTTCCCTCAGTCATACCTTTACATAATAAAAATGAATAAAATGAGATATCCAAACATTTTAACAACAAGGGTTATGTGAAAGAGGTAAAATTACTACGTAAAACAGGAAATAAACTTGATTGATAAGTTAATGAAGCATGAAGCATCTAAATAAAGAGACTATTTAAATCTTGACGCTGACTATTTAACCAAAATAATTATAGATCTATTAAAGAGCACAAGTCACTTAAGAGAAGGTTTATAATATATATAATTGAAATTTGTAATAACATCACGTAGTAACATTTGAAAAAACACAACTTTATATTGGACTGGCAACATTGTTAATTTTGTGGTATTGCGGAGTGTGTAAAATAATGTTTCGCTATCGATATTTGCGATTTTAGCGTTTCCTAGCTATTAATTTAGAAGTTACAAGGGCATTCAAGATAAATGGTCCACATTGTAGATATATAATCATATATAGTAACTTCTGATACGCGTTTCACTAGATTCTTTCATAGCTGTTTGATCCTTGATTTTAACCTATCATCTTTTTCATTTGATAAACATACAGACCGTTAAGCACATTGAATCATTTCACTGTAATTCGATACAGTAGAGTACCGAAAACTCGGCCTAATGTAGACCGAAGGGTGGCCGAATTTTTGAAAATGTCAGATTATCGGGAACGGAGTTAAAAAAGAATAAGTACCAGTGTTTCCTCAGAAAATACAGTATTGTGCTTGTATGTATTGGTTGCTTGAGAATACAATAGAGAATAAACTGCTCAATTATCCTTAAACAAATGAAAAGTACGTACTTTATGAAAGCATAGAATCTGTATTATACATGAAAATTGAAAATTAATGAATACACACTGTACAGTAATTTACCTGATAAGACAGACCTCAGAAAAAATACTTTATGAAAACATAAAGCTGTCTATAATGAAAATTAACTAGCTGACTTTGCAAAAACTAGGTACTTTTTTAAAAAAGAAATGTGTGACGACCTGTTGTTACCCTGCCAGAGTGTGAACGAGTTATCCGGACTGACGGTTATCGAGTGCTGAGTTTTAGGGACCTTGCTGTATACCTAATTAGTATAAAAGTCCACATAAATAAGTTAATAAAATAAAAGAAAAAGAAAGATGTCAATAATGAATTACTTCATACAAGGAATTCAATATTGCTATATGCACACGCCATTCAGGTCGCAACAATATGGTTTCCATTAATTCAGCATCTTTAACTACAAACTAATACGATTCTCACCACCTGCATCAAAATAATTACTCTCATGTGTATCTATTGTCGTCAGAAAATAAGAATATTCATCTACATTCTTTCTACAAATACTTCAAAATGTGAACCACTTTAAAAAAGATTTATACCGTCTTAAAGGCAAGTGCGAAATCGTGGGGGACGAGAGATTCCCCCACAATAATTTTGGAATAAAATCCCTTTAACAAGGTACTGGAAGTAAATAAAGTAATACCATTGTCAAAAGTTTGCAATTAATTACAGTAATTCTTCGATAATTAACACATATATGTTATATATTAGTGGTATGGAAAGACACAGAAAACAACTAGAGTTTATTATATCCTTAATTTCACATGATTAAATAATTATAGACGTTCAAGTATATAACATTCCAGTATCCTTCACTTCGACTGTGATAATTTCAGACCCTACTTCAAGGAAGTCATGGTCTCCACGTCAATCTTTTTTTACAAAATAAATTATATAGTTGAATAATTTCTTTAAACAGCATTCATTAATTTTTTAAAAGTCTCTCAGTCTCTCGTACTTAAAAAAAAATTACGATAGAAAGGAACTTAGCGTTCATACCTTTGTTGCAATTTACTATAGTTTAAATTTACCGATAGCAAAAAGGAGTCCTAGCATGGACAAAAGGTACACAATTGATCAGAATATGAAACATATTTGTTGGGATGGAAAGTTAAGTAGGATTGGCAAATACTTGCTAAATATGTCATATAGGTTGATTGACAGAACAGGAAGAAAAACAGATTGTTAAAATATTATAAGTTAGTTATTGATGAGTTCATGGTGTTATGATAGAACAAATGAAAATTGTAATTTGTGATGAACGGATATTGAATTGTAATAATATATTGAGAAATCGAATGATTCAGAACGTATGTAGGTGAGATATAAAAGGGAGAAATATCAATACACTGAAACTTCCGAATAAAACGACAGTTGCAGGCGTACAATATTCGTTTTGTTTCTTTTCATTATCATTGACTAGCAGAATACCCATTCTTCGTATGGGGAGAATACGTGGATATGAAGGAGTGAATTTGCATTTAAACGGCATCGTGATTGTCACTGTTCATCTAAGCGACCCCGAAAACTATGGATTCGACACTAATATCGGTGATTTTCGATCACTTTTATAAATCTCCCTCACCCCAAGTTGCGGGGCTGAATTTGAACAGCATCGAAAGTGTCACTGTTCATCTCAGCGACCCCGAAGACTATGGATTCGATAAACATAGGTCATTTTCGATCATTTTTAAATATCTTCCCCTAACCTAAGTTGCACAGTCAAAGTAGGAAAAAAAAAATCCCAGGCCGGAACCTCATCTACTCGATATGTTGAAAATTTGATCGAAATCGGTCTCGTGGTTCAAGAGTTATTCAGTCACAAACATAGTCACTTTCATTTTTATATAAACCGGTGGCGTAGATTAAGCACATTCTTATTTTTATAAAATGAACATTGGACACATTAGAGAAACGTAGCTCTCAAGCCTCGAACGGCTTTTCAATAGCGTATAAAGAAAATAGACGAAACATAAAATTAATTAACTAACTTGCTATTGTACAGTATCTCTGTCACCCACTTGGTATGTTACAGTCACATAATTATTATCATTAATAAGTATAATCCACCGATACAGAATATTAACTTTTCGCGATAATTGTTCAGAGTAGCTATTCAGAGTAAAACGAACGAAAATGTCGATTAACATAAATTAATTAATTGATGTACTTGTATAACTTTTGCCCTATGTCTCGGTTTAAATATCTATCACAGTTTCAAATGTACATGTCAAGAACAGGTTGATGAAAAAGGCTTACATGCACAAGCTGATCTAAGAGTGAAGGTCGAATTTCTCGTCAAGGGGAGCTAAATAATATAATTAAACGGGCCCTTGCCAATATTGACATCCCAAAAATTTTAGAACCACCTGCAGTTTCGAGATGATGGAAAACGACCAGCTGGAGTGATATTAACCCATTGCAAAATGCTGCAACGAGTGGTATGAGACGTCACAAGGTGTATGCACCTTTTGATTTAGCTTCAACTTACAAAGAGGCAGGAAATGCTGCTAAGACAGCCTGTACGCGAAATCACACAAAATAATCCGAACTAAAAGATCATTATGTGTTCATTGCCTTTGCTACTGAAACTATGGGAGTTTTTAGCCAGGAAGCTAGGGAATTCCTAAAGGAAATTGGATCGAAATTAAATCTCAAGACGGGAGATCCGAGAAGTGCACAATTTTTATTTCAGCGGATTAGTTTAGTAATACAACGAGGTAATGCGGTTAGCATTTTAAGTTCCTTTCCCTTTCCCAAATGGAAAATTTATTTATTTATTTATTTATTATTTGAAATGAACCAGAATTTATGAACACTTTGGATTGAAAAGTTTGTAAACTATTTAAGTTTTGTCAATTACGTGATATTTTTCATGCTACTTCCAAAGATGCTGGAAGATGGACTTACTCGCTTTTCTCAGTTATGAAGTTAACTTGTTCTACACAATTTTGTTATTAATTTTTATTTATTCGAGTATTAACTCAACATAATTAGATTTGATTCAAAATTATAATATTAACTGTTTTCTTAAATATTGCTATCGTAAAAAAAATAATAAAACATTTATAAGACAAATCAACTATTTTATGAGAAAACATGTGACAAAAATTGATTATAAACTTGATTGAAACACAACTTAAATAAACCTATTTCTTAATATAACTTTTCTTAATTTGAAGCAGCTTAAGTCTGATAGTGTATATCTACCTCGTTGTTGAAAAATCGAGATTATATGTTGCGATTGATACTTAATATACGACAACTTGTATCTTGTAATATTGTTGAATTGATCGATTTATTTCTTTAGTGAACCAATATTTAAAACAGACTAATTTTTAGTGTTGGTATTAATCTTTTTATAAAAATATGCTTATAATTTTTAGTTATTTACGAAATTGCTGTGACCACTAGAAAAGAAAACTACTTTACATAATTTTAAAAATGTTTAAGTATTATTTGGAAAAATAGTTCTAAAAATATTTTTTGTAAAAAAAAAATAATTATTTGTGAGACTCTGAGATAACATATGCATGTGATTTGTTTTAACCTAAAAAGAGATTGTTTTTATATACATTTATTGACACTAATATATTTACAAGTTCATATATGTAAATACGAATTTATATCGATGTATTCCTGTTTCTGTTTTCAAAGGCACCACACTTTACCTGTAATATTAGTTTGTCGAAGACAAATAACTGCATTCGTATTTTGTAGAATCAAGCAGTGTATTTGACCAGAAATATCCTAAGAATTACATTACTTTTTTAAAACCATAATTTTACCAATTAGACGAGCAAAAAATAATAAAAAAATCTCAATGTAAAAAATTACTTCAACAGTACCTAGGTATATGGATACTGGTTTAATTTGATTTGTCGAAAATTATTCCAATATAAACTATTGAAAAAGAATAATTACGTACAACTAGTTCAGTGGAGTCGTCAAGCCTTAGAGGGAGCATTAAATTCAGAGACAGACAGACCTGGAGGCTTCATAATCAGCACCAGGATACTATTTGTTAGGCGTAACAGTATATAGATTGAAGAGTGAATTGAATCAAAGGAGAGGGTTCACTTTGACGGTAATGCTAATATGCAAACCTCAAAACATTTAAGAGTTACAGGTTGCATAAACATCTAGACGAAAAGATTTATATATTCCTAATTCCTTATAAAACCAGGACACCTGTCAGTTACGCTAATTCTAATAGTTCATAGCCAAATTAACATATGTCGCTAGCGTGCAGGCAATTTACAAGTTAGTCGATGGTTTGGAGGAACAACTAATACATTTTAAAAAATCAGATTGAAACTACAACTAACATCAATACATAAAGAAAAAAAAAAGTGTCTAGACACCTGTTTTTAAAGTTTTCACAAACTCACAGCATAGTCCACAAATCCTGACACAACTAACACAATACATAAAATGAAAAAATAAAAGAGTCATTACATGAAAAATAGATGGTCATCGCAGTTAATTTTATTTCCAAGACGTTTTTTTTCTTCTTTTTTTCTCGTTGATCCGCTTCAGTTCGCCCCAAACTCCCCTGCTAAAAGCAGGTTTTGTGATTGTCTTGAGATTTTGCATAGCATCGGAAGGTTGAACGCATGCCTCTTCCACAAACTCAACAGGACATCAATATCTTTATGATTTCCCAGGATTCACCCATTTATCCCATAAGTTCGGATTATCATCATTACTTGGATACTATCACTTTAAGTATCTCACAAAACATGTATTTGTAGTAACCATCTTATAGAGAGTGAAAGTGATATTTGCTGACAAAAATCTCTGGTCTTGGTCGAGAGGAAAAATGATCAGCATAAAAAGGGTTCAAATACAACCCTCCTATGGAACTATTAATTCCGTTTCATAAAAACCCGGTCGTGATGAGGGGTAGTTGACTTCTTAAGAAAGATAGTCCATTGAGACAGACTGCATCATAATATACACCGGGAAACAAATGTAGTTATCGAAACTTCATACCAACTATAAAACAAGGCAACTTCCTAGCGAGCACGGCAGCTTAAGTTTTAGAGTTCTCCCGTTTCCTCCCATTTATTATTATTCTATGAATATCAATTCCTTTCATAACCCTAAACACCCGTCTTTTTAAGACTACAGGTCATAAATGCATTTCATTTTATTTCATTTGTTTCGATTTTTTAAGTATCTCTTTATGCGATAATCTGTAGAATGGTTTTTACTTTTGCATATTTGACCGAAAAATAGGCAAAGATTCCTGTCCGAACTAAAGCTACATGTTCTATTTGTTTCTGGAAAGTTGAGTAAGGAAACCTCCAAAAAAAAAAGTTTAAGTAAAATTAAAAAGACCAGCAACTATGATTATTCATTGAATATTTATGACAAGGAGAAAACCATCATTTCTTCAGCTTGATAGAATTGCTATCTAGAAGTCATATACTTGAAAACTGTGTATATAGCATACTATTACAAAATTGTGTACCTCCTTCGCAGCATTTAATATTAGACAATTATGTTTATCTATCATACTCTATTAAACATTTCTTTTCCGACAGTACTACCATTATTTTAAAAAATCCTATTTTACTCCCCACATTCTGCGAAACTTCATGAACAAGGTTGTCGAATGTAGCTGAAATACTGAACATAAAACTTCTTTGGAGATAATGTAAAATCCTGCTTGTGGTAGAGTATAGGTAAAGCAAATTATAGTCCGGGATTGGAAAATTCTATTATAATATAAATAGATACAAATTCTCTACTATTTCTGGTTTAAGTAGGTGTCTCCTCGACCTGATGGTCTCAGGAAGGATTCCTCACTAAGCAAGCTACGTGAGGAGGTGTAGAACACTCACTGCTCCACTGCAAGCAGAGAGGGTTTAGGGTCCCGACAAAGCTCCACTGCAAGCTAGGCCGGGGTTGTGATTAGGAATCTCCCGCTGCTCCACTACAAGCAGAAAGAGAGCTAAAGTTTCCCACAAGGCTCCATGGCAAGCCAGGAGGAAAAAGAATCGATAGCTCCACTGCAAGCAGAAAGAGAGCTAAAGTTTCCCACAAGGCTCCATGGCAAGCCAGGAGGAAAAGGAATCGATAGCTCCACTGCAAGCAGAAAGAGAGCTAAAGTTTCCCACAAGGCTCCATGGCAAGCCAGGAGGAAAAGGAATCGATAGCTCCACTGCAAGCAGAAAGAGAGCTAAAGTTTCCCACAAGGCTCCATGGCAAGCCAGGAGGAAAAGGAATCGATAGCTCCACTGCAAGCAGAAAGAGAGCTAAAGTTTCCCACAAGGCTCCATGGCAAGCCAGGAGGAAAAGGAATCGATAGCTCCACTGCAAGCAGAAAGAGAGCTAAAGTTTCCCACAAGGCTCCATGGCAAGCCAGGAGGAAAAGGAATCGATAGCTCCACTGCAAGCCAAGAAAAGAAATTTGACCAGCCGAGACTGGTGTCTGTAAATGGAAGCCTCTCACTTGCATAGGTGCTCGCTCCTTTCCCTCGTCGTCATGTGACGTTTCTGTATCTCCGTCTTCTGCAGCTATAGTACTCCGTAGTAAGATGCACCTGGTTGTTGTTTCTAAATGGAGCATATGTAGGCTGTTTGTAAACAGAAGCATATAATCATACGGGACATTACAATATAGATAGGTAGGGTTAATTTTTATTATTTTGGTTTCTCAGGGAGTTGACAAAGACATATCTGAACTTTCCTTACTCCTTGCAAAAGATCCAGGCGATTGCATTACCGAACATATGAATATATATATATGACGTGTACATTAATATGTGTAAAATAAGTTTATTCTTGCTGACTGAATCGAACTGATCACAATGTATGCTCACTCGCGTAAATTCAGGATCATTGCTGTATAATAAAAAGACAACTAACTTTAGTATGTAAAATAATAGTCATGGATTATTACTTCGAATTTTGTGTAGGCAATGTCGACTATAATTTTAGCCCATAAATATGATTTTAAAAAAAGAGGTTTATATTGATAGAAATGAAAAAAAAAATAGAACTTCTTACGTCATAGTTGAAGACAGGAAACAAAATGCTAAGTATGACAAAGGCCCATCAATGTAGCCTATAAGGTGCATGATTTTTGATATCTATGTCTGTTTAGTATTATAACATGTAGAAACGTGCATTTTCTAGTGTTGCCAAAGCATTAATGTTTGACGATGACATCAAAAGAATACGTAGTGATAAGCAATAGTTGGATATGTTATAAATTAGGATGCTTGATTAGTGAAGATAGTGACTTTTTCTCAAATTGATGATTGCCTGACTGTGCTTAATGAGAAAGCGAATCCTAAGAAACGGATAGACTTCAGCAATTACAGAACTACAACTACTCTAGAAGCTACTAGATTTGTCTTGTTTCTGGTGTTTGTTATTAATTAGGTATAATTGTGCATGCGATATGTATTAGTATTAGGTATAATCAAAATACTAAAGTAATTATTTAACTTTGAAAAGTTAAAATATTTTAAAAATAAAGTTTCGCTACATAGATTGGAATTAAGACGCACAACTACAGACATGTGTTATTCTTCTTTTGATAACTGATCGAACATCTGAGTAACATTTGAACTACATACTTCTACTTAAGCATCTCCTTGACAAAATGAAATACTTAATCAGGTAATATGTTTAACTTGTACGAGGGTTCCACTGAAAGTTTCGGGGAAATGATAGAACGCAAGAACATCAAAGTACAAATTTCTTTTTATTGCTTTTGAAAGTACTCCCCCTGTGCAGCAATACATTGTTTCATGCGATAGAACCATACCTTGAAATAGTTATGCCACTCTGAATTTGGTACCTATGAAACATGCAGTTTGTATGCCTCGATGGCCTCTTCTGGAGTGCAAAAGCGCTTCTCACGCAACATGTTCTTGATTGTTGGGGAAAAAAAAATAAATCACTAGGGGCTAAATCAGGAGAATAAGCCGGATGTGTCATCATTTCAACGTTTTCCTGGTCCAGAAAATCAATTGTGGCACTGCTGTGTGCGAGCTGGCATTGTCGTGATGTAGAATGATTCGAGGGTTGGAGTTGGACTGTCTGCTCACATTCAGTACTTCTGGTAGACACCATTCTGCATTGACTGTTCTACGATTCTCCAATAGGACAGTTGCAATATGACCTGATTTACGAAAAAATTATGCAGTCATTTGTTTGGAGACACTCTGCGCACGAACAACTTTGATTGGTTTGGGTTCATCGCGGAAAACTCACACAGTAGATTGTCGTTTTGTTTCCGCTTCGTATGCATAAATCCACATTTCATCATTTGTTGCGATGTTAAACATCAAAGTAGATGAAACAAACTTGAACCGTTTCGTCATAGCTTCACACCACTTTACACAGGCGTCTTTTTGTGCTTGAGTTAAATTGTGTGGGATCCAACGAGCGCCGAGTTTTTTCACACCTATATGATCATGCAATATTGTTTGTATTTGGTTTACGCCAATGCCTAAGGCTCCCTGAATTTCGCGATAAGTCACATGTCGATCAGTGTTAATTAATTCACGAACAGATGGCTATCGATGGACGACCTGCACGATCCTCATCACTCATGCTGACCCGACCACATCTGAATTAATAAAAACCACCTGTAAATTGTCATCTGGGATGTGGCTTCATCAGGAAAAGTAGCAGTCACCCGACAAACACACTCTTTCGAAAATCGTAATAAACCATGACACGGAAGTGCTCTCTCGTCAGGTCTATGTTTGATCACAACCACCTTACTTCAAACTGATGTCCTGCAACGACAAAGATTCCGAGTTACATACGATTTTGCATTTAGACTGAACAAAGATGAACATTTATAACTACAACAAAATCTAATAGATTGCATTGTTCCCAGTACGTGATTCCTGAAACTTTCAGTGCAACCCTCGTAATCAATGAAAAGTGGAGGAAGGACTATTTTCAATTTATGCTTGACTCTACGTCCTTATCAAACGCACAGATTAGAAGAACTGAATTCAACTATTTATGAGGACACCGATCTACGCCACAACCTGAGTTGTGTACAGCCTCTACACAGATCATACATGAAAGATCACTTCATCTACAACAAATTCTTCAGAATCTTGGATTACAAGATCATGCCACAGTCCTGATTGAGGGGTCTATTTTTTTTTAATAAGTTTGTACAATACATAAAATAAGGTGTCTCAACATTTAGGGTGGTTATTATTCTAATCCAGATTTTAAGTAAGGCTTAAATTTCCTACATCAGATCTAAGTTCCACATTTTCTTCTTCATTAACTTGTGTTTTTGTTTCCTTGCGTCTAACGTTCATTGCCGGCACCAAGACTATATAAGACGTGGATATACAGCTTTACGTTAGTTTCAAACTACACATACTCATACTAGAAATTACATTTGAACTCTTTTGCCTTATTAATTCTATATCGCACTTACTATCAGTGCCGGACTTACGTATAAGCTAAACAAGTTATAGCTTAGGGCCCCACTCTCTTGGGGACACAAAAAATTTAAAGGCAAAAAACTGGACGTAAATCTCCAAAATAAAATAAAATAAAGAAAGTAAAATCTAAGTGCAGTAACAGTGTGCTTCTATGATGTAGGTGATGGGACCCCCTCCTGCTCTCTAAAATGTCATTTGACAAAGGACAGCAGGACATATAAAAGGCCCGATTACCTTCAAAAGCTTAGAGCCTCACTTGACCTAAATCCGGCTCTGCTCACTGTAACAATTAAAAGCTATTTATCATTGATTTTAGCACACTCCGAGAACATTCTATGATGGAAGATATGAAAGTTAAACTACGAGTCAAAATCACAAATGATGTGATAATATTCTTAAGCATCTATTTAGTATATTGCTATATAAAACAAATTTCAGTATATATATATATATATATATATATATATATATATATATATATATATATATATATATATATATATATATATATATATATATATAAAGAACTAATAAATACGGATTGAAAAGCGCTGGTGATATAGAAAAATCAAATGTGACATAATGGCATAAGGAAAAGACAATTACAGTTAAGACTCAAAAAGTTTGTCGGCATTTTTAAAGAAAGAATATAGAATTCTCATTTGAGGGAGGAAATTAATAAGCTAGACTCCTTGTTACGCATGTGATGCGATGTAATATGAAGTTAACACTTTGGTGCAGTAGCCATATTTGCTTGTGGAACTTCTGTTTACATACAAGAAATTAAAAATAATAACTAACTACAGATTACCAGTTCAAAACCATGAGAAAAAGATGGTATCAAAGATCGTGACTGGATTCGATTGGTACAAAAAAAAAAAAAAAAATAGTGACGAGCTTTAAGTTCCTCTAACGATCAACATTCGAGTTTTTAAAACCAATATAGATGGTTTAGACACAGACCAGAAAAAGATAAGGAACACACAATAATATAAACAGCGGCTTTATGCGATTTTCAGTCTTAGAAAGTTATACTGACACTTAAATATGTACAGTAGGTCGTGTTATGAATAATTCGAATTTACACTTTCCTAATTTTACTTAAAGTGATTTTATGATATAAGTAACGTGCTGAAGCACTTAAAAATACTTTTTGACTAGTAATAACTAAAGTTCAGAAGTACTTACCAAAGCATCCAAAACAACGCTACATGTAGGCGTTTCAGCGTTGGTTTTCCTCTTTCTTCAGTGCGTATCTTTTACGTTTTGTCTTAAAAAATAAATTGTCCAGAATTTTAAATTTTAAAGAAATATGAATGTACTTAAATGGATACTTTAAATAATTTTGTAGGTACATATATTTCTGTAGCACTTCTAAACAAGATATCGCTTTCATAATGTTACATTGAAGAGGAAAACTATTTGGACTTTGTGTGTGGGGAGGGAGAGATAAGACAAAAGGGGGGGGGCACCACAATGATTTGATGTGACCCTGCAGATGTAATAGAGTTCTTGATATACTCTTTCCAGCACATTCTCGTGATCCGTATGCTATTTCTTGAATCCTTTCTGTGAGGTGTTACGTCATACAGCAAGCGCTTCACGAACACTATAAAAATGACCTTTTTATGTTGTCCCAAATCTAAAACACACAAACCAACGAATTTGGAGGTACTATATTGAAAAAATTGTCCCTGTTTGGAAAATTTGATCCAAGAATGAATCAACACCTGTTTACAATTGAAATGATATGTCTATGGAAGTGAGATGGGACACTATATTAATATAAAATGAAAGTAATCAGATGTTCCTACATCTGAGCTATTAGCCATAGCTGTATCTGCAACGTCCAGAAAGGAATATCCAGTCATAGTGCTGTGGCGGTAAAGTGTTTTTACTTGACAGTACGCAGAAAACCTTCTGTGAAGCATGCATAGTTTCAATAACTTATTGGGACTTCTACGCACAAAATTGGCGGTAATATGTCATTTCTGTGAAATATTCCTTTGCCACTAAAGGTATGCGATTCACGAAGTCTGGCTATTGTTGCAACTGACAACAAAAATGGAAGCATTTGCAATCTTCATATACCGTGTGCACTAACTACAATCTGTATAGTTTCATAGAAAGTTTCTTTATGGACAAAACTTTTTAAACTGTCATTTACGGTATTTGGAATTCACGCGATGATTTACACATTGATTTTGCGGGCTCTTGTTAATGTATCGCTCTATGTTCTCTATATTGGCACCAGGACACCCACTTCCTCTTTTGCATGCAAAATGAATCCATTTGCGAAGTTCACATCAAGTTTGAATTCTTTTCCTCCTGTTTGGCTTTTTAGCGTACTTAGTCCGAAATTTTCGCCAAACATCTATGGCAGTTATTTTTTGTGAAATTCCAACACCTAAAAAGCTTTCTTCACTGGAAGCTGCCATAACTAATGCCAGCTAACGGCAAATGTCGAAAGTAAACTAATCACATGTATTTCCATTGATATGACAACAAAACCCTTTTTAATATATTTTTTTCAAACAATGAATGTGAAAGCGATATCGTCTAACAAAGCTTAGAAATTATTAGTTACGTATAGGCTCTGCACTGTATATTAAAATTAACATAATTGGCATTAAATAAATAGCACGTTTTAGCAGCTAACAATTTACCTTAATAGGGGGGCGCGGTGGCTCAGTGGTAGAGCGTTCACCTCTGGTGCTTGGGGTCCCGGGTTCGATCCCAGCCCCCGCCAAGTGAACTTTGTGGTGGACAAACACCGTGCTCGTGGGTTTTGTCGGGGTACTCCCGTTTCCTCCCACTTTCTTCATTCCACCATTTCACTCATCTCTCATTATCACCGTCTCCTTTAGCCTAACCGGCATAACCGTGGGACGTAAAACTTACAGATTTCATTTTTTTTACCTTAATATGCTTGTAAGTACTTTATGTTATTATTTTGTTTCTTAATGTACTTTATTTGTTAACAACTAATTTGAAACCTGAACTCACGTAGTAACAACGTAATTTAATTTCAAATCAATGTTTTATTTTTTTAAAAATTGTACGCATTCGATGAAAACTATGCTTCTAATAGGTTTAATTCATGATGCACGGCTTTTGAATCCAATTAATTGCATGCTTAATGAAACCAGTTAACCGTGCCATATATTATACTAATTTCTAATTTTGTATATACTATTTACACAGCATGAATTGGAAACAAAAAGTGAAATGATTTGACATTCAGTCACGACAAGGTCGTACTATATCTTCCAAGTTTTACAAATTTACTTGAGCAGGGCCGGATTAAGGGATGGGCTTAGAGGGCTGTAGGCCCCGGGTCTCCAGGTGGACGGAGGCGTCCACTCTGATCAAAATCTTAACTAGTTGCCTAAAAAGAATTATACAAGATACAATCATCATCATAAGATAAAATATGACTAAAAATGTATACTGACTATAAAATCTGGGCTAAGTGCCAAAATGAAAATGTTGAGTTAACTTCAGAACTGATGGGACATATATCCATGTGCTTTCATCTGGGGATTATTTGAACTACTTCCACAGTGAATACTAGATAACCTGTTGTCCACTGAACAGTGTTAGGCGCATAGGCCACATTTTGACATTAAACCCAACTTTTCCATTTTTGGCACGTAGCACGGATTTTATTTTCAGTCTACAAATAGGAAACAAATTTCTTCGTTTGTTACATCCACCGTCTTAATAAACAAGCAAAAATTGAGTTTTAATAAAGAAGATTGAATATAGTGCATGAAAATCGTAAGACATTTTTGAGATACTATTTTTTTTTTTATTACACTTATATAATATGACAACTTTGTCTGATTTTTATGCATTGGGAAAGTTCAATTAGGTATAATATCATCTAATGTATGATATGGTTGATGTCGTAGAACTACGTGTATTCCGTAACTTTCTTACTGTACTTTCACAGATGTGTATTAGGCGAAGTCAGCAGGGGTCATTTTTTTTTCTAGCCCCGGGCCCCCAGACGAGTTAATTCGGCCCTGTACTTGAGTATGTGTTTCGAGTTCGCAATTAGACATAAACGTCTATAATCACACATTATGAACATCGGAACGATTTAACATCAAATTAAAAAAGAATAGGGATAGAATCCCACCTCAGTATTATATAGAGGGTGTTCTGAACCACCACTAACGAACTTTGAGAAATAATCCTCACACGAGTATTTTCAGAGTTGTAGTCTGCCAAAAAATTAAATTGAACGATAAAATAAAGATCATAAGTCGAAAATGAAATGTCCGATAAAAGAACATAGTGATAATTTTGAGTCTACATTCCATTAATGAACCATTAGTGGATGTAGAACAGGGGCGGCGACAGGCTCAGCCTCGAAGCATATAAGGAAAATCTAGAAACGAAAAATGATAAAAAATTAAAGTTGGCGGCCTAGAACTTTGAAATGATGCATTTGTGCACTCACATTGGTCTATATATTTTTTTGTGTGTCTTCGTGTAAGGATTTATTTCTCACAGTGTTTGTTGTTTCTGAACATCTTGTAGAACATCGGCACAGCCCCACATCGCTTTTATCCACTGATCATTTCTTCTTGTCACTAATGTAACCAAGGAAGGATGCCCTTCCTCCCCCTTTCTCTTTCCATGTTCAAAAAGACATGTAGAAATTACAGCAATAAAAAACATTCTTTTGACTACAGATATTCCATCTAGTAGGTCACTATTTGCTCATATTGCACAAAAATTGTACGTTTATTATTATTATTAGTTTGGTTTTATTCTTATTGTTATCAAGAAAGAAAGTAATATTTAATTCATTCTCAATTGAAGATTACTGAATACTGTTAAATCCTTTCCGTTTATTATTCCAGTCTCAATATACAATGTTCACGGTAAATTAAATGGCTTTCTAGTCACTACCTTAAAAATATAGAAGACTACAAAACTAAATTGCGGAAAAATGTGAAATAATATGAAACCTGAAAAGAGGGTTTTAGCATTGTAACATCATTAGGTTAACCTTCGAAATTTAAATGGGTCCTCTTTTGCCACCGGTCCTCTGCATTGATTCTTGCAATATGTCTGGCCCACTGTCACTTCAATGACTTAACTTTTCTTAACAATGCTCGTCCTTCCTGTTATCTAACTGATCCATGTTGTCTTCTGGGGGTGATTCTCAGCATACATCTCTCCGTGTTTTATTGTATAGTCAAAAGATGCTGAATATGTGATTTCCTTCGTGTTCAGGTCTTCGATCCATATGTCAAACCAGATGGAATGTATTCATTGAAAATTGTACTCTTGGTGGCAATTTACTTTTCAATACAAAGCTCATCCTTCCGAGTACAGTTCAATCTAACTTAACACGAATGTTATTTCTTTTCTTGATGCTGTATCCATGGATAATTTCTGCCTCAAGTAGACGTATGTATTCACTTCTTCTTATACCGTATTTTCAGCTTTAATCTTTTTCTTGCGAAGTTGCTGAACATTACTTAGGTCCAAGCGAACTACTTTGCTATTAATGAAAGGAGGAAATAACTACTGAAACTTATTTTTACACACTAAGTTCACAGTAGGTGCGAATTCAATAATACATGACTCGAACTCGGGATCTTCGGCGTACCGTGCCGATACGTTAAACACTACGCTACCCAGTCCACCCCCAGAAGAGCCACATACTCTTCCACTCTCATAATAGTACAACCATTAGCGGTGTTCTGAACATGGGACACTGGATTGTCAAATACAATAGGTAACTTCTGCTACAAGCCATGTGGTTTGAGTGAAAGAACACCGAAGAGTAGAAGAATGTATGGCTCTTCTGGAGTAGTTAACGCACCAAACATCCCGGGTTCGGGCTGCGGTCCAGTCATACATTTTTTACTCTTTGTGTATTACAATTACTTTGTTCTTCAAATTAAGCTCTTCTATCACGCCTTGAAAATCTGTGTTGCTGTTTTTGAAGATAATGTCATCAGCAAATGAAGATGGGCCAGATGTTCCATGTTTAAATTTATGCCTTTGTTCTCTCAATTACAAGAATCAAAACACATTCAACTACGTCTGTAAAATCTTTGGAAGGATTATCAGCTTGTAACCCCTTCTCTAATTACGGCCTTGTGAGCTAAACTCGCAATAGCTTGTTTATAAATCTTACATATAACACCACAAAAAAATACACTATGAGCAATTCATATAAAACGCTTTATCAGATAAGGAGTGAAAGAAGGGGAAAAAAAAAGGAATCTACCTTTAGAAAAAATTTCATCCGACATGGAAAGAGAGAAGTAAGGGGAAAAAGTTTCCCTAAAACGCTTCATCAGATAGGGAGTGAAAGAAGTAAGGGGGAAAAAAGGAGTTTACTTAAAACACTTCATAAGACAGGGAGTGGAAGAAGGGGAAAAAAAGTTTCCCTAAAACGCTTTATCAGATAGGGAGTGAAAAAAGTAAGAGGAAAAAGGAGTTTATCTAAATACTTGATTGAAAGAAGTAAGGGTAAAAAGAGTTTCCCTAAAACTCTTCATCAGATAGGGAGCGAAAGAAGTAAGGGGAAAAAGGAGTTTCCCTAAAACCCTTCATCAGATAGAGAATGAAAGAAGTAAGGGGAAAAAGGAGTTTCCCTAAAACCCTTCATCAGATAGAGAATGAAAGAAGTAAAGGGAAAAAGGAGTTTCCCTAAAACCCTTCATCAGATAGAGAATGAAAGAAGTAAGGGGAAAAAGGAGTTTCCCTAAAACCCTTCATCAGATAGGGAGCGAAAGAAGTAAGGGGAAAAAAGGATTTTACCTAAAACACATTATTAGGTAGGAAGTGAAAGAAGTACGGGAAAAAGGACTTTACCTGAAACACTCCATCAGATAGGGAATGAAAAAAGTAAGGGAAAAAGGAGTTTACTTAAAACACTTCATCAGATAGGGAGTGAAAGAAGTAAGGTCAAAAAAGGATTTTACCTAAAACACATTATCAGAAAGGGAGTGAAAGAAGTAACAGGAAATAATAAAATGAAAGACGGAAAACCTGAGAAGCAGGTGGGCACCATGTTGATATGTAGAGTCAATAATATTGTTGGCGATAGGAAGGAGAGCGTACATGCGTACACATACATGTACATATACAATCTGCATTTACATGCACCGTCTTTTGTTCTTCATTTCCACATCTATAATATACAATATTGTTATATCAATGTTCATTTTTCAGTATTTTGTAAGAACTTTATCCAGCTGTTAAAATAATCCTCATTCTTCTGCTTATATTTAGGTATGTTATTTTCGCATCAAATGGAAAAGAATAGTTGCCGCAGAACTATTGTTTCTTTATTTTGCAAAACAGCGAAAATAGTTAATCCTTTATCTAAAAGTAACAAATTTATTACTAAATACATCACCACAAAAGGATATGCTACATTACATGATGTGATTTGCTTCTCATTCCTCTGTAATTTGTGTATATAATTTAGCTTTCGTTTGGTGTCGATCTTAATCATTGAAAATTGCTTAATACTGTTAGACAGAAGACTATGAAAAGTATATATTTAGAGTGACCAGAAGGGTACTTTACACTATAAAAATGAATTCTTAGGGAGGAATTAATTCGAAGGTTTTGGAGAAAGATGTTATACCACTGCCTTCTCCAAACTTAAAATTCAATTAAAACCACAGGCTGATTACGAAAATCTAGCAAATAATATTGCCTTGCTTTATAGACCGAAGATTTTAATCCAGACTGTAGTAAGCAAAGATCTAGGTACCTAATCTGCAAAAGATATTTTAAATTCAAAACCATTTGCGTGTTTATTAAACGTTGTTACATTACTTATTAATCAAAAGTTTCTTGAGTACATTGTTGCAAAAATGAGTCTCTGATTTCAAGACGTATATAGATAAGTTTTTCATTAGTTAGCATAATATTTTAAATGTACAGCATATTCTAAAATATAAAGATTATTGACAATTTATTTTTATTGAAAAAATGCTTACACATGGAACATGCAACGTTTTCTAATACCCTTTATGAGTCATTTCATGTCAATTCAACACAGAAAAGGATCATGTTGAAAAATATTGTTTGGATGTGATGGCTTTTGTGTGCCATCTTGATTATTTACTATGTTGGTACCATTATATTGGAGCAATATTTTTTTATTCAAAGATATTGAAGAGGGAGATGGTTTGAAATATTCAAGGTCAGAGGTCAAGTTACCTTGAACATGAAATTTCTTAGAAACGGGTCATGTTGCATATCAGTTTAAAGCTCTGCTCATTAGCTTTCCAATGATATCATTTTCACGGCTGTATCTCATTTAGAATATTATTGTCATTTATGTTCGGAGAAATGTATTGAAAATTCATGAGATTGATTTAAAAATGTTGAGGACCTGTAACTTTCCCCCAAATAAAATGTACATCTGCGAATTTGAGCTTTTATATCTTTCATGAGGGACATTCATTGAATCCACAAAATCTGAAAGAAATTTGAGAGAGTTGGGTTGAGTGGTGTGTTGAATTGGCATGGAATGATTTTTATGCATTTTATCTTGAAGATGCGTAAGTGTCCAGCAGCATTTTACGTTAGACCATTACTACACTGCAAGCAAGAAACGTTTGGAAATTGCTGTTCCGAACTATTTTCTGATTACAGATCAGAAACCAAAATTTATCAAGTACAAAAATTTAAATAATTACATACACTTATAATGGATTAAGTTTTAAAACCCACACATCTTAAATATTCCTGTTTTGATAATATTTCTTCCTGAAGTTTTTTTCTCTTTTGTTTCGTTGTCCTATTAATTGTAGAAAATTTTTGATTTAGTAAAAAAAAAAAAAAAAAAAAAAAAAAAAAAAAATCTATTCTTGTTAAAACAAAGTTATGTCAGTTAACTTTGTAATCATAAAAAAATGAATTAATTAAAAACCAGAGGGATTTACCTCCACCCTCCACTATGTTGAATATTAAATTAATAAATTCCACTCACAAAGGTTTTTTGTTGTTTTACACGTCCGTGATAACTTTAATTGTTAACGAATTGCTTAAAATAAAAGGAGAATGCAAAGAAGGCACACAATTAACAAGAACAGAAAAGTTCTATTTCATTTTGCAGGAAATTTATATCGGTATTTTGAATTTTTCTTTAAATTTTACATCAGATTTTATTTATGGTTTCTTCTCATTAGTTTTCCAATTTATGTTACATAAATCGTAATTTACATTTATCGTAGCCACTTAATTTTTAACACCTACATTTTCTTTCTTTTTTCAATTAATAGTGGCTGATTTCTATTGGACCGATATCGATATATTTACTGGTGCTTCTACGATACACTGAATTAAGCTCTTTCATGGCTATGTAGATAGTCTATGTGTCTTTGGCGCAGGAGATCCAGATTCGATTCCCAGCGGGAGCTCATGTTGTTCAGATCCTATGTTAAACTGTAGGTCCACGTCAGGCGACGCTAAACTCAAATCAAAATCAAATATACCGAATTTATAACGAACGCATGAAAAATTTATATACCGAACTTAGAAAAATTCAATGAAGACGTTTTGTCCTTTCGTTTTTCAAGTGTAATTTTTAAAAAAAAGTAAACGAAGTACCCAACAAAATATACACGCAAACTCAATTTGTAGATAGACTTAACCCAAGAATATGTCGGGTAGCAGGATTTCGTACCTTATCAAGAAAAGAAAGAAAGAATATTACATCCATTACAATTATCGGTCTATTTTATATAATACTATTATATAAAAGCTACAGTAGAATAATTTCTACTATAAAGGTAACCAACAAAGTTCTGTCGCTTTTTTGTGGAGGTCTGTGTTACACCGTGAGTTGAATGCGAAAGGAGATAAGACGAAAGTCAGTTGTTGATGTGGGTATATCCAACATACTACCTGGTTGTGGCAGTTCAATTACACCGTGAACTTGCGTAAGGAAAGTGAACATGGGACCTCCACAGAGCGCCATAAGGTATTGTATTCTGTACGAGTTCAAACTGGGGTCAAATGCCGCTGCACGGGGCAGAAAATATGTCAGGTCTTTGGTGAGGGTGTCGTGACTACGCGGTCAGTGCAGCGTTGGTTTAACAAGCTTAAGGGCGGTGACGAAACACTCGAAGACGCACCATGTGCCGGACGACCAACACATGTACAAAATGAAGATCTTCAGGCAGCAATTGAGGCGAACATAGCCAAATATGTGAGGAACTGGGATTACAATTCAGTGTGAGTAGAGAAAAAATTCGGTAGCACCTCCATCAACTTGGGAAGCACTACAAGTTGGGTCGATGGGTCCCACATGATTTGACACTGGGCCAGAAGGCAACGCGATCAGACACCTGTGTATCTTTGCTGTCTCGCCTGAGGAAGGAACCATTTCTGGACAGGGTGTTAACATGTGATGAGAAGTGGGTTCTGTACGAAGCTCCACGGTGCCGTCATCATTGGTTAGCATCCTATGAACCGGTTCCAAAACAGCCGAAACCAGCACTGCACCAGGCGAACATCTTCCTGTGTGTTTGGTAGACTGCTCGCGGCAAGACTCTATCAGCTGGTCAGAGCATCAATGCAACTGTGTACTGTCAGCTGTTGAGCCGTGTTCAAGAAAAACTTAAAACTCTGGAGCCAACACTTCTGAATTGCAAAGGGTTCCTCCTGTTACAGGACAACGCTAAGCTCCACGTGACTAGGATGACCTGGGACACCCCTCTACGCCTTGGATGGAAACACTTGCATCCGCTATACTTCCCGGACATTGCACCGTCCGATTATCACCTGTTCCATTCCTTGGACAATCACTTTAGAGGACGCCAGTTCAAATCCATAGTAGAGGTGCAAAATGCACTTGATACCTTCTTCGCTTCACGGCCCACGAAGTTCTACCACGATGGAATCCATGGCTTTCCAGAACGTTGGCAGAAGGTCGTCGATGCTGATGGGAACTATTTTTGATCTTCCAAGTACGTCTTAGGTGACATATCGATGTTCGAAAGTGGTGGGTGAAAAAGCGACAAAACTTTCTTGGTTACCTTTATAATTCATAGCATAATATCCTGTCACTTGGCATTAATGGGAACTAGACAGTTGTATCATAATTACAAGTCGGCCACAAATCTATTGCCTTATTTCGTATTTTTTTTTAAAGAAAATTGTTAAATATAGTGATATCTATACATACATACATATATACATTATATATATATATATATATATATACACAAAAAAAGAGGTTTCACAATTCCTGTTACAGCATTTGAGAGGTAAATCTACTCATGAAAAAACTATATGAAAGAAAATCGAAATTAGCTTCGTTTCTGTATTTGGGCTTTCCAAGATGAGAGAACATGAACTTTGAAACCATATAGGACAAAATTATTAAAATTCTAGATGAAGTCACATCTGAATAGGCAATTGTCTAATTCACATTAACAAATGATGCACAAGGAATTTTTCATGTTATTTCTTTGCTGGGGGGATATTATTCCAGATTCCTTCTTTCTATTGAAAACTACTTTCGTAGCATCTCCGAGAGTATTAGAAATCCTTTATTTTATATGGGAAAACTCCTTTCATAGCATCTCTGGAGTATTCGAGATTCTCTATTTTCTATGGAATGTTCATTTTGTAGCATCTCCCGAGAGTATTCGAGATTCTCTACTCCTAAAACTCCTTCCCTAGCATCTCCAACGCCCTAAATTCGGTATCAGATCAAATTTAGAACCCAAAATTCTCCATACGCCTTCCAATAATCGTAGGTTTTGTGCTAGGGATCTGATTTCATTTGTTATCATACTGCGAATCCCATAACTCCATGCTGACTTCTCTTTGTACAGGTTTTTTGGGGTCACTTTTTTTTCCTGAGTAGAATTACCTCCCAAACGTGTATCAAGAATTACGAAACAATCTGTATTAGTTTCTACGAAATCACCATGAAATTGCTGTGTGATTAGACCTAATTAAACAGATAGCTAAAATACCTTCTATAACATTTTATTAAATATCTTCTAAATTAACAAACACTTCTAAATTTTTAAACTTTAAATAATATCAAAACAATAAATAGTGCTCAAAATACATATTCGGCTCCACTGAACAATTTACGTGACTCTCACAACAGATAACTTTTTAATAAAACCTAACCTTTTTAATCTATTGAAGAATACATTTAAAGTGTTTCTCTCTCTCTCTCTCTCTCTTAATTCTCCTTTCCAAGAACATATAACCTATCAGACCGTTATTCCACTATTTACTCTCTACAATATAAACTGGAGCATATTTTCCAGCCAATCGCACAACTGAAGCTTACGTGGGTGTTACATTAATTAGAGAAAGAAGTCAAGTTGTTTCACAAGGCCAACAGAAGTACTGTAAAAAAATGTGGTCGACTTCAGTGACTAGCAAAAGTGTACCTAACATACATACATACATACATACATACATACACACAAACATATATATATATATATATATATTCTTTTAAGAGTAACTTGGGAGAGAACGAATTAATAAGTGAGATTGGTAATTATCACTTACTTAATATGTCCTCCAACCTCCAGCGGGCTATGATGGAAGAATAAACTAAGGTTCAAAAGAAATAGGAAACATCGGATAATCATACATGATCAAATCTCGAAACTACACTTTTGACTCACCTCCTGTATTTTTAGCCAGCAAATGTACGTTTACGAGATAGAATGTGAATTAATTGTATGCTATTTCTTCTTTTTCAAGTTGATAAAGTGAAAGTGTCGTTGGGTTACCAGATGCAATCCATCTACATTCCTAACAAACATGTTCGGAAACAAGATGATTTTCAACAAGATTTTCATTATTATTTGTGTAATTTGTTTCTATTAAAGTGTTTAGATCAACCTAAAGATCTTCAGTTGCGGCAAGTGACCTGCCAATAATGGCAGAATACCGATAATGATGATATGAAGTCCAGAACACGTATATTTAAATTCTAAAACTTCGTGATTCATCAGTTGTGAAAGCATGTGTTATAGCTTAGCTCACGAATCTCTGCCGCGATTGATACCAACGAAGAATTTCCTCCAAGATAGATACCATTGAAGTAACTTAAGTTACTTCAATAGTATCTGTCTTGGAGGAAATTCTTCGTTGGCGTCAATCGCGGCAGAGATTCGTGAGCTAAGCTTTAACATAACGAAAAGAAAGATTTCCATCAGAATTAAAAAATGAAATGAAATATTTGTTTTACGTCCCACGATTATGCCGGCTAGGCTAAAGGAGATGATGATGATGATTAAAGAATGAAATGATGGAATGAAGAAAGTTGGAGTAATCGGGAGAATCCCGAAAAAACCCACGCACACGGTGTTTGTCCACCACAAAGTTCACTTGGCGCGAGCTGGGATCAAAAAGAGGTCCCCAAACATCAGAGGTGAGTGTCCTATCACTGAGCCACCTGCAGCCCTCCGCCAGAATTAAATTGCTAACACATTGGAAATGCTAAGTAAAGTGATTTCCAACTTGAAAATATACAGGTAAAGAAAACTCTTTATTAAAAATCAAATTTCATTTTAATTCTTCTTCATTATTAGAAACAAAACTGAATTTGTACATGAATAGATTGCATAACGACTGATAACCCACCAATACCAACCATCGTTGAAAAAAAGGGGATTTCATATGATTAATTCACATTCTCTCGCAGCCATCACTTATATGAGAGAAGATATAGTATGATCAACATTTCGATACTAGTTTATTTTTCAGATTTGTATCTGATACTCTTATGTATTCTATTCTTTTGAACCTTTTTAGTTTACCTTATCGTCTTTCATAATATGGGGCATTTCCTAGGAAATATATGAAACATGATATTTATATCCTACTGAAAGTTGAAGTGAATACTACACAAGTGATGCCGATAGTTTTCTCTCTTATTGAGAATTTGAGTACGATTATCGGCAATATCTAGAGAACTAGATTAGCTCTATGAAAAAAGAAAGTCAAATTAGTGTCCACTTGTTCTGAAGTGTTTTGCAAAAGATATAAGGAGAGGATATGTACTTAGCACAGCGAATACTACATATGCTATACTTACCATTCGTGTGTTCTGCACACTAGATTATCATCATAAGCGTGCATTATATCGCTTTTCTTGAATAGATGTTGCTCTGATACTTTCTCTGGTGTGATGATTTTTTGATATTTCTTACTATTTTATAATACTTTCATTTGAAATACTGTATTATGCATCCTCAAAAGTGTGTTTTTAACATAATGTATACTTCAGTGCATGATTTTCATGACTATTTTTTTAAAATCTTAATGCATGTTAATATTTTTCGAGGTAGTGAAGTATCTTTCTAACAATGGGTCTTTGTCTACTATTTCAGTCGTAGATTGACAGCATCTCAGTGCCTGACCCATCCGTGGCTTAGAAGAAAACCGCCACCCCCTCCGGTACCCAAAATCGAAGAGCTGGATGTAACAAAAGACAATCTGCGAGTGTTTGTTGAACGATGGAATGATCACCCGAACAGTCCTTATGTTTTCGACACCTCTTGTCAGTCCATCTGTCTCTGCGTTCCTGAAGACCTCCAACACATTTCCTCACAGCATTCCTTGCACGGGATGTCTCCCTCACCCTGTGGCTCCATTTCCAGCTCTCCAGAATCTATTATTGACAATGACTTGATGGCGCATTCTCCGCAGGATGGTTATTTCCACTATACTTTCGAGAAGAACACTATGATTCCCAACAAACATATGGATGGTTTTCAGTTTGGACGACGCCGAGCATCTGATAGCTCTTATCTGCTCAAACGACCTGACTTTGCAAGAGTTAACCTAGCAGACGAAATTAGAAAACTATCAGACAAATTATTTCAAATGGTTTCTCAAAATAATGATGCTGCTAATAATAATACTGACACTAATACAGTGCTATCTTCGTCTTCAGAAACTACTACATCATCTACTATTAACACAACAACAAATATTACAACTGCGTCAACCACGACTCGAAGTAAAGTTTCGGAAAAGCACTCCTTTTTAGAGACTAAGGTCGAAAATAGTTACAGTTCCTATCCGTTTTCAAGTCCTATTTATTCTAGTAAACTTACAATTCCAGTCGCTTTTCGAGATCAAGCTACAGACAAATCTAAACCAACTGAGGAACACGCTCAGAAGCAAGAAAGAGCATCCTCTTCCTCCAGAACTAACACAAAATTCAAGTTTTCTACTTTAAACAGAGAAGTTCCCAATACACCTTTCAACAGAGGAGGGACTGGAAATTTTATGTTCTTTACAAACCGCTTGCCGACAATATTTCAATCCAGTGCCGAGCAGTTTGATGGCAGCACAACATCTTTGGCATCTACCACTACTCAACCCCAATCTCCGATCAAATCGCCACCTACAAGCCCCATTCGATGTCTGTCTTCTGCCTCAAGTCATTCAGCACCTTCCACTCCCATGCACTCACCTCCCAAACAAACCTCAGAGTTCAATTTTCTGAAAGATAGTGTTACGAATGATATGTTGACACGATTTCTCAATAAATGGGAAAAAGAACAAGAATCTACGTCAACCACTACCACAACTCCGAGAACTGTATCTTCAGTGGATAACTGTCGCAAAACACTCTCCAAGGAATGGTCAGAAGTCGAGTTAACCATGCAGTCGTTGGGTCAAAGAACGATGAGAACATTATCCAATCATTTTGAGTCTTCTCAGAGTGAATTTAACAGCAGTATGGAGAAAAAGTCTAGCATTCACCATAACCTTTCGCAGCTTGGAATTTGAAAGCAAATGACCAAAACGAACTTTTTTGTACTTAATATCAAAATAATTACTCATTATCGTGTCACTGTCTCCCTGTTTGTCTAACAGTATAATTTTGTTGTCTTTAGCCAACGAATGACATCAACTCAAAGCCTCCAGCACCAATGGCTGAAAAGTCAACGAGGACAAAGTTTAAACAAGAAGAAACTGAAACGCTATGTGATCAAGAAGCGATGGATCAAAGCAGTGAACACTATAATAGCATTAAAAAGAATGGGCGCACGTCTTGAGCGAGAATTGTGAAGTTTAAATATAATTAAATATAATGTATAATGTTAAGAACTACTTTCTTTTTGGTTGTTTGTTGAATATATATATAAATATTGTGTATATATACATCTATATATATGTCTGTACAGATCTTTCCTATAAATATCTTCACCGTGCGTGATTGTTGTTGAAAGTTTTTTTGATATTCAGTATGTAATAAAATCTGTTTTTTGTATATAAGAGATTTTTATTTTTAATTATTTTTTTTCATTAACTGTGTTATGTTTAATATTTTCTATCTTCAGATCATGGATCAAGAAGGCAGTCACACAAAACCTATAATAAATACTGGAGTTTTACAAGAAGAGTTTTCGTGTTTACTAAAGCAGTTGATCATGTGATATACTTTACAACAGCCGTATATTTTGATTTACTTTATGCTTCGAAGCTAAGGAAGACGGCGGTGAGAACAATGAATGAATGATGCAATGAAAGAAGTAGGAGGGACTAGGAGAACCCCGAGAAAACCCATGCACACGGTGTTTGTCCACCACAATGTACACTTGGCACGAGCTGGGATCAAACTAGGAACTCCGCGCACCATAGGTAAATATTCTACCACTGAGCCACCGCGTCCTTGCCAGTGGTATTGGAACCAAGTACAAAATGTGATAAAAGAAATACGGTGAATGTAAAAATGAAATGAAATCTTTGAGTTTTACGTCCCACGATTATGCCAGTTAGGCTAAAGGAGACGGTGATTATGAGAAATGAATGAAATGGTGGAATGAAGAAAGTGGGAGGAAACGGGAGAACCCCGAGAAAACCCACGCACACGGTGTTTGTCCACCACAAAGTTCACTTGGCGGGGGCGGGGATCGAACCCGAGACCCCAAGCACCAGAGGTGAACGCTTTACCACTGAGCCACCGCGGCCCCCACGGTGAATGTAGTTGCACAGTGCCATCTATTGACGATGTATCCATTTCAACTAGTAAGTCCGGTACCCTAAACCTTTGGTATAGTTAATTCGAGTTTGAACGAGTTGCGCCATGTTAATTTGATTTCAGAGACAGAAGAGTGAGGACGAGTTAAAAGTGTCTGTCGTGCGCCAACATTAAGTTCTGTTCTAAACTGCAAAAAGTGCCAAAGCTCACGAAATGTCAAAATCAGTGTATGGCGATAAAGCGGTAGTACTGAAGACTGTTTACAAGTATGAGCGACTCAATAGCGGCAAGGAGTCGGTTGAAAACAAGCAACGATCGAGACGTCCTTCGACGTCAAAAACAGATGAAAACGTGCAAAAAGTGGCACAAATGATTTGTTCAAACAGGCGAATGACTATTCAAGAGCTTTCCGAAGAACTAAGCATCTCGTATGGGTCTGTGAAAAACATTTTAACCTCCGATTAAATGGGCAAATGGCTTCCTTCTTCACCACGAAAATGCGCCGTGCCACATCTTGCTTTTGATCCGTGAGTTTTTGGCCGAAAAAGTATTCCTGTCTGTCCACATTTGCTATGCTCTCCAGATATAAGCACCGTGCAACTTCTGGTTCTTCCTAAAAATTAAAACCGTACTTAGAGGAAAATGTTTCGACATCATTCCTGACATTTAGAGGGTTATGACAGAGAAGCTGAACGTCCTTCCAAAAGAAGCCTAATGCTTCCAGCCATGGATTAAACGTTGAGATAAGTGCATTACTAACCAAGGACAGTACTTTGAAGGAGATTAAATCAAATTCAATGTAAGCTTCTTACTTTGTTTCTAATAAAATTATTCACCATATTTTTGATCACACCTCGTATAAATTAACAAAGGAATTTTGAGGACAAGATTAGTTTACAAAACAATGCCTTTTCTTCCAGAACAAACTGCTGTTTTGTACAGAAACACCAGAAACAGATGACAATTAAGTATATGTTGTATTCTGAGCGATAATAATAAAAACTCAATGGAATTATCTTTCTCTGAAGAATATAAATGTAATAAAAACACGGTGCACTATGCTACAATTCTACATACATAACCAAATTAAATTCTTAACGAATGATATACATAAAGATGACATAAGCACAGAAAATTATTAGCTTTTAAATTAATAAAGCAACAGATTCAACAACATATGCAGATGATAACAGATACACTTCAAATCATTTGCTATATATATGACGTAGGTGGGAGCACAGTGGTGGTAGAGCCCTTACCTCTAGTGCGAGGAATCCTTGGTTCGATCCCAGACTTTGTGAAATTGTGGTAGACATAATCATTTTCGTAATCATAATTCGTCTCCTGTAGCCTGAAGGACATAATTGTGAGATATTACATCAGACTTCATTTCATTTTACACATGCAAGAAAAACTTTATTTCATAAAAGAAACAGGGACGTTTGTAGAACAGTACCATAAATTCGTGAAAATAGAGGTAGGAAAAAACGAATAAATCCACTACATTTCCAGTACTCGAAAAATAGATAAAGATGGACATGAATTCGATATCAGGACGTAACATTGGCCGAAGTGGCGTGTCCATGTAGAAAAAATAACTGATCCCATGTTTCACTTGTAAGGTACTCAAGTTGCAACCCATTGTTTAGCTAAAATCAAGAGATCTTAACAAAAAGACTCATCAAATATTTCCTGTGGAATATTGTATTGTGCAGAACAGAATGGAAAGGGCTAGGTGGGGCGAAAAAGTAATCACAAAGTTAAAGTATAACTCCTTTGTAAATTTTCCACAACTTTTGTAAAATGTTAACGTAGATTGTTAGTGTCTGCATTAAGTGCACAAACAGAAGTTACGGGGATTTAATAAAGTCAGCGCCACCCATAATTGATTGTATTTATTCTGCGGTTAGCAATAGTAAGCTTAACAAATACGATTGTAGTGTTGCATGGTATTACTGCTAATTTGTACAAGGATGTCGTTAATGTTTCCGAGGAATAACACTTTTGACTCATCAATACACAATATGAGAATAAAAATATTTATATAGCTACGGAATTAGTACTACCCATAGATAATGCGCCGAATTATTTTTCTTTTCAAAATGTTGGCAAAAAGACGACTATTATAAAGGGAAAAATACATTAATTATCCTTTGCGATAATTTTGGTTGAATGCTCTACAACCATCTATAGGCGAATTCCTGAAAAGAAGATTGAACATTAACTAGTTACATCTTGCTAAATGTCTTCTTAATCTATGAAGTATCTTTTATTTGTAACGCAACTAAACTTGCAAGTAAATTTGTTTATCCTAAACACAACAATTAATCAGTATAAGGAGTATCAAAACGTTTAAATGTCTCCAAGTATTCAATCAAAGACGTAGAGATTTTACAGTAGACATAATCTAAGGTGAAGACGAATCTTATTTCACCACAATGAAAAAATCCAAAACTGAACTTAGATAAAGGAAACATAGATAAACAATAGAATTTTACGAGGGCGAATTCAATGAAACCCTTAAAATTGCTGTATATATAATATTATAACAATTAAGGAAAAACATGCCTATCATTTTTCAACGTAGTCTCCCTGACGTTCAATGCAAGTATTCCAACACTTCAGAAGTGTATGGATGCAGGGTTTAAAAAAGTATTTTGGTCGTGACTATGGCCACTTATGCACCGCGGTTTTCACTTCTTCATTTCGGTCGCGAGCCTCCCAACGCTTCTCTGAGCGGTCCAAACACATGAAAGTCACTAGGAGCGAGGTCTGGTAAATAAGCTGGGTGTGGGAGAATTCAATTTCAAGTCCTGGATAGTTTCAACTGTCAAACGGGCAGTATGCGGTCGAGCATTGTCATGCTGTAACAATACACTTGAAGTCAGAAATCCTCGTCTTTTACTCCGAGTTGCGGGCAAAGTTGGTTTGTGAACAGATATGAATAAGAAGTACTAGTTACTGTTGTCCACCTCTCCATGTAATGTTCCAAAATGACTCTCTTTGCATCCCAGAAGAGAAACATGTCTTTTCCCGCGGGATTTTTTTGTTGTTTTCGGTGATGAACTATGGCGCCATTCCTTGCTTGATCTTTTTGTTTCTGATCAGTGGTAGTGAACCCAGGTTTCATCACTTTACAGAAATAAATCACGTTTGACGTGGAAACAACGCAACGTTTCTTCACAGACATCGGCGGCAACAGATTTTCAATTAAGCTGTCAACTGACGAGGCACCCATCTTGCAGACACTTTTATTGAACTACAGCACGTTATGGACAATATTGTGCGTTGAACCAACACTACATGTTCAAAATGGTGGCTATTCCCTTCAAAGTAATACGCCTATTATCTTTTATAAGCTCTTCCACTAAAGCACTGTTTTCGTCCGTTACTACGTGGTAAGCCTGACCCAGTCGGTCATGGGGCATCTCCACAGACGTTACGCCGTTTTTAAACTTTCTACACCACTTGTACATTTGCTGCAAGGACAAACACGAATCACCGTACTGCGCTGTCATCCTGTGATGAATTTCAAAAGGTTTGACACCCTCACTACTCAAAAAACATATCACAGATCGCTGCTCTAACACGGTGCATATTGCTATCTTCGCAGTGTGCGGTGCCATCTTCGTACTAATGCTGTTGCCGTCTCCTGTGCTGTAGGTCACTCTGCCACCTTTCGGTCATTTTGTGAAACTCACGGAACACCTCCACCAAATACCAATTCCATCATACAACTTTTCGGCACTTTATAGCACTTAATGTTTACATTTGAATCATCCTCGTATAATACGGAATTCTACCCTAAAACTTTAAAAAATTCCGTAATTCCAATTTTGCACATGTAAATACCATAAAATGTCCGTGCATAAAAAGATATCCACAGAAATGGAGTTTAGTAATAACAACTCTCACAAGAAAAATTCTTACAAATCGAGGATGTTAACGTGAAGAAAGGTGGCAGCTAGAGTTAGTTGACATTTATAGCATGTTACGAACATTTCTCCTCAAATATTTTGAGATTTACATGAGATTACTTTAAGCACTCTATCGACAAAAAGACACTTCACAGATCATGAAAAGGAAGATGTCCTGCAAGACGTAACTAGTTCTCAATCTAATTATTAACTCCCAGAAGAGCATACACTCTCTCACTCTGAAGTCAGTGTTCTGTCACTCTGACCACATGGTTTGCATAACGCAACAGAACGCTACCCTGAAGATCCCAGGTTCGAGTCCCGGTCCAGTCATGCACTTTTTCACTTTTAGTGTATCATTAAAAAGCCTTAATTAAGCAAGGATAGTAGAACACTTCATAAAACAATGAGATTACATTATTAAGCTCAGTAATAAGATTAATTGCTAAATGTATTAATTCGAATTTCTGTGTATTTTTTGAGCAAGTTTCGATACTACGCAGATATCAGATATCACATAGGAATTGGCAACACTGAAACAAAGGCAAGAAGAAGTTGAAGGATAATAATAATGTGCACCTTATTAAAAACTCACACAGTAAGTATTGTGCATTTTCATATTTAGTGGAATGTTTAGTTACAGCACTCATTACTGTTTTAACAGGAATTAGGATTATAATCTAGTGCAACAGAAGAAAGACAAAATAGAAATTGTAAACTCTCAGCAATTTTTTAAAATCTAGTTAAGGTGTAATGTGTCCTAAAGAAGACTTCACAAGTCGAAATCCTCCACATAGAAACAAACAACACACATTCCCAAAAGTGGTGATCTTCATTTTAGCCATAATTTGTGTATTGTCTCCTAAACAACGAATCACTTTGCCTTGTATAAATTCAGGAAAATCTTATACATAATACCCAAACAATTTCTCCTTGTATCACTTTTCGTATTTTCTTGATATTCACGCCTATCTATGATGCAGCTTTTGTGTGAAAAATTAAATCAAATTCGAGGGTCATACGAATAAATCATATCGGTTATCTCACTAAAATTTGAGATCTAGTAAATTGTAATCCACAGAATATTTCATCAACAATATCATCCAATAGAAAAATGTAAGCAAAAGGCTAATCTCACCGTAAAATACTAACCACACCTTTAGGAAGTACTTTCGTAGAGCATTATCTCCATCTTCAGCCTAGTCACAGTTCGAAAAGGATTTAAAACATGGAAAGAAATGTGGATGGATAAAAATAGTTAAAAAGGATTTAAAATATGCGAAGAATAAATCTTCTTGTCGGACATAAACAGATATTAATAGTAACCAGGGTGGAAAAAATCATGATTTTTTAAATAAAAATCATTTTTGTTGATTTTTTTGATTTAAATCGATTTTTTTTATTTAAATCAAATCTTTCTCCTCGTATAATACAAGTCGCGAACTGGAGAAAAAACATTAGGAATTAATATTAAATGACAATTATGCTATTTAAGTGAAAGTATTTTGGTTTAATTTCGAATTAATGCTCAATCGTTAGCCTATTTCAATCCGAAACAATATTTCTTAAGCATTAAGGAAAAAACGTACAGCAACGTTTATCAACATGACACTTTTCTTTTCACGAAAGTTCCTGATATTTGGCAGGAGTATATTTTTAAAAAATCGAAACTAGCCAGCGGCACGAAATGCATGTAAAGTACATAAATTTCGCCTAAAATTAACTAATTAACTCTATGGCCTATGGAACCCGGAGGTTCAATGCCGCGTTCACGAAAACTCTCCACTGACTTCTATCCTTAGCCAACTGGATCCATTTTCTATTTTGTATTCTTATTTCTGCGAGATTCATCTTAATATTGTCATCCCATCTGCGCCTACATCTTCCTAATGGTCGTTTTCCGATTGGTCTTCCAGTTAAGAATTTGAAAGTGTTCCTATTTTCTTCCATCCTGGCTACATGACCTGCCCACCTGAGTCTCCAAGACTTGATGACCCTAGCAATGTTTGGTCAACCGTATAAATTATGTAGTTCCTCGTTATGAAGTTTTCCCCATTCCCGCTCCTCTTGGGTCTGAATATTCGTCTCAGGATCTTGTTCTCAAATACTTTCAGTCTACGTTCTTCCCTCATAGTAAGCGACCATGTTTCGCAACCATACAGAAGCAGGGTGTCTACCAGTCAGGGAATTTGCAGGGTCAGGGGAAAATCTTTCCCAGGCTGTGAGGGGTGAAGGAATGCCACTAAAATAGTCATAAATTACAGGTAAATGAATTGGTTCGTTGTACGTTAGTAGAATATTGTATGCATATAAACAATGGCAAAAATTTACACTTCACTTTAAATATAAGTTGGGGGCGCGGTGGCTCACTGGTAGAGCGTTCACCGCCGGTGCTTGGGTTCCCTGGTTCGATCCCAGCTCGCGCCGTGTGGACTTTGTGGTGGACAAACACCGTGGTCGTGGGTTTTCTCGGGGTTCTCCCGTTTCCTCCCACTTTCATCATTTTATTCATCACTCATCATCGCCGTCCCCTTTAGCCTAATCGGCATAACCGTGGGACGTAAACCTGAAAGATTTCATTTTCATGATTTAAATATAAGTTACTTTTCATGAATTACTAAGAAAAAAAGAATGACAAAGTCAGGGAAAATTATAATTTTGTCACGGAAAGTCAGGGAATTTGATTATGCTTGCTTGCTGGACACCCTGAGAACAACAGGCATATATATTTTAATCTTCAAATTCTTGTACAGAATTCGTGACGACAAGAGATTTGGAACTGAATAATAACACGAATTCCCTGCTTTTAGTCGACATTTAATTTCTTCGTAAATATCGTTTTCGTCTGTTAATATTGATCCTAGATATTTGAAAGAATCCACTATATCAAAACTATTATTCGATATTTTAACGCATCCAAAATTTGCCGTATTACGATCCCGAGGAACTTCTATGTATTTAGTACATAAATTTCGCCGTTTTTTATTATTTTTTTAACCTTCTAGACGACGGAAATGAGTAGCAAAAAGATTGGTAATAAAAGGTAATAAAAAACAGTTTACAGTGACAAGTGAGTAACCTTTAATATCTGTTTGTCCCACAAGAAAATTTACGCTTCGTATATTTTAAATCCTTTTTAACCATTTTTACCCATCCACATTTCTCCCCATGTTTTAAATCCTTTCTGAATTGTGACTACGGCTAAGATGGAGATAATGTTTTCCGAAAGTATTTCCTAAAGGAGTGGTTTATTTTCTGCGGTAAGTATTAGCCTTTTGCTTACATTTTTCTAAATATTATTACCGCTCGCAACACTGTGATAATATCATTCAATGTTTATACATATAAGCCATATTGCAGAACTCCCGCAGTTCACATTTCAAATGGTTTAAACAAATGAGGGTGAAAAAAACTATTATTTAAAAAAACAAACATCATTTTTGTTGGTTTTTTTAAATTTAAATTCATTTTTTTAAAATTTAAATCAAATCTTTCTCCTCTTATAATACAAATCGCGAACTGAAGAAAAAACATTAGGAATTAGTATTAAATGTTAATTATGTCATTTACGTATTGGGGCTGAATTTTGAATTAGTCCCCAATCGTTAACCTATTTCAATCCCAAAAATTGTTTCTTAAGCATTAAAGAAAAAGTACAGTAACATTTATCAACATGACACTTTTTTTCACAAAAGTTACTGATATTTGGCAGGGGCATATCTTTAAAAAATCGGAACTAGCTTGCGGCACAAAATATATAAATTTCGCCTAAAGTTATAAAATCTTAAAAAAAAAAAAAAAAAAAAAAAAGTTTCGGAGAGGATATCGGACCCCTCTAAATACGCCCCTATTATCTGAAAACAAACAGACGCGCACACAAGAGAATTTTCGTCTTAAATGTCGATGGTGATTTCCCCGTTGAAATAGTTAACGATTTACAATATAATCTCTATGTTACGAAGAGAAGAAAATAGGATTGCCTTGTTACCCGTTCAAAATGGGATTTTCCCTAATCATCCTCTGTATGATACTCTTTCATACTGTGCTGTACATACATTTGAGTTTGATTTGAGTTTGACTGTATTATGATTATTATCTTCCATAGTCGAAATAACAGAACAGAATCGGGATTTTACTTGTTTTCACTTTAAATTAATTTATTTCGGAATTCGATTTAAATCAACGATTTTTATTTAAAAAATTGAGTGATTTAAATCAGACTGATTTAAAACAATCACCCCGAAAAGAAATATACATGGTATCCGAAAATTCAATGCTGGAAGTGTCGCAAAAACTATATATAGTTTAGTAGATCATTTTCAGACATTTACTCAGTTCAACTCAACATCTGCTATCGCTGTAGCTCATATTTGTAGAAACATACAAGGAAATTTCAAACAAGGAAGTTTTCTGAGCTAGTGACTGACAAGGCGTTAATGAAAGCACTGTTTTATTAATACAGAACGCCGACAGTAGTACGTAGGGTAAGAATAAAAGGAGTATCCCTTCTTCATGAGTCACTGATTATGATAATGATAATAATAATACTTCTTCTTAATACTGCTTTCCGTTCTCGTTTTTTTAATTGTTGCAAATCAATCCATGCAAACAAAGCTGATCCTCAAAATAAGCCATTTTGATTCTAGGTTTACTGCTACTACTTTCAAAAACACCACTCATAAAGATCTCTTACCTGGATTTTACAGGAAATTAACAACTAGAAAGGCAGCAACAATTAACGACTTCTCATTTCTATAATTAGTTCTAAATATTTCTTTTTTTATTTTTATATTATAAAAAAAATTTTTAAAAAGCATTTTTGTCTTTCTCTTTACAACTTTTAGTTTCAAAATATAATCATCACTGTTTCTTCAGTATCAAATCCATGTATGCTCCAGATAGTAAGTCTTCTTGTAATACACCGAGCTCCTCCATTAACTTTTGGGCAATAGCTTCTCCTTCCTCTGCAGTCTGATCATCAGCAAGCATTACCTACAGTCAAAACCAATGATTATTTTAACTATATAATGATGCAATGGAATGTTGTTAGCAAAAATTCGTACTTAGAACTTCGTTCAATTTTTTAAGCGCCGACATTACATTTCAAACTCTTAGGCTTCTTCTGTTACAAATATAGAAACTGGTTTCAATAAATACCTATACTATGTAAAACTATGTTGTTCGAGCATTTTTTTTTTTTTTTTTTTTTACAATAGGTTTAAATTGAATTTATTCATGATTTAAAAAAAAAAGAATTTGAAGAAATGATAATGTGGGAGAAAACTGCAGAGCCCCGAGAAAACAAACGCAAGTATACGATGTTATCTACAACAAACTCACAGAACGTGGGATCGAATCAGGAACTCCTAGCACCAAATGTGATCCATCTATCCACCGCACCGTGCCCGCATTCTTCATTTGAAAAAATGTCCCAAGTTCACCGGAGTATTTTTTTCAGGAAGAAAAATAAACATTATAATACTGAAAACTTTTGTTTGGAAGTGCTTGTTAGTGGTTCCTTGTTGTCCTTCCTTAAAGTTGGTGTAAAGGGACAAGTTTTGCCGATAGATGTCACTACGGTCTTCGTATCTCTCTCATGTATTTTTTTACCTTTTACGAAAATTTACAATTTCTCTTACAAATTTCAACCTGGAGACTTCAAATTTTTAGAGAAGGAACTTCAGAACCTATCGAAGGCAACAATCCGTGCCGATTTTTCATTTAGAATTTTCTTAATTGTTAAAACAGTTCCATTGTTAAAGATTTGGATATCCATCTCAATAATGAAGACATTTCAACAATGAAGAAAATTCTAAATAAAAAATCGGCACGGATTGTTGCCTTCAATAGGTTATGAAGTTCCTTATCTAAAAATTCGAAGTCTGTAGGTTGAAATTTGTAAGAGATATCGTGAATTTTCGTGAAAGGTAAAAAATACATTAGAGATATACAAACTCTGTAATGACATCTATCGGCAAAACTTGTCCCTTTAAACCAACCTTAAAGTTGCAACTGCATGAAACACATATACATCAAGGTTAAATATATGTATATACGTATATGTCTGTGCACTTGGAATGATCTTCAATTCAAGTTCTCAATTTGAAATATCTTTGTGTTAAGTACCGTTAGATGTTCAAAGTGTGAATGAGTGGTTACACTTTAATATACTAATGAAAAATGTAAAACTCAACTTATATCGGAAAGTCTATACCCCCCCCCCCCCCGAAAAAAAACTGAAATAATGCCACTGTGTTATGTTATAATATTGTTGTGATTTACATAAAAATGTACCGAAATCAAACAGCTAAAAGAATGTATTGACGCACCGACTTCAAAGGCTGGCAAGAAGGTCCAATAATGTCATTAAATGTCTGAAAGGGGCACGGTGGCTCAGTGGTAGAGTGTCTACCTCTGGTGTTGCGTGGGGTCCCTGGTTCGATCCCCGACCAAATAAGTTTGTGGTGAATAACATCGTGTCCGTGAGTTTTCTCGGAATATTCCCGTTTCCTCCCATATTCTCATTCCACCAATTCTTACATCTTCATTCTCTTGCCTCAATTATCAGTCTCCCTTAGAATAAACGGCATAATCGTGGGACGTTAAACTGAAAGATAAATGTCTGGGAGGCGAGTAACTTTGGTTTCTCATTGTTTGCAACTAAGGTCAAATAAAATATTATTATAGCCGGATAAAATCTTTCTCAGACATTCAGTTTTCCATTGTAGTGATGTGATTCGCTTGAGTACAAAAAATGTCCTAAACTCCACAATAGAGTTGAATAACATCCCAAGTTCTTTGACTTGGGATCGTATTCTATTCAGCAGAAATTATTCTATATTAAAAAAGAGGTTTCTGAGTTGGACTTAGGGTGTAATATTACGCAAGTGAATAGCCCTTGAACCATAGATGACGACGAATTATTAAAAAAAAAAAAAAAAAAAAAAAAAAAAAAAAAAAAAAAAAAAAAAAAAAAAAAAACCTGAAAATAAGGGGAAAAAAGTGGACACGGTATGTTTTTCAATTCACGTCAATTCTAGTTAATATTGTAATATTCGGTAGAGTAACGTACACAGGTTTTCCCTCACCTTTTTTATTATTATTATTATTATCGAAGATGTTTATACAGTTTTTACACAACATTACAAATAACTAAGTCACTAAAACTTCTTTCCTCTATAATTGGATCTCCTGCCCGTTGCAGCTTGAAGAGATAGGTAAGATATGACAAATTAACAACTGATAACTTCTGCCTCAAAGTGTTCGCTTATACAGCCAGTCTTAGGAGGCGAAGCCTGTCGAGATATTAAAGGGATCCTCTTCGCATCTCTCCGTATTCCATTGGTGTCAAATATCGTCATTTCAGAACACAATACTAGACTCGACTTATACAGTATTGCCAACTATACATGCAGATGTGCTATTTACCACTTTTCTTTAGTTATTTTTGAACATCTGAATTGAGAAATTTAATGCCAGTTCGTAAATATGTGTAATAATATAAACCGCGTTACATTTATGCAAGGTATTCCTGTGTATAAAGTAGGCGCGAAAAAGATTAAAGTGGTGAGTACGAATTTTTGTTAGTTCTCACACTACATATAGAGTACATATCAGCTTATTTAAATAAAAATATCCTTCATATCGTACTTGAAATATTGATATATATATATATATATATATATATATATATATATATATATATATATATATATATATATATATATATATACAGAGTGTACCTTTAATGATGGGTCAAACTTCAAGGGATGATGTAGAATGACAAAAGAAGTAATTTAAGATAAGAAGTTGTTATCTGAAAGTGCGTCAGTTCTGAGCTATAGCCCGCCGAAAATGTACAATAATAAAACAAAAGTAAATATAATTGGAGAACGAATTGTCGGAGAAAGGTCGGATCAAAGGAAATAATGCATTATTTGACCTGGAGATTCATGTACAAATCAATAAGGAACAGTGGCGGCGTAAGAGGGGGCCCATATAACAGCACTGGTTGAGATCGGAAACATTGGATAAAACTTACCGGGATGATGGAAAAGGAGAGAAAGCTATTCGAGAGACGGATCCCTATTTCGGAAACGTAGCAATCCTGAGCTATAGATCGCCCAAACTGCGGTTGACGAATACAAACGAGCGAGAACGAGAGAACGAATTGTCGGAGAAAGGTCAGGTCAAATGATATAGTGCATTATTGGACGTGGAGATTCGATTCAGGTACAAATCGATGCGGAACAGTGGCGGCGTAAGAGTATGTTTACAGGATATGGACATACTCTTCGTGCCGGAGGCAAATATCCGACGTTTGTTTGGAAAAGACATGGTTGCGCGCTAGTATCGAAATAGGTTGCACTAGCTACCGATAGTGCAAATGGAGGTGAGTTCTGATCATCATCATAAGTGGTCTACTAGACTTGGTGACCACTAGCCATAAGAGAGCTTCTATACCCCACAGCTCGAACATTGTTGATATGTAAAACACTGCCTTTTAATATCATCCTTGATGCATCGTGGTTGCGTGGTAAAGCACTCAGATCTGAATCCAGGAATCCTGGAGTCGATCCCAAATCATGTAAGGTTTCGTGTTCAACGACAGCGTTGTATGGTGTCTCCGGATGTCTCCTAGTTCTGTATTTCACTAATTATTGTAAATATCAGCAGACCTGTCTTTCAATAGAATCAAGTTGCGTTTTATTCCTCTCTTGCGACGCTGTGGCAAGTACAATACTCCACACACAATCTTGCATAAATCTTTCCTTGAAAGCTCTATTTACTAACCCACGACAAAACACGTTTCGTCTTGTTGAACGCGTCACTCGACACCTGTCCTTGCTTGAATATCGTACATTACCTACTTTGTTTGCTGCACACCAACAGAGGAAACAACAAGAGTCTCTGTAGCTGTACGCCCGCCCGCTGTATTACAATATGCAGCGTAATTTACCCGCGTGCATGGACCTCGGTTCAGTTAAATTAAAACTCCATGAATACATGTGAGCAACCTTTATTTTCTCTCCTTTTTTTTCTAAACTGCCAATTCAACTATAACTATATATGTAATTAAATTTTTGATATAAAACCAAATAACACACAAATAAAAAGAATATAGAAAACGTTAACATAATAACTTACTATTTAGGAGCAAAATTTCTGAGTGTTGAACAGAAAAAGAAATATCAAATTTGCAGTAATTGCACGTATTGATTATTTTGGTAGTAAGCCGAAATAACTATGTAAAATAAATCTAACAAATAAGCAAAAGGCAACTATGTTACTATAAATTTATTAATTTTACTAATAACTTTTACTCTTTTAAATCTGAACCAAACGTAGTCAGAGTGAGTTACTGCATGGAGTTCGCAAAACATTCATATCCGAACAAGTTATTGAAGCACAAAAAAGAATTTCACTATTAATAGGAGAAAAAGAATAGATTTAAAATTTTGTAAGCGTTGGCCTAAATATTTAGCCTCCTATTAAAATGAATATTCCTATCCTTGTCTTCAACCACTTTTACTTTCTCTCAATTTAACTCATTTTTAACAATTTCTAAAGGGAAGCAAAAAATACGTGCCTTCCCAGGTCTTATCTGTCAATCCAACTGGCTTGCAAATGCTCGCTACACGAGGTCTACAACTCAGCCAGAAGATAGCAGGCCAATCAATGAAGAGTTAGTCAAGGCCAACATACCGCTCACCCGAGCGTTAAAAACGCGAAGCAAATAACCAAGGCGAGCAGTTACTGTCACAAACATACTACAAGATTTCTCTTTAAATATATTTACATTTTTTTTCTTTCTTTCTTTGAGATCAACTAAAATTCACGTTACAAATAATCGGAGGTCATGGACGTCATCGTTTGGCAGGCGAAGTGTTTCGTTCACTAAAGTGAAGAAGGCGTGTTTCTATTCTGTATGTAATCTCTCAGTATCTGTACCTGTGCGCTGTCTGTGCTCTTGGTCGGTAGCGGGATTAGTGCGTGAGTAAAATGGAGTTCACGTTTGAAGAACTTGCAGTTATGGATTTTGTGTATGGACTAGCTAATGGAAACAGTCGTGCAGTTAACACAAAGTACTCCAAAGTACTCCATGTTTCCGAGGCTATTTTGGGCATTTACGGGAAACGGGACACTTGCGCCCATTACATCACGACCGCGGAAGGAGATGAACAACCAGAACTCCAGACCTTGAAGAAGAGGTTCTTGCTCATGTGACAGAACAACCTTCGAGAACCACTGCAGCATTAGGATATGCTCTGGGGATTCATCACAGTACTGTTTCGAGAGTGCTCCGTGAGCAACAACTACACCCCTATCATCCACAGAAAGTTCAAAACCTGCAATCTACAGACTTCGCACCCCGTGTGCTGTTTAGTGAATGGTTAGTGCAGCGCTGTTTGCACGACCCGCAGTATCATGCCGCGATACTCTTCACAGATGTAGCCTGTTTTACGAGAGAGGGTGTATTCAATAGCCGGAATAGTCATGTGTAGGCCGACGAAAATCCCCATGGTACCATTGTGCATGGACATCAACAGAGATTAGGGGTAAATATCTGGGCAGGCATCGTCCGTAACAAGCTTATAGGACCATATATCTTACCGCCTCGCTTAAATACACCAGTGTACGCATTGTTCTTGCAAGAAACACTCCCTGAATTATTAGGAGATGTACCTCTTGATGTTCGTCAACGTATGTGGGTTCAGCATGACGGGGCCCCAGCACACTTTGGAGTAGCTGCTCGTCACTGCCTTGACTATTCCTTCCCGCATAAGTGATTTCGGAACGGGAGATCCTATTTATTGTCCGGCACAATCCCCTGATCTGAACCCAATTGATTTCATCTTGTGGGGTTATGTAAAATCTCTGGTCTACGACACACCTGTACAGAGCGAAGAAACCCTCCATGCACTAATGCTCGCTGCCTGTAATGTCATTAGCACGAAATTATACATCTTCGAGAGAATTAAATAAAACTTATTACGGCGATGCCATGTATGTACCGAAATCAGGGGACGTCATTTTGAGCATCTGCTGTGAATGTAAGTACATTTGCTCTTCCTTACATTCACAAGTCGTTGCGTTAGGACTTCGAGACTACAATGAAACGAAACCCCTTCTAATCCTGATGGTTTTCGAGATCTTATAGATTTTACCTCCGAACTAGATTCAGTCTCAAAACACCAACTGACAAAAGGAGGCTATTCAGTTCAAAAGGACACCTAAAAATGATGCTCTAAATGATTGCATTGCATGTTGGACTTGTACCGAGATGCTATACGAAAGGAACAAAAGATGCTAATTATGATACTCTACTACCGGACAAAAACTACACTTCTGCTTTTCAAATGGTGATAGTCTTCCAAAATGTATCGCAATATGGTAGCCCTGCCAATCGATTTTTAACTTTTACAAATCCAAACAGTCAAGAATGAGTGTATATGAAAATCTAGTTGGGTCACGAGCCGCCACTGAGGTCAACTGCCTTCATCTGTAAACACATCTACAAGATTAAAAAAAAAAAAAAAAAAAAAAAAAAAAAAAAAAAAAAAAAAAAATAGCAAACTTCTCCAGACATGACTGGCAGAATTTCGTGCGTGGGGGAAAATCAGTTTTGGATACGTTTTGTACCTGCTGCACATGGTGAGGGCAGAACTTCGTACAAATTTTGTTGAATTTTATTCAAAATCACTTACCTCCAATTCCATAAAATTTCCTAATCCCTCAACGTCATCAACATGAACTCTTGTTTGACCAACCATGTACAATTTCCTGGTCTTCTTGACCACACCTTTCACTCCTAAAGCTTCTGATAGGACAGCTTTCAAATCCTTGGACTGTTCTGTTTGGCATTTTTTATAATGACTAGTCTTTGGTCCCTCGGCATCTGGGCGGTCGTAAAATATCAACTCTCCATTTCCATCCTGTAATTAAAAAAAAAAAAAACTCTTATTATAAAACCTGTTGTTTTCCTTTTTCCTTTTATGTAAATCTTTCACAATATCCTGTCTTCTTCTAAATTTAAGACGATATGATAATTGTAAGCTGGCTCAAAACAAAATTGATCATTTGAATAGAAGGAACGAGGCGAACCTGGGTGAGGCTTAGTACATCTGCTCCTTTATTCAAAGTAATGCTATTTTCTTTACTGCACGATTAAATTTACCCCTCCCTACCCAACATAAGAGAAAAAAAGGTATGTCAATGTTTGGAAGTTAACACGTTGACTGCCACAACGAAATCGGTTAAAATAAACCGTCAGGACTTTTTTATTGGAGGAAAATACATATCAAAATTATCAAAAACTTTGTGGAAAAAGAAATTTTCAGAAGCCGGAAACTAACGATACCGAACATCTTTCTGAGGCCGTAAAAGTATACTTCATCATTTAGACCTACGTTCTTGTGCATCACCGATGATTCATACAACACAAAGCGTGTGAATTACATCTAATGAACATGGCTCTGCGAAATAAGGCCACTGTGAATCTTCGGTGATGCACATTGCAGCCAATGTGTTAAACAAGGTATTGAAGAACCTAAACAACCTCAACGGTAAGTTGGGATGTATAATAAACTTTGTATGCACATAAGACAACGCCTGTACGAAAACCAATAAAGATGACCAACTCTAGATCGAACCTAGGACTCAAGTATCGGGTGCTGTAGAGACTTTTTAATAGCAGAATGTACTACAAGAGAGCAAACGAAGGTGGATGTTGAATAAAGAAATCGTAAAACAAAGCAAAATATTTTTAATTTATCCTCCCTCTCTTTTGTTCTTTCATTCTATCGTTAACCAATATGAACAAATATGGGGTAGGTGCACCCCGACAGTTGTCTAGGAAACTCATGATGAGGAGCCCTGTACGCCTGCGATTAGTGGTATCCAAACCACCGGAAATTGAACCCAGTACCTCATATACAGGAACCCAACACCATTTCAGAATCTTTTGCTTCAGGGCCCTTTTGTTCACGCTCACATGTTTCACCTCCTTTCTCAACATATCTTCCCCAACACGACTTTAATAGTAGCGGTCACTTGTTACATGATCTTTCAATAGGAATGAAGTGAAATTCTTAGTTTAGCGGCCTAAGATTATGCACAGAGGCTAAGAAAGACTGCGATGATAATGAATGAAATGGAGAACAGGGTGGCGACAAAAATTACCAGAAAGAACTCCCTGATTTTTCCCAGTTTTCCAGAACTTTTTTTGAAATTTTCCCTGATATGTAATTAACCATACATTTTCCCAAGTTAATGGACAAACAGGACCAAGAAAACATGACACTGATAGTACATAAGTAATGTATTTTTCCTGAATCAACTAGAAAAATAAATAATATAATACACTATTTTATTTTAAAATTACAGAACACTTACTTAATAAAAAAATTTCTGCACACAGTAAGAAATTGAACATCGTCCCTTGACTTGAATCTGTAACTTGTCACATGATAAAAGTTTCGTCCGATATGAAAGGAAAAAGTCAGTGAGACACTCATTGAAAAAAGAATGGATGTATATACATAAAATTGGCTGCGGTATACTAACATAGATACTATACTATAATATAATTCATTTCACTTCTCAAAGCTTTATTTACCCTCAATATTGTGCATTATTTTAGTTTCCTGAGCTTCAAGCTCGTTCAGAATGATCGTTATTTTTCTGTCTTCAGGTTCTCTCCCCACTCCCCCCTTTGTTTTCCTTTCTCTTCATCGTTGATTTGCTGCTTCTGCAAAACGACCACGAGCACTTCGTGCCAGGGACGTACGCAGGGGGTAGGTCCTGGGGGTCCGGACCCTCCCCCCTTCCGAAATTTCGACTTTTGTGTATATTTAGCTAGCCTATTTTAGGAATTTTAATATAAAATACCCTCATATTGAGTTTGGACCCCACCTCCCCGAAATAAATTCCTGTTTACGCTACTGCTTCGTGCATAATGAATCATGGACTTCCTTGTAGAGAGTTTCTCAAGGTTAACAGGAGAAACTACTGAATTTTACACAAGTCTGAGTGCCATTTTTCTTCTTTTAATTATCTGCTACACATTGTGTATTGATTGACAGTTCTCTTTCTAGATTTGAATTTTTATGGGAGAAAATCGAGACCATTTTAACTACATCTCTTAAATAATTTTACTCTGAAGTATCCATACTCCTTAGCCAAAAGTCATCCAAATACTGACCAGTTCTAGAATACTAACTCATAATTATTTTACACTTTGGATTCGAACAAAACTTTTAAACTGAAACACAAGTCTATCTGCCCTATTCCCATCTAACCAATTATTTTCAATTAGTTTAGCTAAAAGGGACTTCATGCGAAGCACTCCAACACTTAGATCCTGCAGAAATAATAAGATCCAAACAAGAAAAAGCTTTAGTCAATTTTTAATTTAAAGATGATGACTTCGAAGTTTAAGAACAAATTTCTATAGACACTTCCTGCAATTTTGGCGAAAATCCAGATTGTCCAAATTCGTTATTGGTTGGCATTTCCTAAAAGCAGTGTGTGTGTACAAAACTATATCAACGTTTTTCACGGAAGATTTTCTTCATTTTTCAACCTTTTTTCACAGAAAGATTATTTTCTTCATTTTTCAACGTCTTTCACAGGAAGATGATTTTCTTTATTCTACGTACACATTCGTATACATGAACTCGAATAAATAAAAGCTTCTGGTTTCACAAACTTTTGCACCAAATCATCACTTTTTTTTATCACATCTGATAAAGTATTGTAAAGAAATGGACTGAGAAGTGTCCGTCTGAAATTTAGTAAGGAAGGGTTCTACTCCTGAAGCAAGCACATTAAAAATTGTTAAGTTTAGGATTAAGCATTTCATCTTATTCGGATAAATCATGTCAATGAGCAACTACTATTTTCGAGCCAACACAGAGCAAAACTTCACCGGAAAATTGTATGTGATCTACAGGAGTGTACTCGGCATGGCGTGCTGGAAGAACATCCTTAAATAAGTTATAAAGAGCTCTTAGAAATTCAACGATTCTCCAGATCGTTACCTCAATTGCAGGCTTAAATGTTCCCTGTAAAGTACGTTACCTACAGTTTCATATATAGAGTCATTTGGCAACGTCTTGATATCTGACTTGAAGCCATGCAGAAGGATATGAAGTTTACACTGGGGCCATCCACTAAAATTTGAATAATCTTTTTAACTTCAAACGTGCAAGTGTCTCTTTGAAAGCGATTAAAAGGTCAGCAGCTGTAGAATTCTCTAAGAACATCCGTCAAATAACGCGTGCATACTTGCCTTAAGACTCAGATAATGACTGAAAGAAGCACAAGGTATGTATAAGCACTTTTGAGTCACTCTGTGATATGACAATAATTGTTATTAAAGCATGATTCAATACAATTCTTAAATTACCTGATACTCTCTCAGTTTTAATCTTCCATTGGGAACAAGGAAAAAGGTGTCCTCTTGCGGAATGATTTGTCCACTGGATTGGCTTAGATTCTCCGCCTTCTGTAACAACGTTGAAACATCTCGTACTTTGGCTTTAATTTCAATATTTCGTGGCATGGTCTCTATAAAGTAAAATCTATATTATTTTTTGAAAATCTATATCATCATCTTACACAGAAAAAAGTAGAGTCCTTGTTTATGAGTACTCACTTACAGTGAAACCTGTGCTCACCCAAATCGTACACAATTTTATTTCCGTTTAAGACAGCTTTCAGCTTAATAGGTTATATTAAATTCACAGAACGAAAATCACCCATTAATTAGTTACAGTACCATAATCAGATAATCATATTAGTCAGGGCTTGAAAAATCTTGCAAGTACTTGCCAGACAAAAAATCTACTAGCCAGACCATTTTACTGTAACAGTGTTTATACAAGTAAACAAAAGTAACTTTGCGACACAGTAAACATGTCAATATATATTTTTTTGTTTTGTTTATTGGCATGTCTTTGACAAATAAAAAAAAAAAAAGTGACATCTGCTTGAATTCACGTTTTTGACTGATCATAATTTACTCGCCAAATGTAAAAAAGTACTCGTCACTGGCGAGTGGATTTTTCAAGCCCTAATAATAGTAATATGATACCTTCCACTTACATCTAGAGCTAGAAATTTTACGTGTTGTATTTTTCTTTTCTTTTTGCTATTAAAACGCCTAAATTAGCTTCTCTTCCAAAGAAAACACTCTTAACTGTGCACCTTTTTATCAATGCCTACACCTTCTCTCATCTTTCTACAGCATGAGTTGTTTTTTCGCATTTTATTCTTATAATAATTAAACAAGGAACACTGAGTGTGTGCGGGATCACACTACCTTCGCTTCAGTGCAGTCCGGTTAGGCAAAAGCCATTGAATGGAAAGTAAAGGGAGGTAGCAATATCAAACTGACAGATCATAGTTATCGCCAATCGGTATTGTTGAGTGGTTTCTTACATACTAATACGTATTTACTTAGTGACATGATGAGTTGATTGACTTGCACTTTAGCATGCTGTTTAGCATCAAGATTATATTATATGGATCTACAACTTAACGTGCAACCCAAACCACATGAACTTCGACTGACAATCGAAGCCGGCGCGCGTATGCTAACCTTATGGCCAGGAGCTTTGCTTAAGTCAACAGAGATGCAGTCTCAACAAACAAACAAACAAACAAACAAAACGGTGTGTTCTGGGACTTATTTTAGGTAGATTTTTAAATATATTATAGTCAATTTTCAGTTCTCATATACGATGTAACAGAATACTCGTTCTTCGCACGGGGAGAATACGTTCCATTTTGGACATAAATGGCTCAATTTGGATGTAACGGCATCGGAAGTGACACTGTTCGTTTGAGCGACCGCGAAAACTATAGATTCGACACTAATATCATCCATTTTCGATCATTTTTAAATCTCCCCTTCCCCTAAGTTGCACCGTCAAAGTGAAATGATAAAAAACATCTAAGGCCCGAACCTCATATATATTGAAAATTTGATGGAGATCGGTCGGGTGGTTCAAGACGTATAAAGTCACAAACATAGTCACTTCATTTATATATATATTATTTTTGGTACTATTCATATGCGTTTAAATTTGAAATTTGCACCTAAAATTCCTAGCTTGATTTATCTCTTTTAAACATTTTGTTGATATTGTTTATTAAGAAATCAACTACTATATACACAAAATAAAAAAAAAATTTTAAAAAAAAGCCTTTAGAAACTATGTTCCAATACGCGATACTCACTGGAATATTAGAGACAGCTTAAATCTAAATCTATTTGGGATAAACTTCAGAAGTGTACGGTTACCCAACAAATTACCAAGCAGCAGTATAGTTAAGTTTCTTCTTCTCATTGTATCTATATGTGATAAAACTTATAATTAATACTAATTATAAAAAATACATTGGTACTAATACTTTTTAAAAATTTATAAGATTACTTACTGCAATTACTGTCTAAAATAGGTATTACTATAAAACATTAATAAAACGGCCATACTACAATAAGGATAGTGTTTTCACCTGAAAATAGTAATTTGTGTTTAGAGGACTAAAAATTTGCAGAATGAACACAGAATATCTAGATTTCGACTGAGAAGAAAATGAAGAAGTAAGGCTACAAGAAAAACAACTGAATAAAGTGAAAAATTTTAAACATTTAGGCTCATCTGTTACCAAAAATGGTGATTTGAACGTGGAAATAACAAATAGAATGCAAGGAGGATGGGAAATGGAAGAAAGTATTTGGCGTTCTGTGCGACCGTACAATTACAGTAAAGAATAAAGAGATGATTTATAAGAGCAGTGATTAGGCCAGGAATAATATACGGAGCAGAAGTATGGCCAACAAAGAAACAGAAAAAAAAAAATCGAATCTTGCCGAAATGAGAAAGTTACGCTGGATGTGTGGAATAACAAGAAGACAGTGAGGAATGAGGGAGTAAAGGGAACAGTCAAGGTTGTAGAGACATCTAAGATCCAAGAAAAAAGACTGCAGTGGTACACAGGGCCGGATTGAGGGGAAGTGCATCTAAAATGAGAAGCTAGCAGTGAAAATATCAACACCCTTTCATAATGATTCTGTACGACACAAGTATCCATGATTAAAGAAATTCCTGATTTAAAGCAGCAAGGTAACGATGTACTGAACATTATACTGATACAAAGCGGCCGTAGTTCAATTGGTAAAGCGTTGGCTTTGCATTCGGAAAGTCATGGGTCCGATTCTCGAGACCAGACACTGAGCATTTCCAGAGCAATTCCTCATTCACACCACAGATGCTTAATGGAATGAAAAAAACAAAAAATCAAATGTACTGGTAGTCATTGGTGCATCCCCCATCACAAAATTCTGGCTCCGACCATCGTGGTAGAGCCATCTAATGAGAACAAAGGACTATGTGATCCGAAGAATGATGGAATGGAAAAGGATAGGAGGATTGGTAGGGGAATGGACGTGGTTGAGACTGACTTCAGCGAAGAAAGGTCTAACAGAGAAAGAATCCCGGACAGAGCTATATGGAAAAGACTCATCACAAACGTCGACCCCACATAAGTGGAAAAAGACGGGAGAGAAAGAAGTTAGACAGCTGGGAACATCAAATTTGTAAATATATTCAATACACTTCTTTAGGTTAATTTTATCCTAAGTTTATAAGGATTTTCTCTCGAAGGTTTGACAGGAAATATATATACTGTATATGTATTGTAAGGATTTTCAACAAATATAAAATGTACAAATAAAAAAGTATAAAATTCGTCGCAGTCAGCTGCTAGAAAAACAAGTCCGATTAGGCTTTGAAATATTGCAAATGATTATTCATAAGGAAACCTTAACGGGAGTATTAAACGAGAAGAGGGGAAGCAAGCCCTTACCTTCACCATGATAGAGATAAGCTAGTAACTTTAAAATTTGCACAATGATGGGTTGAGATCTCACAAGCAGTTATAGGGAGAAAAAAAAAACTAGCCGGCGGCAGGATGTTGGACAAGATCGAATACCAACAAGACCTTCAAGTAAACTCGGCACAATCGATATATGAAGAGATGGCAGCCGTGTACGGTGAGGAATGCCAAACTTATGTCAGAGCGAAACGCTGGAAAAGGGAATTCAAATGTAGTCCCACAACTATACGCAATGACCCAAGAGAAAGTCGTCCCTCAGCGGTTCTAAACCCAAGCGTGCTAGCAAAAGTTGAGCAAATAGTGCCTGGAGATGAGAGAGACGTGTAACTATTAATTTTAATAATCTAAAGAGGTACACAATAGGAGGTCCATTCACATAAGATTACATGTCATCCTGCATATGAACCAGGGTTGGCAAAAACCATGGTTTTTATTAAAAAAAACCAAATAAACCGGTTTTTTGGTTTAAACCAGGTTTTTTTTTGGTTTAAACCACGTTTTTTTTTGTTTAAACCAGGTTTTTTTTTTTGTTTAAACCAGGTTTTTATGGTTTAAATAATTTGCTCTATATATTCATATCATATATGGACAGAAATAAGTTTGTTTCGCCTTGATGTTATTATACGACAACCGAGTTATGCTGGAAGGGGTCACATAAGCTTAAAGCAGAATAAAAACCGCTTCTCGAGTTACATCCGAGAGAAATTGTCCTCCATTTGAACTCGGAACCAGGACTAATTGGCCACAAATGCGATACGTCTGCCGACTCACTCACGAAGGAATCCTGATAAAAAAAACGTTGTACTGATCTCTGTCAAGAGTCATTTCAGAAGGACAAAAAGATAAACAGTTGCACAACTGAAACCATTACACAGAATTACACATGAACAATTTCAAAGTACTACGGAGTACAGAAGAACTAATTTAGTTCAAGTTAGTTAATAACGACTTTTACTGGTCCAAATTAAAGAAATACACCGACTTAATCTGCATATCAATAAGAAAAGTGAATAAAGATACGAATTATTTGAGTCCACTTTGGCTCAGACTCATTTTACATAAATAGATACCAAAGATACTTATTTCACTAAATGCCTCTCGTGAGGTCTGTATGACCCCCCCCCCCCCACACACACACAAAAAGTACGGCATTTTCGATGTATTTTATCAATAGTAAACATTGAAACGAAACAATATTTAGAATTTTTCTTCGATTGCAATTACATAACAATAATAACTACAAAAAAAATCACAAAATAAACGTTTATAAACTTATTTTTAAAAAAGTTGCTTTTGTAGTATAATCTTTTTGAGTAATGAATGGGGAATTTAGGTCTGAATATAATACGAATAATATACGGGAGTGAAACGTGATAACCCACAAATGTGTGTTCATCAAGATTTTACAAACACTTACACTTTTACGAACATTTTTTGTTTTTTGGTTTAAACCAGTTGGTTTTTTTGAAAAAAACCAGCTGGTTTAAACCAGCCAACCCTGATATGAACATAGTAGCAGCATGGCAGGTTCCTTCCATACTGACGACTGTTCACATAATTTCAAAAACACCAACATTTGCAATGTACACAAAGCATTTTGGACCTATATCACAAAGGCAAGGATGCATTTGTAAACAGATCAGTGACTACGAATGAATGCTGGATGTATTTATTTGATCCTCAAACCAAAGATCGAGAAAAGATTAGTGTGTAACATTCAATAAGGTCAAGTTATCTGTGTTTTGAGTCTATATAGGTGTATCTACATTGCTAATAAAATGTCTACAATCATAGGAACGTATTTTGGTGTTATAGCGACTCAGTGTAAAGCGTTCACTTCTGGTGCGTGGGGTCTCTAGTTAAATCCTAGCTCGCGCCAAGTGGGGTTTGTGGTGACTAAATTCAATGTGTATGAGCTTTCTCATGGTTCTTCAATTTCATTTCACTTTCTTACTTATTATCACTATCCCCCTTTGCCTTGGATCACAAACGTGAGATATTAAACTTTTTTTAAAAGGAAAAATGAAATGAAATCTTTGACTTTTACGTCCCACGCATATGCCGACTACGTTGAAGGAGGTGGTAATAATGAGAAATGAATGAAATGGTGGAATGGAGAAAGTGGGAGGAAACAGGATAACCCTGAGAAAATCCTCACACACGGTGATTGTCCACCACAAAGTTCACTCGGTACGAAATGGGATCGAACCAGGGACACCATGCACCAGAGGTGAACGTTCTACTACTGAGCCACCGCAGCTAAAAAGAAAGAAAGAAAAAATGGCTTACTCCAACGTCAAGGGATGCTATCAAGAGACAAAATTTGCCCTCAAAAGGCGTTGCTGCTAGGAAACAAGACACCAAACGGTAGTAACCCTCATTTTTTTTTTTTTTTTTTTTTCCACCAATGTAGCTACGAATCTTTGCTCCTTCAATCATATTGAATCGATCTATCCATCTGATTACTCCCTCTCCCGAAATATAGTGAAACTTTTGAGGGACAGTATTATGTGGAAGAAAAGGAATCACTAATGTGCCTCCAACTCCTCGGACTTTTATGCAGGTGATATTACCAGATTGAATCATCGATGCGAGAAATATAGGGCAACATAAGGTGGATACGTAGAGAAGGTTGCGTCCGTGAACCAAATTGCAGATTCCTAGATAATCTCGCTCATGGTGAGAGTAGAAACCTTCTGGTCTCCCCTTGTAAATAGGCTGACATTCTTCAGTATAAATGAACAGCTTATCACAGGAAAGCACACAAAATCGTTATCAACTTACCAAATATTACGACCAATTTTACATTTCGACAGAATCTTTGGTGCAGATTAAGAAAAATACGAGTTCACCTTTTTAAAGCTAGAATATATTAGACTATGCAGCCACCACGCTCAGGAATTCTAACTACCATCTACTTACAGATTTCTGTAATTCCTGAATTTCCTTTTAAGCTTCCAAGCTTTCAACTCTCCCCTGGAGTCTTGGTCATGCAGGTTAAAAGCAGGAAGAAAAAGAACAGAAATATCAAGGAATAAAAATGAAACGGACTAACCAAGGGAAAAGCTGTGTTATATGGAAACATGTTGTCAAGTACGTCAGCGATCAACGGATGAAGATGATGCAAACTAAAATATCCTTTCAACATACACGATTCAAACGGTTTATTAAAATTTGTTTTCCCTACTTGCTCCTCTTGTCAATTTCTTTTGAACTTTTTTGTACAAACTTAGTTGTTACTCGTGATAAAGTAGCAACCTTCCAACCTGGCAAATTTTTGGGTTAACTTCCGACTTTAATCGTAAATTAATATTTTCAACCTTACCCTTTTGCTCTTCAGTTATTTTAGTTTCCATCATCTTCGTCCGTTGATCGCTGACGTACTTGACAACGTGTTTCCGTACAACATAGTTCTTCCCTACCCTTGATAAGACCGTCCCATTTTTATTCACTGATGTTTCTTCCATTCTTTTTCTTCCTGTTTTTAATCTCAGTGACCAAGACCCCAGAGGAGAGTCGAAAGCTTGGAAGCTTAAAGGAAACTCAGGAATTACAAAAATCTGAGAGCAGAATGATAGAGTATATTAATTCACAAAGAAATGGCAATATTTAGGAACTTGCTTATGTAGATGCCAAACATGTGAGTGCATCAATAGAGAAACCATATTAATTATTATACCTGCAAGTATTACAATGCTATCGCAAGAAGAAAACAAAGCGTCCCATTTTTATTCACTGATGTTTCTTCCATTCTTTTTCTTCCTGTTTTTAATCTCAGTGACCAAGACCCCAGAGGAGAGTCGAAAGCTTGGAAGCTTAAAGGAAACTCAGGAATTACAAAAATCTGAGAGCAGAATGATAGAGTATATTAATTCACAAAGAAATGGCAATATTTAGGAACTTGCTTATGTAGATGCCAAACATGTGAGTGCATCAATAGAGAAACCATATTAATTATTATACCTGCAAGTATTACAATGCTATCGCAAGAAGAAAACAAAGCTGTAGTTGGGTCCGTGTACCTAGGTTAGTACCCGTAAATAGCGTTCTTAACATTTAATACTGTAATACCTGCCTCCAATCTCCGACCTCCCCCTCCCACTTTCCCTGGGTCAGGAAACAAATCCTTTCAAGCAAATATATTTCGTAAAAGTGAGAATTAGACAATGCAAAAGACTATTTTTTAGGGTTTATGTTTTACCCATAGTGATTGTGAATAGCGGTCCCCACTGCGCCTAATACTATGCTACTCCTCTGCCACATCTCTCTCCGGCTCATCAAGCATATCCCCCTCTTTAGGGTTGCTATACGTCCCAGAATTTCTTGAATAGGCATCTGTGTCCCGGAAACAAATTCTGGGACACACAAATGTCCCAGTTTACGACGATAAAGAGTTCTTCTTTACGGCGAACAAAAGAAGACTACTTTCTCAATATTTTACAAATTCTCTTCAGTGTATGGATGAAGCAGTTCAAAGGGTTTAAGAGGTCTAATCACTGCGAAATTAAAATGCTCCTAATTTTGTGATATCTTCAAATAGATAAAAGATAATTGAAAAGTGGAACTAGAAGTCGCTAGACAATATTATTTTAAATGAGATACCGTTATGACTACTCACTTATCTGCTTTCGATTTCCAGCCATTTAGGAAATCGGCATTTATTTTCGCGTTTCTACATGGCTGCAAACGAAAAGCTACTACGTGACTCGTGATAACGGTACCTCATGCAAAAGAATGTTGTCTAGCGAGCTCTTGTTCTACCTTTCGATTATCTTTTATTTGAAGATATCACATAATTACTGTAAAGATAGCGGTATTTTAATTTCATCGTGATGGGGCTTCTTAAACATAAACTGACATAACAGGCATTTTTTTCTTTAAACTTTGCTTTAGGCTTCTATATTTAGTACACCAGTTCAAGGAAGTGAATGGGAGCTTCCTCGTTTCATTTTGCGCATTTAAAAGATGGATGCATAATGTCCCGTATTTTCACTTTTGAAATACAGCATCCCGATCCCTCATGCAAGCACATCTACTAATCATATATCATTTGTTTAACATATGTTCGTGTTAAACCCATACCCAGTTCGTGGGTAGGCGCTAATATAGAAGGTAGTAAGATACTATTTCCACATCAATGTACCGTCATATACTCTTAATCTGGGAGCTATTAGCGACTTCACTATTACTAGGATGCTACCAAAATGGATTGCTTTCATAACAAACTCACTGTTATCCGGAACAAATGGAGAGTATTAAGCTATGGGTATTATCACAGAGTTCTCTGTGCTACTATTTCAATTATCAGTTACAATTGGCCAAGCTTTCAGTGTGCAGTTGTTCAACTAACGATCTACCAGGGTTGGCAAAAACCGTTTTTATTGTTTAAATCTTTTTTGTTTGTTTAAACCAGTTTTTTTTTTTTTTTTTTTTTTTTTTTTTTTTAATAAATAATTAGCTCTATGGACAGAAATTTTGTTTCGCCTTGGTGTTATTATACAACAACAACCAGGTTATACTGGAAGGGGTCACATAAGCTTAAAGCGGAATCCAAACCGCTCCTCAACTTACATCCGAGAGAAATTGCCATCCATTTGGACTCGAAACCGGGATTAATTGGCCACAAATGCGATACGTCTGCCGACTCACTCACGCAGGACTCCTGATAAAAATACGTTGTACTGTTCTTTTCATACTTGTTAATATAATTGTTAACAGTCATTTCAGAAGGACAAAAAGATAAACAGTTACACAAGTGAAACCATTACACAGAATTAATATAGACAATTTCAAAGTCTGCACAGTTCAGAAGAACTAATTTAATCCAAGTTAGTTCACTACGACTTTTATTAGTCCGAGTTAAAGAAATACGACGACTTCATTTGCATATTAGTAGGAAAAGTAAATAAAGATACGAATCACGAGAGTCCACTTTGGCTCTGACCCATTTATACATAAATAGATATCAAAGACACTTCTGACTTCAATAAATGCCTCTCTAGAGTTTGTATGACCCCCGTCCCTAAAACAAAGTACGGCATTTCGATGTATTTATCAATAGAAAACATTATTATAACGAAACAATATTTAGAATTTTTCTTTGATTGCAATTGCATAATAATAATAGCAAACTATAAAAAAATCACAAATGAAACATTCATAAACTTATAAAAAACAAATGTTGCTTCTGTAATATGATCTGTGAGTAATGAATGGGGAATTTAGGTCTTGATATAATAGGAATAATATACGAGAGTGAAACGTGATAACCCACAAATGTGTTCATCAAGATTTTACGAACACTTTCACTTTTACGAATATTTTTCGTTTCTTTGGTTTAAACCATTAAAAAAAATATATATATATCTAGTTTAAACCAGCCAACCCTGCGATCTACACTTGTCTTTACCTTCAGCGTGTGCCTTATGAAAAAAGAAACCTTTCTTGTGAAATGTTCGAGTTAACTGATGTATCGCCAGACTAATTTTAGAAAATTTACCACATGACTTAGAGAATTTATTTTGGTTTGTGAGAAAGAATGAGTGAAAGTCAGGTGTAGGGGAATAGTTGAAGTTAAAATACTTGTTAGTTGATTTTGATTGTAAGCGCTACTATATATGGAGGCGGAAGGGACTATTTGGCGGAGAGATACACTTGTTATCATTTATGGGAAAGGCAGTGTGGAAATGGTGCGTAAATGACAAGATTGTGATATATCGTGTTTGAGTTTTATCGAGTTACATAAAAATAAGCAGTGTCAGTTGTTGAAATTGTGTGAAAGGCATGGACACTAAACAGGACAAGAGATTATCGCAACCAGGGTAGAAAAAATAATTTAAATATATATATATATATTTTTTTGTTGATGTTTTTTTATTTAAATCGATTTTTTTGATTTAAATCAAATCTTTCTCCTCGTATAATACAAGTCTCCATTGAAGTGAAAGTATTGGGGCTTAATTTTGAATTAATCCCAATTGTTAACCTATTTCAATCCCAAACAATGTTTCTTAAACATTAAAAAAAAGTATAGCAACGTTTATCAACATGACACTTTTCTTTTCACAGAGTTACTGATATTTGGCAGGGGCAAATTTTCTTAAAAAAAAAATTGGAACTAGCTAGTGGCACGAAATACATATAAAGTACATAAGTTTCGCCTAAAATTAACTCACTGGCCTAAGGAACCTGGAGGTTCAATGCCGCATTCACAAAAGCTATCCACTGACTTCTATCCTTAGCCAACTGGATCCAGTTTCTACTTTGTATACATTTTTCTGCAAAATCCATCTTAATTGTACTCATACCTGCGCCTAGGTCTTCCTAATAGTCGTTTTCCGACTGGTCTTCCAGTTAAGACTTTGAAATAGTTCCTACTTTCTTCCATCCTGGCTACATGACCTGCCCACCAGAGTCTACTAGACTTGATGACCCTAACAATGTTTGGTAAACGGTATAAATTACGTAGTTCCTCGTTATGAAGTTTCCGCGATTTCCCATTCCTCTTGGATCCGAATATTCGTCTTGGATCTTGTTCTCAAATACTTCAGTCATTCATAGTAAGCGACCATGTTTCGCAACCATACAGAAAAACAGGCATGATTATCTTTTATTATTCTAAGCTTCAAATTCCTCGACAGAATTCGCAACAACAAGAGATTTTGAACTGAATAATAACATGAATTCCCTGCTTTTATTCGACATTTAATTTCTTCGTGAATATCGTTTTCGTCTGTTAATATTGATCCTAGATATTTGATAGCCTAGATATTTGAAAGTATCCACTTTATCAAAAGTATTATTCGATATTTTAACGCATCCGAAATTTGCCGTATTACGATTCCGAGGAACTTCTATGTATTTAGTACATAAATTTCGCCTAAAGTTTTAAAATATTTTTTCTTATCTCAGAGAGGGGATCAACACCTCTAAATACGCCCCTATTATCTGGAAACACACAAATAGACGTGGACATAAAGAATTTTTGTCTTACATGTCCATGGTGATTTCCCCGTTGGAATAGTTAACGATTTAAAAACCCTATGTTACGAAGAGAAGAAAGCAGGATTCAACCTTTACCCGTTCCAAACGGGATTTTTCCTAATCACCCTCTGCATGATACTCGTTTTCATACTGTACTCTACATTCATTTGAGCCTCATTCCCTTATGATTATCTTCCATAATCGAAACAGAACAGAAACTATATTATACTTATTTTCACTTTAAATTAATTTATTTCGGAATTTGATTTAAATGAAAAATTTTTATTTTAAAATATCAAGTGATTTAAATTTTGATTAAAATCGTGATTTAAATCAATCCACCATCCCCGCCAAGTGAACTTTGTGGTGGACAAACACCGTGCTCGTGGGTTTTCTCGGGGTTCTCCCGTTTCCTCCCACTTTCTTCATTCCACCATTTTCACTCATCTCTCATCATCACAGTCTGTGGGACGTAAAACTTAAAGATTTCATTTTTAAATCAATCCACCCAGATCGCAACTGTTGAAACGAATTAAAAGTATAGAAAAGAAGTATCTAACCAAACATAATCGATCCTAACCTAATTTGGTACTTTTTGGATGTCATTTAGTATCTCCTCCAAAGCTGTGCAATACATAAGCCATGCATTTTCCACTATCCTCGTTTATGCGTATACCCACCACCGCTAACGCGCCTATTCGCTACGTACGCAACCCCTTGCTACAACTCTGGGCCCCCTGCTGCGCTCCTGCCCTTACTCGGTTAGATAGCACTCGTGCCTTTTAGTGGGTATTCAGCAGAAGTTGGTTCGTGTTTTATGCACTAGTTTTCATGCCATACGTCCACACTGTATTTCGAATAATAATCATTACCAAGTGAGAAAGAGTCACAACTATATTTTTGGTGATTTTTTTTTTTCGATTTTCGCGTGGTTCGGCAATACCGAAGTAATATCAAATGTTTCCCTTTGGATTGTATATTTTATATTTTATGGCCTTGATACCTTCAATCCAGACTAAGTGACAGTGTATTTATAGTTGTCGTACAGCACCTCACATGTTAGTAATCTGTAAGCATATGTGTACATAACTTCGCTTCTTAAGAGATCTTTATATTCCTGATTATTAATAAATTACTCTTAATTTCGTTTACTTTTCACTGCTTACCTTTTTCAATATTTTCATATAATTATTCGCGCCAAATATACAGTCCTGCAGCGTTGCCAACTAATACTTTAGTTCTAGCCAGTGTTGCCACAGTCCTAGCTCTGGGTGGGCTGAAAAATAGTACCAAATTCAAAGAAAAAGGGCAGTATTCATTATTTTATACCAGTGTAATACATGGCTCTATAACACGAAACTAAAAGAGGTAAAGTTGTGGAACACTCTCTATCCCTCCTCCAAGAGTCCAAATCAAGAAAGTGTTCTTTTTAAAAACGTACAAATAGGAGAATCTCGAACAACCGTGGAAGTAGATGAAACTTTTCTCGCACGTAGAAAGTATAACAGAGGCCGCAAATTAAAAGGGAAAACATTTATCATCTTCAGTATGTATTGTAAGAAGTCCAAACGCGCCTCCATTTCAAACTGAAACGATTTTATGGCCATATATGAAAGAATGTGCTTCTCTCTTTAAGATTTCAAGCTAAAATTTTCTACCACACTGTTTCTTTCTCGTCTCCTTCATGCGCGGCGCGGATACGACCCGCTCGGGAGAGTAATACTCCCGGAAGTACGTTTTTCCGCGCGCTACTCTAGCCAGCTGTTTTACGCGCTATTCTAGCCAGTTGTTTTAAGTTGGTCACAAAATTTATATCATGGAGTACAAGGGGAACAAAACGAGCCCTTTATCATGGAGTACAAGGGGAACAAAACGAGCCCTTTATCATGGAGTACAAGGGGCTTGCGGGGCTTGTAACCCGTCCCTACTGCTACTACTTATCTGCACAAAAGTAAATAAATCACTTTTTTGAGTATTATTTTAATTTAATAAGTGTTATAAAAATGAAAAAAATGCAAAAAAAAAAAAACTTTCCTCGGGCCGGGTTTGAACTCACGCCAAAAGAGACTTTTGTTACTAGCATAAAGCGCTAGCCCACTCAACCACGAAGACCGACAGCATTAAGCGTTTGATTTCTGCTATTTTAATGCAACGTCGCAAGAAGTGGATAACGCCAACCAATCAGAACTGTGTTTCTCGTTTCTACTTCCGGGAGCATTACTCTCCTGAGATAGTCCTGCGCGGATGCGCTCATCTAGAGTCATTTGTTTTCGGTTATAGTTCGAATAACGAAATTTCCACACACATTTCGTAGCGTTATGTGGTGTAACGCCACAGAATGAGTGTTCAACTGCATGTTTTAAGAATCCAATACACAGTGTGAGTAACGTGAGATGTAGGAAAAGTCTTACTGACACTTTCGAAAATCTGACAAATATTTGTTAAATGGTGCTGAATTGGATAGAATTGTACCAACAGTTTTACAAAAGGGGCTGAAAATGCCAGCGTGGTACCAAGGAGCCGATTAATGACAAAAAGGGCTGAATTTAGTCAGTCTTGGGAAGTAACGTAACGCAAGTAACGCGTTACTTGTAACGTGTTACTTTTAAGTAACGTTACCTAGTAACGCGTTACATTTTTTTCAAAGTAACTAACGGTAACGCGTTACAAATTTTTAAGTAACGTACCTAGTTTGTGTTACGTTTTTCGCGTTACATTTCGGGTGAGTAACTACAATATATGTATATTTTTTTCGGAAGCAAATGTTTCTTTTATGTAACTGAATTTCTCAGAATGGAACAATGGAGCATGAACTACATATGTCAGTGACCGACAGTCAATCACTGACAAACAAAGAAACATGCTCTGTGGGAGGTTGCAAAGCAGATATGCTAGATATATTGAACGTGTGGGAGCGGCAGATGGAGTAAATACTGTCTGTAACTGAGTAGCAAAGGCGTTCGCTTTATTTTGATCCGAAAAGAGAGGTATGCCATAATCAATGAGAGGGTAGGTAGTTTTGGTGTTCTTTCCAGCAAGTTGATTGAAACGCTTCCAATATTGAGAAGGATGTGCTTCCTCAGATAAGTTGTTGCATGTTTTAATCCAATTCCTACGTGTATATGCATCCAGATACTTATGTTCGTTGCCATTGACAGTGGTGCTGGAAAGATTCACGGTTTCCCGTTCGATAATAGTCGCGAAGATGTCGCGCTTTCTGTACAGCGGGGGACACTTCTAAATGGTACAGCCATATGGAGATTTACGGCTAAGGTGTACCATTTAGAAGTGTCCCCCGCTGTACAAATGCAAGGTAGGTTGGAGGCAATTTCGACTTATAAGGATGTACTTGATCTATTGGAATGTGATGCTGAGAACTGTTGTATTGTAGTAGTGATGGTATTGAGACAAGAAGCGAGGTCAGTGTCATTGGTAGGTGGTGTTACACTATGAAGAGTATACTCAATTTCTTGTCGGAATTCAGGCCAATGAGCCTTATCGTATCTCAAGACAGAGCGACTCGCAAATACAGGACGAATTGGAAGTTCATGTGTTAATGTTAATTTCACTGGATGATGATCACTACCAATAGAGTCGAGCACCTCGAGCTGGCATTTATTGATGAGATTCAGAGATGTAATGACAAATCTCGAGTGGTTTGGCTTACAGGCCTGGTGTTCTTAACCCGATTATACATCGTCAAACTTTTCCATCAAATATTGTATCAAACTTTTCTTTGACGGTAATTTGGTCAAATAAATTGGGTAAAATTTTCGCACCCATTATAAACGATCAAATATAAAGGTGAATATCATTGCTCAATTGTTTATATTTCTTGATTCATTTGTTAGGTTACATTAACGTATATGTGAGTTTTATGGTGGTACCTGCTGGTGTAACTATAATGAATAAGTTTGTAGAAATGAATGGAATGACTATTCACAGTTACTTCTGACTCATTTCCCTCCTTTATTGCTATTCCCAAATAAATATTATTTTCATGGTTCCTTTCTTGTTCAATAAATACAATCTATATTCTATGTATTGGTCCGATGCTTAAATTTCGTCTAATTCAGTTAATTTTCGAGTGACTTTTGTAACTTTGGGGCACTGATTAAGAATAAATAGTCCGTCATAAAAATGTTAGGCTATTGTTTAGCTTTGGGGGGGTGGGTCAGGTTTTTAATTGACTTTTTTGCGATTTTCTATTGACATTCGATTAATACCATTTAATTCACACAGTTTTGCGGAGCGAGCGTTAGCGAGTGAAGGCGGGTTAGAGTCTCGCAGGGCACGTTGTTTTCTGTCTTCGTTAGTGTTGGCCCCCCATTACTAAAGAGTTACCAAATGGTAGGTTTTACAGTTAAAATGAGAGAGTACATATTAAAGAGAGTTCTGTAGGATATTAAATTCCGGAGGAATTTTTCAGTGTAGAAAACTACTAATTTATATTTAGAAATGCGAAAATAATACGCACTCTAACCTATTTTAATTTTATGCAACACCAAGTGTTTTTCGCACTATCCTCATTCTGGCTCTCTCCTTCAGTCATTGATGCCTCTGCCTCTTGCGAACAAAACCCTGTGCTAACTTGTGGGTCCCATCCTGTGCTCCTGCCCTGAATCGGTTAAATATCATCCTCGCCTTTAGTGGCTACCTATCGTAAATTGCTTTTCCTGCAGTCTCTTTTTAAATGATATTCGTTCGATGCGTATTTATACCTTAAAGGTCTACACTACTGCGTAATTAAACTACCGCTAATTTTAGAGTTTTTCTGTAATATCCTCAAAAGAAATAAAAATATCCGAAAAGCAGATGTTACCTTATGCTCAGCATAACGTAACATGGCCCGGTGCTTTTGAGCACCTTGTATATTGGAAGGGAAATTTTAAATTTTATTTAGAATGTAAGAGAAACTTTTTATTTTATAGTAGGAAAACCGTAGGTCGAAGATTTTGTGTAATTTTAGTAAAATAAATCGTTTCAATGGATATTATATGAAGATTACATGATTAATAATTATATTTTGTACATTTTACGTGTTTATCCAAGAATATATCATTATTTTAGACAAATAAGTGTAAATTCCAGCTTTTTCAATGATTTTCAGTTTATTTCTATTCATATTTCGGCATAGGGAATCTTCACAAGAAAGCTAAAAATTTTATTTCGAAAAATCTTCTTCAAAATTCCAAATTAAGAAAGTCAGCCATAATTTCTTCTTGGTGCATCTCTTTGTTTCGAAGTAAATTATTTGATTGGATAATCCACAATCACAGCTGCGGCTGAGATTTCGGTTTTCTTTGATCTTCACACAGAAGCCTATCATCCGATAGTTACGTCACGATTATCTTCCAATTAGGGATCATCTTCATGTAATTCTTTGTCTTACGGCGTCAGCCATTTCAGGAGACAGACGTGCAGTGTTTAGCGTCTGCAGAAATTGTGGAATAATTTGTGGTTACGTTAAACTGCGATAAATTCTTCGTTTTGGCGAGTATTAGAAGTTGTCAGCAGAGATAAACGTGCTGTGTTTGGTGTTTTCAACAAAATTATTAAACCAGTAAGATTCTAACTGTGAAGTGATTTCGTCTTGCATAAGGGATACTAGCATGGAAGGTGTCTAGTGTTACGGAATGAGCTCCTTGGCAAATTTTACGTTCTCGGTCAGCCAGAGAACATAGGAGAAGCCAGAGGAGACGGTGACGGAGAATAAACATTGAGTCGTTGTGCAGGCATCGAGGAAGAAGAAGTTAAGTGATGCTCGATGGCTTTTTCCCGATCGGTGCTAAGGTAGTTAGTATCCGAAATTGTTTTGGGACCACAATTTAAGAGTCTCCCAGGAAACTCAAGTGGAGAAATTCGTCAGGAAATTTTTTTTTAATATATCAGTTCATTCGCTGTTTAAGAAGCAGATTCAAGTAAGTAAGAACCAGTGAAAGTGAAACTCACTCCAGGTATTTGGCATCTTTAAAATTTCCTTGTCTCGAGAAAACAGATATGTGTGATTATATTTTCTGGTGTACGTGTGAAATCCATAACATGAAGTGTTAAGTGCGTAAAGTTTCCCTCAACGCCGCACACATACAGATTCGGGCAATGTGACATCGTGATTTCATTCGATGGGGGGAAAAAGAAAGCTAGAATCTCAGTACAGAGCGATTGTCGTAACCTCAAGAAAATGTGTGTACCACACACACATTTTCCCCCAGTGAAGAAAAGATGTTTTAGATTCCCCAAAAATCTTGAAAGTATTCATTTTCGGTAACACTGCTCGAAATTAAGTTTATTTATTTTGGCATGTTTTCTTTGGTTTTGAAACAAAATGATTCTAAACGTTGATTTTTTGTAAGTAAGTGTCAGATTCACGGCTACAGTTAAGTGCAAGGGTACATGAATTTTGCGTACCGGTAACTGAAAACTTTCGGCAATAGGCTAAACCTTCGTAATATTTTAAATCTGATACCCATCAAGTTTAGAAATTTTAGTTTTTTTATAATTACTAGTAAATACCTTTTCTTCTTTTTTTAAGAAACTCAATATATTCAGAGCGACACTAATGCAAGTAACCACTGCGTCTTCGGTATGAATGTGGTAGCGAAACAAAACAAAATATAAATACAAAATAAGGATGGTGCTTTATGAAATATATGTGTGATTTTTTTATATATATATATGCTTGTTTAGGTTAAGTTAGTATAGTTAGAATAGGGATTTAGGTTTAAGTATGTCGATATGTAAGTGAATGTTTACCTGTGCTAGATTGTTTAGTGGGTCCGAGCTGTAAGAGAGGTCGCGAAGAGCGTAAATCCTCTATGCCGGCCACAATCTCTATGCACAGAGAAGTTTAAGCACCAAAGAATATATAAACAAAAGTGAAAGTAGCTAACCACAACAGTAGGCAGTGAAGTATTATTTTCAGTAGTGTATTGTATTTATATTGTGTCCTTTCATTTGTTTTTGCGTGTCGATTCAAAGTAAATGTTCTGGAAGGCAAGAATATTAAATGAATATTAAAGAATATGAATATTTTGGGAATATGTGCAAAAGTAAAGAATGTTTTGGCTCTGAAAGGTATAGAAATCGATCATATTTCTTAGATGGGTATGTCAGTTTAATGTAAAGATTTTCCTGTTATCGAATATTTTGTCCAACACTACATTCATGAATATTTTAAAGAATAAAACTTACTAGCCGTGAAAACATCTTTCTTTTCGAATACAAAATCTAATTATCTTGTAATTTTAAGAAGTGATAGAAATATGGAGTTGATGTTTTTGGTATGCATGCGAAGCACGATCAAAGCAAAGAGCAGTACGTACAGAATAAGTTTACTGGGAAAATGAAATAGCTGTGAAATTCAGGGAAGAGACTTTCCTTAGTGTGACCGAGTTGAAAACAACCGAATCTGTAGAAAATTTCTCATTTTATCAGTTTCTATCAAAATCTCAGTTTGGACTTTTTTTTTTAAGTTACAAAATTCTGTTTCAAGATTTAAAAAAAAAAAAAAAGATTCAGATAGGGCTTTCACAGACAACATTAAGATCTTCATTGTGCTCATTGCCAGCTCCACTCGTAGGTTGATGTCCTGTGTCTGTAGTCGTGGTTCACAACCTATTTCCGGATGGGATGTGGATGATGAACTGCAGGCCTGGATATCGGACTGTGAGTCAAGATGGAAGAGAGTTTGGAAGCTTTATATTTCGGGCCAGATTTGAGTTCTATTTTCCGTAGATGATTGGCTTGGTGAGTGTATCAGTGACTGTTGATGACGAGCCCATACGGGCCCAGTAGGTTCGGTGTCACTAGTCAGTGATACATTCAACATAGCATGTAATCTCAAGGAAAGGGAACATCGTACAAAAACACAAATAGTCAATTACAACAATTAATTCATTCAATTCATTTTACTTTATTTATTTATTTACTTATTTTTTTTAAGTTAAAAATGGCGACCCATTATCCAGGATTTCTGTTGTTTCAATCCTACGCGAGCGCTAAGGAAAACAAACAATCACAGCAGAGTATTTGTAATGGGGATCATTATGACAATCGCTGCATTGAATGAATCATGGTCACTTCTGTATCTGTATGTGCGTGATGTTGTGGGAAACAAACTTAATGAAAGTGAAAATGTCTGTGGGTAGCAGATCGAGTAACGAATCTCGTCATCCGAGCGAATATATATGCTGTAGTGATGAAATTGCAGGGTTCAGTGTTTATTGTGACAGTTGCTTTAGATGGGTACATGCCCAATGTTATGGTTTGTCAGAGGAACAAGTACAGGAATTAGACAAGAGCAGTGAGCCGTGGCTATGTAAGCCTTGCCTGGCGAAACAGGTGACAGTGTTGCCACTTCCGAAATCATCGGAAACCGAGAGTGAGGAAGATGAACGTGTAACGCGGGGTAGCCCGAACGATTCTGACAAGGAGGAAGGAAGTCGAGGAAACGTAGCTTCCGGTTCAAGTGTGCAATTAACGGACTTTGCGGCCATGATGGAACGATTTAGTCAAACTTTAACTTTGACGTTAAACGAAAAATTTGAAAAGGTGGACAATAAATTTCAGGCGATGAGTAATCAGGTTGACCGTAAATTCCAGGATATTAATAGTAACTTTCAGGCAGTGAATCAGAAATTGGACAATGTCAAATGTGAATTGTTGCAAACGATTAATGAGAAAGTGGCTCGTGTAAACGAAGACGTAGAGGCTGTTAGGTCGGAAGTTCGCGATTTATATACCTCTGTTGGGAACTATCAGACTAAAATAGACGCGCGGGTAGATGCCGTTGAGGAAGGTCTCCGGTTATCGGTTGAGGCGCAGAATCGACGATGTGATGACTTGACTAAAGAGTTCTCACATCTCGAACTAAGTACCCAAAGGTCGTGTCAGGCACTTGAAACCAGGATTCAGACGTTGGAAGAGAAACAAAACCAAATAAAAGATAAACGGTGTGGACGTAAACGAGCGCGAGACTTTGTTGTCGGTGATGGAATCGAGTCTGACGGGACCGAGTCAGACTTCCAAGTGGATGTACCAGTCTCTTCAGTTGGGGAGACTCGTACTATTCCCACGGTGACTGTCTCTGTCTGTCAGCCGACCAACATTCACGGCACAAATGTCCTTCCCTTTGAATTATCTTCATGTACGTTGAACTTAAACAAGTCACATACATCCTGTGTTGAGACAATAGGTTGTCAGGCGTTGTCCAGGAGGTCGAATCCATTGTTAGTTCCACCTCAGGTGTCAGGATCTTCCAATACTAGTTGTTGGTTGAACCATGTGGTGTCCTCTAGTAATGCAGCAGACATGACTCCTTCGTGCGCTGGAGTTCAGGAGGGAATGTGTGGTCACGCGGTGGTATCAATGCCAGACAACTTAACTTCTGGACAAAATTACCAACACTATTCTATTTTCGGTCAAAATCACTCGGGTGCAAAGAGCCCCGTCGTTGGCCACAATTCTCCCGTGAACCCCAGTAAAAGCGAGGAAGGCTTTGGTAAGCGAACTCTAAATTTAAGACTTTCTGAATTAAATCATTTACCTACATTTTCTGGTGAATACGGTTTGGCGAGATCATTTTTAGAAAATTTGGAACAAACTTTTAAGGTAATTTCGGCATCAGAACACGAACGTCTAACCTTGGTACCTTGTTGCTTAACAGCTGGGGCCAAGACGTGGTTTCAGACTGTGTGTCAAGACATCAATAGTTATGCGGATTTTGTGCGTCTGTTCCGGGAACACTATTTTTCGGCCAGGATGGAAAGGTTGCAAAAGAAGTTCATTCAGGGAATGAAGTATGACCGAGCGAAGTACAACCGATTGACGGACTTTGCATGGAAAATTGTAGCGGAATATTATGCGGTGGCACAACACCCGGATGAAACCGAACTTATTGAGATAGCCTTGGATTGTTTACCAGCTGGTGATGCCAAGTTGTTGAGGGCTGTTGAGCCGAAAAACATTCAACACCTTATGGTCAAAATAGCCGAGATAGAGGGACATCCAGAGCCTAGTGAACCGGTCACGGACAAGAAGTTTAGACGCTTTCAGGTGCGTCAGGCGAAAGTCGTCAAAAAGACCGAAAAGTCAGGAAAACAAACCACCAAAGATACTTCGTCTCAGACGGAGGAAGACGAAGGCAAGAGGAAGGAAGGAAATTCCAATGGCAAAGGAGATGACCGATTTTCCGGAAGCAGGGGTCGAAGAAGGAACTTTCAGTCTCGAAGACCTTGGCCCAATCAAGGAAGACCGAATTGGGTAAGAGATGGTAATGGAAATCGGAATGCTCCGTATGGGTACAACCAACGCTACTATCCAGCAGCGATGAGTTACGGGTATCCGCGGGGTACATCTCAGACATGCGCGCCAAACGCGATGACCTCAGCAGGATCGCAAGCCTATCCGGGATACGCGCCGAATTTACTTCCTGGAGGGGGAGTGGCGGCTCCCACGTCCACTTCTTCCCCAGGAGTGAACATGGCGATGTCCACTGGATGGCCTCCGCAATATACGACATTCGTACCTACGATGGCTCAGCCACCGGAAACGAACGGGAATAGTTTGGGAAATGCATACCGCAGCCCTCATTAGGGGAGAGTGTGGACTGCGATGTGGATTCCTCAACTCCCCAGAAAGAACAAGATCGGTTAGCGAGTAGTCAAAATTCCAATTTGGTAACAACCTCGTTCAATTTTGATACCAACCCTCCAAATTCAAAATTCAATGTTTTGGCAGCTTCCGAAATTCGGGGATTGTAGAAAACTACATGCCATCTGGAAGGATTCTCAATTGTAGTGAGAATCAGTCCAAATGGAGTAATTTTCTAAAAGCAGCCCAAGATTTGTGCAATCACTCTTGGTGTGATGCTCTCGGATGTACTCCAGCGGAGCGTTTCTTATCGTATTCAGCATCCAAGAGCTTCAAAGAAAACTTCATTTGGCCCAAAGAGACGGTGCAAGTAAAGGAAGACAAGAAATTTGTAGTTTCTATTCCGGCAGCAGAACCGAAGAAAGAAAGAAAGCTGCGGAAACCGCAAGACATCGTCACAGAAGGTTCTTTGGTGATGCTGAAAACTCACCATGTGTCGTCGATACCAAAAAAGGTATTCGCTAAGTTTATGCATACCTACGTCGGACCTTACAAAGTGGTATCTCTAACTCGAAATTCAGCGAGATTGCAAACTCTGAAGGGAGAAAACATAGGAGTTCAGAGTTTTGACAATCTGAAATTGTTTCGTTGTTCCGAAGAGAAAAGAAAGGAATTATTAGAAGGATGAAAGAAAAAAGAGAAAACTTAGTTTATAGGTTAAGGTTAGGTTAGGATTGATTAGAATGTATAGTTGTAATTAGAATTGAGGAAAAAAAGGATGTTTTGTCTTGTATAGTCTCCAGTAATTTTGTAGTAACAGAAAAAAAAACAACTTAAGAAGAACTCATAAGTTCAGATTTTTTTTTCTCCGAAGCTCCCGGAGGATGTTACCTTATGCTCAGCATAACGTAACATGGCCCGGTGCTTTTGAGCACCTTGTATATTGGAAGGGAAATTTTAAATTTTATTTAGAATGTAAGAGAAACTTTTTATTTTATAGTAGGAAAACCGTAGGTCGAAGATTTTGTGTAATTTTAGTAAAATAAATCGTTTCAATGGATATTATATGAAGATTACATGATTAATAATTATATTTTGTACATTTTACGTGTTTATCCAAGAATATATCATTATTTTAGACAAATAAGTGTATATTCCAGCTTTTTCAATGATTTTCAGTTTATTTCTATTCATATTTCGGCATAGGGAATCTTCACAAGAAAGCTAAAAATTTTATTTCGAAAAATCTTCTTCAAAATTCCAAATTAAGAAAGTCAGCCATAATTTCTTCTTGGTGCATCTCTTTGTTTCGAAGTAAATTATTTGATTGGATAATCCACAATCACAGCTGCGGCTGAGATTTCGGTTTTCTTTGATCTTCACACAGAAGCCTATCATCCGATAGTTACGTCACGATTATCTTCCAATTAGGGATCATCTTCATGTAATTCTTTGTCTTACGGCGTCAGCCATTTCAGGAGACAAACGTGCAGTGTTCAGCGTCTGCAGAAATTGTGGAATAATTTGTGGTTACGTTAAACTGTGATAAATTCTTCGTTTTGGCGAGTATTAGAAGTTGTCAGCAGAGATAAACGTGCTGTGTTTGGTGTTTTCAACAAAATTATTAAACCAGTAAGATTCTAACTGTGAAGTGATTTCGTCTTGCATAAGGGATACTAGCATGGAAGGTGTCTAGTGTTACGGAATGAGCTCCTTGGCAAATTTTACGTTCTCGGTCAGCCAGAGAACATAGGAGAAGCCAGAGGAGACGGTGACGGAGAATAAACATTGAGTCGTTGTGCAGGCATCGAGGAAGAAGAAGTTAAGTGATGCTCGATGGCTTTTTCCCGATCGGTGCTAAGGTAGTTAGTATCCGAAATTGTTTTGGGACCACAATTTAAGAGTCTCCCAGGAAACTCAAGTGGAGAAATTCGTCAGGAAATTTTTTTTTAATATATCAGTTCATTCGCTGTTTAAGAAGCAGATTCAAGTAAGTAAGAACCAGTGAAAGTGAAACTCACTCCAGGTATTTGGCATCTTTAAAATTTCCTTGTCTCGGGAAAACAGATATGTGTGATTATATTTTCTGGTGTACGTGTGAAATCCATAACATGAAGTGTTAAGTGCGTAAAGTTTCCCTCAACGCCGCACACATACAGATTCGGGCAATGTGACATCGTGATTTCATTCGATGGGGGGGAAAAAGAAAGCTAGAATCTCAGTACAGAGCGATTGTCGTAACCTCAAGAAAATGTGTGTACCACACACACATTTTCCCCCAGTGAAGAAAAGATTTTTTAGATTCTCCGAAAATCTTGAAAGTATTCATTTTCGGTAACACTGCTCGAAATTAAGTTTATTTATTTTGGCATGTTTTCTTTGGTTTTGAAACAAAATGATTCTAAACGTTGATTTTTTGTAAGTAAGTGTCAGATTCACGGCTACAGTTAAGTGCAAGGGTACATGAATTTTGCGTACCGGTAACTGAAAACTTTCGGCAATAGGCTAAACCTTCGTAATATTTTAAATCTGATACCCATCAAGTTTAGAAATTTCAGTTTTTTATAATTACTAGTAAATACCTTTTCTTCTTTTTTTTTTAAGAAACTCAATATATTCAGAGCGACACTAATGCAAGTAACCACTGCGTCTTCGGTATGAATGTGGTAGCGAAACAAAACAAAATATAAATACAAAATAAGGATGGTGCTTTATGAAATATATGTGTGATTTTTTTTATATATATATATATATGCTTGTTTAGGTTAAGTTAGTATAGTTAGAATAGGGATTTAGGTTTAAGTATGTCGATATGTAAGTGAATGTTTACCTGTGCTAGATTGTTTAGTGGGTCCGAGCTGTAAGAGAGGTCGCGAAGAGCGTAAATCCTCTATGCCGGCCACAATCTCTATGCACAGAGAAGTTTAAGCACCAAAGAATATATAAACAAAAGTGAAAGTAGCTAACCACAACAGTAGGCAGTGAAGTATTATTTTCAGTAGTGTATTGTATTTATATTGTGTCCTTTCATTTGTTTTTGCGTGTCGATTCAAAGTAAATGTTCTGGAAGGCAAGAATATTAAATGAATATTAAAGAATATGAATATTTTGGGAATATGTGCAAAAGTAAAGAATGTTTTGGCTCTGAAAGGTATAGAAATCGATCATATTTCTTAGATGGGTATGTCAGTTTAATGTAAAGATTTTCCTGTTATCGAATATTTTGTCCAACACTACATTCATGAATATTTTAAAGAATAAAACTTACTAGCCGTGAAAACATCTTTCTTTTCGAATACAAAATCTAATTATCTTGTAATTTTAAGAAGTGATAGAAATATGGAGTTGATGTTTTTGGTATGCATGCGAAGCACGATCAAAGCAAAGAGCAGTACGTACAGAATAAGTTTACTGGGAAAATGAAATAGCTGTGAAATTCAGGGAAGAGACTTTCCTTAGTGTGACCGAGTTGAAAACAACCGAATCTGTAGAAAATTTCTCATTTTATCAGTTTCTATCAAAATCTCAGTTTGGACTTTTTTTTTTAAGTTACAAAATTCTGTTTCAAGATTTTTTTTAAAAAAAAAAAGATTCAGATAGGGCTTTCACAGACAACATTAAGATCTTCATTGTGCTCATTGCCAGCTCCACTCGTAGGTCGATGTCCTGTGTCTGTAGTCGTGGTTCACAACCTATTTCCGGATGGGATGTGGATGATGAACTGCAGGCCTGGATATCGGACTGTGAGTCAAGATGGAAGAGAGTTTGGAAGCTTTATATTTCGGGCCAGATTTGAGTTCTATTTTCCGTAGATGATTGGCTTGGTGAGTGTATCAGTGACTGTTGATGACGAGCCCATACGGGCCCAGTAGGTTCGGTGTCACTAGTCAGTGATACATTCAACATAGCATGTAATCTCAAGGAAAGGGAACATCGTACAAAAACACAAATAGTCAATTACAACAATTAATTCATTCAATTCATTTTACTTTATTTATTTATTTACTTATTTTTTTTAAAAAAGTTAAACAGAAACGTAGTGAATTAAACAATACGATTTTACGTGTTATACCGTTATCACAACTCATCTATCTGCGTTCGATTTGCAACTGTAGATGGATTTAACAGATTTTGCTTGTTCTGTAAATAGCGGCATACGAAAAGCAGATGGGCGAATTGTAGTAAAAGTATCACATGCAGAATTGTATTGTCTAGTTCACTACGTTTCTGCTTTTCGAACATTTTTATTAGTTTTGAAGATATTACAGAAAAACTATAAATTAACGATAGTTTACCTTCGCTGAAGTGAAGACCCGTAAAGGAAGTCCTAGTAAAGTGAATCTGCACTCATGAATGCAACTCCTACCCTGAGAAACAATTTTTAAGGCATTACAAATTAATTTCGTGAAGAAATAACTACTTATAATAAGATAGCACATGATCATTCCAGACACATCATATACAGGCATATTGTTAATCTGTGCGCAATAATCTGAGCATGCGCCAAATTAATAACATGCCAGAACGTCTTAAGAAATCATTTAAATCAAGAAAAGTGCAAGAAAATATTTACTTTTTTTTAAAAAAAAAATCATGGAATATTCTCAATCTACGCTAATTTTGGGAAGTCGCCTGTGGTACTTAGCCCTAATATTCTTTAGTTTTATAGTTATACAAAACAGATTACTGCTAGTATGCATCAAACGAATGTCAACTGCTTTCCGTGTCCACATACTCGATTTTAGTGCCACCGCATAGCGATTTTCGTTTGTTTTCTTTGATACAATGTTGGATAGAAATAGAACAAGTTCTAATTTAGAGCAGTTGTATCAAATGTTGTAACCAACGCAAAAGTTGTATACAACTTGGTATCATACATGTTCAAATTCCACTTTGATGAAATATTTGATGCAATCTATGATGGAATATTTGTTCGTCTATAACGGGCTTTAGGAAGAACATGAATATAGAGCTGAAAGTGGTCAGTTATATACTGCTGAAATTCATCTTTTTCTCGAGTACTCCGACTATGGATATTAGTATCTGCCATGATAATGATATTGGAAGAGGTATTCGCTATATATCTGAAATATTCTAACGGTAAAGGCTGGCGTGCGCAGCGACACTAACTTCTTGGCTAGTTTCAGTTATTAAATTGTGTTTTTGGTGATACTTCCTACCACATTTAGATACATTTACGAATATGTATTATAAGCATACATTCTAACAAATTGTGTTACTTGAAACAAATTACTTAAAAATGGTTTAGTACACTTTAAGTATACTTATACATTTTACCACATGTTGCTGAGCCGAATATGCTGCCATCTATTGTGAACAGTAAATACTAATGGAAATCTGAAACGATAATTCTACTGATAGGTAGGTCCACAGACTAGAATACATACAGACGAGCAACTTCCTATATGCACTATTGAAATCAGTTTGAATCGTTTGCACAGCGAAAGAACCAGTCAACACTCTTAATGGACGGGATCATGTATCGTCGTGAGTTGATGGCGTTGTCATCGGTCTTCGTACGTGACATCATGGGTTATCATAGTAACTGGCGGATTGTTTTTGTCTGCTTTGCATCTCAGTGTTAGATGTAGTGCAGAAAGATCAGATATGTTTATTTTTTTCTTGTACTGTCTCTGGACTGGACATTCCTTTCCAGCTTTTTTTTATGTTAACAGATTTTTCTTTCTTTTAAAGAGTTCACTTTGATAATATCTAAGTTCCGCGAGATATATCAACAGAAAAAGCTGTTCCCCAAATGCAACTAAAGGAGCGAAAGGGTAATAGTTTGTAATAAAAAATATATAGAAATTCCTTCTGGAAATGTAATCTGACAAGTTCTTATCTAAATTTGTATCAGTATACACGTAGTTATGTACATTAATTGACAAATATGAAAAGCATATTTCGTATATAATTTTTAAATTTGCTTTTATAGCAGAAAGAATGCATCCTAAATATCATAAATATCTTATGATTTTTCTTGCAAGCAGCAATTACAAAATATTGCATCTGCGGTGTTGTTCAGAAACTTTTTTTGAAAGGTGAACAGTTACTGTAACCGAAAACCGAACTCATCACAATCATTGACGGATCTAGAAGATAAAAACGGGTTGGGTGTGCAGGCAGAGCCCAGACTATAATAGGTATGCCATGACTTTACTATAAACTTTCAAAAATATATAAATTATAGCTGAAATCATTATCATTCAAAAAACTGGCGGAAAGCCCCCGACAAGAACCGCTACTGATCACGATATGCACAAATCTAGTAGCAAGATGGGGAAGTAGCTGTGCATTGGACGTAACTCGTAATAAATGTTTAAGTTAAATGATGTAAAACATTCTCTTGAAATATTGAGGTCACTAACAAATACATTTCACTATATTTTAAAGTATTAGTACGCTGTGTGGCCAAATCAAGCCTGTTAAATTGCATAATTAAAAAAAATAAAATAAACTAAGAAGGTCGATTCCTACCACCAATCTGCTTTTAATCTAAGAACACATCCAACGATTATGTCGCGTAGGTTCAGTGGTAGAGTGTTCACCTCTGGCACACAAGCTCCCTGGTTCATTTCCACCTCCCGCCAAGTAGGTTTTGTAGTGGACACACCGAATGAGTGAGTTTTCTCAGGACACACTTGCTTCCTCCTATTATCTCCATGCCGTAGGCGTCGGAAGACCACCGATGGGCAACTAGAGATATCTCGCCAAAAATTGGCGGCCCCGCAGCGACGATCCGCTGTAGCTCCACTTCCGTTTAGAAAATTATACCACCAGTGGCAGAGACGCGAGGAAACGCCAATGAACAACAAAATTACTCCCCAAAAATATGTTAAATCGCCTATATGCGTAATTTGTTACATTAAGGGGAGTCTTTTAAAAAACACTTTAAAAAATACGTGCCCCAGGGTAGGCGCGAACCACCAACCTTTGAATGACTAGGCGCGTGCTCTTCCGACTTGGCCAGGGAGGTGATGGAGGAAACGTCGCTTGTAGAGACATAAATCGTTGAGGTATTTCTAATTTAGCTAATCACAGTGCTCCTGTAACCGTATATATTCGACGATAACCGTTTGAGATTAGATAAAATCCGTTCGCCATGTAATTTTATAACAAAATGACGCGCGTCTATTTGCTTTATTTCATGGTTCTCTCATATCGGCTACAGTTGTCATCTAAATTCATACAATTATACACACTCAAGATTTTTTACTGCATGGTGTAGAGGCAGGGGTTATTCTTGACTCCCGTAGCTCACTTTAGGAACAATTCGTCAGGAAAATAATATATAACAATAACCGCATGCACATGAGTGACGATAGTTCGTCTTGGTCCCTTCGCCATTCTCCGCGACGAATCGAAGAAGCGATGGACCAAAATTAAGTCCTCGCTGCTACGCGGTGGTAACTTCAATACTCCGACTCTAGATATCTCCTTCGATTCAACGAAGCCCTGCCGCCAGTGGCACACTAGTGGCAGTCCTTCGACGCGTTGCTATAGCGACGATCGACATTTACCCGCCAGTGAGTCACTAGGTGTTGGCGACGTTTACGGCATGGAGATCGTCCATCTTATTATCAGTCTCCTGTTGCCCCAGAGCATAATCGTGGGTTGTTAAAGAAAAGAAAACTCCGAAAGAGTGCTGTCATCACGTGGCTGCGTAGATGAGTACAAGACAAACTTGCCCCATGAATTAAATTATAATGTTTCATAGTAGTCACACTTCATTTGGCTCCACTGCAAGATATCAACAACACCAAAACGGTAGACACTAATCAATTTACAAAGCGAAAAATCTAGAACACTGTTAAGCTCAAAAGTGTGTTCCTTCTGGTTAACATTTATTAATTTCAATGATCAGTTAGATTTTAAGAAAGTTTAAAGTTAAAATACAAGTAGTACAATGCAAGTTTGAACATTCTTCTCAAATAATTGACAAGTAACATGTATTTCTCCAATTTCCAGTGGAGTTCATGTGTATCAGCTTCCACGTTAAATTGTAGTCCCATGTTTAATATAGCCTCGGTGCTGGAAAGGACGCTAAACTCTAAACTATCCATTTAGCACGATGTTTTCCAACCTTCTATCGACTCTAAAATTTAGGGGATTAAAAAAATGACCTCAAACTACATTACGTATTAACCCTTATTAACCCGAATTATTTTTAATTGTTTTTCGTGAATTGTGTTTACGTACTTTCCTAACAACATAAAAAATAATGTTTTTCATTTGTTATCTTGTACATTTACTAGTTAAGGAATTAGATATTACTAGTAAATGAACAAGGCAAATGAGTAGATATTTACAGTTGGTTTTCTGGGCGTTGTTTCCCATTGCCATATCGCATCACGGGGGTAAAACGGTAACCAGTTTCGGTAATTTAAATAAAATAGGAACGAAGTGTATATCGTCCTCAAACGAGACTGAAATCGTAAATTGCAAGCCTATTCAAATAGTCGGTTTTCATTTCTTTTTAACAACAATATAGTACATTAACCTGTAACTCCCACCAGCACTGAAGACAAGAACGGTATAAAGGTAGGATGGTGTTCTCATTCTAATTCAAAGCACAAATATTAACGGAAAGTAGTGTAACATATTACACATAATGTTAAATCTAACTGATCATTGAAATTTTATGTTCACCTGTTATTGTTATTCAAATACCATTTGCGCACAAGAGTACAGGTTCCAAAGGGAACTTTGTGACCCACCTGTCCAATGGCGAGTCTTAAGGAAAACCACAACGGTAGAATTTTACATATTCTCAATAGGAATTCACGACAGAGAACGAAATATATATTAATTCTTGTATACAATGATTGCTACACATTTCCCGACGGTTGATACTAACGTTGCAACTACAACAGCACGCTAAGAAGCTCATATGCAATTCAGGAATATTACAAGAGTTGACTTATATATGCTGCAAGACGTTGAATATATTGCTCGTAAAATCTGATTTAAAATAAAAATCCTTGTTATACCATTTAATTCGCTTTCTTTCTCTCTTTTAAAATATTGCGATCATTATTATCAATCAATTCTGCTGGTTAAATCTTTGTTTCATTAAATATTTGCTGTTTCGAATTGCACAATCACTTCTGCTTGTCCATCAGGGCCACTTATTATAGGTCCTCCCGAAAATTTTAAATTGTAAAGTGTGTGATTTAATATTTCAGTGAAAAGATAATGGAAAACAAACAACTTTTATAGGAAAACGAGTCCCTCAAATCCATCTACAAGTCGTCTTCTCCCGTATTGTTGACCTGCTTCTTTTCTAATTGCATATTTTTTAATACTGAAGTTGTACGGGAAGTTAGCCAACTATATTTCTCTGATTCGGTACTTATACGTATCATTAGTTGTTTTTAGTTAAAAATGCTTTTCGGTTTGTGTAATAAAGCTGCAACACTAGTAAACGAAAAATGAAAAGATTTTAAACTTTACTTTAAATATAGAAACGAATAAATATTAGCCCATGACTGATTTTTAAGAAGTTATAATTTTAAATTATATCATTCCTTGTATGTTTATTTGTGTTTCTATTAGATGTAAGAGTAAACTGAGAACATGACAGTTAACCTTTACGAATAATGTACTTTCGCTCAGAATTGCACGAGTAAAACAGGATTACTCGTACAAAATTATCAGTTTTCATAATTAGAGTAGATTTTAGGTAGTTATTTAGTAGCAACAGAATATAGGAAATATACAATTTTAAGCAAATTTCTGATGTAATAGATTTTCACTGAACTGTTACATGACAGTATTGTGTTAGGTGAACTAAATAACTTGAGGTGATACTAAGTGCGAGGTGCGGGGGACTCAGAAGGAAATTATATATATCATAACAAGGCCTTCTAAAAGATACTTCCAATTTTCAGAACTAATGGACCACGCCCCCCCTCCCCCCCTACGAAAATGTCCTAATTACGCCAATGGTTGCCAGTTCAGGAGGCTGTTCTCTTGGGACCTCAACATACCAACAATATAGCAATGTTAGGAAATGGATTCAAGGTACTCGTAAGTCCTTCACGTACGAATGTGTACGTTCCCGTATCACTTTTACATGTCCTTATGTTCCGTTCAGCCCGCTGAACTGGAAACTGGTATTTGCATTTAACATTGGGCTTACAAGTGTAGAGCCAGAACTACTAGTGCGATTTGAAAAATTCTATTTTAGAATGAAAACTACGTATTTCTAATAATTTTCCTCTCTTTCAATTTTTTTTTGTATCACTACTAATAACAAAATTTGCATATGGCCCCAGACTTTTGATACTCCCTGTATTTCACTCGTAACTTGGATTCTTACCGAGACGATACACCCGTAAATTGAGGTATCGTTATATATAAAATTATGATAATTTTGCTGAGTCATAAATTCTACGAGACTACACTATTGTGAAATAGGGTTGTGGTATTGGATTGGTCGATTTTACTGCTTTTGATTCGAAAGGCATATGCAGTGGATTATTTAGGGGGTATCGGGTTCAACCCTTCCCCCGCGAAACAATTTTTTTTTTTTTTTTTTTTCATTCCGCATACGACAATAATCCTTCTTACCATTTCTAAGAATTTCATTCACTTTCCATTTTCTTCTGTTCTTTGTTCAGAAATAATAGTGTGTCAAATTTCATCCATGTAAGAACTGAGTTTTTTCTTTCTTTCGTCCATTCTACTCTTCTGTTTCTTTTTCTTAGTTGTTACTTTCTTTCGTTTCTCCTATCATACTTTCGACTGTTGTTAGTTGTGATTCAAGTCGGCCGTCGTCAGTATACAACGATATTGTATATTTGTAACACGTCCATTTTTTTTTTTTTTTTAAATTTTAATTATTGTGGGCAAAAGGTGTTGCTTAAAAGTGCATAGACTGTGGTGACGAAGAAGAGAAAGATATAAAGAAAAAAATATGTTGATAATATATGATTTTTTTTAACCGTTGTTATTGTAATAACAGATTCGTCGTTTTTCAGGGTTGCTATGACAACCAGTAGTTGTTGATTGATTGTGATACTAAGAGAGAATATAGATAATGAAAGCCGTTGCTGTCTAAAATCACTGTGTATTATTTCGAAGTAGTAAGTGATTGATTATGTTGTGAATTCCATTGTACGTGATATCCTATAGGCATTATATTAGCGAACTGGGAAAAATAACGATTATATTTAAGAACCAATATATACTCTAACAGATTCATATATATATTGGTAATTATACTTGATTCTCATGCATTTCTCGCAATCATTAATAAAACTATGAAATTCAAACGAAGTACGAATTACAAATGAAATTATAACAATATTCATAGTGAAACAAAACAAAAACTGATTGAATATATTTTGTCGGACGCCATAACTTTAGCTCAGGAGGGCAATGCCCCCTCCCACTTCCCCGTGTTGTCCATAGCCTTCTTCCCGAAACAAAATCCTAAATACGCCACTGGGAATATGTATAATCAGCCAAAAGCCTTTTTGAATCCAGGGAACGTGTATCATGCTGCACAGAAATCACTCGAGAGATCTTTCGTCGTTACACCAGAGACTGTAGAGAACGCCTTCCGTGTAAAAGTCAAGGGCGGTCATGTAGAACTGTCACTTTGTCACTATCCCTATGATTTCAGACTTAAATGGTGCATCCTGTATTTTTAAAGTGGTAAAGTGGCCACACACACACATTCTTTCGCTCTCCTTCCAATCTGCCAACACTAAATTCAGGCATGCTGGTAAGTTTACCAAGTTTTATTCATAAATACCGCTCCGACTTCCCACTATAATCAGAAACAACAGAAACCAAAATCTGGGACAAAATAACAAGACTGATTGGTTTCATTGTAGTAACAAATATATATTACAACTATGTACATTACAACTGTAGAGAGCAGACATATTATATACAGAAGCAAATTATTTTTTTTAACAAACACTGAAAGACTATGAAAAGGATATGTAGCTCTGTGCTAATTTCACTTAGAAACAACTTTTAAATATATATAATCATTTACAAAGTTTACTCCCAAAGTTTAGAAAAAGTAAAATTTCTATAAATTTTAGATAACTTTTTTTCCACAAATGAGAAAAAGTATTTAAAGAATGATCTTATGGTGCTTCGTTCATCGCACTGTAAAACTTCGTACAAGGCTAATTCTTCATATCTTATTTCCATAACCTTAACGTTCACTATGTGTACCATAATATACTGTGTATCGTAAGTAAAAGTGAAACATAATTTCGCCTCGTACTAAGCTTTTGTGCAGATTCAGTTCTTAAATATATTTCACCACGTGTCCTGTTCAATAAATTTTTACCAAACAAATGAAAAAACCAAGGGTGTAGTACATTATTCTTAAAAATCATGACTTTGTACACGAGTTTTAGTTTCATTACAAGAATATGCACAATAATCATTCAAAATTCATAATAAAATTAATAAGTATTCAATTGTTAATATATTTGTAGATACATATATAACGCATTTAAGTTTCCTTTCTCACTAAATGAACACTTGTCCGTTTTTAGAGTGTATATTCAAATAATACAAGTATTTCAACTTTATTTATATTCTTAACTGTGAAATGTTATTTATTTATTGCACAATATCTACACTTCGTAAATACAAGTGAAATGAAGTAAATAAGTAAATTTGGAGTACTAATGTTTTACAGTTAAAAATGTCTTAACGACATGGTGTGTTACACCTTTTCTTTCAAATTTTAGACTATTTTCTTTATTTTAAATATCCACATTTATGCTGTATTACCAGCTAGATAAGGTGTAAACTATAACACACAAAGAGTGAAAAGTGACTGACTGAACCGGAACTCGAACCCGGAACTTCCGGCATACCATACCGATGCGTTAGCCACTATGTATCGGTTAACGCGTAGTGGTTAACGCATCAGCACGGTAGGCCGAAGGTTCCGGGTTCGAGTCCCCGTCCAGTCAGTCACTTTTTCACTCTATGTGTGAGATAAAATTTGCACCTATATAAAAAAAACGGTTGTTTTCTCCTTTCATTAGTACATAAGGTATAAACTGTTTTTTTTAAACCATAAAATATATACATATTCTTTCAATATATAATATATGGTTTCCAACCGCTATTGCGTTGTAATATTTTTTTAATAGGATAAAATCGTGAAAAGCACCGAAAAATGATAATTTCTTTGTATATTGTTTAATGTAAATCAAAATTTTGGCCAAATACACTGTATATGTAAAACTTCTAAAGTACTTGAAGGAAGCAGTTGTGAATGTGGAATTGATAAAAAAAGTAACTAATTAATTACAGTTTTACACGATAAAAAATTATGTATTCAGTAAACAAACTTATAAAATTATAGTATTTAGTTGATATTACAATACAATCAAAATCATAAAATTTATTTGGAATATTCAAGAACATGGAACATTTTTTAGATTACCAAACTCTGGCCTCCTGGAAAACAGGATCACATATAAATTCTTTTGTTAGTTCATAACGAGATAGGGATTGTTAGTAATTTACATAGACAAACAATCTTATTTCTGTTCCCTTCCAACTTGTTGAATTCTGTTTTCTCGCCTATATGCAACTCTACGGCTGAAGAATATGTGCCGAATTAGTTATTATCACCTATATATTTTAGATTCTGTTTAACTAAATAATAAAAATGTCCAGCACGAACGTACAGTCAAGAACAATATTACGTATAGGTTGGAGGCATAAGAAGTGATAGCTTCAACCTATATTTAATATTGTTTCTATTGGTTCTGTACTATCCAGGAATGTACTAAACAAAAAATGTACAATTGCTATAGTATGCACAAACTAAGAATTTCAAACGGACAACACAATAATTAGTATGCACAAAACACAGGATATAATTAAGTAATGTTGAATTTTCATCTTCAATAATATAAAAGTACTGTACAGAGCTACATTCAAAAACACACATTTTCCTTGGGCCATGAAAGACAAAGCATACAACCACGTACGATCATATAAAAGCGATAATTAAACTTCTCAGCAGTATATGTGACCAATATTTGACATGCAGTGACCCAAAGGAAATTGAGGAAAAGACAGACCCTTAAGATATAAAGCATGATTCTCAAATGTTGGAATTCACTAAAATAAGACAGTAAATCTTACTAATATTCAACACACATTAATTATGTAACAAAAGATCAGTGAATATTTGATTAATAAGTTCTAATATTTTCAAGTATAATATAAAAAAATATACTTGTGACACATTACTAGGTGAATGTGAAATATGTACGAAAAAACTCAAAAGTGTGTAGCAGACTATGTTATTTGAATTTTATGAATATCAATTGGAATAGAATCAATAAACTAATATTTTCCAAAACTATTATATTGCTTAAGAAATGAAAAGTTTAATTTTTTTTTTTAAAAAAAGGAAGATCAGCTACCAATAACCTCTCAAATTATGAATATGCAGTTATGATATCTAATGCTAATAAAATTCGAAGTATTAGTCAAAAATCCAATATAACGCGTACAAGCAATATGAAAACCTAACCAAATTCATTTATTTCTTACTTACTGACTTCGGAATCGTAACTCGAATATACAAAATTTATTAGTGTAACGTAACTTCTTGCCTCTGTATTTATTGTATAACACAGATATTATTTATTGATTAAAAAAAATAACAGTTACAATTGAACAAACATTACGGAATTCTTTTCACTATTAGAGAATTATTTTATTTGAGCTTAGCAGTCAAATGAAGCTTAAAAATGCTTACTTACCACAATGGAATGTTCCACATGAATACATCAAAGGTTGAGAACCATGCTTATATATATTAACACAAGTGAAATCTAAAAAAGAGCTAAGTTACACTAAGAAGTATAAACATATTCTGATTGCATTGTTGGATTGCTTATTATCAGTCTTTGAATATTTATTCACAAAAACACGTTCATACATGCACACACATATATACTGAAGAGTAATAATACATCTCTCGCGCTTCACCTATCGCATAAATATAATACTCACAACTCTCTAATTAAACGAGAAAGAACACGCAGTATTAAAAATAATATACATAAGTTTCTTATATGTATATTCAGTATGTACAAAAATATTGGGAAGACTTCTATACACATTATATATAAAAATAAGGAATTACACAAAAAACTAGTTTCACGTATCCATTATGACATACGATGGTCTCCTCGGTAGGGATGCTTTTGTGTCACTAACTGGTTGCGATCTCTGATCCGATTCCGGTCGGGAGTCGGAGCACAATTGTTTTTCTATGGATTTAGTGGGCGTCGGGTCTGGGCTCGGTGGATTCCATTCACTTTCCGGATCTGAGAACAAGGTACCTGATTCATTGGCCAGGATATCGTCCATGGAGTAGTCTGAATTGAAGGAGTTGGAGCGGTCTCGTGTATAGCCGTCTAGAAAAGTAGAACAGAAACAAAACAAATTAAGTACGATGTAAACATTTAGCTTTTATAAAAGTTTGTTCTAATTCTATTGTTTCAACAAGTAGTCTGTGCATCACTGTTAAAAGAAATCAAACAATAATCGACACAATCTGCTAGTTAATAGCCTACATTTCTCATATACAAAGCATAAATAAAAAAGAACCTACTCCAGAATAAAAACTATCAAATGCATCAGACTGACCACGATCAACATATTTTTTTCTTTCTCGATTTTCTCAAAACCTAAGCATCCGACTTCATCCTCAAGCATACCATTCTGTTTAGTTCAATGTAACCTATCGACTCTTATAGGAGATGGACAAAAATGTGGAAACACCTGGTACTAAAGAGGCAGCCATTTCAAACACGATCTGCGTCTGAATGTTAGGTGTCACTGTGGTCACCGGCACATCCTGTGAGGTATACAACCTGGCCAGTTGAACAGATGAATCAGTTACAAATCAGTGACCGGTTCGTGCAGCTTATCGTGCATCATGCCTGAGCTGACAAAGTTTCAAAGAGGGCGAATTGTGGGTGCGTGTATGGTGGGAACTTCCATGACGAACGTAGCGGAAATATTTGATGCATTAAGAGGCAAGTCTCGAAGATCATGACTGCCTAAGAGTATTTCGGGAAAACCGCATCAGCGAATCACCAGCGTGGAACCAAGTGTGTCTTGCGTTGGTACGATTGTGACCAAGCAGAAAATCACCAAGGCGCCGAAAGTCGCAGCTGAGCTGAATACAGTGCTTACAAACCCAGTTAGCGTCACAACAGTCAAAAGAGAACTCCATAAACAAGGTATTTATGGCAGACCTGCATTTCCCAAACCACTCGTGACTGTTGACCACCCTGCTTTACGGAGATAGTGATGCAACTCCCATAAAAACTGGACAATGGAGCACTGGAAGATTGTCATGAGGTCGGATGAATCTCCCTTTACATTGTTTCCAACTACTAGCCGAGGATACGTGTGAACCCCTGCACAAGCGTACGATACAGACTGTCTGTTATCAAGAGTGAAGCACGGCGGTGATTCAGTGATAATTTGGACAGCCATATCCTGGTATTCCGCCGGACCCATCATCATCCTGCATGGACATGTCACTGTCAAGGACTACGTAACAATTTTGAGTGACTAGTTGCATACTATGGCGCAACTTTGTTCCTAGATGGTAATGCCGTGTTTGAAAAAGACAGAACCCATGTTCATACAGCTCACATCGCCCAGGACTGGTTTGATGAGCACGAAGATGAAGTATCACATTTGCCATAGCCTTCACAATCGCCAGACTTCAATATCATTGAACTCTTGTGGTTACTTTTGGAAGCCAAGGTGCGAGCCCGCTACCAACCAGCGTCGTCTCTACAATAACATGCAGCTCCTTCGGCGGAAGATTGGTACATCCCTTTGACAACCATACGCGACTTGCATTTCTGCATTCTCCGTCGACTACAGACTGTTTTGCGTGTCAAAGGTGGTCCTACTCGCTATTAATAAAGGTAATGTACAACTTTTCAGGTGTTTTCATATTTTGTCCATCCCTTGTACATATATCAACATCGGACAATATTTTATTAGTTTCAGAGTCAATAAATTTCCATACCATTCAATCCATAACTTTCGGGTAGTTCAAAACTCCCTTTCTATAACCTTAAAGATCTGATCAAAGATAGGCTGAGATGAATAGTGATATTCCGGTTGTCATACGTATAAATTTATCGCCTATAGACGCTGGGGGATGGGGGTGAATTGTAGATTAAAACAAGGAACCTAGCTTTTCATCGAAGCTTGTTAGACAAAGAAAGTAAGCCACAAAACAAAGACATTAAGTCTTCAATTTCATACTCACCATCCACAAGAAGTGTCTGGTGTAGACCCCAAGAATTGTACGGAACATTCAAGTGTGTATCGTCGAACTCCAGATTGCTATTTGTAGCCCGTTCTTCAGGACTTAATACTGCATCCGTATCAGCATTGGTGACATCAAATATCTCCGTGACTTTAACCTGCAAGAAGAAAAAAATATATATATAATTATAAAAACTACCTACCTCGTTATATTATAATACATGGACAGAAAATCAATTTCCTGGTCTGCACAATAGCGACAAAACAAATCAATTTTTCCTTAGTAATTCACAAGAACAGGGGAAAAAACTAAGAAGTCTTTCGCAAAACACACTACAATGAACTGGTCTACAATATGAAAACGTATGATTTAACTGTTAATTAAAACAATTGATTTTCTTTTCATCACAACAATGGAGATATATCCTATAAAACCATAACACTGATAATTTTATCTTGTACGTCGCTGGGAGATGTTCAGTTATAAAGTTTCACTTAAAGGATTATAATATTATATGTGAAGTTCGTGTTGGAACAATGAAGAAGTAGATGAGCTGTCCAAACTTGCAATGGAAAATGGAACTAATGCAAACATAAAACTTCCTTCCTGTAACTTTAAACATCTAATCACAATGATTAGCTGCTGAACGCTTTAACTCAACAATGAGTACGTAACAGAGGACTGGGAAATCTCAACCATCAACAAAAGAAAAATTTAGAAGGGTTTAAATAACGTGGCTTAAATCTAAAATAATTATATTCTATCGAATTCCTTTTGATACTGCTTTAAATCCAATCAAATCAAACCTGACCTAGAGAAGATATTCAAGTTACTTTGGTTTAACAAAGAAACTGGAACGTTGGAACTTATATTTCAATGCAAACTATATAATAATAGAAGACTGGGATTTATTCAAATATTATTTAAAAATATGAACACTAACTATGCCATTAAGTATCCATTTTAGCACCAAAACATCTGCAACTTATCAGAGATTTGATACAATTTTTACAGGATAACAATTTATCATCTATCATTAAAAATACTCTCAAGCAAATACCTTTCTGAAGTACTAACGGAAATAAAAGCTCTATACTTACTTATAATTGAAAATAATAATAATAAACAATATACAGGGTGGACCAAAAGTCACGAAGGAGTTCTAACTGTGAATAACTTTTTTTTTTTTTAATTATCATTAGTTTCCATTGATATTTCAAAGACTTAAAGACCAAAGATGGGAGACTGTTTACACTTATGTGTGAAATATAATTTCAAAAAATGAAATGAAATCTTTAGTTTTACGTGCCACGGTTATGCCGGTTAGGCTAAAGGAGACGGTGATGATAAGAAATGAATGATATGGTGGAATGAAGAAAGTGGGAGGAAACGGGAGAATCCCGAGAAAACCCACGAGCTACGCTTGTCCACCACAAAGTCCACACGGCGCGGGCTGGGATCGAACCAGGGACTCCAACTACCGGAGAACGCTCTACCACTGAGCCACCGCGCCCCCAAATATAATTTCAGGTAGGTATCTGCCATTATGGGCCTCACAGATATAGTGTACCTATAACGCTTGGAAAGACATTGGACTTTCTTTAATTTAAATTCAACAAACTTTTTCCACATCGACACTATAGCCGTGTAGCTAAAACTGAACACGTCTGCTCGCACTGGAAATATCTCATGCCTACCCAATCGAAAGTAGAAATGCTAACTAATCTTAAACTTCTGTGAATACCTATGCCATAGTTGACGCTTGGACTTACCTCATTGCGCTCGTCCATGTAATAGAATGCCATAACAGCATCCTGATGTGATGTCACTCGCAAGATGTGCTCAAAGGTGTCGTCATCCACTGGAGAATCGAGATTGTTGACGGTCAAATTAGTTCTGTGAGGTGCTTGGCTTAACAGCTTGTTGGGATATTTCATGGCAGAAGGCTGCTGTACACACATATCGCTGAAAATCGAGATTAAATCATGTAAATTTCAATAGAAATAAAACAAATATGATGTATTTCATTTTACAGCAAGTATGGGACCGCTGGAAATGCTACAACAAATTTTCATATTGATATCTTAGATAGGAATGTTCTACTCTCTATTTCCTGTGAAAATTTCACGTCCCTGGACTTAATTGATCTACAAATCAAACATTCACATCAACGGAACAAGTACAAGAAAGTTCCTACGGAAAGCACTCTATAATCTTGGTTTATAATACAGAAAACAAATTTCGAGACTTCAATGCACATTATGACACTATAATTGCTCATAAATACAATAATTTAACATGAAAAAAAAAATTACAAAATCACAGTAAAAATAATTTTCTGAAATTAAGCAGATTATTTGTAGACTGAATTTTCATCTCATAATTTTATCTTGTACTTTCTCGTACTATTTTATATTCTAAATATTATCGATAACATAAGTAAACAATAAAAACTAATACCTATTAATCATTCCTGGGTTTTCATACGTTTTATTCAAACTGGAACTTTCAAGTAGCTATTTAATTCATTCAAGACAACTTTAATGGAGAAGACATGCAATGTCAACACAATAAAAATATAAATATGTCTTTTGTGAAAATAGTTTGTACTCAACTTTTGACAAGGAAGGCATGGAGCTGTGATAGCGCTCTCACCTCTGCTGTGAAGGGTCCGTGGTTCGGATTAGGATGAAATTTCTAGACTTTTGGCGTCTATGGCCATATTAGCCCGTTACCGATCACACTATCCGAGGAAAGGGAAGGAAGACAAGATTGGGAAAGGAACGAAGCGGCCTGGGACATAAATGTTAGGTACCATCCCGGCATTTGCTTGATGGGAATAAGAAAAACTCAGGATGGCTGGCTCACTCAGGCTTACACTTTTTCGACCGAGTGTCCCGCACCAAAGGTAAGAGCATTAGCGATTACGTTACGCGGAGCCACAGGGCCCGTGGTTCGATTCCAGACCATGAGTTTGTGATAGACAACATTGTGTCCGCGGCTTTTCTCGGAGCACTAACGTTTCCACCCATCTTCGTAAATATGTACGCAATTCCTTTAGTCTTTCATCCATACATTATACATCATTTTCACGAAATGTAGCTGTCGAAAGTTAAAATGGAATTTTTAGTTTCAGGTCCAACGAAGAAAAACACGAATGGAAGCGAATGATTATGATAAAGAAAAAAAAAAAAAATAGCAGCAGGAAAATTTCGAGAACACTTCAGAGCTATGATGTTATCCACCTTAAGCTCACATGACTAACGAATCTCTCACAGCAGAAGCGAGCACACTACCACTGAACAATCGTGCTCTCACTATTACACCCTTTTTGCTAGATACTTACCCTTCATCTAGATTCAGTGTAAAATTGAAGTTGATGTTGTTCTGCAATCTCGTGTCGAAATCATTGACAGCTTCAATGTCGAATTTCGCTGCAAAAAGAAGGAGAGGGACGTAAGTTTACTGTAATAACACTATTCAAATCGAAAACTGAATTTACGAGTTATCTCATCAACTACACCCAGAGGCAGATCTATAAGGTAAAAACTGGGGGAGCCAACCACAACTCACACTATGATATGTATATCATGAGTTTACTATTAACTTTCAAAAATATATAAATAATAGCGACAACTATTTTTGTTACTCGAAAAAACTGGCCCCGCCCAGGGCTAAATCCGCCTCTGACTACACCATCATAATTCCATCTTCTTAACATTTAGGTCTTCAACTGCATACCAGGAAGAGTTGGGTTTTACAGACATGGCAGTCTCCAAAGAACACAATTAAAGAAACAAGAAAAAAAAAAACTTTTTAACTGGTTCTCATTCAATAAAATACCAATTAAATGTCTTGTTCCTAGCATGTTCAATAAATTTCGTTTTAAAATTTAAGTATTTCAGAAATAATTATTACCATAATTATCAAGCGCCTAATAACTTGTTCCGTTTAAGGGTAAAAGTAAGGGTAAGGGTGCGCCCTACAACAAGGTCTATTTGCACTCGTTCAAGACCAGAATTAAAATCGACCGAGAAAAGATCAAATAAAAGTAAAACTCACAAGAACACGAGCATAGCGAAACAAATAGAAAACGATAGACAAATGTCATCGTTTATAGTAGAAGGTAAAAAGACTCTCCTCAGTCGAATCACATATACAAAGTACAATGGAATTAGTTAAAACATTGTTCCGCTTAAGTAGCCTTGAATTTTTAATGGTATTCTTTCCGCTGACAACGAACATGTAGTTGTATATTTCAATTTTGCTTACTGGAATTGCTTTAATGGAGATTCCGCTATTCTTGTGCCAATTTCAAATTGTACTGCTCATAGTTACATTTAGTGGTCATGCACCAATACTTGTCTCCGTTGTTCGTACTAAGCAATATGATAATAATCGCTTGCATAATATTTCACATTTCGCCTAGTGCAGCCATGTGCAACTGCCAGCCCCCGGTACAGTTCCGGCCCATTGAACCCTTTCATCTGACCCGCCTAACCCGTAATTAAAAATTAATTTTTTACATGATCTATTAAACTGAACTGATTTCTTTTCTTTGGATAACTGATGACCACCTTGAAAATATTCTCCGTGTTGAAACACCCAGTGTACCACCGAACACTGATAGCTAGTTCAGAACATATAAAAGTCACGTTTCCCATTAAAATGGTAAATAAATACACATTTTTCTGCTCTTCTTTAGTAAATAAATATGTTGGTTACCGTTATATACCAGTTTTTGTGTCCCTGTGATGTTAATATACGATAAGCGATTGAATAGTACGGACTTCGATGCCAGTAACTCCTCTGTGATTGGCCCACCCCCTGTCCCAATTTGCACATGCAAGGCCTAGTGGGTTCACTGACTATTCGTTGCCATTTAATATAAACTAATTATATCCGTTCTTCATAAATAATTAATACCAAAACTAAATAAGATTCGAGACGTCTATTTTAGAAGTACCAAATTCCATGATAAACACTATTTACTTACATTTACGATTTCAGCTCGCTATCAATATCTTTGAAACCCTATAAATTTATAGTGTTATGTACTTTTGTTGGACTATCCAAAAAATATGAGGGCTGTCGAGAAAGTAGCAGACGTTTTGGCCTTCACGGCAGTGGGCGGGGCTAGAATCGCCATTTTGGTGTCAGAGCGTTGCCACACTCAGTACGCATCCAGCTGTGGTAGACTGAGGACTGTGACGCTCTTTTTGTGCTTTCTGTGACGTGTAACAATGTCCACCGCAATAGAAAATCCCACCTCTTGTGAGGTGCGTTCTGTGATTAGGTTTATGTTGACAAAAAACCACAAGCCAATTGAAATTCATCGGCTTGTGAAGGCCGAAGCAAAGGTGTAGTTTTCTCACGACAACAGAGGGGCAAGCGTATCCGAGAGCTCTTGGATGGTTTTGGATGGAAGGTGATCGATCACCCACTACAGCCCGGATATGGCACCAAGCGACTACCACCTTTTCCCAGCGATGAAGACATGGCTCGCTACACAACGCTTTGATACTGACGCTAAATTCCATGCCGGTCTAAGCCAGTAGTTGAAATCGCAGGTGGCTGATTTCTACCACGACGGTACTGAAAAACTTGTGCCACAGCATGATAGGTGCTTTAATTTGCATGGCGAAGATGTGGAAAAATAGCTTCAAAGTGTACCTTTCAAATGAATATAATACAATTTGGTTTGTTAATTCTGTTATTTTTTATTATCATTATTATTATTATTATTTCAAAACGTCTGTTACCTTCTGGATAGTCCTCGTACAATTCTCATCACTATTATTTCTGGTTTTCTAGAACCGAGTTCGCTACTTTTTAACAAGAGCAGCTTCCCAAAAATCGCCTCACAACCGTGGGTCATCACCGGAAACTGCTCCGGCGCCGCGAATCGAACCTAAGACTACGAGCATAAAAAACACGAACGATTATCATCAAAAGCTACAGAGAATATTCTCTACATTATAAATTTAAACATTTGAATTTCGGCATACTAGGAAATTTCAATACATTACAGGCATTATTTCAAATTAATATTTTTACATTTCGGAATCATTATCTCAGAAGAAAACTACCAATTTCGAACTTCTTTCATAGAAAATAAATATACTATCGTTAATTCAGCACAGTTACTATAAACTTGCTTCGTGTTAATGGATATACTTACTGTCTCTATATTCTGTAATGGCCATATGACAAGAGATTTTGGCACTAATCTGCTGACGTTTCTTGTTCATCTTATTGACTAGGTGCATCAAATGATCGAGAATCATTTTACTTAGCAACCATAGATTATGGCCCAGCGTTGGAGCTGTAGATACAAATCTGCAACAAAATATAAAATTAACAATGATTTTCTATTTTGATCCTTTCATTGTAAAAACTAAGAAATTAAAGAAATAAAAATACACAAAAGTAACTATTAATCTTGCAGTGAAATGGCGTTGATAATAAGGAAATAGAAGCTATCGTTATAGTGTAAAGTGTACATAAATTTCTTCTCAATAACTTAATGACAATAGTGAAACGATTGCTTTCTAAAATTTGTCGTACTTTGCGACACAGATACTTAGATAAAAATCTTACTACTTCAAAATTTCTTGAACAGCTTTGACTGCAGTCAAATAATTTTCGAGTTAAATGGTTTTAAAACTTATTTGATGCATATTCAGGGGTTTTGCAACCTTGAAGTGTTTCGACCTATCCCCTCAAGTGTGAAAAGTTTGGTGACAAGTTGCTTTTGAAGACATGTTTATTCGTAAAATGTTTTACAAACGTTTGAAATTAGAAATAAAAATAGCAAAACTGATATTAAGAAAAACTATTCATTATAACAACAGTACTACTACGTTCCATAGCGAAATTGGAAAGAAGAATTGTTTGGAAGTATATTTACGGCACCCACATCCAGAACTAGTAGGACCAAATTTTAATGAAATGATTTTTTTTTTTTTAAGTTTAATGTTACACGATTATAGCTGTTAACAGTGGCGTATTTGCGATTTTGTTTCGGGTGGGGGGTTGCTAATTTTGTCTGGAAATGTGAAAATTCTGCAAGATAATTCATTTACTTTATAATAGTAAATAGAATTTCGGGTGGGAGTTTAAGCCCGGAAGCCCCCCCCTCAAATACGCCACTGCCTGTTAGGCTACGGGAGACGGATGATTAAAGCAAATGAATGATAATGGAAGTATAATTTCTTATCAGTTAATGTCACACAACCAGTTTCTCTTCTTCTTAATTCAATCTAATATTGTTCTTTTCTCCCAACTATTCGCAACTTCCTAATTTGTATCCCGTTCGATCTATTCAATTTTCTCCATTCTTCTTCAACCCACATTTCGAAAGCCTGCAATCTTTTTTCATCGCTTTTGCGTAGTGCATATGTTTTTGAACTATAGTATACAGGACTTTTTCCTTTAATACTTTTTTCCTTTTGTCATTTCTATCCTAGAATAATAGCAATTAATAAAAACAAATACTGTATATATATAAGTAATTGTTATAAATATGCCAGTACTTTTCTTATACTCAAACTGCAGCTATAAAGCCAAGCTTAATTTCAATCGAACTTTATTATTAAGTCATATTAAATATAGTTGAATTATGATTATTTGATGACAATCTATTTCTTTCTTATTATCTATATATGTCTGAAAAGGATCACATAATGATCGAAAGAGCTCACTGTTCATTTTGTGCATGCAAGTACAAATATATATGCAGAAGTGCATAATCCCTTAGGTAACTTCTATTCCCAGTATCTTCGGAATGGATGGACCGATTAATATGCCATTTTCTGGATCTGGAAGAAAAAGAGGCACGTTCTTTAAGATATACAGTATTATACTATTAGAAGCCAAATCTTTCAGAAGATACTGGGAACTGAAATTGTACCAACAAGGATTAACTTTTCCAACCAATTATACTTAAAAGTAAAGCGTAATATTGTTTAACATTTATAGCATATCTGTCTCTGTCTTGTTTATATAATAAATGCAGCTACGTACTGATGCTGGTGTAAGAGATCCATAGTTCGATTGCAGGCCATGAGCTTGTGGTGGACAGCATCGTGGGCGAGAGTTTTCTCGAGATTCTTCCGTTTCCTCCCACATGCTCATTCTACCAATTAATTCATAATCATTCAATCATCCGCCTCCTTTAGCTTAGCGTGGAAAGTAAAAATTTGCAGAGATTTCATTTTTTATTTCCTTATCAAACAGTTTTCTTCTTTTTAGATTTGAGCCAATTCTGTCGTCAGAATATTTAAAGTACTATGATATTGCCCCCAAAGCACAGAAAGAACAGATAGATGACAAAATACTTACTTGTTAAAGGTAGCATACACGATATCCGCTGGCAGTATACATGGTAAACTAAGGATCGAAAGGAGCTTCATGCCTCTGTGCTTAAACACCCAGTTGATGAGTCCTTTGTTGGCAGAATCGATTGCTTCTTGGAAAAGGGTAAGAATGGTGTCAGGAACCTTGTCCACTAGTGCTTCCTGTTAAGTGAAGACATTTCATCATTTAATTATTATTATTATTATTATTATTATTATTATTATTATTATTATTATTATTATTTACAAAGCTACAGTAGCGTTGCTATGCCTTGTGAAGTCAGCAAACAGAACTTTATCGAGCTAAATATCAAATTTCACTGAAAAGGGCTCATGCTGGTAGTACGTCGTCATCGAATGAAATTATTGTTTGATGATTTGCGACTTAAAACAGTAACTGTAAAGCTGTTTGTTATAAATAGTGGTGATAAGAAGGGAACCTTATCTTCACGAAAATATGTCTAGTAAAAATCTGATCTGTATATCCTGAGGAAAAACCACCGAACAGAAACTGAAATTATATCGTCCCGGAAGACGACCTTAACATATTTTTATCCTTATTATATGATTAAAATCTCCTTAATTAACATTTACGATAAACCAACTAACTAACTCTATGGCCTATGGAATCCGGAGGTTCAATGCCACGTTCACAAAAGATCTCCATTGACTTCTGTCCTTAGCCAACTGGATCCAGTTTTTACTTTGTATTTCTATTTCTGCGAGATCCGTCTTAATATTGTCCTCCCATCTGCGCCTAGTCCTAATGCACGTTTGCCGACTGGATTTCCAGTCGAAACTTTGAAAGTGTTCCTACTTTCTTTCATTCTGACTACATAACTTGTCCACCTAAGCTTCCTAGACTTGACCCTAACAGTGTTTGGTAAACCGTACAAATTATGTAGTTCCTCGTTATGAAGTTTCCGCCATTCCCCATTCCCATTCCTCTTGGGTCCGAATATTCGTCTCAGGACTTTATTCTCAAATACTTTCAGTCTACGTTCTTCCCTCAGACTAAACGACCATATTTCACAACACACATGATTATAGTTTTATATATTTTAAGCTTCAAATTCCTCGACAGAATTCGCGACGACAAAAGTTGAACTGAATAATAACACGAATTCCCTGCTTTTAGTCGACATTTAATTTCTTCGTGAATATGATTTTGATCTGTTAATATTGATCCTATATATATGAAAGTAACGATGAACTGTATGTATGTTACTTAAAACACATTACTTAACCTTATTTGAATTTCTTGTGTCATACGGAAAGCTCCTTTGTGGCTATATAGTTAGCATACGCGCCTTTGGCGCAAGAGACCAGGGTTTGATTCCCGGTGCGAGCTCATGTAGTTAGGATCCCATGTTAAGCTGTAGGTCCACATATCATATACCCTCGCTCAGTGGTGCCCACCCCCCTCATGTCCATGACGCACCCCCCCTCGATTGTCTATCCGCAAGTGTTCTTCCATGAAAAAAAAACTTTTCGATTAATTTTTACACACCCTTAAGCATATTTATATAGATTTTTAACCCCCCCAAATATTTCAATGACGCAATTTGCGTCATAGCCCCCCCTTGTGGGCACCCCTGCCTCACTGCGGAAAGAAACAGTAAACTCATATCAATCAGTCAACCTTGTATTATACGGAATAAGAACATATATATTTGAATAAAAGTTTTTTAACCAACAGTAAGTTTACCTTGTTTTATTCCCAAGATATGGGAGAGTAAAGGCATCATTTACCTGGCAGCTTATACGGTGTGCTATTTTATTCTTTTTAAAATTTAATAGTAATTTTCAGAACTAAGGGTATATGAGACGTGGACCTAAAATTCAATGTGAAATCCAAACCACTGTAATACGTTTAATGTTGGCCCATCGGGCAATCGTCAAACCCGGGCGTCAATGGCTGGTGCATTAACCACTAGGAAAGCATGAAGAATTTATGCGGGGTGCTGTAACGTCATCGACTGAAAATGTTTGTTTGTCCATAGATTAAAACAATAATCGAATAGCTGTTTGTTATAAAGAGTAGGCCTTTTTTACACTTGAAGGTGACTATTTGTTTCGTAATTTTTTTCTATGTTGTTCTCTTACATTTATAGTAATCATCCTGAACGTGGCCTAACAAATTAATATTGCAAAAGGGAAGGGAACTTGTACTTAACGTCACAGCTCCACAAGAGTGTCATTTCTATAGTGAACAAACTTATCAATCGTAACTCTATAACAAATAGAATAGCAATTGTTTAAAAAATACAAATACAAAACTTGTTTAAAAGATTTCTATACAAATAATAATAAATAATTAAATAAAAGTCTTAAATATTTTCTTTAAATCAAGTCTTAAGCAAACTGCTAATAATAATAAATAAATTCTGGAAATCCTTGCTAAATTTACATACAATTTAATGCAAGGCTTGATTGTTTCATGACTTCCAAATACACAATACTCTAGCAGTAACTCAATTCATAACCTTATTGAAGCATGATTCTATTATAACTTACCTGTCGTTGTAGTCTGCACTCATCACATTGTGGATCATAATCGAAACTCTCATCCAAGGTCTCTGATACGGTGAAAGTGGATTGAACGGCTAGACATCTTGTACAATTTATTAGGTTATTTCTATGAAGAAATCTCAATGCATCGTCGAATCCTTGTTTGCAGAAGTTAGATAACACCTGTTGATTAAAACATATTTACGTAAATATAGCAACATTATTGGAAATGAAATAAATACAACAATCTTGCATTATATATGGTAATATCGTACTACCAATTTATTTGTACCACCATGATTATACCGAGGAGCATTTAAAAAGTTCCTGGCATGATTTTGCACTTTCGGTTAGTGATTCAATCATAATTACAGTCCTTAGGTTACCTGCTTAGAATTTGACAAGTGTGAACAGGTCACAGCAGGCAGTGCATGAGTAACGTAGTTGAACGGAGGAGGGTATGGTGATTAGTTAGAGCAATGTTGCAGTTCGAGCTACGCACAAAAATATCAAATTCATGTACAAAATGGGAAAATGTGCTTCGACAGCCTTAAAAACAGCTCACGGTATCAGTGCTTTAAGGAAACAGCACCGGTACCCATTTCGCAACCATAGAAGAAATCAAAATCAACGCAACAGCTGAACTTCAGAAGATACCAAAAGAGGACTGGGTCAGAGGAGCAGGTGTTTCCAGAAATGGCAGGAGCGGTGGTATTAGTATCTGTCCTGAAAGTGCCTACTTTGAAGGCGATTAAATAAATGTGTACTTATATTGTGATAATAAAAGAGATACAACAGAATTCTGGGAACTTTTTGACCGTCCCACGTTCAATTAAAATTGCATTCCACAGTTTTCCCATCAACAGACTGAAGGTTATACTCCTTTACTCACTTGCACTACGGATTCTGTCGTAATCAACAGACATATTCTTACCTAGTTTCTTGTAACTAAAATAGTAAGTCATTAAGGTAGATATCAGTATACTGCAACAGATTAATCTAACTCACTAGTCACAAGATATGCACTATTAGAACAAACTTGTAATTTTTAGAATTAAAACTGCGTTTTATATTCCGTAAATCTATTACAATGTTTGAAACAAAACAGAAAAATATCATTTAAATAACCAAGATCCCCTACCCAGCCCTCGTTAGTGCATAGTTATTATTTTAAAAATTATTTCAGCAATGTTCCCAGTGACAGTTCTTGAGGAAAGGTGCATCGATATAGATTACGATTTGATCACTACAAACTAAACGAAAAAAAAAAAAAAAAAAAAAAATATTACGTATACAAGAATTAGAGCACTCGGGAAGTTTTCTTTTCTTAGCATGTAAAGACAAAATATACAGAGACAAAATATACAAAATATCATAACTTTTACCAATGTAACTTCTCTTAAGAGCTGTCACTGACTGCTTCAAATTAAGGTATTTTATACAATAAAATGGCTGATCTTCGGCTCAGTCACATATTTTCACCCTTCCCAATTCAATGTGATTTTACTTATATTAAACTGATTTTCAGCTGTCTGTTGCTGAATGCATTTCTCAAATATTTACTACTTTATTGGCTTAGCTACATAAAAACTGAACAATATTTTTGTAGACTAGAATTCGTGCGGATATAAGCAAAAGCAGTTATTCATATTACAAGATAATATTTTCCTACTGCAAATGTTTTCTGTTCGAAGTTCTAACTTGAATATATTTAAATTTCACTTTTATTCTTTTCTCTCTCTCTCTCTCTCTCTCTCTCTCTCTCTCTCTCTCTCTCTCTCTCTGTATGGCAAAAATCCAAGAAATGATCGTATATTTATGAAAGCGTTCAATGATAGACCTGAGGAAAGCCCACAAAATATCAATCCACAACTTAGAATTCATTTTATTTTCGCATTACTTAACTTGTTAGAACTATGGCTTGTCAACTAAAAAATATAACATTTTAATCGTGAATAAACATTAAAAAATCGACTCACCTCTGTTTTAGGAGGAAATAATATCCTAGCAAATCTGTAGATATTTTGCCGTGATAGTTCAATACTGGTATTTGCTAAATTCACCTGCAAAATGACATACGATGCTATGATTTCACCGCAATAAAGACAAAATTATAATAACTGCATTACACTAATATTATACTAATATAGTAACTACTATTATTATTTACAGTAATGTTTTTACTTAAAATGCTCTGAACCAAAATTATTTCTGACTATATACACTATTTACTAAGGGCTTATGACTTCTGATGTACATGGAAAACATGTTCATTCTTTAATTATGATTTTTTAAGTGCTAATAGAAATACACTACTAATCGTATTTCTCTATTATTATTATTATTATTATTATTATTATAAAGGCAATCATTCACTTGAAATGCAGAAAGTCTAACAGAACTGATATTAACAAATACTACAGAGCATAGAACATACAATATACAACTCTATCCACCACGACTCTCGAACTCACTAAAATAATAATTGACCAGAATATATACACTTATTTATTAAAACTAAAGTCAGTATCTGATGAAGATAACATTAAGTTGTCGAAACCGTTACATTGTATTTCAGTTTTAGTAAATAAGTGTACAATCCGCGGCAAAAAACCTGCAACATGAGCATATAAGTTTATTGTGAAATGACGAAGTCTTTTGCTCCAAAATAAGTGTGCACGGGAGGAGACCGAGGTTTATCCTGGCGTGATTCGTTCCACTTAGACGTTATGTTCATTCCCTGTGCTGATAGGCTTAGTTTCACAATAAACTTACATCCTCATGTTGCAGGTTTTTTGCCGCGGATTGTAAATACTCTGGTCAGAAGTGTTAATTATTACAATATACAAGAAAAAAATGTCCACGAGAAAAGGAAGAAGGAAAACAATCACCACACCTTTCTAGTAAGTTTATACTGACACTTTGAAGTATAGTATGCGATAAAAGAACATGGCATATTTTATTTTGAACATGGTATTCTCCTTTGTCGTATACTGTACAATAAGGGATTTACGTATTGATTGTCTGTAAATTTTTATACATCTTATTTATATTTTCAGTCTTAGCTGACTCCGAAACTCCCCTATGCATTACGAATCTAGATGAGTTTGATCCAGGAATCAGAGAAATAAATAACTAATCAAGTACTACTTTGGCATTTGTACGGTACCGCAGAAGTCAGAAAAGCAAGCAAGATCTTTATAGCTAGTTTCTAGTTTACACAAGGCTTTAGATTTAGGCTAAGTTCCGTTTTGGATAAGCATCGCTGGATAATAATAGCTAAAATTTACATGTAACTTTTGAAACTGTCAAGTCGTTCATAAAGAAAAAACAAAGTAATTGCAATTAAACTTAACACTAAGAAATGTGACAGTCTAACAATTACTCTGAAAAACTCTCCTATTCCCTCCAAATACCACCATATTAACGATTCCCCTATAACACGTTCTGCTTGTCACAATGTTCTTGGTGGTATCTTTGATTCGAAACTCATGTTCTCTGACCACATCTCCTCAATAGTTAAGAAATCAATGCGTATGTTCGGGCTGCTACTTTACCGATTCACTGAATTACGCACTGTGGCATCATTAGCAATATTCTATAACTTTAATAGCAACCAAGATCGAATACTGCTCTCCCATATGGGCCATGGCCGCACCTACACATCTCTCTAGACTTGATTCTATTCTTAATTTCTTAATTGCAATAGTACACTTTCGTGTTCCCGCACTTCGAATATTACTTAAAGAGGAACTCTTGCAACATCTTAATATTCAGACTCCGGAAGTACGCAAAAATAATTCTGACCTGAAATGTCTTCATAAAATAGTTAATGGAAACTTAAGATCAGAAACATTACTTCAGGAACTATCCTTACGTGTCCCTTTCCACATAACACGGAATACCCACTTATTCCATCTTGCCCGCCCTAGGTTGGCAATCATACAGACGTCTCTTTTTTACAGGATACCGAACAGTTATAATCATCTAACAACTGATGTGGACATTTTTTCGAGCTACCCGGTCTCCGAAAGAGCAATTAAACGAGTTTTGGTGAAATAATATTACTTTTACACTCTATGTTGACACTGTTATTTTGTTTTCGTCTTGTTTCTTGTTTGTTTGTTAAAATTTCCCTGTGTAAAATGGCAAAGTTCTGGAAATTTGTTCAATAAATAACTATTTACGTTCAACAGCTATCCTACAAAAACTAGTCTTGGACCCTCCCAATAGTAATCAATCCCAGGAGCACACAAACTCCACATATTAAAGGCATCAACTAGTAACATGTCCCTTTAATATAACCCCACCTACTTAAGAGCAAAATTATACGCTCCTCAAAAGACAATCGTCTACGTATTTTACTTACTACAATCTATTACATGAAGCTGATTTATGAGCTTTTTAAGTGGCTGCTTTAATGTAAAGAGAAGGAACCGCAACTCCCTGGCATACAGTGCGTGCTATGGCTGGTCATACTACTACGAGATGGGTGATGTATAGTTTGTATATCACCTTTTAGCCCATTATTTTGGCTTTGTAGAGCAGAGTTCGAAATTTCTTAATTTCAAGCAGCTCCTAAATTGTATCGATGCCTGTTCAAATTTTGTACCCACTTCGAGAATCCAATCCCGGAACTATTAGGCTGAGAATAAAGCATAATGCATCTAACAAGACTGTTCAAAAAAACGGCAAACTTTATCTACTTGGTTTTTCTCTCATTCTCTTGTTGCATCATAGGGAGCCATATTTATAAACGGAGTACTACTGACCTCTAAGACCAATATTCTACATACTTCCACTGAAAAGAAGAAAACTTATTGCACATAGTAACCGTTAGAACTGAACATTAAACTGAAACTTTGCTCTTGGACTTTAAAAAAAAATCTCTCCTACACAATGTTTTCAAATAGAACAGCAGTTACTTCATATTATTATATTCTATGCTCCTTATCGCTCATGTTATGTTGTGTCTATTCATATTACAGCATCCATTGCATAATTATGCATTTACTATATTTTATTTTTATTTATTTATTTAACAATCACCAGATACAGCTCAGAGGCCATTTTATACTAGATGTCTAACAACAACAATAACAATGAAAAAGGATTTGGGAAGATGTTGACCAGGGCCTGTTTAGTAGGTACCATCCCGGCATTTGCCTTGGTAGAGTCTGGAAAAAACCCCTGTCAGGATGGTCGGCAGCGGCAATCGAACACACGATCACCCGAACGCGAAGCCAACGCTCTACAACTTGCGCTACTTCGCAGACAGTCTGTTACAGCTGCTTATGTATCTTCCTGTCTTTATGTTTTTAAATGTGTCTGATATTTCCCACCTACGTAGTGATTCTTATTTTCTGCGAAATTGTCTATTTATGAAATCTGGCTAATCACTTAAATTATCATCATTTGACTGAAACCTATAAGATACACTAGCTGTTTCATTACTCTTTGAAATAAATTTGACAGTTTTCTTTGGAACAGAACGTGCACCATTAAACAGCTTAAATATACCAATCTAATCCACAACAATTATGATATTGATAGCTACACTCGTATTTAGTTCCGCACATATTTATTTGTCTTTTAAGGTGAGTGCCCAGTTCCCTTAACAAGTGAAATAATTCTTGCAAACCACTCTATTTTATTAAAAACACTGAGACTTCTCGAAACAAGCAAGCTTCAAACTATAGAAAACAATTTAAGAAATATGATTTACATTGTATAATGGAATGTTCTATTTACAAACTGTACGTGTACTATTTACAAGCTTACAATAATTATTTTTCATTTTCGGAAAGATTCAATACAATACAAAGACTATACGTATCTTATTCCACTATGATTCCTGTTGATTTTTATATCAGTAAATTTTTCGACAGGCTGTCTTCTACTATAGTATAACTAAAGAAACCAATTTTAATGTGTCACTGTATAAATGGAACAAAACGAAGGTATATATTGCCGATATTGTTCTCTGGTATACAGTTACTATTCTTTATAGTTAATATACCGTATTTGTGACGGTTTTAACGACGATATCTAACCAGTTCCTACAGTTTTTCAACATTATACCAGAAGACACCAGGAAAGCCTGTCAACATTATTTTGTGATACACAACTCAACGGGACTGATAGAGATTACAATACGCGTTTAATATGATCAGAGCTAGGAGTTTCAGGTGCTGCGTCTTTACTCTTTCTTGCTATTAAAGTGGCCAAACTAGCTTGTCTTGCAAAGAAAATACAGTAGACTCCCGACTATCCGGCCTAGTTTTCTTTTACCGTAATTAAATAAGAAAGGTAAGGCAATGCCAAGGCATTGGAAGCAGGCGTCTTCTACGATCCTCCTACGTGTCATGTGCAAAATACAAGTTGTGACAGGAAAAGAGCACCGTTCTGGTACTTGTTCATTGTTTCGTCAGTGTGTAACGGACCTTAATACAGTACGCTTGCCACTGTTCCTGATTATAACTGTATAGTACGTACAGTACTGTATTCGCAAATTGTTCTTGGGGTATGCTTAATGTTAATAAAGAAATTAGTTCATAGAACTCCGGCTTTTTGTTATCCGGCCTGCCCTTCCACCACATCAGGCCGGATATTCGAGAGTCTACTGCAATAAATAAACATTTATAACTATACTTTGATTGCAGCTTCTTCCACAGTTTTATTAATGCGTGCCTGTTTTCCACGTCGTCACCATTTTGCACTCTTTAAAACTTTTTTGACTGCTTTGCCACATTTTATTTCTACAATAATTAAACAAGGAACACCGAACGTATGCTTCAGTGCATTCTTGTTAGGCAAAAGCTATTGGACAGAAAGTAAAGGGAGGTGGCAACATTAAACTAACCAATCATGGCTATCACCAAATGATATTATGGAGTCTTTTCTATATACAAATATGTACTTAGTGATCGGAGATCAGTAGTCATTTACGGATTTGCTTAGGGAGAGTGGGCAAGACTCTTCACAGACAAGTAGTTTCAAGTCTTTTCTTTTAGTATATTGCCATACTATTTTTTCTTTTTTAGTATATCAACATACTATTTTTTTTCTTTTCCAGTATATTAACCACACTTTTTTCTTTTTTAGTATATTACCACACTTTTTTTCTTTTTTAGTATATTACCACACTATTTTTTTCTCTTTTAGTATATTACCACACTATTTTTTTCTTTTTTAGTATGTTACCACACTATATTTTTTCTTTTTAGTATATTACCACACTATTTTTTTTCTCTTTTAGTATATTACCACACTATTTTTTTCTCTTTTAGTATATTACCACACTATTTTTTTCTTTTTTAGTATATTACCACACTATTTTTTTCTCTTTTAGTATATTACCACACTATTTTTTTCTTTTTTAGTATATTACCACACTATTTTTTTTCTTTTTTAGTATATTACCACACTATTTTTTTCTCTTTTAGTATATTACCACACTATTGATTAAAATAGATGTGTGTCTGAAACTGAACGCAGTGGGACCAACTGCTACTATCCTGCCCACCGTAAATGATGTGCTTGCCAGAAATACAGCCTTACAGAAAAACATTTTGAAATATTATGTGTTCTAAAGGTTTTCCGTACTTACGATTTTCATAAACATTGTGTTCTGGAACTTTTACGAATAATTACATTTGAAGTTTGCTTTTTTTTTTTTTAATTAAAATTTTTCACCTAAAATTCCTAGCTCTAATCATCGTTACTATAATAAAAACCTTAACACTTCATCGACTTAAAAGCATAATTGTTACTAAAATACTCGTCTGCCCAGCTGCAGACATACCACGAGAAGAATACGAAACAAAATTTTCGTTGATTCTAAAACTACAGGAGTTTTATATAAAGGGCATATGCACAAGTTAACAACCATATGGCCTAAGTCGACAGAAGTAACTTTCGATAAATTGTGACTTTTACTTATTCACCTATAAAGTTGCACGGGACTGGCCCTGGAAATGAACACCTCTGATACGTTATCATTTCAGACTATACTAAATTGGAGTTAAGAAATTCAGAATGGCGGAAAAAATTGGGTGGCTTTTGATTTGTCAAACGTAGGAATATACAAAGTAGGAACTGCAATATATATATTTTTTCACAGTACTCTTGCATAGAAAATTATTTATAAAAAGGGAAGTCGGAAAATAAGTTCTCCTACCTTTTCTTTCCCCGCGAAATCGTAAAACCCAATCATATATCATTAGGTGACGTACAACCAAAATCTCTGTACATGGCGCTATCGCAGTGATGGCAGAAAGTTCGGATGAGCGACCCACTCCGTGCCCGGCAAGTATAGGGATTGGAATAATCAATGCTCAGCGTTATTTTTAAACACCGACAAGAGTGAAGCATGGCTTCGCCTTCTGACATCTGACGTTCTTCTATTGAACGACAATGTGAGACCACACTTCGTGATGATAACGTAAAATCACCTTTTGATACTCTCGATTTCGAGCGCCTTGCCCATTCACCGTACAGTCCCGCTTTCAGGCATTGAAGGTTCTCAGCGGAAGGTACTTTAGAACCAATGACAAAGTCAAGACAGCGGTGAAAGAGTTTTTCCCGTATGCAGAACATGTGTCTTTCTAAACCCTATAAAGCGGTATAATAAATGCGCAACATTCTTGGTTCTTACGTGGAAAAATAAAGTAAGCTTTGTTCTTTATTTTCGCAGAGTAAAATTTGAGATCCACGAATGCTTTTGTCCATAACCTCCTGAGTGAATTTATCTTCCGGCTTATCCTCGTACAGTATGAGACGTAGTAATATTTAGTATTGATAAGGATACTATTGAAAAAAAAAAAAATAATAAAAATAAACATCTCTCATTCTTTATTACCTCGGAAAATGTAGGACGCTGATATTGGAAATTGTCTAGTGGGATTTACCTAAGAACTAATTCTGAACTTCATGAATATTAATTTCCTTTCATTGAAATTTAAAATGTCGAGGCACTGCTGGTTGAAAAAAAAAAGTACAAATGAGATTTTTAAAAATAAAGCAATATACAATGCATAAAACATGCAAACACGAAAATTGCAGAATATATACAAGCCGGTGCAATAAGCATTTCTGTCAATCCTTCATACACTATTATATGGAATAGCATACATATTACTACAATGAAGCTTGCGAAGTTTCTAGAAGTCAGCATATTCAACAATTCTCTTCTATTGAGAGACCTAAACACTAGCTGCGCTCACCTGGAAAAAGTTGTTGGTGTCGTCACGTGGACATATATCACTCTCTCCGCAAAACGGACTAACAGTGATAGTATTTTCATCTAGCACAGGTAAATTGTCACTGTAACAGCCATCTATGTACCTGACACCATGATAGCGAGGAGGAATCCAGCCAGAAAAGATAGGAATAAAACTCGAGCATAGCAGAGCCTATGAGAAGAAGACGTGCATAAGCCATGCAAGAGAAGCTCTAAGTAAACACTGTGCATTCATTCTCTTAAGCTACTCAATGTGATCAGTAAAGTATTAGCCAATACCATGTACGAAAGAAAGAAGTACAGTAAAATACATTCATTTATCCTATGCCGCTTGTCAAGGGTGTTCACGATCTGGAGAAATGCATCGTTCGAGGCCGCAACACCGTTGAGCAACGGTAAGTGTTTTTGAAAGTGTGTGTGAATTCATGACGCGTCGTGTCTCTGTGTTTCTGCTAAATGAAAATTGTAACCATTTTAAACACTTTGAATAGCTCTTACTCACTATTTCTACTCGTCTTCTAACGATTATAGTCTCAAAACTCCATTGCGTAAAGAGTTCTTGCGAATTGTAGCTTTTTGAATCAATGCATAAATTACAATGAAGCAATCTCAATTTCCAAACATTACCACCCGTCAAGAGCTATGGCTTGCTAGTTGGACACACAGAACCAACATGGAAACTCTCACATTGTCCTTATTTCCGGCTTTCTAGACAAGAATTCGCTATTCTTTACAGTAAGTAGCCCTTCAATTGACTCATGATTAGTCCCTCACCAGTATGGAACTCGAAAGCAGAAAAACGTTATTTCTTATAAGAAAATAAGAAACTAATATAGTAAATCATTGAGTTTTTCTAATTTTGAAGATGGAATATTACAGAAAACTATTTAAAATGATTTGAATTAATATCAGTATTTTATAATTACGAAAATCACGACCTATCTTTTTAAAAAAATATATAATTAGTGCGATCCTTATTCATTCCATCAAATACCGTAAAGAATTAACTCTCCACTTCCGTACATAGTATTGAAAGATACTATTATGATCAAACTACCTATATAGGAGAAAAGAAGAGAATTATATACATATAGTGCACTCACACACACACATCCTTCTTTCAAAGCACCATTTACATGACCTGCAAAAGAAAAGAGAACTCACGTGAAATATTTGAGATGACATGTCTCGAGGACATATGTCGGATTCACCACAGAATGGACTCACAGTAATGGTATTCTCGTCAATAATGGGAAGGTTATCACTAAAACCACCGTCCATGTAGCGAACTCCATGAAATCGTGGCGGGAGAATACCAGAGAAGATAGGAATGAAAGCACTTGCTAGGACGGCCTGTTGAAAAATTTAGTTTTCATACTTTTACACTAGAACATTTATTATTTTCATTTTGCAGAACAAACTAAAGTTTATACTCACCAGATTAAAGAATAGTCACCTCTACACAGGGAAGGAGCTTTAGCCAAGGGCTACCGAATGGAGTAAAATTCCCTGGAGTTAGAACCCATGACCAGTTATGACCGACTAGATGGATTATGTACGGCAAGCTCTGAATCACACCGCGTGCGGTTGGGCATCATCATCATCATCATAGGTATTCTGCCATTATTGGGAGATCACTTCTCACAACTGAGAAGCTTCCATGCTCCACGTTCTTCCGCTAACCTCAGTCTTTGCGTACGATCTTTCTGTTTTGATATCGTCCATTAATTGTAGTCTTCTTCGCCCCCTTCCTCTCTTTCCTGCCACCATACCCTCTAGCACGTCCCTCATGATACAGTTCCTTCTTAGCCAATGTCCCAACTAATTTCTCTTCCTCTTCTTAATATCAAAAATTGTTCTTCCCCTCCCTCATTTCTAAGACCCTCTCACTCATCTTCTGCTCGGCCCGGCTAATTTTCCCATTCTTCTGCACACCCGTATTTCGAAAGCTTCGAGTCGTTTTTCATCATTTTTGCGTAATGTCCATGTTTCTCTTCATGAGTCTTTTTCTCAACTGTTCATTCAAGGCCCCACAAAATAGTATTTTCTTCCTTCTAAAGGCTTCTTTCCCCATTCCTATCTTTGCTTTTATTTCACGTTCACACTTTAACGGTACAGCGGCTAGGCAAATACTAACAATTACATGTTTGTTATCCGGATCGATTTCAGAAAAATAATGCTGTGAAAAATCTTGAAAACGCTACGAACACTATATAATTATTCGTCAATGTGATCTTACTGCGAGCAGTCTATTGTTTACATTTCGTGATCTTTAACGATCACTATCACTACTACCAGTTGTTTTGTGTACAGTACTTTACTACAGTAGTAATTTTACTACTTTGCTACATAAAATAGCGCTTTTTTTTTTTTTTGCTCCTTTTCTCCGATTATACGGATTTTTGATCATCCAGATTGGTTTCGGTCATAATTACCCGGATAATAGGCGCTCTGCTGTAGTATATGCTTCATTGTTAGGAGTATATGTGTCATTGAAGCTTATAAATACGTATAATATTTGCAAAAATATACTGAATTAAAACTGGAATGTTTATATTAAATAAGGCAAAAGAACATTTTGGGCTGAGAATTGAAAATTAACATCTCACGGATCGATTTCAATACAACATGTACATGCATGATGTTAAAAGAGGATTTCTTCGCCATCCAACCCATAATCTTATGGATTTACCAAGCGAAGTACATGTATATTCGATGAGAACGTAGTACAGGTGACTAAATTCATATCTGGTGCACTCATATATGAAGTATGTAAAAGTAACTGCATGAAATATGAAATATAATTTTAAAAACTTCACATAATACATGAAATGTTTTAACACTTAACAAGCAAAATAACGAAGTACATACTTTTTGTTACATTATTGTCCTTTCACTATTTGAAATTTCCTTCTAATTTTTCGCATGCAATTTGTGCCAAATATTGGAATTATATATAAAAGAAATCTGGTAACAATTACTGTTGTTAATTTTTATGTACATGGTCATACTTTGTAGGTTATAGAACACTGTGAGTGATAAAAGTGGAAAAAGACCTGAGCATTGGAAAGTCTACTTACCCGGCATTTGTTTATCACAAAATTCAAATGACTTGCACTGACAAATTAAACTTGCTCTCATGAAGAATTCGCTCCACTACCGAGCCCATGGATCGATTCCCGGCAGGAATTCATGTAATTCTTCTTAAGTCCTGGTCTCATGCTGCCTTGATGCTGATTGAGTGAAAGTTCAAATAAACAATAATCGGTTGGTTGATTTGGAGTTTAGAATCCCGTTCAGCACCGAGGCTATACGAGACGTGGGTTCCGAACCACATGAGCTTCTATCGGGAATCGAAACCCGCCCTTCCGCGCCGAAAACAGTACGCTAACCATATAACCCCGAAGGAGTTCTAATTAACTAATAATATTGACCAATAGTATGGAAACTGGAAGAAGAATTAGACAAGGATATAGTATGTTGCCACAATTATTCAACATTTACAGTGATTGTTTAATGAAGGAAGCATTCATGGGAATTGGAGATTTCAAGATTGGAGGGCAGATCATTAACAAGGTCAAGTATGCAGATGATACCGTTATTATAGCTAGAAACGAAAAAGGACTACAGCAGATGATCGACAAAGTAGTTGACAATGGGAAACTATATGGAATGGAAATCACTATCGAAAAGTCGAAAGTCATGAGAATATCCCATGGAAACGCGTGCTCATGGGTCAAAGTAGAACAAAGAGCACTTGAAAAGGTCCACCATTTCAAGTCTCCGGGAAGTATTTTGACAAAAGACGCTTACTGCACCAAAGAGATCAAGGCCAGATCAAGGCCATAGCCAAAGAAGAATTCAACAAGAAAAGATCATTCTTAACTAAGGAAAAGGTTCGTCAAGTGCTATATAGAGTATTGGACTGTATGGATCAAAGACTTGGACACTACGGAAGTTAAAGAAATATTCAGAAAGTTTCGAAATGTGGTGTTGGAGGAAAATGAAGATAAAATGGACAGAGAGAAAGAATAACAAACGATGGTTTTAAAACGGATAAAAGAGAAGCGGACGCAATTAGCCAGCATTCCTCATAGGAAGGCCAACTGAATTGGATACACCTTGCGAAGAAATTATCTTCATCATACCGCTATAGAAGGAAAGAAAGCGAGAAATAGAAAGAACAAACTGATCGATGATTTGAAAAACAGAAGAAAATATTGGGAGTTAAAAGAGGAAGCTGAAGATAGAGAAACATGGAAGAAATATTTCCAGATCAAAACCTTAAAAAACACCTCACCAATACCATTTTGTCGTATCTCTACTCATAACAGAGTTGCTCTACGGCCCCGGACTTTTGATACACCCAGTATATATATATATATATATATATATATATATATATATATATATATATATATAAAAGAAAAATAATATAAGTAGATAAAGAAGAAAGTAATGTGAAAAATACATGAACAATTATACACTCTACTAGTAACCATTATGAAACAACTTCTTAAAATTTCACTCTAACATGAATTAAGGCACTATTCTTGTTCACAATGGATCCTTAATAAAAGAGAAAGACAGATCTCAATGAAAACTCACCTGTACCAGATCTTCTTTACTATTAAACTGAGTGACTATGACGTTCTTTCCGTCGTACACCCTCGTTAAGGATATGTGTAGTTTCCCATTAACTCGAAGATGAGCATCTTCCGGTAATACCTAAAATAAATAAATTCCTTTTAGAAGTCCTTTTCTTATAATGCTCGTATAGTTTAGCAATTTATCATCTTTACTCAGAACATCCTGGATAATCGTTTATTGGTAAACATTCAGGTCCTACTTCCTATTTATTGCCACAGATCACTGCAATTTCTCAATGACAATAAAGCCATTTAAAAATAACTGTTCATGACTAGATCTAATACACTCCAGTGTAAACAACAAATCCGTTTCATTCATGAGCTCCCTCGGTGCTACCTAATTAGCGTACGGGACTTTGGCGCGAGAAACCTGGGTTTGATTTCCAGTGGGAGCTCATGTGGGTCGGATCTGTTGACCTGTAGGTCCACGTATTATATTACCTCGCTGCTAAAAGGGATACTAAACACTAATCAACCAAATTCGTTTCATGAGCCTGGAATAAACAACACATTCGACGGAACGACGAAATCGGACGCCTGCACCATCGAAGGTTATCACTAACTATTTTAAATTCTGCACTAAACACTTTCTAAGGGTATATGCTCACTTCATCCAAAGTCAAACGTAAATGAAAAGAAAAAAAGAAACGGTGCATAATGGTTCAAAATTGGTTCTGGACTTCACCAATGCTAGTTAGGTCACTAATGTGATCTTATGTAAAAACTTCATAGTTCAGTCTAAGGTGGCACAGAGTGCTGCAGTCAGCATCTTGTGGAAAACTGTTGCAATAAATATTTCTGTGCATGTGGTCCGGGGTTCGATTCTCGGTGAGATTAACTTGCTTCGGATACACAGTTATCTAGTGGTTTGGGTCCCACTTTAAAGACCAGATCCCATCTCAATATAGCCTCGACACCTGAAAGTAATATTTAAAAAAAAAAAAAATCAAATACACTTTACTTAAAGAGAGATGTCACCTACATAAAAATATTTCTTAAATATGGCTGTCTTTCTAAATTAATTTTACCCTTAAATTTTGGCAAAATTAAGTCCTTAGAAAGTTTGTGGTCCAGTGTTTATATTTTAACCCTAAACTGTGGTGGTACAAGGAGTCACGCTAGTGAAAGAGGCCGAACATCCCGATGTTAAATATAATATGGACGTTTTTCGGCCATTATTTCTCAAAACGCAGTCTAATCTTAAAACCTCACCCCTCTCAGTAAGCTCTAACTTTATTTAATGTATTGATAGGATGTACATTTGATAGAATTAACGAAGTTAATACTTACACAAGACCCACCGGTAACAATGGCCGTAAACGTTTCAGTAACTTTGATTTTGTCACCTTTCTCAGTACAAATTCATTAAGGAATCAACGCTGCTTGAAGAATTACATTATCGGTGGATTTCATGCACTGTAGAAACCACTTAAAATTAAGCCATGTACTGTTTTATTATAGAAATAAAATAGAGATGGATTAATGTAACATTGCTCTAGGTATCTTTCTTTCTGCTTGCCCTTTACATGTATTAAAATTCGTGGAAAATGCAACCGATATACTAAATTATAAGCCAAAGTACTCAAAGCTTACCAGCATATTAAGACCAGAATAATGACGCTGATTTCTTAGAGAGGAAAATGACAAAAAGCCATTGAATCGTCTACGGCCATTGTTATCGGTGGGAGCTTACATGAATACAAACTTTGTTAATACGAATCTCTATTTTGCAAAATTTTGTAAGATAAATTGCTCAAAAATTCTAAAAAAAAAGAGTGTTGTAACAAAAAAGAAATAAACGTGCACGTGAAGCATAAATAAGTTTCGCTCGCTCAGCTAAAGAAAATTGCTTAAATATCAAGTGTTATCATCAATAGTAACAAAGTACACCAAAAGTATGTAAAAACAAGCACGTCCATGAACTTCAAATCGTAATAAAATTAAATTTTAATCATTGTACGCACTCAACTGATAAAGGACAAGAAAAAACATGTTTCTACTGAAACTACAGATTGGCTTTCATTGACACAGAACGTTAAATATTGGAAACGTTTTTACAGTGTTGTATACCAGTTGAATTTTCTTTCTTAGCCAATCGATATTCATAACAATACAAACTACAGGTAATAAATAAATAATTGTAGAAGACTTCCGCATGGCTTACCTTGTCGAGTCCTTCTTTAAGAATTGCCTGGACGTTGAAAGAAGGACTAAATGGGCCCAGTGTCCTCGACCTTGCTTCTCGCACAACTCGCAACACATCACTGGTTATTTCACCTGAAACACACAGAAAAAGATATGCTGTAGCGGTTTTGTGTATCGATATTGTTCGAAAAAAGAAAAAGAAAACCACTTCTTTATATGTATGAACACCATAGACTGCAGTAAGACTTAAACTAACTGAATGGACGGTAATGGTAAGCACTCACACGGAATGGCCTCAACAGGAACATGCAATAGTATATAAATTGAGTTGATTTTGACTTTAATGTCCCTTTCAGCAGCGAAGCTATATGAGACGGGACCTACTGATTAACGTAGAATCCGAACCGCCGGGAATCGAACCCGGGTCTCCCACGCCAAAGGCGCGTACGCTAACCGCTTGGCCACGAAGGAGTTCAAAGTAGTATATGATTTGAAGTAATATTCATAATAAGATCTTGATGTCCCACGGGACGCGACATTTCTGGTGTAAAGAGTACCAGGATCGATTTCTAATTATGTAAAGTTTATGGTGGACAATATATAGTTTAAAATATCTAAGATCAATATTAATAGACAAAAACCATATTCACGAAATTAAATGTCGACTAAAAGCAGGGAATTCGTATTATTATTCAGTTCAAAATCTCTTGTCGTTGCGAATTCTGTCGAGGAATCTGAAGCTTAAAATATACAAAACGATAATCATGCCTGTTGTGCAGTACGGTTGCGAAACATGATCGCTTAGTCTGAGGGAAGAACATAGACTGAAAGTATTTGAGAACAAAATCCTGAGACGAATATTCGGACCCAAGAGGAACGGGAATGGGGAATGGCGGAAACTTCATAACGAGGAACTACATAATTTATACGGTTTACCAAACATTGTTAGGGTCATCAAGTCTAGGAGGCTCAGGTGGGAAGTCATGTAGCCAGGATGAAAGAAAGTAGGAACGCTTTCAAAGCCTTAACTGGAAAACCAATCGGAAAACGACCATTAGGAAGACCTAGGCGCAGATGGGAGGACAATATTGAAATGGGTCTCGCAGAAATAGGAATACAAAAAGAAACTGGATCCAATTGGTAAGGAAGAAAATCAGTGGAGAGCTTTTGTGAACGTGGCAATGAACCTCCGGGTTTCATAGGCCATAGAGTTAGTTAGTCTATAGTGGACAATATATCTTTGTCTATCAGAAGTCTTTTAAATTTCCTCCCTGTTGATTCTCTAATCATTATCATTATCCACGGTACTTCACTGATCACCCATGTCTCTATTCATTAGCAAATATTACTTTGCATGCATCTTGTGGCTGCACAGAAATCAGAACGTCCTAGCTATAACTGCATTTGGATACCGAACCTTTTTGCTGAATTGGAGTTTCGTGTGTGCCGCCACGTTTTAAACAATGACAGCACATATTGTGGTGCACAAAACAATAAGTCTTAGAAATGGAATGTCTAATTAAAATGTTTTGGTATTTTGCACGCAACAATTTAAAAAATTCTTTTGCAAACGTTCTACCGTAACAACCAGGTATTGAAAGTAACAAGAAAGAAAGAAAGAAAGAAAAAGCTTATTCTTGTTGCCCGATCACTTTCAGCAGCTGTTAATATTCTGCTGAGCTAAATGGGTCAAGGTGGTTCAGCTTATACACAGTAGAATTATTTAAAAAAAAAAAAGAAAAAAAAGAAAGAAAGAAAGAAACAAAAAAAAAGAAAAGAAAAAAGGAATAACTACACAAGAAAGACAACGGAGAGAGTTTCATATTCTCGCTAACACAAATTATACGTAACTGCTGAAATACAATGCTCTACACAAAGTCAGCTACAGGAAGAAGATAACTATAGTAAAGGCAACGACCTTTCGTTCAAAAAAAAAAAAAAAAAAAAGTAAACCACTTTCATACATTGTTTAATGACTTAAATTGGCGATTCTCAAACTCTTTGCCAGTGGGGACTTCTCATTTTAATCTAGATGTTCTGCTCTATACACTAGTGATGGGCACAGAAAAATGTTTTTCGTTTACAAAGACCGAAATCGATTTAAAACTTTAAAAAACTGGTATTTCAAAACTATCAAAAACCGGTTGGTTTTATATCAAAACTGGTTTTGGTGAAAAACCGAAATGTCTACCCTTGGTTTTCTATATATATTTAAAAAAAATGGTTTCGCCCATCCTTGCCTTACGTTCCTTTCGGAAGTAAATTTATCTTCTTTTATGTTTTGGGTAATACCAATATCATTATAGGCCTATTATTAAAATAATATTACCATATTTTTGTCGGGACAAAAAATGTCTGCATTATGGTAGTTTCACTATGTACAAAATGTCATTATTAGTCATTTTTTTCCATTCCATAATGAGTACAATATTGTTCCTGAATCAATTGGCCACCATTCGTTCAATGGACATTGAAAGCATAGGTGGTGTAGGCTCTGGTCGCCCTCCACGCTCTCCCCTCATCTATCCCCTCTTATTAATGGCAATGTTGGATTTTCATTTAACATTGGGCGCATTAAGAGTGTACAGTCCAAACGGCTCGTCCGATTTAAAATATTCCTTCACTTTAGATTGAAAACTTATATTTGGAGACTGTTTCCCCTCTTACATTTTATTGTAACTCTGATAATAACAGAGTTACCCTATGTCAGAGAACTTTTGAGACACGTACACAAATAGCACATTTACGACATTAATCACTCGCAGGAGCGTCATTTAGGGGGGAAGGGAGGGGCAATTGTCCCTCCTGAGTTTGAGGTTTATAGATTTTATCAACAGAATAATAAAAAATCAGTGAAAAACGCGAAATTTTACTTACATCAAGGGGTCTTCCCCCCCCCCCGCAAGCAAAATCTGAAATGACGCTCCCGGTCTCTCCGTCACTAAATATCCAGTTTCACAAGCCACGATAACAAATGCTAGTTAATGACTAACATGGACGTGAGTTCGAAACTCGATCAAAACTTAGACCACTGGCATTCGCCAGTGTCACTGACTTATCTTGTCTCAGGTGTTGACCATTTATTAAGATCACAGAAATCAAAGAACTAGAATCAACAGAGGAATTCATATCGTAATTAATAAGTCTAACTATACATATCACAGGAAGGAGGGGGGGGGATTTCCAGCCGCCATATCGACCGAATATTTTAGTTTGGCGATAGGGATTTGGCTTTTAGTTTGTTTGCTTCTGAACTGTGAAGAAAGAAAGAAAAGAAAGAAAAAAAAACAGACTTTCTGATTTGGCTACTGATTCAGACTAAATTTCGTGCTCTGGATATCACATAGGAGTGAAGTGATTTCTCTTTGAATAAAAACGCAAGAACTGGCTTATAACTAGACTTTTTGTTTCTAAAAATTGGTGGAAGAAGATACTTTAAAAGCCCTAACCATAGGCAAATATTTGATAACAATTATCACAGCCGGTCGAAGTGCAATAATTATAACAATATAATCTCATTTTGATAACTTTAGTCAAGGCCAAATCTAAGTATCAAGAGTTATTACACTGAAATCAAACTAAAGACAAACAGGCGCATTTGAAGTTTACTCCGTCTGACACGGGGAAAAGAGGGTGTATGCTAGCTGGAAGAGAAATAATTCTTACCTGCCGAAAATGTTCACTCCTACTTTATTCATGAATATGAACATCTAAGCTATTTAATGAACATTCTTTGGTTTACCAGTACAATTGAATACGCTACACAAATACGAACCATACGCATTTTTCCAACAGATAAATTAAATGTTAATGGCCTGGTATCATAAAATAGAGTGAAACGTCCGTTTATCTATTGGCGATCATTTCAAGGCTAGAATAATAATCTAATGCTTCAACTGAACCATGACGAGTGGTGTTGAATAAATAGCTTCAGGGGTGTTAAAAGCACAGCTACAAGATAAAACTTTAGACTAGTTGTGGTATCCCAGGTTACATAATCATAATAGCCCAATAACTTGAAGAAATTTGCTGCAATGTAGAGTCCATTCTCAGGCTATATCTATGGGCTTGGGGAGCGGGTAAGAGATTTCGTTGATATTCGCATTATTTTTAACAATCCCATTTCCACTGTCATTAAACGCAATACTTTAACCATTGATATAACTAAAATGGATAATCCACTCAGTCATCTTTCTAATAATGGTGTACGGAATCTTGAAAATGTAACTCATTAAGAGTTTTGAGAGTGCACACTGATACATCAAATTTAGTAAATCAGTGATACACCTATTTCAGATATTTGAGAGCTTTTAAAGAGTAGTAGGCTATCCATAGCAAATAACTACTTTTGATCTACACGTCCATAATTTCTAAGATTCCCTTCAACGTTAGTGGTCCTCAGTTCGTTTCACGGTACCGGTAACGTCAAACCTGTCCTGATCTGACAACTCGTAGATTCCCTCGCAACTTGCTGACTGAAAGTCCTGCACACAAGGAAAAACTCCTACCTATTTAAGAATTATCATAATGAAATGAACCCTACAAATTATACGCATCATAGCCTGGATTCTGGCTGAACCCCCCCCCCCATTTTTACCTCTAGATCCGCCACTGCCAATGGATCCGTCTTGCCAAGATACGAATAAGTTTGCCACTGTAAGTAAAATAAAGTAATCCGCAGTTTTGATTTTAAATTAGGCACCAAGCAGTGAAACAATGAGGAATTAATCCACACTTAATATTTTTGGGCCCAGTAATAAGTTACTGGGGTTGAATAAAGTATCACTATTGTTAGATATTTGCAATTATAGTAATTCGTATGTATGACTAACTCTGATGATTTCGCACCCGGGTACTAAGTACGAAGGAATACACACAAAATATTCGGCATAATCGTTCACAATAAAATACTTCTTAATTATTTGTCAAGAACGACGCACTTCCTTTTGTTTGCCTAAAAATACCTAATACAGGCATTGACCAGTGTAAAAACCACACAAGACAGGAAAACACTATTTCCGTACTCCATTTACACACATATTATCTTATAAACAACATTTCGGAATCCTCACGTGACACATACACATGGATTCTCTGTTGTTATTCCGTTTCAACTATGGGGCAACCCAACGGATATCTCTACGTAAATAAAGTAATCGCGGTTAAACTAGATTTCTAATCTACGGTTACACACAGTCATGTTCAGAAGATTCCTCCATTTTATGGTAACATTTCTCAGAATAAATGTACATAGCCATGTTAGACACAAATACCTAAGTTTTCTTTTGTTACTTTTGAGTAGTAAGAGGAAAAAAGTTATTTTACTACGACAAGAAATGAAATCACACTTATCAAAAAATGCAAGTTTCGCGGTTCTACATACTTATAACGCGAATTTATTTCCGTCTATATTATATATTATATATATATATATATATATATATATATATATATATATTATATGCTCCACGGTCTTCCGCTAACTTCTCCATGTACGACTTTTGTGTTTTTATATCGTCCATTAACTAGTCTCCGTCCCCTCCCTCTCTTTCCTGCCACCATACCCTCTAGCACGCTCTTCATGACACAGTTTCTTCTTAGCCAATGTCACAACCAGTTCCTCCTCTTCTTCTTAATAATACCTAAAGTTGTTCATTTTTCCCCACCATTTCGAAGATCCTCTCATTTGTTCTCCGCTCGACCCAGCTAATTCTTTCCATTCTTCTCCACACCCACATTTCAGGACATTGAACGCATGTATACAAGATCTGTATCTGAATCTGTTTCCTTTTTATTTAACAGTGTGAAACCTTGTTTCATTGATTAATCTCGTGAATCATCCCTGTTTCATTAATTAGTCTCGAAAATCGAAAAGAAGGGCAAAAGCGCGTCCGGCTTGGGTACAAAGCCGGACATCAATTTTATTATGTCCAAAAGCCGGACGTCTGGCAACCCTATACTTTTATTCTAATTTGTAGCGACAGGTTTCAATATAAGAAATATACAATTGTACCGTGTCCTGCGAAAACGAACTAAGCGCCACTTTCATACTTTTAAGAAAATTACGTATAAAGGTTGATGTCCAACATTAATGTAGCCGTAGTCAAAAGAGATTTTTTTTTTTTTTTTTTTTTTTGGAAAGGTGTTGGTTTTCCTCTCTTTTGGATTGTGCAAAACGTTCTAATGCGTATCAGGAACCAATCGTCGCATTTACGTGGATTTTCAAAGTTTGGCGCTTAGTTCATTTTTGCATAACACGGTACAATTGTACTTTTATCCGCAGCCCTATACTAATATTCCAACACTAAAGCGCTTCGTGAAACAATATCCTTTGTAATAACGCACCCTTAAACTAACTAAAACCTGCCGCCAACTGCACTTGCATGGATTGCCGAACATCCACACAAGTGCTAACATGCAGTGACGTAACTGACTCAATAATATAATTAACTTCTCTTTGGCATACAGCATCCGCACATTCCTCACGTTCCAAAGATCGCGTGAACTCAACACGTGTTGAATGAGCTCTTTAGAAAACACGCGGACAAGTAGACTATTTAATGGGTCGATTCCTATTCTAATGACTACATCCAGATGCTAAAAGAAGTCCCCTATCTCCTAGTCAGCAGGCATTTAGTAACTTTCCTTCATTATCAATTTTCACTAATTATGAAAAACAAACATGCATTTGTCGGTACTCATAAATGGCAATTAAAGCGTGTTTGATCTGTACCGCATACACATAAATGTCATCGCTGTATTAACACAGTGAAAGGTCGATCTCTTATAGTACAGAAGTTGGATCAGGATTTTTAGGTGCACACTTTTTCTTTTAGAGCTAAAATGAAATAAAATGAAATCTTTAAGTTTTACGTCCCGCGACTATGCCGGTCAGGCTAAAGGAGACGGTGATAACGGGAAATGAATGAAGAATGTGGGAGGAAACGGGAGAACCCCGAGAAAACCAACGCACACGGTGTTTACCCACCACAGTATTCCCTTGGCGCGAGCTGGGATCGAACCGAAGATCCTCTGCACCAGACATGAGCGCTCTATCACTGAGCCACCGCGGCCCCCTACCATTAGTTGAATATGCAACACCTACAGCCTTGCTATTCCGAGTGAATACGAAATTAGTTTCTTCGGATATGGAAAGAAGCTCTTGTACAGTATCCACAGAGATTTTAACTCTAAATAAAAGCGCACTTATATTTGACAACTGAAGAGATGGTTATTAAGCAAATACATATCTCTCTTCCTAATACAGGTATTGAATCTATTCTATATAACAAATGTATCCAGTTTATATATATTAATTTGATTTCTAGTCATGAAAGGCTAATTGTTCAACTATTTGAAGGAAATATATGTTTTACCCCTTTAAAAGCACCTTTATCTTTCCTTTTTTTCTATGAACACTGCCCTTAAAAGTCCTACGCTGGTTATAAGTTTGCTTCCAAGCCGCGCAAGAATTGAAATGTATTTCACCATTCAATCCCATACTGTCATACAGTGCGTAGTCTAAATACATTGCATCATGAACACTGTATTTGATTTTCCAAACGCCTGTTCTCTCTCTAGGGAAATTCTTAATTCAACAGTGGCTTAGAACGTTCCCTTCAAAGATAACTCGATTCGCTGAATTTCCGAAAAGAAAACCAAATTAACCTTACTCATGCCAGAAGCATCTCAAATACTTTTTCGTTCAAGGAAATTCATAGAAACTCCTGGAGATAATGAGCAACAACCACGGATCTGATAAGATATCTCAAAACAGATTAGAGCGCGGTACAACTATTGTTTTTACAAGATATCCACTCTTGACAGAGGCCACAAATCAAACAGTTACGGATCTATTCGTCTTGGCTTGTGTGCATAGAGGCGATTCTGGGGTAAATGGGAACGCAAAAGCGGAAACTGACAAGTTACCAAAATAAAAGGAAATATAAAATAAGTTAGGGACATCACTATATGGTAATTCTTGTATTTACTATAAGATGATATATTAAACAAACTTTTTACTTTGAATTCCCAGTTAGAGTACTTAGGTACATAGGTCTAATAAACAATATCTTGCTCTAGGGGGGGGGGGGGGTAAAAACCCTGAACCCTTGAGTATGCCACTGATGCCTTATACCCACTGGCAAAAGCAGCCCAATGGGACAAGTGTCCTCTGTAAATAGTTTTAAACGAACTGTTAATTTAAAAAAAGACATAACAATGGCGTGTAGATGTCTTTCCTTTTAGGATGTAGTGACATCTCGAATATCAAGGTAAACTGAATAACGGGTCAACGTATAGCTTCAATGAATGTGTCCTAAAACCCAACTCTTTGTCTTTCCGTTTCAATAATGAAAAATCTTACCGAAATATGCGAAGTCTGTCATGCGAGAAATTCAATTTACACTTCACTAATGTCATCAACCACATTTTCAACTGATTTTATCTCTTGTCAAAATTTATCTCACTAAGCAATAATGACAGGGAAAAAACTCGTGCCAGGAATTTCCAGATTTCTACACGATAGAAGAAGAGGAAATACCAACTTTAAAAGTTCTTTATCATTTGTATCACTGACATGAATAAACATTCTTGATCCATCAAAGCTGCATTGCAACAAGATTATAAATAAAATACGCCTTTCCTTATCGAAGAAACTCAATTGCCACCAATAAATAATGACAAAGCATTTATTGATGTCTTACAAAATTATCAAGTAGATGTCAAGTTGAAAACTACCAATCTACAAAGAATTAACTTCAAGTGTTAATGTAGGCCTAATTCCTAATCTACAGAACAAATGAAATCTTCAATATCTCACGGTTACCCTCCTTGGGGTAAATATGAGAGTTTCTTAACGAAAAAAAAAAAAAAAGACTGATGACCTTTGAAGGGGAATTCCGAGATAGTCAACACTCTATGATATCTACCACACACATACATACGGCCTGAAATTGAACTCAAAATCCCTCGCACCAAAGATAGGCCTATGTGCCTTGGTACTCAGACTCACCCACCGTCATTCACAAACATAAAAGTATAGCTCGCTATTCGGCACAAATAATTGGAACAGCTTTCGTCTCTTAGGCGTGAAAGACAGGTTTAATTCCCGATTAGAATAAATACAGTTTGAATGCTATGTTAAAATATAGTCTCTGTTCCATATAGTATCCGTACGGTACTTCAAAAGAGGCGCCAAGTACCAATTCTACCAAATACCGTATTTCCCAATTCAAAAGTTAAAAAATTGCGACAATTCAAAATCTGTGGAACATAGCTTGTAAAATCGATAATCACAGAAAGCTTCAAAAACAAAACGAAAATGCCCCACGCTTGTCCCTTAAGGCTAAGGGAGACGAATGAAGCATGATGGAAAAATTGGTGGAATGAGAATGTGTTTTGAAATGGGAGTAACCCGAGAAACCCCACGAATACGATGTTGTCCATAAGCTTACTTGATTCAGGACCGATCCGCTGTCCGCACGCACAAGAGGTAGGCGGTCTACCACTAGGTAAGTCACCATAACCACGGCTATGAAAACAAAAGCTATGCTCACGTAGTGATATGGATCTCATAAGAAACCCCAGCATTGTCAGAAGCCCTATTAATACGATTAAGAACAGAAAACCTCAGTGCTTCCCGTAATGAACAAAAATCTATACGCGAACCCCTCTAAATTTTCAGCCACAGTCTTTGAAGACAAAACAAAGAGTTGTGCAGAATGACGTATTCTACACTAGCCTATATTAATGTACTACTACATTAATATTAGGGTCTACCAGTGATGAAAATTTTCCGATTTATAAAAACATACTCCACTTATTCCTACATCGTTATTTAGTCGAGATGAGAGGTGGAAAATTTTCTTCTATATTTTTCCGGAAAATTTCCGGCAAGTGGAACAATTTTTCATGAATCGAAAAATTCTCTCTCCTGTACAGTGATGAAAATTTTCCGGGAAATTTTGAAACGGAAAATTTTCCGATTCGTAAAAACATACTCCACTTATTCCTACATCGTTGTTTAGCCGTGATGTGAGGTGGAAAATTTTCCACCTCACATCACTAGGGTCTACACAACCTGCCTACCCAACCGGATTCAAACCCTGTTCGTAGTTCAGGGTCCTGACCTTCATACCCTCGATGCCACAGGCAGGTATAAAATTAAATAAATAAATAAATAAATAAAGTCCATAACTTTGCCATAGTAAAAGCAATTCTGTTTGGCTTACACACAAAGCACATACGTACTCTATGAAAAATACAGAATACGGACTGGGTAGCATACTGCTCAGCGCACTGGCATGATTAGCCGGGGACTCGGTTCGATTATCCAGCCCAGTTGCACAATTCACTCTCTAAATTTTCGTAACTCTTTACAATCAAAATTAATCTTAAGACAATATGGCATGTTTTCACAAAGCAATGGGGAATCCCTTCTTCCAGGCACTACTCAGAAAATTACATACGACAAACGTGTTATATTTCTAGACAACGGTCAATAAGATTTGTCAATAGGCTTTCATTAGAACACTAGCAAATCCAATTTGGCATCTTCTCTACCTCATAACCGAATTCGATCACTGACTTGATTGTAATAATGATGTATAAGAATCGAATAGCAGTGGCGGATCCAAGGGGGGGCTATAGCCCCCTCCCCTTGACGCTCAGGTATACACTGGATAAAATGGGCTTCAATCCTGCTTTACACTGGATAAAACGGCAAAATATGGTCTAGCCCCTCCCTTGATCATATCCTGGATCCGCCCCTGTCAAATAGTATACTTTTAGTACCGTACTGCAATTTGAAATTTCTGCCGAATGTGCAAGTGATTTGCCACTACTGGACTAATTAAATATCAGAAATTAAAATTTAGAATAAACTTGGGCCATAAATTACGCTAATTGCATATCTAAATTGCTAGAGGAAACTAGGCCAATGAATGGGATCAATCTGAAGTTAAAAATTTATAAACAATAATTACTTTACTTTAAAAAAAATATTCACAATCAATATTTATAACATCACGATAATTATTTTTCCCGATTTAGACTGACGTTCAAAGGTGAAAGTGCAAATCAATTAAAGGTATTTGTCTCTGCACATTAAAAGGTATATTAAAAAAAGGAACCGTTTTCAAAGTAATCGTATCTCTACTTCTGTTAAAGAATAAGTTTGGCCTTGACAAATTGAAAGAGTGTGTTAGACTTATACATTTAAATGCACACTAATTATATGGGTGATACAGCATATTGTTTGAATATCAATTCTATAATTACTGCTAATTTAACTCTCCTTAGCATTCTAACTTTCATCTAATTTTTATGTAACTTGTAAATGACTACTCACCTAATGGCAGATCACACAACAGACAACAGGCAGCTATCGCCCCAGCTGAGGCACCAGATACTTTATCGACAACTAAATGAGGAGCATATTTTTTAATACATGCTGCTACTCCTATATGATAAACCCCCAAAAATCCACAACCGGCAAATGACAGATTCATCGTTGATACTGTACAAGGTCAGATGATCACAGCACAATGTTCGGTGTACTATTTATTTAAAAAACAAAAATAAATAACACTATTAACACAACACAATAGATTCACTATTTATCAGGTGATCACGATTATTACGGAGGCATCACGCTTTCAACGAGTAACTAACATCAATAATCTGAAACAGCAGTACAAATCCTTTTTATGCTCTTATCAGTACTGCGAACATACATAATCAGTGTTGCCAGACATACAAAACACAAAAACAGTACGCAAATAAGACTAAACTCCGGAGGACCGTACAGTAGCACGAAAGCGATTTTGTTTTTATACACACAATTTTTTATTACTTATCCAGACACGTTTATTGTTTTGCTTTTAAGTTATGGATGAAAAATAAAAGTAATACAGCATTATGACATTTATTTCAAGATATAAGGTTAGTTTGTAGCATGCCAATAAAAATGAAGGTAGGAAAACACTAAATGATTTGTTAGTTATCAATTGAAATTATCATCTTCCAAATGAACATCGCCATTTTCCATTAAATCCTGCTCTGTGTGCGAACTATTCAGAACTATACTTGTCATGTGATTTAACTTATTTTATGTAGGGGGCTGCTGTGGCTCAATGATAGAGCGTTCGCCTCTGGTATATTAGATCCTTGGTTCGATTCCAGCTCGCTCCAAGTGAGCTTTGTGGTGGACAAACACCGTATGCATGGGTTTTCCCCAGTACCGTAACTTATTTTTTTTCCAAGGGGGCAAGCATTAATACGTGTATTTGGGCCCGGAGGAAAGGTTGTTTTTCTAATTCTTGGCCCCCCTCTTTCCATCTTTCTTTTAATCTTTATGGGCCCTAGGAGCCTGTGGACCCTCCCGCACGGCAAGGTCTGCGGGGCCGTTAGTTACGCCCCTGGGCCCGTGTCATACATGACAAATTAATTAAGGAGACATATTAACAAATCTCAAAGCCATACGAATAAATATTATTTCTAGGGTCCCTAATACAGCCCATTTTTACTGAAATGGGCCCACGACTCATTTTTGTTTTATTTACCTTTTGTGTGCAGTTTTGTTCATGTAATGGAGTGAACAAGTTTGATGCTTCATTTATAATTTCATGTTCGTATCATATATGGAGTAAAAAAAATTGTCTTAAAAAAGGGCTCCCCTCAAACGGCGGTGTGCTTCTATGAGGGGCAGTTGCCCCCCTGCCCCCACAAGTTACGGCCCTGGTTTTCCCGTTTCGGACAATGTTTAGCAGAAGTGGGTCCAGATATTTTTTTGTAAAAAAAAAAAATGTTACAATTTCTGTATTTCCTGTTAACATTAGATTAATTTAGGTTAGGTTAGTTTATGTTAGATTATATTAGTGTAAGGATCCAGTATAATTTTCGAAAGAATGATAGAATTTCACTTTTTTTCTATTAATATTAGGTTAGTTTAAGTTAGGTTAGATTTGTTTATCTTATGATAAGTCTAAGTACTTGCATCTTGCATCTTCTCTCGTAAATTTTGTATTTTTTTTACGTACTTCTGGACTCCGTCTGTTAAACATTTACCCCCGTTTACTCCCACTTTTCTTCATTCCACTATTTCATTGATTTCTTATCACCACCATCTTCTTGATCCTACCGGGTATAAGCGTGGGACGTAAAACTTACAAGATTTCATTTTCTTATTTTTATTTTATGATGATGTGAAACTGATACATTTGGCGTGATTACATTTCACATTGACTGGCAAAAACGCATGCATTCACTGTCGAAAACAAGTTTATTTCGTGTGTGTGTGTGTGTGTGTGTTTTTTTTTTTTTTTCACTCAATGATGAAAGGGGAACACAGCTCCCAAAGCATCACTACAACGAGCTGCAGCGAGTTCTGAACCAATAGTCATTGAGAGAGAGAAAATATAATAGTAGATAGCAACTTTTTTTATTAAAAATAAAATATTGGTACAAAATTTGAGTAAGACCGCACATACAGCGTACAGTCGCACCATATACCGTACGAGAAGGGCAAATTATCGTATATGTACGGTCAAGATTGTATTACTGGCAATCCTGTAACACAATCCACATTTCTAGAGGTTGCCATACGTCTGTCTAAACTAAACTCTGATTGGCTGTGACGTATGAGTAAACTAAGCGCTGATTGGTTGTAGTGAAGGTGGTGTGGTGCTTGTCCTCGTCTACAACTTGTTGAATATCGATATGCGCTTCACGCACATAAAACAGCAGAGACCTCAGGCAAGAGATGATGCTGTTGAAAAATATGATCAGCTGTAAGCAGCGCAATAACAGCGATTTTGTCGACTTCGCAGAATTATCAAGATATTTTACAGTCAATTATAACACTCAGGATTTGATGACTACAAGTCGCTTTGTAAGATTGTGAACCATTTTGTATGAAAATAACTATTATAAAGTAAGTGATTACTCCCTAACTGCAGCTATTTCTTACGTCAATTTTGAGTATTTGATTTTAAAAAACTGCATGAATGAAATTCTCCAACCGATCGATTTGCGTTTTTATATGCATTTTTGGTATTCTATCTGTATTAACCTAAAATTTTATCACTTCACTTTCTTTTCAATGGCATGTTTGACTTTTTTCAGTAAACAATGTTATGGAACGGAAGCTGAAGGAGTGTAGATTAGTTTAGTATGAAATACGAATCAAGCAATCAACATAGGGCCTTAGTAGGGATCGAAACCAAGACTCGGATTCTAGAGTGTTGTCTATTCGGGAACCCTAGAAACAAATTAGTGTATAATATTATAAGTAAACAACTGGGTCCCTTACCGTTATTGCTTTCTGATATCTGTAATATTCTTAGATTCACTTCTACAGACGAGTTGTAAGTTGATTGGAGTTCAGGTCCCTTTTCAGCATTGTGGCTATATGAGACATAGACTGAAGTTTAAGGTGTTATACGAGCCTATAAGATCAGACGACAAAATTGAGAGCAAAAAACATAATTTACAAGGGGAAAATTGTGACTTATCTCTGTCTCGTCTCCGTGAAAGAATAAAGAGATGGGGAAAATTTTCCGGAATCGAAAATTTCACTTTCAGGATTTCGGAATTCAGAAAAATTCTGGAATTTAGAAAATTCTGAATTTCGTAAAAATTCCAGAATTTGAAAAAAAAATCAGGAAATATTCCGAAATCTAGAATTTTTTTCCAAGTCCGGCATTTTTCTGAATTCCGGAATTTTGAGTATTTTGCTTTGCGGATAGTAAAAATTCCGGAATTGTCCATCCCTAATTGATTTCATTAATAAACTTGAGTAAGACAATCGCTATAGCTAGCTATCTACTGCAGAAAATAAAATTCAAGAATTAGTTTTCGTTCAATAGTTATTGTGTAGGGTAACGGACGGACTTACTAATAGGCCCATTAGTGTAAGCCCATTTTTTTTTTTTTTTTTATTGTACTGTCTTCCTTGAAGATTCAGATGCAGCTGAAAACAAAATCGGAATTTTTGTGGGTTCTCCTTACACTTTCGACTCTACTATTACTTCCAGTTGTATAAGCAGTGGCGGCGTAAGGGCGGGGCGAGCGGTGCGCCCGCCCCGGGCCCCACTCTGTGGGGGGGGCCCCGACGGTGGGTAAAAAATAATTACTAAGGAACCTTATTACTAATGCAAGGGCCGTCAAGGTTCATAATCCACACCTTCCTTAAATGTAAACGCAATTAATTGTCAATCAATATTACACCAAATAACGGATGAAAAAACAGAAATATCTGTCTAATAAAGCTAATCGGTGCTGAATTTCCGTATAAGCTAAACAAACTATAAGCTTCGGCCTCACTCTCTTTGACACACGAAAGAAATTTAAAGAAAAAGCTGAATGTAGATTAAAAATAAATAAAATAAAAGTTTCATTATCTTGGAGGCTCCCAAAGAAATTTAAAGGAAAAAGCTTTGAATATAGGTGAAAAATAAAATAAATGTTTCATACTCTTGGGACCCCCCCCCAAATAATTTTGAAGGAAAAGGCTGAATGTAGGCGAAAAAATTAAACAAACGTTTAACTTTCTTGGGCCCCCGAAGAAAATTTTTTAAAAAGTTGAATGTAGGTGAAAAATAAATAAAATAAAAGTTTCACTCTATTCAATAACCTCAGTGAAATTTAAAGGAAAAGCTGAGTATAGATTAAAATATAATGAAAGTCAAAGTATATTGTGTTATTTACATTCTAAGGTCTTATGATGCAAGTAATGGAGCCCCGTCTGCTAGCCTGCTTCCTAAACTATCACTGTTTATTTATTCATATATCAGTTCAAGAGAAGGGTAGAAAGAAGGGATCAACATACATAATGCTTTATTAGGGTACTAGCATTCTGTTGCTAAGTAAAAGCTCTTTGGTACAGACGCTATAGTCGCTGATTCACTTGTTTTCCTTCTGTCTTTATTCTTTTGTCCTTTACAAGTCCAATTTTCAGCGAGCGAAACCCTTTTGCTTAGCTGGTTTCCCCATTTCTGCTCTTGTTTTTTGGCGTATGAATTTACATTTCAGCCCACAAATTTAGAGTGAAGAAAATGTTCAATAAGAAAATAAGTGTTCAAATAATCAAAATACTTCAGCTTTATATTTAATTCAACTCCTGATTGTTCTAATATGGAACACTTCTCACAAAATCATTTGATTTGTTGACATACAACGTGATTCCGTTCAAGTTCGGGAAGCATTTATTGATTTCGTCTCTGTCGAAGAAAAGACTGCTGAGAGTATTTCTGCTGAAATACCAAATAAACTTTAATGTGATAGGCTTGGTATTAAGATTCCAGAGGCCAGTCTTGTGATAATCAGGCTACAATGGCCGGGCAATATTCTGGAGTTCAAACTTTCATACGGAACATAAGTCCTTTGGCCATTTTCGTTCCTTGTAACAATAATTCATTGAACCTTGTGGCTTATATGCTGCGCACGTTAACGTTCTGGCGGTGACTTTGTTGGGAGCAATGGAACGTTTGTTGGTATTCTTCTCTAAATCTACTCACCGATGGAATGTGCTGCAAAATCACGTAAAGATTGGTCTGAAACGTGAAAATGACACTAAATGGAGTTCAAAAGCAGAAGCTTTAAAGGCACTTTCTGGTCAATTGGATGAAGTAATTGATCCGTTGGAAGATCTGCGTGACACTTCGATTGAAACGCTTGATACTACAGGAGATGATGGTTTTCTTCTTGCAAGCATCCAGTCTTTTAACTTCATCGCTTTACTATATTTCTGGTCTGCAAATCTCTCATATATTGATAGGTTCCAAAAATGCCTTCAATCTCAGGATATGAGTTTCAATCAAACTCTTATTCAGTTAGAGCCTGGTTAACACCATTAATATCTGGAGACTTGAACTGGACAAGGAAATCATATCCACAGCTGAAAGAAGTTGAAGGGCATGGAACACACAGTAGAAGGAGATGCATGCCTGGAGAAGCAAAGAATGAAACCTGACTGCACAGGTCGTGTTCTATCAATGAAATTCTAGATGAGGTGAGACAACAAATGTATGATCATTTTACTCAGATGCATGACCTGAACGACAGATTTGAATTCCTGTGTTCTATGGCCAACTCTGTGCAGCAGCTAGATGATGAGAGCGAGGAAAGGCTAAAAGCATGTTGCTCTGATTTGGCTTTGTTCTACCCGAATGACCTGGATGGCTTATTGTTATTTCAGGATTGTAAGGATTTAATCCTTTCACTAAGGTGTGCTAAGAAAGCTAAAGAACAACTTGACTTTTCACCACAAGGTATCCTGAAATATGTATCTTCAATGGGACTTGAAGTTTACTAAAGTTTGGCAACCGCTCTTCAGATTTTGATAACAGTGCCCGTATCTGTCGCATCATGTGAAAGGTTTTTCACCAAAATGAAATTGATAAAATCATACTTGCGTTCCACAATGAGTCAGGAAAGATTCACGAATCTGACCATTCTTTCTATCGAAAATGAAATAGCATCCACTGGATTCTGATAATATAGTTGAGACTTTCGCTGCTCTGCTACCAAAGCAAGGAAGGTATAATTCTGAATGTTGGTGGAACATAGGCTAATATGGTAGTGGAACTACTGTCGAAAGTAGTTTCATGTTTCAAGTAAAGGCAATAGAAATACAAAAGTACCAAAAGAAAATGAAATCTTTGTTTTACGTCCCACAGTTATGCCGGTTAGGCTAAAGGGGACGGTGATGATGAGAAATGAATGAAAAGGTGGAATGAAGAAAGTGGGAGGAAAGGGGAGAGCTCCGAGAAAACCCACGAACACGGTGTTTGTCCACCACAAAGTCCACACGGTGCGAGCTGGGATCGAAAAAGGGACCCCAAGCACCGGAGTTGAACTTTCTACCACTGAGCCACCGCCCCCAAAAGTACCAAAAGAGTAATAAAAAACTGTGAAGATTTGTCAATTGACTGGTGATAGGTGGTAATGAAAAGTAGGATGATATAACCCGTAGTAGAATTCTGTGATCACATATTTAATCTATAATATCCCCAATTATTCAATATATTCAGGATTTTTTTGTTATAATATATTCTAATACTAAGTATGTTAGTAAATGGTAATGGAATTAGTCATAAGTGACAGAATATAAACATGACTGAATTATTAAATACAAAATAATACAATCATAAAACATGTTCGAAATCTGGAAACAATATTCTAGTGCTTAACTATTTATTGATATTTCGGCAAAAGCAGCGGGACTAAATAGATCGTACATTATCACTGGAGAGAAACCGAATGTTAAAGTGAATGGGGCTAATTGTAGGAAGGAAAATCTAATCAAATAAAACCCATCTAACGTAAATTCAGACAGGTGAGAAACTATGAATAAACTTAACCATATGAGAAATTGCGCTGGAGAAACACCAAAGGCGAGAACCGAACAAAATATTCTAGAAAACATAGAGCTTACATTTAAAAATCGCATCGGTTATATTATTATTTGCAATTTGCAATATCAGTTCATTGTTACGTTTTGTACGTAAATTTGTCTCTAACTGTATTATTAGGAGCATTACTTCCACTAGTCCATCTAATCACAGTACGCGTTGATACTACGATAGTATAGGTATAGGATAAATTCTGAATTCTTGATTGTTACGTTTAGTTTGTTCTTAAGATTGTTATTTCTGTCGTGGGTTGTAGTTTCCGTTACACTTGTATCCCTAATCCTTTTTTCTATCGTGTCCTTTGTTTAAAAATGAATAAAAAAGAAAAAAAATATGCAATGATAATCGTGGTCCAGTTTTATTTGTAGATACCAGCCTGAAGGCGGTTCTAAGCATTATGCTGAATGTCAGCCCTATTTGTTTAATATATCCCAGATTATAATGATCTAAACACACACACCAACGGGAAAGGGGGAGGAGCAAACAGAAGAATGATTATGTAAATAAATGTCAAAAATAGAAGTGTATAAATCACGATTGTTTGAAAAGGGGCCCGAACCTACTTCACTGGCCCCGGGCCCCAGTTTGCCTTACGCCGCCACTGTGTATAAGCATTTCTATATACATTTGATTATATGGGAATAACAAGTAAAAATTCTCGTGAACCAGTCAGAACAGAATCAACTACTCTGCGCATTCCTAACCCTTCGTGATTTCTCATTATTTACTTAAAAATATCGTAGCGCTTCCGGATGAAGCAAACCACGCCAACTCAGACGCTACGTAGGCTAGACGTGAGTCATGGTTTTCGTAAATCATATAGCCATACGTATTTCCTAGAGTAATGTATCTATTTCATTTCTATTTCTTCCTGTGAGTATTTGTTCCGAGTAGAGTAAATAGTACGGCCATCGACAGTTGCTGTATGGAAATTAAAGTAAATAGCACTTAGGCCTATATAATCTGTATTTCCAAGAATGTACGAGGAATTAGCGTCATTCCAAGTTTTACCAGCGGGAGGCAAGATGGTCTGCCGAAATAAAGGCATTCACATTTTTTAATATAATTATACAATTCATTAAAAAAGTATGTTTTTCCCAAACTGAGGGGGGCAATTTCCCCCTGCTCTCCCTAAATGATGCTCCTGATACGAGATCTGTCTTCAAAATAACCGGACTGGGGCAATGACAATTTGTTTGTATGCCCAACTACGAACTACATACAATGTGTCCCTTTCAAAGTAATCCCCATCCACTTTAAGGCGCTTCTCCGCCTCTATCTCTGCTGAAGGATTCTGCTGGGATGTTTCAAAGCTTCGTCGTTACAGCCCTCTTGATGGTCTCCGCACCTTCAAATGGATGTTCTTAACAATTTCCTTCGGCTTGGAGAATTAGAAAACGTTACAAGGAGCAAGACCTGGTGAATAGAGGAATTGGTCCAGAACGTTGATCTCGGCTAGGAACTGCCGAATACTGAAAGACTTGTAACTTGATGTGTAGTCGAGATGCCGAAGATCGTCACACAATACCCGCCTTACCCGTTTCAGATTAACGTTAGTCCAGCTTGTTGATTCGCTGTTCCATGTTCTTCAGTTCTCGCAGTTTAATGATCTGTAAGGATGAAGATGTAAACAAAAGCATGTTGTTGTTGTTGTTAATAATAATAATAATAATAATAATAATAATAATAATAATAATAATAATAATAATAATAATAATAATAATAATAATAATAATAATAATAATAACAATAATAATAATAATAATAATAATAATAATAATAATAATAATAATAATAATACTTCCAGATAGCTAAGACTACAGTTATGCACTACCAAGAAATCATATTACATGATTACGTAATTAACTTACCTCTAGTGTTGCCCACGAAACTATATTTGGGGCTGTCTTGTCTCGGAAAGGTGGCCTGAAAGTGTAATCTCGTCTCAAAAACCATGTTTCTAGTGGAAGAACTCTGTGTAGCTTTGTATTCCGACACGAAAATTATATCTCGACTCGTCTCGTGGACAAGACTACCAACCAGTAATTCGTCCCACAGCCCACATAAAAGATGAAATTCGTTTTTTTTTTTTAAAGATAGACTTCATATGTCATTTTCTTTTGCCGATGTTTGTACATTCGTCGAAAATAATAATTTCCTTCGTATTGTACTAACATTTCCTCCCAATTTAAACTATTATCTTAACAGTTTTGTTTCGTGAAATGATTTTTCAGTTTAACGTCCCACGAGTATGTTTGTTAGGCTAACGGAGACGAATGATTAAGGCAAGTGAATGATGATGGGAGAATTCGTGGAATGAGAATGTGGGAGGAAAAAAGAGTACCCAAGAAAAAAAAACATGGACATGATATTGTCCATTACAAAGTTACTTGACCGGAGATCGAACCAGGGAACCCGCGCACCAAAGGTAAGTGCTCCACCACTGAACCACCATGTCCTCCAATTTTATTTATTTATTTAAAGAAAGAAGAAAATGTTATAAATATTTAGTGTATCCAATATATTAAAGAATATACATACACATATTAAATTATAAAAATACTAAATTATAAAAAAAATTATAAAAATAACAATATACAAAATATTAATGGAATAAAATTAAAGTATAAGGAAAAATCAAATGTCACAGAAATTAACAAATCAAATTTCTACTTGTAAGTGCTATTAATTCTCCAAAGGAAATCGAACTTCCTAGATTCCCTTTATTAATAGTTTAAGGTACCCGGTATTCAGAGATGACAAAACCTCGGACTTCCAAAAGTCATGTCTTTCTCCCGGTGTCGGGCAAATTAATTCAATGCACTTATTTCTATATTGCGAAATTTTTGTATTTCTTATTATTTTGCTTCATGTAACATGTAATTCATTGTATTTCATGCCTTTTCCCCATTAAAGATTCTGAACTAGTATTTTAGGAATGTTGTAATTTTCTTTGGAGATCACTTTCCCACAGCCCCTTCCTCGCAATAAGGTCTAAATTAATGGGTCAATTGATTAAATGATTGATTAATATTTGTCTCTTTTCAGCAGCGCCGCTATATGAGACCGATCCTACTCTTTAAAGTAAGCAGTGGTTTCTGGGATCCTTGGTTCGATCTCAACCAACGGCACCGACTTTCCAAAAATTTATATGGGTGTATATCAATGGTGGGATGTGTTAGCCTATATGTTTTCAGAGGAGTCTCAATATTTGATTGATTTATTTCTAGTTAAAATATAGCGGTACTAGAAGGATAAGTTGGAGCTGCCCTAGCTCAGTCGATAACACGACTGATTTACACGCAAGAGAAACCCCGGGTTGAAATCGGGGTCCAAACTAAAAATCTTGCGGGTGCCGGAGCCCCGGAGCACCCACGTAGTCGATGCGCATGATCCCAACTCGCGCCAAGTGAACTTTGTGGTGAACAAACACTGTGTCCATGGGTATTCTCGAGGTTCTCCCACTTTCTTCATTCCGCCAATTCATTCATTTCTCATCACCACCGTCTCCTTTAGCCTAGCCGGCATAACCGTGGGACGTAAAACTCAAAGCTTTAATTTCATTTCTTTAAACTCAGATAAGAACCAATAGCCAATCCAAGGATTCTATTTCCACCGATCTTCAAATCTTCTTTATGGTAAGGAAAATGTGTCACGTTTGAATTCCATTCTGTGAAACAAATTGTAAAAAACTCGACAACATTGGAGGAAACAATAGCGCTCATTGGCTTATTAATAAACTTCTAGACCTGAAAAACTGGTTTGCAATTCTCAACGCCAATGGCAACAGATAACTTTCATTCTCCGTAACATAGTTGCTAATTACAGAGGTTCTTAAACCATTCCTAAATACAGTGGTTGACACTGTCGTTTTCCTTTTGTAAAATGCCTGCGGGACACTCTACGGTCAATATACTCCAACTAAATAATTCTAAACAACGTGGTAGTACTTGAATTGTCAAGGTTATACAATAGTTGGTCAGTGCTGTTTGGAGATGCGGAAGTACAGGAAACAGAATTAAACCCTTTATTATTACTTATTTTTTTGGATGATGAAGCTTAGAACAGAAGCAGTTCTTTTATTCTCAATACAAAATGAAGGTTCTTCCGTTAAACACTCTGGAATACGTAAGCTACCAAGGATGTTATAAAATAGAGGATCTACCCATACAACAAAATCGTGAAGCCATACGTCACAGCTTCACCACACCTGCTCTGCCCACTCCGCGTCACTAAGATTGCAATGTTTTGAGTCAACCATCATGGCGGACACGAGAGTAGCCAATCAGACGTGCCGGCTCGGAAGATGCTCGGTTGGTTTTTGGCTTCATTGAGTTCATATGATGAAGATACGTATGGGCAGACCCTCTATTTTATAACATCCTTGTAAGCTACAGTATATTTATTTATTTATATTTATTTTTGTAGCCGATTGATTTATGTAAAAAATTATTACGGTATTTTCTTTAAAAAGAACTGTAATTTTAATTATTTTATTTTACTGAATTTTTCAAGGCTACTTAAACGTTTCTCGCATTTTTCAAAATGATTTTCATTATACATTAACTATTTTTTCTCCTCAAGTGTTCAGCCCATCTGCAAATTCTGTGCACACTAGCAACATCTCTTCCCATCATGTACGAGGCAATACAGCTAGCGGCATTATTATTATTATTATTATTATTATTATTATTATAATTATTATTATTATTATTATTATTACTATTATTATTATTATTATTAGAGTGAGCATGACTAAGATACCAAGGTGTCCTCCGTTTATAAAATTAGAATATTTCGTTAAAAATATCTAAATATCTTCGCCTAAACGCTTATGCAACCCATAACTTTTCTTCGTTTCGAAGTTTGCACATTAGCATCAATGACAGACAGATATGTTTTTCCTTTATAATAAGCAGTTAATATTGGTTAAACTAAATCTGATTATCAAATATTAAGGGGATCGCAGGCAGTACTCGAGCGCTCACCTCTTGTGCCTGGGGTTTCTGGTACGATCTTAGCTCGTGTCTGTGTGTGTGTGTGGGTTTCTTCCCACTTTTTCCATTCCACCGTTTCGTTTTATTGTCATAATCCTCGGAGCATAATCGCGGACGTTTCCGGGTTCTTAATTCAGAACCTACATGAAAAGAGAGGGGGAGCTCCTTTGTGGTTAGCGCACGCGCCTTTGGAGTGAAAGACCCGGGTTCAGTTCCCGGCGGAAGCTCATGTGGTTCGAATTCCACGTTATTCAGTAGGTCCACGTCTCATATAGCCTCGTTACTCAAAGGGGCGTTAAACTCAACATCAAATCAAAAGAGAGGAGGAAAGAATGCTGTTAAAGGAATACCTCCATACCACAAGAATTTTATTATCTGGGTATTTATTCTCTGTTGTTATATAAGCCCGCAAAACAAAGGAATAATGCGGGTTGCATATAGGTAAGGCGTTTATAAAAAATAGCCGGAGAAAAAACGCATAATTTGGCCCCATTCTCCGAGCTGAAAATCGAAAGAATGTATTCGTACGTGATTAAACCTGCTAAAGGTTTAACTGTGCATCAAATTTGGTGGTTCTGAGTCAAAACCTAATGACAGACACACAAAACAAACACATTTCATTATTGTTAAAAATTTACATATGAAGCAAGAAAAATTTAAAATGGTTTTGAAGCAGATATTAGTAAAAGCAAACTTTTCAGTTCAAAGAAAGACAAAAATAAATTCTCCACATCAATCAATTGGCTGAAATACAAAGCTGGCGCGGGGTTCAATACCGTTAATATTGAAATTTTTTGTTTGGTAGAGTCTTAAATAACAAATCCGGGATTTAATCCATCACCTTTTATTATTTAAAAAAAGAAATAAGGTTTTATAAGAGTTTTTACGAAGTTGTTGTAAGTCTCTAAATGTTTTCAGAGTTTAATAAAGATCGTTGCCACACGTAAGTAGCCTCGAAATGAAGTTATAATTGCCTTTAGCTCGTATTGGCCTTAGACATGTAACGAGAATAACTCCTTCGCTCATTTCAGACTCGGGAAATTGTTAAAGGATTTCTCCTTCGTTCATAGTAGCCTCGGGAGAAGGCGATTAAAGGATTTCTCCTTCCCTCATAGTAGCCTCGGGAGAAGGCGATTAAAGGATTTCCCCTTCGCTCATAGTAGCCTCGGGAGAAGGTGATTAAAGGATTTCTCCTTCGCTCATAGCAGCCTCGGGAGAAGGTGATTAAAGGATTTCTCCTTCGCTCATAGTAGCCTCGGGAGAAGGTGATTAAAGGATTTCTCCTTCGCTCATAGTAGCCTCGGGAGAAGGCGATTAAAGGATTTCTCCTTTGCTCATAGCAGCCTCGGGAGAAGGTGATTAAAGGATTTCTCCTTGGAGAAGGTGATTAAAGGATTTCTCCTTCGATCATAGTAGCCTCGGGAGAAGGTGATTAAAGGATTTCTCCTTCGATCATAGTAGCCTCGGGAGAAGGCGAATAAAGGATTTCTCCTTCGATCATAGCAGCCTCGGGAGAAGGTGATTAAAGGATTTCTCCTTCCCTCATAGTAGCCTCGGGAGAAGGTGATTAAAGGATTTCTCCTTCCCTCATAGTAGCCTCGGGAGAAGGTGATTAAAGGATTTCTCCTTTGCTCATAGCAGCCTCGGGAGAAGGTGATTAAAGGATTTCTCCTTGGAGAAGGTGATTAAAGGATTTCTCCTTCGATCATAGTAGCCTCGGGAGAAGGTGATTAAAGGATTTCTCCTTCCCTCATAGTAGCCTCGGGAGAAGGTGATTAAAGGATTTCTCCTTGGAGAAGGTGATTAAAGGATTTCTCCTTCGATCATAGTAGCCTCGGGAGAAGGTGATTAAAGGATTTCTCCTTCCCTCATAGTAGCCTCGGGAGAAGGTGATTAAAGGATTTCTCCTTCCCTCATAGTAGCCTCGGGAGAAGGTGATTAAAGGATTTCTCCTTCCGTCATAGTAGCCTCGGGAGAAGGTGATTAAAGGATTTCTCATTCCCTCATAGTAGCCTCGGGAGAAGGTGATTAAAGGATTTCTCCTTCGATCATAGCAGCCTCGGGAGAAAGCGATTAAAGGATTTCTCCTTCGCTCATAGCAGCCTCGGGAGAAGATGATTAAAGGATTTCTCCTTCGCTCAAAGCAGCCTCGGGAGAAGGTGATTAAAGGATTTCTCCTTCGATCATAGCAGCCTCGGGAGAAGGTGATTAAAGGATTTCTCCTTCGCTCATAGCAGCCTCGGGAGAAGGTGATTAAAGGATTTCTCCTTCGCTCATAGTAGCCTCGGGAGAAGGTAATTAAAGGATTTCTCCTTCGCTCATAGCAGCCTCGGGAGAAGAGTTCACTTAGTTTAAATACGGAATGACTTTGCAAGAATTATTACAACATGAATTTATATTATTATAAGTTAAATAATAAGTATTTATTTACTACATGTAATTCTCTGGTATGTAAATCGTCTGGTATTAAATTTAATGCGATTAGACGTTTGCAATAAAATGTAGATAACCACATAAGTTGTGTACGTCATAAGTTGCAAAATAGATTTGTAACTGATCACTCTAATTTGAATTAGATCTATACTGTAAGAAAGTGCTACTTAGACCTAGTTTAAATTCAGATTTCTTTTGTGTTTCCTATTCATTTAGACAAATCCTGAGTGTTTCTTTTTTAAAATAAAATAAAAGACAAATTCTGACCAAAGCATACAGGGTGTCTCAAAAGTCCCCTGACATAGGGTAACTCTGTTTTATTAGAGTTAGAACAATATTGTAAGAGGAAAAACCATCTCCAAATATGATGTTTTCAATCTAAAGTGAAGGATTAAAAAAAACGACGAGCCGTTTAAACTGTACTCTCTTTATGGGTCCAATGTTAAATGAAAATGCAATGTTGCCATAATACTGGACCCACAACATAAGTGAATGAAAGCTACTGTCTTTTACGCTCACATGTCGATGGCTAGTCCCCATTTCAAACAGTAACTTCATTCACTTATGTTGTGGGTGCAAGTAAATTGCAACGTTGCATTTTCATTTAACATTGGACCCATAAAGAGTGTACAGTCCAAACGGCTGGTCCGATTTAAAAATTCCTTCACTTTAGATTGAAAACATCATATTTGGAGATGTTTTTTCCTCTTAAATTTTGTTGTAACTCTGGTAATAAGTAATAACTGAGTTACCCTATGTTAGGGGACTTTTGAAACACCCTGTATATTATCTAATAAATAATAGCGTAACAGTTTCAACAAAGTATCTTTGCCTTCATTAGACATTATGAAACACAATTTCTAAGACTAAATTTTATATGTCTCTCAGGAAATCAGAGAAAGCCATATCTAAGTACTAATAAGATCCGTCCTTTCACTTTTAACAATCTTTAATTGACTTCACATTTGCAACTTTTAATGATAGAATTTTCACTTGAAGGCAAAACTTTTAATTGACATATCTGTGTTATTTTAATGAAGATTTTCCACTTTTAGAAACTTAAACTTTTAGTTGGCTATCTGCTATTCAATACACTTGTGTTACCCATTCTTTCTTCTCTGCTGTCCTACATCCAATATCTCTCTCCATCCAGTTCATAAGTTCCTCGCTTTCTCCCTTCTGTATCCATTCTGCCTCTTTCCATTTTCTAAAATTCTTCTTCTCTCTCTTTCCAGCCCCTCTACGCCTTCCCAGCCTATTTCATGTCCTGTCCCCTTTACATATTTATATATTGCGTTACTATCCCTCTTCAGTATAAAGTAGTCCCTGTGTTATTTAATCCTTTCTTCCAACCTGTTTCCTGTTTCTCCTATATAACTCATAGCACATTCTTTGCATTTAATTCTAAATACAACTCCTTCATCATTTACTAGTAGTTGAATCTCTGTTTCCTTTCTTTTCTTCCTTTTCAAAATATCTAACATGCTCCTACTCCCTTTTCTATATGTTCTTACTCCTTTTTTCTATAAGTTCTGCAGGACTTCCGTTTTAAAAAATGCAGTTTTAAGCAGTGTTCGAAGTGGGAAAAAGTAGAGGTGGTATGTTTTATTACGATTTTGACTCGACATACCAGCCATCTAAATGTTGAAATACAGTGATGGTGTGTTGCCTACAAGATTTCATTTCTATTTCATAATGACTGAAAACCATTGGAAAGCTTCTCTGTAGTTACGAGTACGAGGGGCATAGGGAGACTTTGATCCTCCGCATGCAACTCCCTGAAAAAAATTAAAAATATTCCGTTATGTTGTATTATAGAAAATTATACACGAAAATGCTTAAGCCGAGTTGTTATATTAAAATTTCCTGCAAGAAAACTCCCGGACCCCCCACTCGATTGAGGGGTATTCTAAACCCAGGAAGATCCGTCCTCCATAGCAGATAACCCCTAAATCCTCCCATGCTCCCCAAACACATGTATATATATTAAGACAAGAAGACACACACATATATAAGAAAGAAACAATTCAATATGGCACATCAAAATGTAAAGTAGATTAACTTCTTTGAAGACACCTCATTTTAAAAAACAAAAGGTAGGAAAAACATAAAAATGTCGGTGTTGTCAACTTGGAAATTATTTCTACATAAGAAATAAAATCCTTTTTACTTGCAAAGCTATTCCTCACTTACTGTGTATAAAAATGGATTTATTAAAGGTATTTTAGCACTTACTCTCCAGTGACGGTATGTCTTGATCACTGAAAAACCAGAGGCGATATGCCTTCATCATTGAAAAATCAGAGACGGTATGGCATACCACCGCATACCGTCTCGCTTCGACCACTGGTTTTAAGATAGAAGCTTGGCTTAAGTCTGTATTATAAGATAGCTGCTTACAAATTTATTTAGTAATCACTTGAACACGTTCAATATACTTACTTCTTTCTTTATTTTTTTAAATAACAAAGCAGTAAAAAAATGTAGTTTTTAATCTTGTATTATTATTATTAAGTAAGCCTATCTGTGAAATAAATCTCTCATGTCATTTTATTACTTTAAAACACTAACGCTAGTGGCTTATTTAGGGTTTTGTTTTGGAAATGGTGTTAAATCCAAAATTGCATTCAACCTGGATTATTAAAACAGTATGTATTAGATATCGAATGAACAAGAATATGACTCTATTTCTTTTTATGGCGGAGGGTGATCTCAAGAGCTATAGGACTTCGTAAACACACCTCGAAGAAATTTTGATCATTCTCCCCCACGGATCCGAAAATACTCCACCCCCATAATTTTCAACGAACTTAAAAAGTTCGTTACTTAATTCTCTATGTTTGTGTGTCTGTCTGTCTGTTATTTGCGAATTTTTCAACTTTGAGCCCTCCATTCGACAGAGCATCAAAAGCTATCTGGAAGAAGTTATGGAATTTTTCGCGTCACTCTTACCGTTCCCAAGATATTGGACAAAAAAAGTTCCGATTTCGGGAGATTTAAGGAGTCATATCTCGGGAACCGTAAGTCATAGATGATATTAGTGTTCATCAATACCTAAAGGGTCCCATAGACGATCCACGGCTTGTGCAAACATCATGTTTGTGCAAACACTGTGTTTGCGCAAACATTCGGCCATACACGGTTCAACTGTTTGCACAAACTTCAGTTCAATTTTGAGTTTGATCGCGTAAACGTGTCCACTGAAGCAGCTCGTTTAGCAATAGTAATTGCTTGTGCTTTGGAAGCGGAAAGACCTGCGAAACCAAAACGGAAGAAGAGGGTGTGGATGAAAGAGTGGTGCAAGAAACGGTCTAAGTTTAGTCATCAAAATTTACGTATGTAATATCCGAACTTGAGATAAGTTCAACTGTGGACTATAACAATTATTTACGAATGGATTCAACTACATATGGTGAAATACTGGGAAATTGATTTTATTTCTCACTGACTCTCTATCCGCCTTCTAATCTATTTTCTTCATTTTATCCACCAATTTCTCATATGCCGCATTTTTCAGATTCCTGTTTTTATAATCTTTACTCTTTACCTTTCACAGTTCAGATAAATTTCGATAAAGTTCAATAAATTCTCTCCAGAATTCTTGATTCCTATTCATTGACGCCATAGAGCAAGAAATAAGCGTCTGTACACTAGGCCTTTTACTCGGAAATAAAGCTCGTGTTTGCACAAACATGCCCATACACGGTCCACGTGTTTGCGCAAACATGTTCGTGTAAACAATTTTTGAACGAGTTCGATGTGGAAAAGGTTTGCACAAACATTTGCACAAACAGTTCATACAGCACCATACATGGTCAAACTCTTTGCACAAACAGCCTTGTTTGCACAAACCGTGGACCGTGTATGGGCCCTAGAGGATGGTGAGCATTTTGGTGCCAAATAGTAACCGTTGGCCAGTGGTTATATCTGCATTTTCAGTGTATACACGGTGATAAAAAGTGACAGCTCAATATAGCTAATTCAATAGATTCCCTAATACTAAGGTTCCAAATAATGTAAGTATATTATCTATTGAATTTAATCAAATAAATTTAATATACAATTTTATATGAATTTCGAAAAAAATAATTCTTTTAAGTTCGTTCTACCAATGGTCTTCGAACATTCTGTTTTTTTTTTCTTTTGACAGTTACTTATCCACTAACGGAAGTTTTACAAAAGAAAATGATAAATTGACCACTAAAGTAACTTTTGTAGATCAAATTTTATTGCTTCAATTGTTTATTTTCATTTGTTACTCCAACAGGTGCAACCATGTGACCGCAGGCTTAAGTTCAAGTTGTTTTATTTTGGAAGCATTGCAGAGCTAAGCAAACCCCTCTGTATTTATTTACTGTATATATATAAAAACTCTTTGGGTTATCCCACATCTAAGGTTTACATCTTTCATTTTCAAATACAGTGATGCCAGATCCACATCGGTTACTTTAAAGAAAAGAAGAAAATATCACTGGATAACGAAGTCTATCGTTTTATAAGAATAGAACATTTAAGAAAGGAATGTTACCATTTATATATAGCTGCTGGGGTATCTACTAAATAGAAACATTTCCAATAATTCAAATCCTGATCATTTATGGCATCATGGTTCCAGATAAGAAACATGTTAGTTTGTTCTCTTATCTACTTGTTCCTCCATTCACGTTAGTACACACCCGTTTTTGTTATTGTTTGGTAACAAATGTACCAACCAACGATAAAAGATAAATACAAAAGAAAGAAAGAAAGCCTATGATTCATACGCACTTAGCAACACAATTGGAAGAAAAACGTGCCATTGGCCAATACTACACAATTGTTGTTTTTACTTTTTCCGTGAGAAAAGAATGTTTTCAGTCAATAAGTACACACACAATCTAGATCTACACCGTCCAGAAAAGTGCCGACATTGCGTCTTTTTCCTCACGTTGTGAAAGCACGATTTAACAACAGTAACTATTAGTAAATCACAATTTGTATAGATCAATGTTGTTCAACATTCTTCCATAGTCGGACAAACCTGACTCATGTCTATGGATGTGCGGACGCCATTTCACCATAAGCAGTACAACCAGTGATGTATGCAGAATTTCATTAAGGAGTTCATGCACTCCATTTCCCGTGTTTTCGGGAAAAACGTGGTTTATATAGTGAATCCTAAATATCCTGCTCAAAGGGGGTTAAATCCTGAAACCCTCTTGCGTACGCCACCTTACTGCAATTAATAATAATAATAATAGAATCAAATTATTCGCATCACCTTTTGGCCCTATCAGCATAATCGGAAGAAAAATATAGGCTCATATTTTACATGTAAGAGAGAATTTCTTTTTGCAGCACCGAGGATATATGAGTAATCCCTAACAGCACAATTATATAGCAGGCATATGACTATCATGTTCCCTCAGGTACATGGGAATGTGTCCAGTATGTGCCTTATGTACCTCTGAGAGAGAAATCACATGGATGGCAAGTGATAGTCACAGTCTATGTCCGCCCCTAGGCACATGCATGACATGTACGTACCTGGGAAACGTGCCTAGTATGTTCTAGGTATGTTCCCCATGCCGTAAGCGTCAATGAACCACAAAATTACTCCCCCAAAATATGTTAAATCGCCTATATGTGTAATGTGTTTACATTAACGCGAGTCTAAAAAATACTTTAAACAAATAAAAAAATATATATACCCCAGAGCGGGCGCCAACCACCAACCTTTGGATTACTAGCCGCGTACTCTTCCAACTTGGCCACGGAAGCGATGAAGAGAATGTTGCTTGTAGAGAGATAAATTATTGAGGTCTTTTGAATTTGGCTAATCAGAGTGCTTCTTTAACCGCATATATTCGACGATAACCGTTTGGGATCAGATAAATCTGTACGCCATGAAGTTTTATAACAAAATGATGAGTGTTTATTTACTTTATTTCGTGGTTCTTCCATATTCACTTTCAAATGATCGGCGACAGTTGCCATCTAATAAAGTTGATGCGTTTGTTGCTTTTAGTACACAATTGCTTATAAAAAGAAGCAACCAATGCATCAAATGTGGGAGATGAATTTAGAACACTTAAATGGCGCATGCTTAGCACATCTTGTGCTGTTAGGGTATCTGAAACAGTATGTATCTAAAGAACGTACCTAGAACATGACAGATATATGTCTTAAGTGACAACAACAAATGACTGTTAGAGTGCGAAACTGTGCCAGGTATATAAATGCTATATTTGTGGTACATAGTTGCAAATATCAATAAGGTGTAACAAGTACCTAAAACTATAGGTAGCTGAAGTACATCCTTAGGACATGAATATCATCAATGCCAAGTGTCGGATACCTAAAAAGTAGCTGAGACACCTAAATGGCACGTGCCTAGCACATCTTGTGCTGTTAGGGATGGACCTACAGTGTAAGGTGGAATCCGCATCGTCGTAATATGTTCAATGTTCCGCTATGAAGAGAGAGAATTTGCACTTTAATTAAGCTCACATAAATTAGTATTTGATTTGGAAACCATATATGTTTCGAAATTAGATAAATCTTTCAGATTTATGAAGAACTCAGTGACAAATCTAGGGGGTCTAGGTCCCTAGTTTTTTGAGTAACAAAAATAATTTGAGCTCTTATTGATATATTTTTGAAAGTTTATAGTAAACTCATGGTCTGTATTCTGGCTGCTCCCCAGTTTTTACCTTCTTGATCCGCCACTGGTACCACGGTTACAGGACCCTGTAAGCTAAAGGAGACGAAGGATTATGAAAGAATTGGTGAAATGGAAATATGGGAGTAAATAAGGGAACCCCAGGGAAACCCTTAAACATGATGTTGTTCACCACAAGCTCACTTTGCCTACCATCGAACCAGGATTCCTTTTTGGAGAGCAGCCCCTCCTTGGGATTTTTGTATATCAATATGTAATTTTATATGAAATGGTTTGATTTCTTTTTATAACATATTCTATATTCATTTGCCTATGAATAACTAAATTTTATATCATATTCCGACTAATTAACAATTTATTGAACTCTTATGTAATGGGTAAACAGTCGTGTAAGTGAAGATCTGGATCAATTTTAACAATGAATCTATATGATTTTAATATGATAGCTGTTTCGAATATTACATATTAGTCACTTCTACGAAGAGACTCCAGAAACGAAGATATGTTGAGGTGGTCATTAACCTCAGCAGATACTAGTATTTCTATGTAACAACTGAGTATGTGTACATATGTAAATATAAGTACATACGTAAATATGTACAAAAATGTAAATGTGTAAATATTTTTAGCATATGTAAATGTAATAATAATAATAATAATAATCTTGGAATATCCATATTAATGATATTTTAAAATCGAGACTACCTTTTCACAACTATCGATATGTTGATAAAATTAATAACTAGTTACTCTGGGATCTGGCAAGCCTGAGGAAATAGGCTATCACAGCAGACAACCCGATGATCAGCTGATAATTTCAGTTGTGGAATCATCGACAAGTAATGTTATCCTACTATATACTTAGGTATGTCCTTTTTATTTCTTAATGTGTGTTGTATTCTTTATTTACGTACGAACATTATGCATCCTTGTTAATTAGTGCTACAACATTTGTTTAAAACTGATAAATAGACAAAAACTCGAAATATCAGAACACTGCATACAGTAGCGTAGGCAGGAATTTATTTCGGGGGTCCGAACTTAATGTGAGTATTTTATATTAAAATTCCTAAAATTGCCCCTAAAATTTGGCTAAATTTACATAAAAGTCGAAATTTAGGGGGTTGGGACCCCAGGACCTACCCCCTGCGTACGTCCCTGACTACGTATATGTATTCTGATACTATGGGTGTTCCTGAAATCAGCCACTGGAGGTAGCATTATGGAGATTGTACCTAAACAGGAGAGAACCACATTTTAGCAATTTTGATGAACTTAACATCAAAAGATGTTGGTGAAAGGTGTGTAAAAATTGTAACAAATTAGTGTCTAAACAAGGAAAACAATTTTTATTCGAATGACGTTCACATACAACGTGAAAAACCACGTTTAAAAAAAAAAACATACTCGACAGCGTGGACCGACAGCTTCTATCAACATACCTTTCCCTGACTGCATTGTTAGCTATTCTTAAGCCCCCCTCCCTTACCTCTCTTATATATAGTACACACGAACTGGTCTTAAGTATAATCGCCCTGAAGACGAGAACGTCATTTGAAAAAACGAGAAGGCATGCCATGACTCCGCGAGAGCCTTGGCTCTTTTTGACGCATTGCCTGAAATACAACTATTAGTGCGAGGAACAAGTGATTAGAACGTGTCTGATATTGGTCTTTAAAGAAACGTATCTATACTGTGGTGAAGTTCTACAACGATCGTTCGTGTGTTGTAGCTACTTTGCTACATACTGGAGAGGTGTTGACCTGCGTATAAGGAATTATTATATATACACAGTATGTTGTTTCTATGAAACATAATAGGACTTTCCGGCGGAGTTCATGTGGTTCGGATTCCACGTTAATCAGTAGGTCCCGTCTCATATAGCCTCGCTGCTGAAATGGACGTTAAACTCAAAATCAATTCAACTCAACAAAATAGGACATCTATTCCGAAGTTGGTTGTCCATCTGGTTTTGGGGAAAAAGCGTAATTACAATTACAAAAAATTAAAAATCAATTTTTAGGACCATTTTAGAAGGGTATAATAAAGTAGGGTAGAGTAGGGTTAGTTTTAGGGATGGCCAAAACCGGTTCCTGGTGGAACCGGTTTTCGGGTCTGAACGGATCTGGTTCTAGAAGATCCGGTTCTGGAACCGGTTTTTCAGATCCAGGTCAGGAACCGGTTCTTCGGATCCAGATCTGGAACCTGTTCTGAAAACCAGGTCTCCAAGAACCGGTTGCTAAACCCGAGCTGCTGCTGGGCTGTGAACAGTGTGCTAGATGAAATGGTGGAAACGACAGGCAGGCGTCCAGGCAGCGGCCGCTTCTCTCATTTGGCTAAATAAACTGGGTAACTGGCTAACTCATTGGCTAAACAGGCAAACTGCCCAATTCATTTGGCTAAGCATCCACTAGTGGACCAATTTTTTTTTCTGGGGGCACAAGCGGGTCTGGGCGGGGAGGGCACAAGCGCATTGTCCTCTTGCAGTGTTTTGAAGGTGAACTTTGTGCCTCCTTTACGGGTCTTTGGAAGCTTTCGGATCTAGGTCTGGAACCGGTTTATAAGATCCGTTTCTGGAACCGGGTTTTCAGATCCAGATCTGGAACCGGTTCCTAAGATCCGGTTCTGGAACCGGGTTTTCGGATCCAGGTCTGGAACCACTTCCTAAGATCCGGTTCTGGAACCGGGTTTTCGAATCCAGGTATGGAACCGGTTCCTAGGATCCAGTTCTGGAATCGGGTTTTCGGATCCAGGTCCGGAACCGGTTCCAGAACCGGTTCTGAAAACCGAATCTCCGAGAACCGGTTTCTCTCGGAACCGGTTCCGCCGGAACCGGAACTTTGTGGCCATCCCTAGTTAGCTTAAGGAAGTTTGGACCAAGGGCGCCGATTTCTTTGTAAATTTTGGGGGGAGCTATTCAGGTGCAGAAGAGATATGTATGAGGATTTTAAGACAAATTGTATTCAAATTATGCCAAATATTGTATATTCACATATACAATGACGGAGACCCATATGAGCTTTGTGGGGCCGGGCCTCCCAGGATCGGCGCACTTTGTTTGGACTCATACCAACTCATGCGTTTCTGTACACCAGCAGCCATGTTCAGAATACAAATTCTCGTTACTTTCCCACAATCCAATTATGCGGTTACCTTGCGCGAAGTAGTTCCCTCCATTTGCCAAATAGTTCCATGTTTATAACTGCTCATTAAGAAAAATAAACACAACTTTCCCTCTCCTAACATATTATCAAGCACACAAAGAGCAAATTATCCATTTCTTCCTGGTAAATTTTCAAAATTTTGTTGTAAATGGATGATCAACTTTGGAACTTAACCCCATAATAGGCAGCGTGCATGTCGGTCGGTCGTCCTTGTATCTAAGTTGTTTTATATATATATATATATATATATATATATATATATATATATATATATATATATATATATATATACTGGCGGATTTATGGGTGTTGACGCTCAGGTATACACTGGATAAAATGGGCTTCAATCCTGCTTTACACTGGATAAAACGGCAAAATATGGTTTAGCCCCTTCCTTGATCATATCCTGGATCCGCCTCTGTATGTATATATATATATATATATATATATATATATATATATATATATATATATATATATATATATATATATATATACAGTATATATGTAGATATAGATATAGATAGATAGATTATTAAGCCTTAACGGTTCACTACCTTTTCTGTCTGCCGGCACTGCTTGCAAAACAACACACCCACAGACTACTTCCCGCGTAAAATTCACCAGAGTTGTCACCAGCGGGCAATAACTGCTCTACCATCGCGGAGAGTATGTATCAGAGTTGGCGTGGGTCAATGAAAACTTGACCCAGGACCCACTGACCCACCACCAACCGTGACCCACGACCCACTGACCCACCACCCACCATGATCCACTCTGACCCACGACCCACCGTGACCCACTCTGACCTACCACCCACCATGACCCACTTTGACCCACCATGACCCACCACCCACGGTGACTCACTCTGACCCACCACCCACCATGAACCACTCTCATCCACTGTGGCCTATTCTGACCTACCAAAATCCATCGTCATCAACTCTGAACACGATACACGGCCTCTTCTGTACTGACTAAAGAAAAAATGAAATGAAATCTTTGAGTTTTACGTCCCACGGTTATGCCGGTTAGACTAAAGGAGACGGTGATGATGAGATATGAGTGAAATGGTGGAATGAAGAAAGCGGGAGGAAACGGAGAACCCCGAGAAAACCCACGAGCACGGTGTTTGTCCACCACAAAGTTTACTTGGCGGGGGCTGGGATCGAACCCGGGACCCCAAGCACCAGAGGTGAACGCTCTACCACTGAGCCACCGCGCCCCCCTTACTGACTAAAGAGTTTACACTTGTAATAAAACAAGACTGCGAAATTGTCACTAATCGGAGTTTGAATTTCTAGTCAATCGCTCAAGCTCCACTCTGTTATAATAACGGTGGATCTGACCTTTACAATATCAAATGGTAAAGTGTTTGTCCGTGAGGAAATTGAAACACTTCGAGGTGGGGGGAAATTAGTGTGTGCTTAAAATATACTTGTACTAAGAGAGTATTCTTGCAAGTGTTAATTTCTGAACGCATTCCAAAAGAAACTTCTATTCGCAGGAAAATACTCCTGTACAATATGGAAAAGGTTGTGGTTTCTCAGTTCACAGTATTTTTCAGTAGTAATGGGGATACTCTGCCGCGTTTTGGACTTTGACCCCGACATTTATGACGTCATAGGTCAAAGGTCAATGACCTTGGTCCGGGGTCAATGACCTAGGGGTACATAGGATCACCCCCTCTAAATTTTGGCAGGGGTACCATGGCCCACCCCCTAAATTTTGGCAGGGTACATAGGACCACCCCCTTAAATTTTGGAAATTGCCAAATTTAAACATTTGGTATGGTAGCCTAGGACCACAGTATGTACCTCTATCAGTATTGGGTGTCTATGTTGTTCCCTTTTATGGGTAAAAAATTGCCAAAAAGTCAAATTTTGGGGGTTTTTGACTTAATTTCTCCCCTTTGATGAGGTGTTATTACCTTATATAGTTATATGGTCATGTATAGGGGTCCATTACCTATCATAAGACATAGGTACATTTGTGCACCCCTCTAAATTTTTGGGAGGGGTACCTTGGCCCACCCCTTTAATTTTGGAAATTGCCCAATTTAAGCATTTGGTATTATAGTATAGAACAGTATAGGACACTAATATAGATCACTATAAATTTGGGTGGTTCACTTCGTTCCCTTTTAGGGGTACAAAATTGCCAAATTTTAATACAAACACGTGTTTGTTTTTTTGGCCCAATTTATCCCCCTTTGATGAGGTTCTATTACCTTATATAGTTATATGATCATGTATAGGGGTCCATTATCTATTATAAAACATAAGTACATTGGTGCACCCCTTTAAAATTTTGGGAGGGATACCTTGGCCCACTCCTTAAATTGTAAAAATTGCCCAATTTAAACATTTAGTATTATACAGGGTCCGGCACGTAAAACCGGCCCGTCGTAATATTCTGGTATATTGTGTTTTTGGCAGCACTTAAATAATCTACCTTCCTACCAAGAGATGGCGTGTCGAGGTCGGGTCGACTTACGTGACCTGCAGCAGTCACGTGCAGCCGCAGCCAGTGAAACTTGTCGAAACCAGTTGAGAAAAAGGCCTCGTTGTGTTAAGCCGGGTGAGTGTCAGTGTGTGATAATGCCGTATTCGATACCCGAGCGTGTTGCCATTGTTGAAGGGTTCATTCTCACTGGATCTTTTGTGAAAACAAAGAATTTGTTTCGGGAGAAATTTCCAGGACGTTCTGTGCCAGCAAAAAGCACCATTCAGGAATTGATTGAAAAATGGCGGCGTACATGATCGGTTCAAAATGCTCCCAGGAACAGACGACTATCTGTCTGCACACCTGAATTAAAGTTGCAGGTGGAGGAGATAATGACAAGAAGTCTTCGAAAGTCAACCAGGAGATTGAGTCAACAGGTTCATGCGAGTGAGAGAAGTTGCAGACGTGTTTTAAGGGGACTGAAGTTAAAACCGTACCGGATAAGTGTTGTGCAGGAACTGAAGGAGCCTGACTTGCAGAAGAGGGTGCATTTCTGTTCATGGCTGTTGAGCAATGTTGCCAGTGGTTTCTTGGATCCACTAATGCTCATCATGAGTGACGAGGCATGGTTCCACCTGTCTGGGTACGTAAATTCCCAAAACAACCGGTATTGGTCGACAGAAAATCCACACGCAATCCACCAGGTACCCTTGCATGATGAGAAGATTGGTGTTTGGTGTGCCATTTCCGCCATACGCGATATTGGGCCCATATTCTTTGAGACGACAGTGAAAAGTGACGTGTATATGGGAATCCTGGAGGAGTTTTATACACACTTGACCGAAGAGGAGCGTCAGTTATGTTACTTTCAGTAGGACGGTGCAACATGCCACACATCAGCTGCATCATTGTCCCTTGTGCATGAGATCTTTACACCAGAGAGGACAATCAACAAAGGCTTGTGGCCTCCTCGGTCACCAGACTTGTCTACGTGAGTAGTAGAAAAATGATCGATCTGGCTCATACTAGAACATGCTAGAACATACTAGAACAACTCACAAGCCACTGGGAAAATGACCACCGTGCACCGTGAGCCCACGGTCTTTTACGACCTCAAATTTAGGGGTGAATTTAATCCCTTTTATGAGCACTTTTAAGGGGGTGTATTCGTTCTCTTTTATGACCACGTTTAAGGGGTGAACTCGTTCCCTTTTACGAGCCCCCCTGGGAATTGACCACCATACAACGTGAGCCCATGGTCTTTTACAACCTCCATTTTAAGGGTGAACTCGTTCTCTTTTACGACCTCCATTTTAGAGGGTGTACTCGTTCCCTTTTATGAGTATATTTTTCAACCCCTATTTTAACATAACAAAAATGACATAAGAATACGTAACATAGCAGGGTATACTCGTTCTCTTTTATGAGCACTTTTTCAACATAGCAGACAAAGAACATAGCAAAGGGGTACGAACACATAACATAACAAGGGTGAACTCGTTCCCTTTTATGAACACTTTTCCAACCCCTATGTTAATTACGAACACATAGAAGAGCAGATAACACATAGCACTATTTTAACATAGCAGATATCATGTAAGATTAAGAGCAGAAGACTACATAACATAGCAGGCCTCGATTTTAAGGGTGAACTCGTTCTCTTTTACAACCCCTATTTTAACATAGCAGAAATATAGCGAAGATTAAACATAGTCCATTTTAAAGGGTGAACTCGTTCTCTTTTATGAGCACATTTTCCAACCCTTATTTTAACATAGCAGAGAATAGGGGTGTATTCCACCCCTATTTGAACATAGCAGAGAATAGAAGTGTACTCGTTTCCAACCTCTATTTTAATGTAACATTATTTTCTTTTACGGGGGTAGCAACACCCCCAACCCTCCTCCTTTCTCATCCAGGGCTTGGGACCGGCAATGGCGGAGTTTAAAAAAATAACATCATCATACTCTCATAAATGAATAAAGCATAATATCATTAGCATCAATAGTAGTGAGTGAGAATTTGTTTAAAAAATCCTGCATCGAATACCCAGATACACGACATGCTAAATATAAAAAACAGTAATTTCCACAAAATTGAGATAAATCACCTTGAATACGTCTATTATTCCATGTATAATACAGACAGTTTCGTTTTAAAAACCTTATATGATGTTGTATATATGGAGGTATACCATAGCTATCGAAATACTCTCCCACACACATATTAGATATATAAACAGCAACCCAATGTTCACCAGGCTTATCACTAGAATCAGTGTTTATAATTATGGCGGCTGGAAATGTATGAATAAACAAAGGTAACTCATCAGCAGCATACACACCAATAAAATGGTTTTTAGGCAAATTTTGTTGTAATGCTTCATAAAGCTCAATTGTATTTAACATTTTCTTTAATTAATATATATTTTTCTCTGGAAATCAATTTCTAATTCTGAAGAGAATTCACCATAAATAATTGTTGTTACAGGAGATGGCAGTGCTTCTTTAAAATGAAGCTCTAAACGTACACTTCCTTGCCGTTGCGGACTAGTATGAAATGCAGCACTTGCGCTTGAATCAGGAGTTAAATCAAACACCAAGAGCATAACCATTAGGATATTCAGCGAGTGAAATATTATTACCTTGATTAGAATAATAAATACCTGAACCTGTAAATAACGTAGAATATGCTTGTACATATAGCTTATTATCAAAATCTGGCTGTAAAGGTTTGAAGGGCATTGGATTTCCATCAACATACAATGTAAAAAATGACATACTAAAATGTTGAAAATTGAATGGATTTGTTTGATAAGTACCATTGAAAGCAGTATTAGTAACAAAACCAATAATAATACGTTTAGGCACTATGCCTGAAAACAGATCTGGAAGTGTACTATCCATAATTCCTTGTGGCAGAGTTTCTGTCTTCACCTGCACTTTTGTTATAGGATATTTTATTCTAAATTTAGGATTTTGTAATACTTTATTTTGTGCTATTTTAACTGCTGGTGATACATCAACCTTTTTCACAAGCAATGTTGCATCTGTAATTACAACTTTTCCATCAGCATCTGCGTCACCCATTAGACAAAATGTAGGTTTAGCTGGAATTAGTTTAATACGCAATTGTACACCATTCAGTAAAAATTTCTCCTGATTGAAAATATCAGCATGAATATAACCCAATAATTCAAATGACTGACTTAAAGCAGTGAGAAGAAAACGTTGTTTAAATCCTACATTAGCATCGGCCACAGTGTCCATATGCCCTGCTGTATCTTTAAACCACATTGATGTTTGAAGATGCGTTGTTTTAGCTTCAGCATTATAATTTAGTAGTTTTTCAATATACGATCGATATGGATATGTATGTGAAGAGTAGGAAATAATTTGATTATTTAAATATAATTGCACTTCACTGAACATTGCATTGAGAAAATCATTTACAGGACCGATTTTCTTATCGGCAGAAGTTAAATTAGAACCATCTGATTTAGTAATTTTACCTTTAACATATAACATTGTGTGCGGTAAATCAATATAGTCATCCCCATGACCGGGGACTACAAATTCTATTGGTGCATTATCAGCTATTGAAGCCACAGGTTTATATGGAACTATTTTATTACCTATAATACTGGTTTGAGTGGATAAACCAGCAAATAAATCTAATTCTGATTTCATACACTCACACTGCATTTTTTTCTTTTCTTACTATTAATATTCACACATGGTAAAATTTACAATACTATATTACGTCTACGAAAATGTAATTTTACACATACACTGCCATATTGGAAAGGAAGTGGATTACCTGTACTATCTCTTAAATCAATAATAATTTGATCAAATTGTTTACGTTGCACAGTGACATAATGAGGATTATCAAAAATATGTACATTATTAATACCATGCTCTGTAATATTTGTATTTATAATACGTAACAATGGAGCTACGGTGTCACCCACCATTTGTGGTTCTACAATATCACTGTAAATATACATAAGTGTAGGTAGCGCTTTTTGTAAATCAGGTGGATAACGAGCATGATGAACCACTGCAATATCTTCTTGTTGAATATGATCAAAACCTAGTATTCTGGCTAGTTCAGGAGATAGGCGTACTTGTATATGCTTCTCTTGATCTTTTATTACTCTATTAACCTCAATTCGTTTCACTGATGCTTTGACTTTTAATTGTAAATTAAATATATCAATTTTATGATTAATTTGAGATAGAATATCATCAACATGATAATAGTGACCTGGTAAGATTTGAGTTATTTTCCAGTTTTTTGTATTCATAAGACGATAATAAATATTATTTGTATATTTGGAAACATTCTGAAATGAACTTGTATAATGCACTTCAACAACAGCTGTTTCCCACACTCTCTTCTCCAGTACAATAGGTTGATATAATTTAGTAGTATAACAAGCAAGAGTATTTTGAGGAAAATATTTCATAGAACTATTGCTAGGAAGTGTGAGATAAAAACTATCACTTTGCTCCATGATTAATCAATCAAAAATATCCTTGGATCTTTTTATCCGTTTCACACCACCACTACTAAAATGAACTTTCTTTTTCTTCTTCCAGATCCTTCCAACACCTGATTTAATTTATTTTGAGCTTTATTTTTTAAATTTGTTTTAGCTTCTTGCCATCGATCATGCAAAGACTCTTCAATAGGTCTATTATTATCTAGTACATCTTCTGCTACATTAATTCCTGTACGTATCAATTCTTTACCAACAGTTTTTGCACCTTGTTTTAATAAAGGAAATACAGTACGAAATAAACCTCCTAGAAAACTACCAATGCCATAACCTTCTTGATATGCTGTACCTCTATACACGTTATAATCACCTCCAGCTTGATGTATGTAATAATTAAGGTAGGGCTCATTCATCTTTCTTTCTATATACTTAAAAATATCAATAGATCACAATAGAATATTATTATTATTGCTTATTAGTACACCATTTGCGTTTACGGGGTGGAGGACCATCCTCTTCGTCTTCTTCGTCTTCTGTTAGTTTTCTAATATAATCTATTCGTTGAGGATTACCAATGTACTCTAAGGGTATATTGGCTTTTGCTAAAAATGTAGCAAAAGGTTTCCAGCCGGCAACTGAAATATTTTTCTTACGACATCTAACAAAATCGGATATCAAATCCACTATATTTGCACCTGGAATTAATTTATTATTAATATTCACATTTCCATTATCGTCCCATTGAATATTTGGATTTTGTTTCAATTTACGTAATAAAGGTCTCGCTTTACTTTTACAAATTTCAGGGAGAGTAGATATTATTTCATCATCCTCCTCCTCCTCCTCCTCGTCCTCTTGTTCTTCTTCCTCCGTAGTGGTAGTAGTAGTAGTTGTTGCTGTTGTTGTAACTGCTGCCGGTTTTTGGATTATATTTAAATATTTTTGTAAGACTTCTCTATATTTTGTCCATTTTTCTTCTGCATTTAAACTTTTATTATTTAAAATTTCTTTCATTTCATCATCAAGATTAGATATCGTTTGATAATGATGTAATTTTTCTGGTGAGATTAAAATAAGTTTTTGTGCGTTTTGCATAATTATTTAATTAAACTAGATAGTATACCTCCAATAATAGGTGCAAGCAAAGCAGTAAGAAAACCACCTTTTTGTATAATTATTCGTTTTTTCTTTTGTTTTAATGACGGACCTTTTTTCACCAAATATCTCAGTTCCTTTTTATATATTTTTAGCTTATTTATCTCTGTTTTATTTAATGAAACATTTCCCTGTAATACGTTATAGGAACATTCACAAATAGAGCGAATTAAATCAGGATCTGCATTTTGTAAAATTGCCTTACGTGCTTTCGGTTTTGACTTTGCTAAAAGTTTTAACAAATGTGCATTTTCCTTACTAATCATTTTTTACGGCTATTAAAGCACAAATAGTTGTTAGAATATAAACCATATTACAATTATTATTTTTTTACAGGTACATAAACATAATTAAAAGAATCTGTTGGAAAGATATTTGTTCGAACTCGCTGCTCATCAGGAGTATTTTGTTTTAAATCAAAGAGTAAATAACCATGTGCAATTCGAGTTGCATCTTGATATGCTTCTTGAATAAATTTTGTATTACCTGGATACAATTGTCGTGCGAGATAATTAATTTGAGCTTGGTCTCTAGGATTTTTAAAACAAACAATATAATGACAATTTAACGAAATATCCCGCATTCCTTTTTGTTGATGAAAAATATTCTGTGTTATAAATATTACACTTATATTTCTATGATGGCTACCCTTAGTAAAAATATCTACAATCCGATGATCACACTCACGCATTAAATCATCAATAATGACAAGATGTGGACCTTCGTGTGCTTGAAATTCATTATTTTGAGGTAAACCTTCTTTAAACGTACAATTTGAAAGAGTATCATACAACGGCTGCCATTCACCATAACACCATACAATATTTTTAAATAACTTGCTATAATGGTCAAGAAATGTTTTAACAAAATATGATTTTCCACATCCTGTAGGACCTGCTACCATACATGTAAAAGGAATTTTCCATTCCATCTCTATTACAGATATATTGCATTTATTTTAAATAGCGTTTTTAAATATTTTGCTTTCTTTTCTCCTTTACATAAGAAAACAGCGTTTGTGGAAGAACAAATTTGATTTAATATACTTTTTACTTGTGATACTGATAGACCTCGTGATGATGATGATGATGACAATTTAACTAAGCAACGAAAATTTACAGTGTTGCTAGAATTTAAAATATAAAATTCACCTTTTGAAATTATAAAATCTACAAGAAATACTTGTGACGACATGCTTCACCTATAAATTCTTGACTTCTCTTTTTTACAATATAGTATGTTTTAAATCAATCCAAGAATTTTCACTTTTTGGCAGACCTAACCATTTCACATAGGCCTTATTAGTTTTCTTTCGCAAAACTTTTTCAATTAAATATGTTTTTGGAAATTTCGTTAATTGTAATTCGTGTCCGTAAAATCTTCCTTCAATAGGTTTATTATTTGAGTCTACTAAGTGATATGTCGGAGGATTAGTGAAGAAAACTTTAGCAATTCGAAAAATTTCTTTACTCCACTTGCGTGTAAAACCTCTATCAAAACCAGGACGCTTAAGTTTACTAATTCTTACATATTCACCTATCTTAAATTTACTTTTTCTTTTTATCACAGAAAACTTTTTGCAATAGATGTTTGTCAATAGATGTTTTTCATTTTCTTTTTTAATAGCGTCGATAGGTTTCATTTTAATAGTGGAATGAATAGTATTATTATATTTATGTAGTAATTCCGGCAGAATGCCAATCCATTTATAATTTCCCTGCAATGTAAATTTTCTCCACATTAAATTACGTAATGATCTATTAAATCTTTCAATAATACTTGCTTTCACATCACTGTACGTGGAATAATGTTTAATGTTATTTTGGTTCATCGCCTTCTGAAACTCTGAATTATAAAATTCTCGACCCCTGTCAGTTTGTAAAAATTTAGGGCTTTTGTTTGCTTTTCTCAGTACTGTTATAAATGCTTGTGTAATTTCTTTCCCAGTTTTATTTTTCACAGGAATATCCCAAGCGTATTTAGAGAATGTATCTATCACAGTTAATAAATATTTGTAATTTCGATTAATTTTTGCTAGACCTTTCAATTTTCCACTATTCATTTCAACTAAATCAGCTTGCCATAAATCATGAATCCCTTTCGTTATAACGGGTATTCGAGGATAGTTTCGTCTTGCACTTTTATGTAATTCTGCAACTATTTGTTCTCGAACTGATTGTGACATATTTTTTTAATACTAATATATCCAAAAAAATTATATCATATTTATAATATACAAATCGTACATTTTAAATCTTTATTATAATACCCCCAAGGAACAGTGTGTATATTACAATTTAAAATTTTTCTTTTGTCATCATACGGATCTAACGCTAATTTTGTCACCTGATTTGTTGTTAAATTATGGTATTTACTTTTAATTTCAAATTGTGTTTTATGGATCGTTTCGTTTTTAAATATACATAATTTATAATCGTCAAACGTAATTTGTTCTTTAACTATATTTTTCTTAATCCCTTTACATTTTTTCAATTCTTTATTTTCACCAGTTTTTATTGCATAATTTTTTGCTCGTAACCCCACATATTCAATCATAGGAACTCCACTTAATTCGTCTTTCATTTTACCCAAAATGTGTTTATTTTTTGTGCTATATAAAGAATTATTTTCAGGATAATTTGAGGTATCAAAATAGTCATTCATATTTTTTATATCGTTATAAATATTGTTAGTTTTAATGTAGTAAATGAAAGAGTCAGTATCCATATATGCAATTCTAATTTTATCTCCATATCGCGGTTTCATTATATTATAATGAAAGTTATATATAGCTAATTTGGATAATTCTAAAACTGTCGCTCCTACATAGATCGGTTTATTAAGGGTTACAGATTTTTTTACCATATGAAACAATGCCAAATTATCAGCCAATTTTACCCAATTTTGAAACTGATTTTGCGCTACTAATTTTTTACACTTTTTTCATTGTTAATTAATTTTATATCAATTCGTTTTCGTACATTCTCCATTGTCTTGCCGTATACAGAATTATTTAATAACTTATAGAAATCTTTTTCAAATTCAATTGTAGCATTTGCACGGCGTTGAGTATTTTCTTGAATGTAAGTTGCAAGCCATTTAGATTGACGAAACCATAATATTTTATGTACTTTTACCAATATTAAACCTTATTTTAGATAAAATTGTAATACTCTATAATGCAAGATATAATTCGATTTCGATTTAAGTGTCAATAGTAATTTTGAGTATTTACCATTCGGTGGAACTTCATTAGTTGGAGCACACGGAAAATCAGAATGGTATTCGTGTAAATAATTTGGATACTCTAAGTCCACTTCTAGAAAAAATCCCCATTCACTATCCGTGGGCCAATTGATAATTTTATGTTTGTCTTGCCAATTGTCAATTTTATCCTCCCACCGAAAACCACCATATGGTAAATAGTCAATCATTGATAGTCCGTACAGATTGTTCATGTCAATATACAGTAAATAAGATTTTTCTTTTTCCGCATCAAAATCATGTACGTAAGGATTATTAGCTTTGGCATACCTTAACACAGCTTGAGTAATACCTCCGCGAATCGATTTTTCTACAAACATATACATATTGATATCTGATAAAAGTTCAAGTTCAATTTTTGTTCTATATAACATGGCTTGCCATGCCAACCCAGGTGCAGTAAAACAATTAATCGGATCAATACAAAAAGCATTTAAACATCTTTCTAAAATTCTCCAACACATCTGCTGTGAGAAGTACATCACATTTTAAATATAGATCGTGGTAGTCCCCTAAATTTTCACATTTAAACACACGCCAAATCAGTTTTGCATATTGATAATCAGTCTCGGAAATTTGTGTTCCATTCAATTTGCTACTAAACACCTCTCTTCCAGGAAATTCAGTTTCTTTAAATGTATCTAAATTTGTTATGTATTCATAAAAATAAATTCCCTTACGGATAATTAAAGGAAACTTTTCATCAGAAAAATATTGCTTTGTATAGACAAATTGCTCAGGTTTTAATTTTGACACCAAATTTTCGAGACTATACGGCAGGAATTTAAATAAGTCTACAAAACGTAACTCGATAGGTCTACCATTAAAATTAAAGTGTTTAGAGAATGTTATGTATTTCTCAGTGCTTTCAGCAATTACCGAAATATTTCCAGGGGTGCAACCTAATTCTTTCACAAATAAATGTGCATCATACCCAGACAAATTATGGAAGAAGACAGGGATAAAATTACTTTGACGTTTAATTTGTAAATTACAATTGTTGCACACCGTGGCAATAAATTGACCAGTTAAATGGTTATGATGTTTAACTTTTCTATTGTTACTCGTATATTTACTATCGCAAACCGAGCATTCAGTGGATAGGTTAAACTCCTGTAACTGAGAACTATTTAATGGTATTAATGGTTTTTGTTGATCTAATATGTTTATGATTTTTCTTAATTCATTCTCCATAGCAGACATAAACTTCATCGATACATTTTCTCCCCGATAAATAACTAAATCTGATTTCATATAGTTGTTACTCCAACATACAATACAACCAAAACTGCATGGTATATGTTGGTGAATTTGTATTGTATGAGATCCACTTTGTTCATTTATAGGTTTTAATAAACTTTCCATATCTGCAATTATTATTACATCATTCTGTAATAACAATTTTAAATTTCGAAATTTTAAAACTTCTCCTTGTTTCGGCATGTTAATTTTGGTTGGAGTGTGTTCTTTACATAATTTGTCATGTTCATCTAATTTTGATTTGTTATAAAAAGATATTAAACATCGTCTACAAATAAATGTTTGATGACTACCTAACTGATGTCTAACTAAACCATTTAAATTTGTAATTAAACAATAATGAGAGTTTAAATATAATAAATCAATATGTTTACCTACAGCTGTGTTTTCGCTTATACGTAACGGGAAAATAGTTTTATTATCATAATTAATGCCATATATATTAACGGAAATTTGTTCCTTAGGAAATACAGAATTATACATATGTTCAAATTTGCTTATGTGTTCTATTTCAACGGGAAATTTTATATTGGTTTTTTCAAATAACGGTAATAAAGTATTAATATATTGTATGTAATTATTCACACGATATGGATTATCTTTTGCGGGATGCAACGCAGCTAGAATGCTATACATAAAACTTCTATTATCGTTATTTTGAATATTTATAATACATTTTGTGGATAAAATCCATTGAGGCAATTTTACATAAGTTTTCTCTTTATGACTCTTCAAAAACGCATTGATATTTTTTATTAGACAATAATGAGTGTTGCAACTTTCTTCACAATACAGTAAATCTATACGTTTATCTACAGCTGTGTTTTCGCTTATACGTAACGGGAAAATAGTTTCATGATCATAATCAATGCCATATATATTAACGGAAATTTGTTCCTTAGGAAATACAGAATTATACATATGTTCAAATTTGCTTATGTGTTCTATTTCAACGGGAAATTTTTCAAATAATGGTAATAAAGTATTAATATATTGTATGTAATTATTCACACGATGTGGATTATCTTTTGTGGGATGCAACGCAGCTAGAATGCTATACATAAAACATCTATTATCGTTATTTTCAATATTTATAATACATTTTGTGGATAAAATCCATTGAGGCAATTTTACATAAGTTTTCTCTTTATGACTCTTCAATAACGCATTGAGATTTTTTATTAAACAATAATGAGTGTTGCAATTTTCTTCACAATACAGTAAATCTATACGTTTATCTACAGCTGTGTTTTCGCTTATACGTAACGGGAAAATAGTTTTATTATCATAATTAATGCCATATATATTAACGGAAATTTGTTCCTTAGGAAATACAGAATTATACATATGTTCAAATTTGCTTATGTGTTCCATTTCAACGGGAAATTTTGTATTGTTTTTTTCAAATAACTGTAATAAAGTATTAATATATTGTATGTAATTATTCACACGATATGGATTATCGTTTGCGGGATGCAACGCAGCTAGAATGCTATACATAAAACTTCTATTATCGTTATTTTGAATATTTATAATACATTTTGTGGATAAAATCCATTGAGGCAATTTTACATAAGTTTTCTCTTTATGACTCTTCAAAAACGCATTGATATTTTTTATTAGACAATAATGAGTGTTGCAATTTTCTTTACAATACAGTAAATCTATACGTTTATCTACAGCTGTTTTCGCTTATACGTAACGGGAAAATAGTTTCATGATCATAATCAATGCCATATATATTAACGGAAATTTGTTCCTTAGGAAATACAGAATTATACATATGTTCAAATTTGCTTATGTGTTCTATTTCAACGGGAAATTTTATATTGGTTTTTTCAAATAATTGTAATAAAGTATTAATATATTGTATGTAATTATTTACACGATGTGGATTATCTTTTGCGGGATGCAACGCAGCTAGAATACTATACATAAAACATCTATTATCATTATTTTGAATATTTAAAACACATTTTGTAGATAAAATCCATTGAGGTAATTTTATAAACAAAGAAGCGGAAAGAGGATCATATTTACTGATTTTAATTTCTAAGTGATGGTTTGATTCAGAACATAAAGACCACCCTGATTTCTTAATTGCTCTATTTTCTTGTTCAACTAAAATTTTATTAAATAGTTTTTCTATTATAGAATTCACATCTGTACTCGGCAAAATAATTTCGTTACCACTATTTACAAAGAATCGACATGTTTCTAAATCTACTGGTTTTACAAAAGTTGTAGCCAAAGAAAAATTTACTTTAAATGCTGAATTATCTTGTTCCTGGTTTAATATATCTAAACAGTCTTTTCTTTTATTCTTTAAAAAACATCCACTATCCTCATTTAAATCAGTATCACATTTTAAAATATTTTTTTAAAATTATTATTAAATAGAGTATCAGAAGTGATAGTATTTGATTTAACCTTTTTTGTTGCCATTTTTTTTAAAAAAACTAACTCCTCCTCAAAGTTGCTATAATAATTCTGAACTGAGTTTTTATAATATAATATTATTATTATTATTATTATTATTATTATTATTATTATTATTATTATTATTATTATTATTATTATAAAATGTCTTACTTACAAAAGAAAACAAAACCACACTATTAATAAACCACACTAATAATATAAACGCACACACAAAAAATATCTGAACTTTACGCTTCAGACGGCAAACAGAAAGTGATTACAAAAAAACATGTCGGTCAGTCTTTTATACCTGTCTGACCGCATTGCGCAATATTGCGCAATAGTATGAGTCATCCTCGGGGATTCCCCTCTTTTTTTATACCTTTGTAATTGATTGCATTACGTTCAGGGATTCCTATCGTTGAATGACAAGTTATTGTCTGTTAAAGAGAAAACTAGGTCAATGTTTTTAAAATCCGGATGAATGACGTAATGAGAATTATCTACATATGGCGGAAGTTATTATGTAACTGATAACAAAACACGGAAGTTTCGCATTCTTTAAATAATCTCTGCTATGTTCAAATATAGGTTAGAACAAGTTCACTCCTTAAAAGAATCTTTGCTATAGGGTTCGAATGTATTATCTGTAGCATGTCGTGCATCTGGGTATTCGATGCAGGATTTTTTAAACAAATTCTCACTCACTACTATTGATGCTAATGATATTATGCTTTATTCATTTATGAGAGTATAATGATGTTATTTTTTTAAACTCCGCCATTGCCGGTCCCAAGCCCTGGATGAGAAAGGAGGAGGGTTGGGGGTGTTGCTACCCCCGTAAAAGAAAATAATGTTACATTAAAATAGAGGTTGGAAACGAGTACACTTCTATTCTCTGCTATGTTCAAATAGGGGTGGAATACACCCCTATTCTCTGCTATGTTAAAATAAGGGTTGGAAAATGTGCTCATAAAAGAGAACGAGTTCACCCTTTAAAATGGACTATGTTTAATCTTCGCTATATTTCTGCTATGTTAAAATAGGGGTTGTAAAAGAGAACGAGTTCACCCTTAAAATCGAGGCCTGCTATGTTATGTAGTCTTCTGCTCTTAATCTTACATGATATCTGCTATGTTAAAATAGTGCTATGTGTTATCTGCTCTTCTATGTGTTCGTAATTAACATAGGGGTTGGAAAAGTGTTTATAAAAGGGAACGAGTTCACCCTTGTTATGTTATGTGTTCATACCCCTTTGCTATGTTCTTTGTCTGCTATGTTGAAAAAGTGCTCATAAAAGAGAACGAATATACCCTGCTATGTTACGTATTCTTATGTCATTTTTGTTATGTTAAAATAGGGGTTGAAAAATATGCTCATAAAAGGGAACGAGTACACCCTCTAAAATGGAGGTCGTAAAAGAGAACGATTTCACCCTTAAAATGGAGGTTGTAAAAGACCATGGGCTCACGTTGTATGGTGGTCAATTCCCAGGGGGGGCTCGTAAAAGGGAACGAGTTCACCCCTTAAACGTGGTCATAAAAGAACGAATACACCCCCTTAAAAGTGCTCATAAAAGGGATTAAATTCACCCCTAAATTTGAGGTCGTAAAAGACCGTGGGCTCACGGTGCACGGTGGTCATTTTCCCAGTGGCTTGTGAGTTGTTCTAGTATGTTCTAGTATGAGCCAGATCGATCATTTTTCTACTACTTACGTGTGACTTTTACTTATGGGGACTGTTAAAGGGAAGAGTATACGAAACCAATCCACACACAATTGAAGAACTCAAGACCAGGATCCAGGATGTCACCAATAGCATTACAACACAAGAACTGACAAGGGTATATATGAATCTCCTCAATCGTGCTCACATGTGTGTTGAAGTGGGCGGAGGACACTTTCAGCACCTGCTGTGAAGGTGAGTAGTTATATTCAATACATTTCATTTCATTTTATGTGTTCACTTTACGGGCCGGTTTTACGTGCCGCACCCTGTAGTATAGGACCTCAATATGTATTATGATAAATTTGCGTGGTCCACCTCGTTCCCTTTTAGGGGTACAAAATTGTCAAAATATAAACGTAAGCAATACGTTGTACCACGTGTTTGGTCTTTTGGCCCAATTTATCCTCTTGGATGAGATCCTATTATTACAGGGATCCATTTCCTATCATAAGACATGGGTATAGTGTTGCACCCTTCTTAAAATTTGGCAAGGGGTACACCCGTTCAATTTTGGAAATTGTCCAATTTAAGCATAGTACAGGACCTCAATATGTTTCGGTGGTCCTATTGCCAATTTTTTTTAGTACAACCACGTGTTCGGTTATTGACTCAATTTATCCTATTTGATAAGGTATGGACGGGTATCCCCTTTCAATTTGGTAGGACCCTTCGGGTGTAGTACGGTCACGTGGTTGATGATTTGGTTTTGATGCGCGACGAGGCCCCTGGTCAATGTTCTCTAGGAATTAGGTGGAAACTGAACAAGATTCATGGCATTTAAAACTTTTTTCAACTTTCAAACAAAAATATCAAACCAAAATTTTCAAAACAAAAATTGACACGAGATCGCACAGTTCTTTAGGAGAATCTGATAACGTTGTATGTATCATATGGATGGAATGAACAATAAAAAAACACATAGATAAGCATAAATTGTATTTTATTCATTTTTCTGGTTTCTTCTTTTTCTTTCTTGTTACACAAAGGTACCGGTATTGACAATGTTTGTATATTGAGCTGGGTTTCTTCATTAGACCGCCTCCTCTTCTTGATTGTGATGATTTGTTTCCATGTTTTGCAGCATAGCACACGTTTGCAAAGCTTCGTATTGTGAATTCTGTAAAAAGAACGAGGAAAAAGATGATTAGTATAGAAATAGATGATGATTAAACAAATACACTTTCAATGATAAATATGATAAAATTACCTGGAAGGTATATTGCAGCAGTCTACGATCATTAACCGTGGGTACTGTTGTGAACAAGTATTGAATTTCACGCAGATATTTTCCTTGGGCTTTACAGCACAAATAAAAATAAGTATAATAGCCACATACGGATGAACCAAGACTTTGCATTTGGCTATTATTATGTTTATAGTACATACAATGAAGTTTGAAGAATGCAACATGTTGTGATACATAAGGAGGAAGGCCAAAGCTGTCAAAATATTCTCCAACACCGCGATTATCAATATAAATTGCAATCCAATGGCTTCCTAGTTTTGTAGATGGATCTGTATTTACAATGATTGCCAGAGGAAGAGAAATTCGTGAGGGCAACTCATCGCTTGCAAATACTCCGGTAATATGATTTCTGAATAATGGACTACCGTTTAAAGCACTAGCTAATTGTAATGTATTCAACATCGTGAATGGAAATGATACATAACGTATACGTACCTTGTAATTTAAAAGTCCAGGATAATGTTGCGCTGGTGGTCGATCTCTAGGAGTGAGGAAAACTCCCCATACACAATACAGTTTGCAGGTGCTGCTAATTTCTCTTGGAAATGAACTTCCAATCGGATGGCTCCATGTCGTTGAAATTCCAATAGTGACAATCTCCAGCAGAAGAATCGGGAGTTAGGTCAAATACAAACAGTGTATATCCATTCTTGTAGTCGGCTCTTGAAATTGTATTTCCAGTATTGGTAAAATGTATGCCAGAGCCTGAGAACAATGTGTGGTACGATGAAATGTAGAGATTTTCTTCAAAGTTGGGTTGTAATGGTTTTGAAGGTACAGCTTTTCCATCCACATACAATGTAAAGAAATTAATGTTTAGATGTTGAAATTCAAATGGATTGCTGGTAATAGTTCCACTGGATGCTTCATTCGATGTAAATCCTACAATAATACGATTTGGCAATGTTCTCATAAACAGGTTATCAATAGTTGAGAATTGTATATCCTTCGGGATGGTAAATGATTTCATTTGAACCCTTGTCAGAGGATACTTTGCCGGTGTAGATTGTAAAATTTTATTGTGTGCCAATTTGACACTAGGGCTGATGCACCTGCAACCTGCAACGATGCATCTAGAATATTGATTTTTGCATTGACACCACTTTCACTGGCCATGAGACAAAAGTTTGGTTTTGCAGAAATAAGTTTCACACGTAATTCCACTCCATGAATTAAAAATTTATCTTGATTAAAAATGTCACAATGAAGATGTCCAATCATATCGAATTTCATACTTTGTTTTGTCAGTTCGTAGCGTTGTTGAAATCCTTTGTTCTCCCTGGTGGTTGTGTTCATATGACCAGCCGTATCTTGAAACCACATTGCTGTTTGTAAATGTGTATTTTTAGCTCCATCACTATAATTGAGCAGTTTTTCCAGGTACGAACGATATGCATGATTATGTGACGGAAATGAAACCAGTTTATTGTTCAAGTAGATTTGTACTTCACTAAACATAGCATTTAGAAAATCATTGACAGGTGCAATTGCTTTATCCGTTTCGGTGAAGGAGGAACCATTTGGTTTCACAATTTGTGCTTGGATGTACAATAAGGTTTGTGGCAAATCAATATATTCATCACTGCTACCACTCACTACAAATTCTATTGGTGAATTTTCAACTATTGAACTAATTGGTTTGTAGCCTATAATACGATTGTCCAGAACACTGGTTTGCGTGGGTAACGTTGAAAAAATGTCCAATTCACTTTTTACACATTCACAGGATTGATTATGTAAGAAAGCCATCGTTGAATTAATCAAAAATATCTGGTGACGATGCCAATGATCTCTTCTTCTTATGTGACAATTTACGTCTCTTCGTAGGATTGATGGTGTTGTTGATCGTTGGAAGGTCAACCTCAAACTGAGAGCAGTCATCCCATTTTCGTTTATGATATCCACTTCCCAGCATAGTTTTCAACTTATTTTTAGCTTTTTCTTGTAAATTTGATTTTGCCTCTTGCATACGTTGATGAAACGATTCTTCCAGCGGTTGATTCGAGATTACAACATCATTAATCATATTGGCACCTGATTTTAATAATTCTTTTCCCACAGTTTTAGCTCCTTGCTTCACAAGTGGTAACACTGAACGAAATAAGCCACCAAGGAAACTTCCAATGCCATGTCCTGCTTGATAGGGACTTCCCACATAGACGTTGCCGATACCGGACAACGCTTGTTTTTGGTAGTATTGCAAATACGGATCAGTCATGACGACGACGACGACGACGAAAATGTAGTTTTGTACACACCGTTCCAAAGGTGAATGGCATACGATGACCTGTGCTATCCCTTATATCGATTTGTATTTGCTCAAAATTCATTTTTCCACCGGAACATAATGTGTAGGATTAAAGATTTGTACTGCATGACTTCCAAAAGTATGATTCACAGGATCCATGTTGACGATTCGTAGCAAGGGTACCATTGTATCTTCAACAATGACAGACTCAATAATGTCACAATAGACGTACATTTGTGATTAGTGATGAGCAAATGCAAGACCAAGACCAAGACCGGGGTGGTCTTGGTCTTGGTCTTGCACATCGAGTCTTGGTCTTGATCTTGCATTGGACCCTTTGGTCTTGGTCTTGGTCTTGGTCTTGCACACCCAGTCTTGGTCTTGGTCTTGGTCTTGCATGCAAGAGTCTTGCAAGTCTTGCATTTAAGAAATCTCAAGCTATACATAGGTAAATTTTACTATGGTTATAAGGGACAATAAACTCTACAATGCACCAGTAGTAACGAAAATACAATGTATTTTTCTAAATGTAATATAACTTAACGTCGTGTAAGTATGATGATAGTGTACAACATAGTTGATGATCTTTATTTTTTTAATGGGTGTCCACTACTTCACTACTTATATGATACGTTTAAATCATAACGTTTCGTAATCTGTTTATATTTTTTAAGAGATCCAACACTCCACTGGTTCCCAAACTTGGGAGGCTACCCCTGAGACGCATGAAAGAAAATCAGACGGCTTAGATTATTGAAATGCCATGAATTACAAAATTATTTGTACAGCGGGGGACACTTCTAAATGGTACACCTTAGCCGTAAATCTCCATATGGCTGTACCATTTAGAAGTGTCCCCCGCTGTACATTCTAAAGGTGTCAGATTTTTCTTTTCAACCACGATTAGCTAATCCTTGTATTAAACAAACTTCTAATTAAATATTGAAACTTTGTAATATTCGAAACACGGTCATGGAGAAAAAAAGGAGAGAATTAGTTGTGTTGAACGAAAATGAATGAGAAGATGTTAGAAAAATTGGCACTAGGAGCAAAAAAGAAGACATTTAAATATTCTTAAGAGGAGAAAGAGGAACTGGGGTATTGGCTGAGGAGCAACTGTATTATGAGGGACGTGCTAGAGAGAATGGTGGAAGGAAAGAAAGGGAAGGAGCGAAACAGACTAGTTGAAGGAAGGTATTAAAACAGAAAATTGCTACGTCAAGACGAAGAGACTAGCTAAGGACCACCGCACGCCGATCTGTTGAAGCAAATAACCTGCCAATAATGGCAGGATAGCTATTATGAAGATGATGATATGTTTAGCAATATTGACCAAAAAGAGAGAGAGAGAAAATTAAAATCACAATTATTATAATCAAACCTCTTAATATTTTAGAATAATTTGAGTGAAAACTGAAAACTACTCAACTGTCTTTTGTGTAACTCAATTTATATAAATACTGTTTACCTGTATTAGAAATACAAAATAACGGCATCAAACTCCAAGTTATTTGAAGTCTCACTTGCGAATATGGATTACTAGCATCAAGTACCCACTTCGTTGGGTTAAACTAAAATAATAATAATAATAATAATAATAATAATAATAATAATAATAATAATAATAATAATAATAATAATAATAATAATGATATACAGTATTTCGTTAGTCAATCACTCTTTTACTATTAGTAAAGCGCTCTCTAATACAGGGCATTTTCGATTGTTTTTGTTTCTCTCTCCTCCTCCCAAGTTGCGGGGCTAATTTGGATTTAAACGGTATCACAAGTGTCACTGTTCGTGTGAGAGACCCCGAAAACTGTGGATTCGGCACTAATATTTGGTCATTTTTGATCATGATTACGTATCTCCCTCTCCCCAAGTTACGAGTCTGAATTTGGTCGTAAACGGTATTGGAAGTGTCAGTATTCAACTCAGCGACCTCGAAAACTATGGATTCGACACTAATATTCGTCATTTTTCATCATTTTTGTATATCTCCGCTCCCCTCTGCCAAGCTACGGGCTCAATTTTGATTTAAACAGCACCGGAAGTATCATTGTTTATCTCAGCGATCCCCAAAACTATAGCCCATTTTAATGTCAGTCATTTCCGATCATTTTTAAATATCTTTCCTCTCCCTCTCCCCTAAACTGCACCGTCAAAGTGATATGACAGAAACCATCTCAGGTCCGATCCTCATCTATGTTGAAAATAAGATCGAATTCGGTCGGGTGGTTCAAGAGTTAAGTTTATATATATATACCCCTTTACCTCCTTCCCTAGGTTCTACCATCAAAGTGAAATAAACTCTACAAAACATTCCAGGAAAGAACCTCATACATGTTAAAAATTTGATTGAGATCGTCAAGATTTATTGAGTCACAAACTTAGTCACTTTTATTTTTATTCATATTGATTTTTGTACATCTCCCTCTCCCCTCGTCAAAGTGAACTGACATATTCCTGGCTTGAACGTTATCTATGTTAAAAATTTGATCGAGATTGCTCGTTTGGTTCAAGTTATTTAGTTTTATTTATTATTTTATAACTTCCCTTTCTTCCCTCCCCTAAGTTTTACCGTCAAAGTGAAATGATGAAAACACTCCCAGGCCCAAACTCCATACATGTTGAAAATTTGATCGAGATCAGTCAGGTGGTTCAAGAGATTAGGAGTCAAAAAAAATAGTCACTTTCAATTTTATAATCTAGATTTATTGTTGTAGTATAATGTTATATCGCTCAATCCTCGGTGTGTCGTATACCTAAGTAGGCTAAAAGTTATATTGATAGACAATTATTCAACGTATCAGCATCCACCCATCAAACTTGCGGTCACATGTGCTAAGTTTTGTCAATGTCATGAAAATGTTAGACCTAGTTCGATATTAACTAGGTACACATTAAAAATTTCCAACCAATGCTTGAGTCTCGCAGCCAAGGCCATACCCATGTAGTCGATTCCTATGTTGGACGGTATTACCAATGTTCAATACTACATTTCTCTTTAGTTTTGGAAGAAAAACACCACTAATATGTTTTGAAACTATACGAAATATCTAGTTTAACGTCCCACGATTATGCATTGAGGCTAAGGGAGACGGTAATGATGAGAAATGAATGAAATGGTGGAATCAGAAAGTAGGAGGAAATATCAAAACCCCGAGAAAACCCACGCACACGGTGTTTGTCCACCAAAAAGTTCCCATGGCGCAAGCTAGAATCCAACCAGGGATCCGTATAACCACACGTGACTGCTCTACCACCGAGCTGGTACTTGTGCAAGACTCTTGCGCAAAAGTCTTGGTCTTGGTCTTGGTCTTGCAGGTATGGTCTTGGTCTTGGTCTTGGTCTTGCACCCCTTGGTCTTGGTCTTGGTCTTGCATCGGGATTCCTGGTCTTGGTCTTGGTCTTGGTCTTGGTCTTGCATGCAAGACTCTTGCAAAAACTGCAAGACCAAGACTCTTGCGCTCATCACTATTTGTGATGGTAAGCCTAATCGTACATCCGGTGTATATTGTCCCTTTTACATATCTTTTAAATCACTTTTCGGTTCAAATCCAAGCATTAAACTAACATTTGGTGAGATTTGTACAGAAGTATGGATTTCCTTATTGGGATGTCTTATGAGGCATATATTATTAGTTGCGTCATGCGATATAAATAAATTGGTTTCTTTATGATGTATATTAATTGCATGAATAAGATCCCGTATATTGTTATAATAGCGTACAGGGATCGTTATAACCTTCCACGGTTCTTGATCACTACTACTTGATGATTTGTAATATATTTTATTGTTTTTACTGTTAATGTTCAGCAAAGAATGTGGATAATGAATCTCTACAATTGCCACATCCCATTTCTGGCGAAACTCTACACGTCGTTGTAATTTCGTAATATATGAAGTCAATGTATTTTCTGGAAAATAATCCACGGAACTATTATTGGGAAGTATAACGTAAAAATCTTGATCAGGTTCCATTTTTCTTCTTCTTCTTCAATGAAGTTGCAGGGATCCACGAATTGAATGAGGAAGGTTATCCTTTCCACTGGACGAGATACTCCTTTCTGCGACCTTTTGTTCTTGTACGTAATATTTTATCGATGAGGAACGTCGAAGGGAGCGGTACTGATTGTAATTCTTCTCTGTAGAAAACACCATCGATGAATTGATGATTTAAATCCTCTAGTCGATACACTGGTGGGTTTCTTGGTACAATGGCTTTTACTCTAAATATTTCCCAAGTCCAGTTCTCGAGGTAACCCTTGTCAAAGATACGTTTTGTTTTACTAATACGAACAGTATCACCAACAGATAAATCCGTATCTTGTTTTGAACGTTGTAACTTTTTGTCGTATAAGTTATGCCACACCTCCAGTAAATTATCTTGAGAAACGTTTGCAGGTGCCATTTTAATACTGGAATGCCGACTTTCATTGTATGCTTTTAAAAGTAAAGGCAATACTTTGATGTAATTGTATGTTTGATATTTGGTAAAGTATTTCCACATACGATGTTTCAATGTCTGATTAAATCTTTCTGCGATGCTGGCTTTAATATCTGGATCCTTTGTTGTAACATGTTGCACGTTGTGTTTCCTGAGAAACTTTTGTACTGTCTTGTTGACAAATTCAGTTCCTTGATCACTACGTAGCACAATTGGTTTCCTGTCCTGGAAAATAATTTCAAATACATTCACTATATCCTCGGCACTTTTTGATTTTAGTGGCACAGTCCATCCGTACCGACTAAACACATCAATCACTGTAAGAATATAGCGATAATTATCATTATAGTTTTGAAGTGATTGTAAATCATTTAAATCACATTCCCATTGATCATCAATATTGTTGACAAGATAAAAATCACTACGGAAACGATGACGTACAGGACGATGTAACGTATAGGTAGGTTGTTTGTTTAACCAAAGTTTTATTTTGGCTAGAAGTATAGATTTTCCTGTGGCTTGCCATAATTTCTTTGCAGTAGAAAACGATGCAGGGTGTGCTGGATTGTAGTAAATGGATTTCAACTTTTTGTTCATGGTTTGTACGTTGACCATTGTGGAATGATACGTTTTCTTTTTGGTCAGACTTCTAAAACATCATCATCATCTTCTTCTTCTTCTCCGAAAGAAAATAATTCAGGTGCCGGTTTTGGTGGTGCAGATCCTTCAGATGCTGTTGTACTATTATGCTTGACAATATAGTTTAATCTTCGTGGATTACCATCAATTCTTGAGGTGTGTTTGACGATGCAAGGTAGTTGCAAAACAATTCCCAGCCTTGAGGATTAGAATGTTTCCTCGGTCGAGTCACATCACACATTAAATCTACAATATTGGATCCATGTAGTTTATTGTCGTTGATGTACACTGTTCCTTTATGATCCCACGTAATTGCGTCATCTTGTTTTAAACGATGGAATAGTAGTTCGGCTTTCTTGCGATACATTTGTGGTATTGCGGCTAAAATTTCTTGTTTCATGCTATCGTCAACATTCGGGACGTCGCCATCAGGTTTCATTGATGTAATTGTAAGTGGTGTTGGTTCTTCTTGTTTACGTATCACATAAAGATATTTCTGTAATATTCTATTGTACTGATTCCATTTTTCTTCATCACTTGGATACGATGTATTCAATATAGATTGCATTTCACGATCAGATTAGATTCTCGATTTTCACTCACACGGGATGATGATGCATGCATTCGTTGAAGCATTTCTGGTGGCACTAAAACCATCTTCTTGCTATGTTCCATGATGTTTATTGTTTAAACAAAATACTGGATAACACACTTCCTACATAGGTGCAAGTAATGCAGGTAAGAATCCTCCTTGTTGTACGGCTAAATGTTTCTTCTTTTTATCCAATGATTTTGTATTGTCTACGAGATAGCGGAGCGTGTTCTTGTAACGCTTTAATCTTGGCTTCTGCGCACTTGTTAGTGGCACATTGCCTTTTAAGACCTTATAGCAACATTCACAAATACTATGAATTAATGAAGCGTCTGCATTGGCAATAATAGCTTTACGCAATCTTGGTTTAGCTTTGTGCAGAGTACGTAGCAGATCAGCGTGTTTCACTGTAGGAGACATCGTGACAGACTAAGTCATTCTTTTCACATGCACAATAATTTAAACATGTTTTGTTGGTACGTAAACATAATGATGCAGATCGTCGGGAAAAATATTTGTACGAAATCGCATTTCATCGGGTGTATCTTGTTTAAGATCCATCAGTAAATAGCCATGTGGATTTCTTGTTGCGTCTGCATAACTTTCTTGTAGAAACAGTGGATGTTCAGGCATGATTTGATAACTCATATGCTTCATTTGTGACTTGTCACGTGGATTTTTAAACAACACCAAATACGAACAATTTAAACTCATATTTCTATTTGTTTTACTTTGATGAAATACATTTTGTGTTATAAAAATCACACTAATATTTCGATGATGCGATCCTTTTGTGAACAAATCAACAATATCACTATTCACTTCTCGCATATGGTCATCAATAATAATCAAATGTGGTCCATCTTGAGGCTGAAAATCTTTCATTCGTGGAAGTCCTTCGTGAAATTCTACTGGAACCGGCATTGTTGCATACACGTCTTGCCATTCTGCATAATAGCAGTATATCTTACGAAATCATGGTTGGGAGATGTGACAGTAATCGCTTCACAAAATACGTTTTGCCACACCCACTAGGTCCTGCGAGAATACAGGTAAATGGATGTTTCCACTGCGTATTCATGATGAACACTAACACCTTGTTTCAAAATTGATGCGTATTTAAAGCGAGGATAATTTTTGTTTGTTTTAGTTTGTAAATTCTTGCACTCACTGGTAAATGTTGGCGAGATAGGAAAAACCGTTCATCTGTTTATGGAATAGCTGAAAACAGTTTATTTGTTAATCGAATAGTTGAAAACCGTTTAATTGTTAATCGAATAGTTAAAAACCGGATAAAGTTTAACGGTTAACCGTGAAAGCTGATCATTGTTTGATTTAAATTCTATTTGAAAAATTTTTTCGTTTGAAATTTGTTTTGAAATTTTTGTTTCAAAAATTTTGTTTGAAAATTTTTTGTTTCAAAATTTTGGTTACAATTATTTTTTTGAAATTTTTTCTTTTCAAAAATATTGCTTCAAAATTTTTGTTTTGAAAATTCTTTAGTTTGAAAATTTCTTTCCTTTCAAAATTTTTGTTTGAAAATTTTTCGTTTCAAAATTTTTGTTTGAAATTTTTGTTTGTAAATCTATTGTTTCAAAAATTTTTGTTTGAAAATTTTTCAAAATTTTTAGTTTCAATTTTTTTTGAAAATTTTTTAGTTTCAAGATTTTCGTTTAAAATTTATCGTTTCAATTTTTGTTTTGAAAATTTTGGTTTGATTTTTTGTTTGAAAGTTGAAAAAAGTTTTAAATGCTATGAATCTTGTTCAAAGTTTCCACCTAATTCCTAAAGAACATTGACCAGGGGCCTCGTCGCGCATCAAAACCAAATCATCGATCACGTAACCGTACTACACCCGAAGGGTCCTACCAAATTAAAAGGGGATACCCGTCCATACCTTATCAAATAGGATAAATTGAGTCAATAACCGAACATGTGGTTGTACTAAAAAAAATTGGCAATAGGACCACCGAAACATATTGAGGTCCTGTACTATGCTTAAATTGGACAATTTCCAAAATTGAACGGGTGTACCCCTTGCCAAATTTTAAGAAGGGTGCAACAATATACCCATGTCTTATGGTAGGAAATGGAGCCCTGTAATAATAGGATCTCATCCAAGAGGATAAATTGGGCCAAAAGACCAAACACGTGGTACAACGTATTGCTTACGTTTATATTTTGACAATTTTGTACCCCTAAAAGGGAACGAGGTGGACCACCCAAATTTATCATAATACATATTGAGGTCCTATACTATAATACCAAATGTTTAAATTGGGCAATTTCTACAATTTAAGGGGTAGGCCAAGGTACCCTCCCAAAATTTTAAAGGGGTGCACCAATGTACCTATGTCTTATGATAGATAATGGACCCCTATAGATGACCATATAACTATATAAGGTAATAGAACCTCATCAAAGGGGGATAAATTGGACCAAAACACCAAACACGTGGTTGTACTAAAATTTGGCAATTTTGCACCCCTAAAAGGGAACGAGGTGAACTACCCAAATTTATAGTGATCTATATTAGTGTCCTATACTATAATACCAAATGCTTAAATTGGGCAATTTCCAAAATTAAAGGGGTGGGCCAAGGTACCCCTCCCAAAAATTTAGAGGGGTGCACAAATGTACCTATGTCTTATGATAGATAATGGACCCCTATACATGACCATATAACTATATAAGGTAATAGGACCTCATCCAAGGAGATAAATTAGGTCGAAAACCAAACACGTGGTACAACGTATTGCTTACGTTTATATTTTTGGCAATTTTGTACCCCTAAAATGGAATGAGGTGGACCATCCAAATTTTTCATAATACACATTAGGGTCCTATACTATAATACCCAATGTTTAAATTGGGCAATTTCCAAAATTTAAGGGGTGGGCCAAGGTACACCTCCCAAATTTTTCAAGGGGTGCATTAATATACCCATGGCTTATGAAAGGTAATGGACCTCTGTATACGCCCATATAACTATATAAGGTAATAACACCTCATCAAAGGGGAGAAATTAGGTCAAAAACCCCCAAAATTTGACTTTTTGGCAATTTTTTACCCATAAAAGGGAACAACATAGACACCCAATACTGATAGAGGTACATACTGTGGTTTTAGGCTACCATACCAAATGTTTAAATTTGGCAATTTCCAAAATTTAAGGGGGGTGGTCCTATGTACCCCTGCCAAAATTTAGGGGGTGGGCCATGGTACCCCTGCCAAAATTTAGAGGGGGTGGTCCTATGTACCCCTAGGTCATTGACCCCGGACCAAGGTCATTGACCTTTGACCTATGACGTCATAAATGTCGGGGTCAAAGTCCAAAACGCGGCAGACTATCCCCATTACTACTTTTTCTCACAAAAGACTTGAAAAATCAGTTTTTCATAGCGTATAAATGTGCTCGGGTACCGTATGTGAGAGCACCTTCATAAAGTATGCTCATAATTGTAATTTGTGTAATCACTAAAACACCATGTTAAATTTAAATTATAAATATGCATAATTGCAATTATTATGAATATTTATTCAAAGTAGTTTAATAGAAGAGACTTAGACAAAGCATAGAAGAGACTTACTAAAAGATAGGTACAAATAGTTGAATAACACAAATAAACCATTACTAATACAAGTATACATTTTCTATAACTTGTAATTTTCCACCTTAAAACAAACCTGAAATCGGGTTCAGCAGCGTAGCCAGGATATGTGTTTGGGGGGGGGGGGCAAGTGCTGTTATAGGTACATATAGAAAAATTACAAACAAAAAATATATAAACATAAAAATATATAAAAAAAATTACAAAAATCAAAGGACCAAAGTACATTGCCGGACCCTTCTCTACGCCACTGATCGGGTTTATTTCCTGTTGGTAACTTTTCCGTGGTAAATCATCCGCAGCGGAATGATGACCATCCTTTAGCCAAGAAATAACTAGCTCGTGTACTTTGAGATTGTCTAGCGGTGGGCCATTAACATTGATGAACAACAAGTTAGACAATGTTTGAGCACTTAGTGTATTTCTAATATCAGTCATCTGTAAATTCATAAGGGGAAATCCCCGTTCATACTCTGTCGTGGAAATTGATAATACTTCTACCCGATTTCTGCAACTCCTCATCGACAATCTGCTTGTTAGACTTAAGTCTGATAACGATTTTTCTTAGTCAGTTTTGAAATACTCAGCAAGAAGTACGTATAATCTCTCTATCACCATACAACATCTTTTCCATATCGACCATGTCAGTTGGCAATGTCGACTCATGGAGAACAGAAACTTCATCTACCACGCGTTCGATAGGGAATCTTGTGAATAAATTATCAATTAAAGCCTGATAAACTGATGATTTCTTATTTGTTTATAAATTTAATTTTTACACATGAAGGTTTGATGCTATTACCAAGTTCCCTACCCCGTCTAGAAAGCGAAAGGGAACGAGGTTCCTGGAAAGTGTTCAGAGGTGAATGGTAATTTCCCTCCTTCTTCAACTTCAATTACCACACTGCTGTTTGCCATGTGTCAAATTACGATGGATTTAAATTAATTTATCATAGTATAATTATTTCCTTGTTGAATTATCAATACTTTTCAGTGGAAAAAAGGATGAAATTTAAAAGTTCCAAATCAAGGTAAGTAGACCAACGTAAAGGGAAAAAAGTGTAAAATTTTTCGTATAATTATGCGTAGAATCCAAACTTAAAATTTCCGTGTCATTAAGCTTACAGTACAAATTTTATGCCTATTTTAGTCACAAGTTTTTGGGTTGATTGCCCTGTGCTGTAACCGCTCCATATAATAAACATAAGCTTCAGCAATTATTATAGTAGAAAGCAATGGATATATGAAGCCAAGCACTGTATTTTTTGTTTCTGATTTTTTTTTCTGAAATAACATCGATCGAAATAACATCGATCGATCATTTTTACAAACCAACTCACTACCAATTTTCAATATATAAAAAGTGCCCCCCCACACACACACATAAAGGAGAATTTAAAAAAATGCTAGGACACATTCTGTTTATTTTCAATAAAGAGTTAATACACTGAATTTCAGCTCCGTAAGTTTAACGGTTTGCGAAATACTCATTTGTTTTCGCAAAAATTCGGATCCTCTCTATCTCCTTAGGATATTATGCATTATAATAAAAGCAATATAATATCCCAGTTTGTATTAAGGCCTAACTATATACCAAAAGTAATTTCATTTTGATTTTGCAATTTGACCGTGATGATCAGGCACACATAGTTACATTCAATTTTTTATATAATAATTTATATATTACAGTGATTCAAAAATGCATTTTTTCCAGTAGTTAGCTCCTCTAAAAACTCAGATCTCGAAAGCCAAGTAGTAGTTTAAGTGCTATTGCTATTATTACAATTAACAATATCAACATCCAAAAGTCCTGAAGTTCTTTTCTCACTTGGTTAGATATACTCACCTCAGGTAAGTAGAGATAAACAAGTGGAAAAGGAAGGGAAATAGTCTTGAAAGTAAAACGAATACAAATTTACCAGTCTTTAGAAGATACTGTCTACAATGTAGTGAGCAGAGAGGGTCGGTAGATCATACTGAGTCGGAGGGTCGCAGTGGGTCATGGTGGACGGTGGGTCGCAGTGGGTCACATGCTGTTGACCCACGACCCACTGACCCACTCAGAAATCTTGACCCACTGACCCATCGACCCACTGACCCACTCCATCTCTGATATGTATACAAATAACCACAACGAACAGTACCTGAAAATAATACTCTTCAAACGCAATAGGCAAGATGAAAAAATGTGTGGCCAAATGGTAATGAAAACTCGTTAAGGGTTAAAGTTATAAATTTGATATGAGTTTAGTTTGTTGAAAGTCTCCTTCTTGGTGGAATTATGTGTACGCCATTGCCGTTTACTATAAACTGAGTATTTTTTTGGCACTAGGTCCTTAGTTAGAGTAACGACTACCCTAATCTTCTCCACAACCATTAACCATCATCAATTTTAGTGTGTTTATCTCTTTCCATTGTACTTTCTATTATATCCCTCGAAATATAGTTCCACTTCAGACATCCCAAGCAATTTCTCTTCGTCTTTGTAATCTCGTAGAGTATTGTTCTTTCCTAGCTTACTAGGCATTTCATTATTGGTAGATAGTGTTGCCAACGAGACAAGATGAGACGAGAAATAATTCTTAATTTCATCTAGAAATTACCAGAATTTTTTCGCCTCACGAGAGGTTCACGCAGGGTGTGATATAATAATATTTATACCATTATTTATTATTAAAGTAGGATTGTGTAATGACTTTCGTATCTTCAAAAGTTGATAAATGCTCTTCATTGTATTTGTACTACAATTTTATCAATTTATAATTTTTATACTATGAATCATGTAATAATAAAACAGTGTTGGACCTCCAAGGCTTGGTTAAACTAGTGTTACAGTGGTGGGTCTAGGACAGGCCCGGGGAGCCTAGCCCCCCCACCCCCAGTTTTTTCAGTGACAAGATAATTTAAGCTATTATTTATACATTTTTGAAAGTTTATATATACCTATCATAGTCTGGGTACTGGCTGCTCCATCCCAGTTTTTACCTTCTAGATCCGCCACTGCAGTGTTGCCCACGGAACTCGAGAAATTACTCGTCTCATCTCGATCTTCGTCTCAAAAACAAGACTAGAAGTGTCACGTATCTCGTTTCGTTCTATTTTAGAGATGAAATTACAAATTGTTATCGCCTTGTGGGCAACACTAATTATTGGTTCTCCGTTTTATCCAGATAATCTTCATTTTTCTTCTTACCCACATTTTGAAAGCATTTTTCGACGTTTTGTAGGTTGTTAGTTTGCAGTCTGGTCTCTGTAGGTTTACAGTGTACATGGTTGGGAATTCATGACTGAACAAATAAATACACTTTAAAAACTGTTGGTCCTCCTTAGCTTAACCAACAATTTGTCTTCTTTTTACCGGTATCATATAGTCTCGATCTCTCAGTGCAAATCGGATTTTTACTTTTTGTAGGAACTACATGGACAATTGAGTTGAGGGACAAATGCTCTTCAAATTTCCCAATTACATTGTAGGACCAAAGTTGACAGTCGGCAACCCCTGAGTTTCCCACTGTTGGGCCAACTGTCTGTGCTTTTAACGTTACGAAAGGCGTAGACCTACAGCTGAACGTGGAATCTGGACCACATTGGCTCCAATTGAATATTGAATTAAGCTATACCACGCTGAAGTCATGTATGCTACAAGTAGGGATGTGCGATACTTCGATATATCGATCAATCGATCGATATTTTGTGAATATCGAAATTTCGATATTTTGTAAATATCAAAATCGATATATCGATACTTCGATATTTTCGATATTTCGATATTTTTCGATACTTCGATATTTCGATACTTCGATATTTCGATATTCTTCGATATTTCGATACTTTGATATTTTTCGATACTTAAATATTTCCATATTTTTCTATATTTCGATATACTTCGATATTTCGATACTTCGATACTATTCGATATTTTGATAATAGAGGTGGTCCCCATAATTACTAGAAAACATGTTTTAATTACAAAAAATAAATATAAAAATGTTGCGTGCAGTTTGCCCGTAAATAGATGGCTGAGCGCCGCAGATCAATAACTGATATCAAGGCATATTTTGAGTTCTATACTGAAATGGCTGTAACATATTCTGTGTGCCAAACATGATCAAAGCCCAAACAATATAGTCAACATGATGCCAGAATCGAGAAAATGTGGCGATTCATAAGGGCGCATATAATCTGCAAGCCTTATCCTTAGCTTTCTCGAAACTTCCTTGATGTTAGTCAGTCATCTGTGGCGCTGAGCCGTTCAAACACGACATTGTGTAACAGGAAAAGAGCTGAATAATGAGTACCTGCTGTATTTATAAACTCTGGTATAATTGGATAGTATAGATATATTTATACAATATTCCAGATATATTTATACAATTTCTACATACTACTCCTCTTATGTTGTCGGAAACGCAAAAATTACGTGAACTACAATTAAACTTGCACACAAACTTTTATAGTATACATACTACGAATCTTTGTTTCTTACAAATGAGTATAACTGGTGAACAGGAAACTTATTGAAGTGAATATACAAGAGAAAATGAGATTTTCGTAAAAATAATTCTCACCATCGTGATAGTAATAAGAATTTAAGTAAATGTTCAAAACTTGCACTAAATAGGAATTAAGATAAACTTTCTCTTCCTTACACAAATCTCATTAAAAAAGAAAAAAACAATAATGTAATACCACCGGACTGGATAAGCGAAGTCTTACTTAAATGTTACAGTGCTATCTTTAAAAATTACACAGTACTCTTCTGAAATCTAACATATTTTTGTAAACCTGACAATATTTCAATTCTTTTTTAAGAGTAGGTAATAAAACCTTACCAATTTTTATTTTGTAAAGCATCATACAATTATCATATTTGTCATATTCAAAATATGTTATGACGTGCTCACAACTTCGAAAAACAAATATTTTAATATTTATAAAAATGATAGCTACATTTTACTATATACCAAATAATTCAATCAGTTCTGCTTAAAGAAATTAGTGATGTAATATAGACAAATAGACGTGTATGTCAGTATATCCATTAGTAATGTGAGGTGGAAAATTTTCCATTTCGGAAAATTTTCCGCTATATTTTTCCGGAAAATTTTCCGTTCTAAAAAATATCAGTAATCAAGTAACAATTCATCAGTAATCATAAAATTGGTTGAATTCATGTACATAAATGTAAAAAAGTGGAAGATCGTTTAAAGAATCTGAAAATTTTCATGACTCAGATAATTTTCAGTACTATGTAGGAACAAGTGAAACAATTTTTCATGAATAGAAATATTTTCTGTCTTATATGGAAAAATTGAAGAACTTTTTCTGAGTCGCAAAATTTTCATCATTTTGAAGCAAAGAGTAAAACAACTTTTTGTGAATCGGAAAGTTTTATTGCTCTGCAGAAACAAGTAAAAGGAATTTTCATAGATCGGAAAATTTTCATCACGATGTAGAAACAAGTGGAAAAACTTTTCATAAGCCGGACAATTTTGGATATTATGTATAGTGATGTTAAGTGGAAAATTTTCCACTATATTTAACTGCACATTCAGCTACGAAATTAAATTTCTATAGAGGAAAGTTAGTCAGCAACAAATTATAATTTTCCAATAAGCTTTCGGGAACCGGAAAATTTTCCAATATTTCAAGTTGGGAAGTAAAATTTTACACAGTGTTTCTCTCTCTTTTCATCTGCGAGCTCCTTCGTTGCTAAGCGGTTAGCATACGCGCCTTTGGCATGGAAGACCTGGCTTCGATTCCCAGCGGGAGCTCATGTAGTTCGGTTTCACGTTAATCAGTTGGTCCCGTCTTATATGGTCTCACTGTCGAAAACGACGTTAACTCAAAATCAACTCAATTCAACTTCTCTCTCTCTCTCTCTCTCTCTCTCTCTCTCTCTCTCTCTCTCTGTGTGTGTGTGTGTGTGTGTGTATGCCAAGTGCAGAGAACATGACTTCGTAGAGTACAAATATCCCATTCTATTATTTAAAATTTCAATTAATTAAAAGTCATGAATGTTTTCCAATTCATAAAAACATACTCCACTTATTCATATATCGTTGTTTAGCCATAAAATTTATTGGTAATAAATATTGTCTTAAAAAGTTTCATGAAGTGAAAATCTAACGATTCTTCATTTCAAGAATGTTTCGAAAACTTCAATGCGTTCTTCTCTCAGATTCCACCTTTGATCTTACATTATTATATTTCGTCAGTTTAATACGCATAAGACTGTTTTCTCATAGCTTTACTATTTTATAGTTTTACATTCTGCAACATTTATAAATAAGTAGATATAATAGAGAGAGAAAGAGAGAGAGAGAGAGAAACACTACGTAAATTTTTACTTCCCAACTTGAAATATTAGAAATTTTTCTGGTTTCCGAAATCTAATTGGAAAATTATAATTTGTTGCTGCCTAATTTTCCTCTACAGGAATCGTATATCTCAATGTGCAGTTAAATATAGTAGAAAATTTCCCACCTGACATCACTATACATAATAGTCAAAACTGTCCGGATTATGAAAAGTGTTTTCACTTGTTTCTACATCGTGATGAAAATTTTCCGATTCATGAAAATTCCTTACATTTGTTTCTACAGAGCAATAAAACTTTCCGATTCACAAAAAGTTGTTTTACTTTTTGCTTCAAAATGACGAAAATTTTCCGACTCATAAAAAATTCCTCAATTTTTGCATACAAAACACAAAATATTTCGATTTATGAAACATTGTTTCACTTGTTCTTACATAGTACTGAAAATTGTGTGAGCCATGAAAATTTTCAGATTCTTTAAACGTTCTTTCACTTTTTAACATTTTTATACATGATTTCAATCAATTTTATGAATACTGAGGAACTGTTACTTGATCACTGATATTTGTTAAGAACGGAACATTTTCCGGAAAAATATAGAAGAAAATTTTCCACCTCACATCACGGCTAAACAACGATATAGGAATACGTGGAGTATGTTTTTATGAATCGGAAAATTTTCCGTTTCAAAATTTTTCGGAAACTTTTCATCACTGTACAGGACAGACAATTCTTCGATTCATGAAAAATTGTTTCACTTTTTCCTACATAGTGCTGAAAATTGTCTGAGCCATGAAAATTTTCAGATTCTTTAAACGATCTTTCACTTTTGAACATTTCTATACATGATTTCAATCAATTTTATGAATACTGAGGAGCTGTTACTTGATCACTGATATTTGTTAAGAACGGAAAGTTTTCCGGAAAAATATAGGAGAAAATTTTTCACCTCACATCTGACGGTTTGCCTTATCTGACGGTTAAGAGATATCGAGACATTTTATTAGAACTGGCCCTGAAAGTGGCTGGAAAGCTTAGAAGCAAGCACTGTCATGCCCTACTTTCTAATATCCATAGCATTTTTCCTTCGATATTTTTCGATACTTCGATATTTTTCGATACTTCGATATTTCGATACTTCGATATTTTCGATACATGGATATTTCGATACTTTGATATTTTTCGATATTTCGATACTTCGATACTTCGATATTTTTCGATACTTCGATATTTTTCGATATTTCGATACTTCGATATTTTTCGATATTATCGACCGATATATTATCAAACCTTCGATATTTCGATATTCGATATATCGATCGACTTTCGATATTTGGTCGATATCGAAGTTCGATATTGAAAACCGGATATCGCACAGTCCTAGCTACAAGGAAGTAGTGATGTCAACCGGCTCAGCTCGAGCTCCGGCTCGGCTCGGTTCGGTTCAACTGAACCATCGGTTCGAGCCGGCTCGGTTGCGATGAGCCACCGGTTCGGCTCAGGTAAGCCATCGGCTCGGTTCGGCTCGGCTCAGGTGAGCCAACGGCTCAAGCCGGTTCGGTTGGGGTGAGCCATCGGCTCCGTTCGGTTCGGTCCAAATGAGCCGAGAGCTCGAGCCGGCTCGGTTTGGTGAGCTGTTGGCTCGGCTCGGTGGTGACTGAGCCGAGCCGCTCGAGCCGTTGACAACACTACAAGGAAGCTCTCGACGCCTTTGTATAGTGCTTATATTCTCACTGCTTAGATTTAGGAATTTAATAATAAGATTTCTGGGTTTTGTGCATCTATGGCCATGTTAGCTGTCATATAAGAGGGTTTATGTCCCTCGGCGATCACACTATCTGAGGAAGGGGAAGGAAAGAAGCGACCTGAGACCTATATAATAGGTACCACCCCGGCATTTGCCTAGTTTGAGTGAGGAAAATCCAGGAAAACTTCACCCAGGATGGCTGGCCTGAAAAGTTTTTACACTTTTTCGACGGAGTTCCTCACTAGAAATCGAATCCCCGCTACTTAGAGTCAGTGGCGTAACTAAGGGGCGCGCAATGGGGGGAGCCCCAGCAAGGATCCCCTTTAAGTTTCGAAGATGATGTTACGATGTCGAAATCCAATATTTAGATTTCTACTGTTCTGTAGTTAGTGGCACTGATTTCTGTATAACTGGGTGGGTTGGGGTACTCAGATACGTTTCGTTGTCAGATATCGTCTATGAGATATCAGCAAGAATTTTGATACAAACACGGGGCCCAAGCAAACTTTAGGGAATACGGGCTCCTTTGCCCCCCTCCCAGAATCGACAGTCATGTACGTATTTAGCCTTCTAATATTTTCAGCTTAGTGCCTAAGAACCCATTTAATTTATACTCAATGACTGTAGCCCAATAGAGACTAGAATAATAAACATAAAGGGCCTTATGCAGAGTCGTTTTGATGTATGATTAGAGTCATACTAAAGGCCTGACTACTGCAGGAAACATATATTAATCGAACTCTATAGTATGACATTAATCATGCGTCAGAACTACTCTGCATGAGGTCCAAAGGATTTAACAATTTTCAATAATTTTCAACTGAGGCCGAATTAAATTGTATTTTCTTGCTTAATAACAATGAGAACGAAATCAAACTCTGCATAGTAATAATAATAAGCTGCAACTTTTGTATAGTACTGAGAAAGTAGTGAATGACTTGATGGAATATCCCAAGTAAAAAAGTTTTCTAGTATACATTTTTCGTGTCTTCATAAACGTGGAAAAAGGTTAGTTCTCTTTGACATTTTTGCCGGAGGGAAGAGGAGAGACATGTATCTTTAGTTAGTCTAGTCTTTAGAGTAAAACGCTTCACCCGAAAAACTCGATGAATATATTTCTTAATTCTTTATTCAAATAGTTTTGTTTTAATCATGGATAAACCTATTTCAAGAATTAACTTTTGGATGTTACTTCTCTAAATTTATTTATTCTATGTTAATTGTTAAGTTTTTAAGTTTTAAATAAATTTATCACCGTAAGGTAAGGTTAAGAACTTTTACTTTGAACTACGTTATCATCTCGAGTTGATTTGTATCTATTGCCGAACACAGTGGTCGAAGTGAAACGGTATGCGGTGCTATGCCATACCGTTTTTGGTATTTCAGTAATAAGGACATACCGTTTCTGGTTTTTCAGTGATCAAGACAATATTTAAATAACCGGTATGTTGAGTCAAAATCGTAATAAAACATACCACCTCTGCTTTTTTCCCCACTTGGAACACTGCCCAAACATATATCATATATTGGATAAACAATAGTAATTTTCATACATACGTGCGAGTAAGGAATATTACCTGGGTTGAAGCACCGTACGTCAGGAGCAAAATTTGTCAGAGTCGTACTAAGTTCACCTAAAGACTATAGCCTTTACTATTGGAGATTGTGCTATAAATAGAAAAGATTAGAGGTTACGTGTAAATACAAGTGAGCATAAAAATAAAGATTTCTAACAGCTATGTAGTGGGAAAAGTATTAGTCTACCGTTCTGTGCCTCGCACTAATTTCTTATTGTAAATAGTCTCGCTAATAGATGTCTCTACTAGCGCTAATACTTGCCTGTTTGACGCTAATAGGTTCGCTAGTGTGTAGCAGAGATGAAGTGGGTCATTTTTTGAGAGTTGGCGGAGTTGTTGGAATTTTCCCCTGTCCAAAATTTCCCAGTGGTTTCTTTTGGAGGGGAACGCACATAAAAAAATAATAAAATCCAAAAACCCACCTCCAAAAATATACTTTCCTCGAAGAAAGGGTGCAACCCATGAAAAGGTAGATGGCACTATGAAAAAAAAAAAAAAAAACTTCATAACTTAGATTGAAATAATAACCTTAATGTGATTATAATTACTTCCTCTAATCGTGCTTCTTAGTATGTGCCTACTTTCAGAATTGGCTTAAAATATGTATTTATCACTAGAAAGCATACAATTGAAAACAAACAAACAAACACACACACACACAAAGATTTGGAAATCGTGCATAATGAATTTTGTGTGCGCTTAATCAAATTCGTTGCAACAGTTTTCAACTGTATTCTATTATATATATATATATAAAATGAAAAGGCTCTTGTTTGTGATCCCATCACGGAGAAACGATTAAACCTTTTGGAATGAATTTTTGGATGTAATCATGTGCAGATGACGGTCATGTACTATTCCGAGCTCCGTGACTACTAACCACAAAAACAACTGATGAAAATTGTGTAATGTTCAGTGCTGCCAACTTACTAGAACTGAAATGGTGATAAATGTTGCGTTATTTATGAAAAGACTCTTTAGTTATACCATGTCTGTCTTGAATGTAGATCCATCTGGAAGACACATCTCAAGAATTTGTTGATGGATCATCAGAAAATTTGGCCAGAATGCACAAGATCAAAAGCTAGTAACCAAGTTTGCTTATGATCCATCCAGCTGACTAGAAGATATATCCGTTTCCCTCGTATTCCCATTTGGGTTACTATCAATTTTAGGATTTTTTAGATTTCTGGGCTTTCGGCATCTAAGGTCATTTAGCCCTTCATGAGCACACAATCCGGGAAAAGGGAAGGAAGAAAGGAATAGGGAGGGAAGGAAGCGGCCTGGGACGTATAAGTTAGGTACCACCCCGGAATTTGCCTGGTGTGAATGAGGAAAACCCAGGGAAACCTCATTCAGGGTGGCTGGCCTGAAAAAGCGTTACACTTTTTCGACCGAGTGACGCCACCGGGAATCGAACCCGGGACCGCTCGCACCGAAGGCGAGAGCGTTAGCGACTACGCTACACGGGGCCACTTGACTATAAATGAATTGCCCCCTTGTAGGATGCAACCTAGTTGTACCTATAAGGTCACGATTCTTGCATATAATTGTTTTCAATATTCTAACCAAACTGTTTTACGTGCTGTACACGTGACACTTCTACTTGCTTCATAATACATTGTTCAAATAGGGGATTTTATCCCGGGAACCTACCTTGTACGTACGACACTGCTTCTATGGATGATAGAGCATAGGATAATACAAACACATAGACCGAGTGCTTAATTCACTTATTCACAATGAAATGAGTTTAGTTGAGTTGATTTTAACGTCCCTTTCAGCAGTGAAGCTATATAAGAGGTGGACCTACTGATTACTGTGGAATCCGAACCACATGAGCTCCCGCCGGAAACCCGGGTCTCCCACGCCAAAGGCGCGTACGCTAACCGCTTAGCCACAAAGGAGCTCACAATGAAATGAAATTTTTCAGTTTTAACATCCCACGATTATGCATGTTAGGCTAAGGAAGACAGACGCAGGGACGGATCCAGGGGGGAGGGCGATCGGGGCAATTTCCCCCCCAGAAGAGAAAACTTTCTTATTTTATATATATAAATAAAACCCATCCCAAAGTTTGGAGCCCTTAAAAGTAGCAGTATGACAACCCCCCCCCAAGAAGTCGGCCCTGGATCCACCCCTGGACAGACGATTAAGGCAACTGAATGATGATGGGATAATTGGTGGAATGAGAAAGTGGGAGGAAACGGAAGTTCCCCGAGAATACATATAGACACGATATTGTTCACAACAAACTTACTTATCCGGGGATCGAATCAGGGATCCTACACACCAAAGGTAAGCGCTCTACCACTGAGCCACCGTGGCTCCTCAGTTATCCAATAGACTACCCTACTGCTGTAAGGAAAAATTTTGGGTAATGCCTGGCAAGGATGATCAAGAATGGAATATATGAATGATACCAGACAAATAGATCAGAATTTACTTCTTTCATGTTGCTCAGCAACCTCTGATTGAAAAAAAAAAAGAGTTTAATAACACGTGTATTTTACTAAGGCACCGTCTTAATGAAATCATTGCAGAACTGATACTATTTGTATGCTAGTGTTGAACTAAATAAAAAATCCTCTTATCTAATATCTAATGAGAAGGATAGAGTTATCGCAATTTGTAAAGTATGTCAAATTGCAACTATATGTTTCCAAAGTGTGACAGAGCCTCGAAAGTAAGCCAAATAAGCAAGGTTACTTGCAATTGCTATCTGCATTATACAAGTTTTAGAGTTTATGATATCTCGTTCTTTGTTTTCAATGGTGGCTACCAAGGATTCGTTAAATATTTTGTAATTACAAATGAAATTGCAATTAGTGCAGTCAGCTGATAGTTACTTATTTGTATAATAAATAATGGAATTTTGATAGTGTATGCGGATTTACTAGCTGGATCTAGTTAATTATTTAGCACAACTTAGTGCTACATTCATATCTTGAGGTTCATTATATTTATTTATTAATTTGATACGTTTGAAAAGTTTAAAGTCATCAGCAGAATCAAACTAAGTAAAACAGTTTATGTTTTTTTTATACATTTAGGAAATTCGTTTATAAATATTACGAATAATAGAAGTTCCAAATTTGATCCTTGTGGAACTCCACATTGAAAGTATTCGGTTGAGTTGTATCTTCATGTTCACAGCAAACTGTCGTTGGTCCCTCGAATGTAATTCAGATTGATTAAATGTTCACACAAATTAATTAACAAAGTTCATCTATTGATACTTTATATTTTATTCCATCAAACGCCTTCGTAAAATCTGTGTAAATAACATCAACTTTATTTCTTTGGTCTAATACTTTTGCTATGAAATTGTTAATACCTCTTAGATTTATCATTATCGATTTACCTTGGACAAAAGCAAACTGGGGGCCGCCGTGGCTCAGTGGTAAGCGTTCACCTCTGGTGCATGAGGTCTTTGGCTCGATTCCAGCTCGCGCTAAATAAACTTTGTGGTGGACAGAAACCGTGTGCGTGGATTTTCTCGGGGTTCTCCCGTTTCCTCCCACTTTACTCATTCCACCATTTCATTCATTTCTCACCATCACCGTCTCCTTTAACCTAGCCGGCATAACCACAGGACGTAAAACTGAAAATTTTATTTCATTTCAAAACCAAGCTGATATTCTGAAATTAATAACCTTATATGATTTTCATCATAGTCTGTTTATAAAGAATAGATTCATATACCGGTACTTCTGTAAAATTATCGGTACAAGCCTATAACTTTGAATCTCTATATCATTATTAGATTAGGGAATAGATCAACCTCTATTATTTACCATTTATTGTAGAATTTACAAGTTCTAATTTCAAGGTGAAATATAAAGAATGAACTAAAAACTGTTTTCTCATATCATTTTATAATATAATTTGGAAAACTATCACGTATATTGTTGCCTTTCCTTTTAATCTTCCTATTGCTTTTTTTAAATATATCATTTCAATTTCCAGAATCTTCATTATCTAAAGGGGTTTATTCACTGTTCCATTGCCAAGGTCCTCAGAAGGTAGGCGTTGACCAATAGGTGTAATACGAATTACTCATCAACCTTATTTAGAGGTACTGTTATTTTGGCCGTAAAATCTCAGGAAATTGATCAAAAAGGGCAGCAAAAGTGACAAAGACTTAGTCGTGCTGCCATAGTGCTTAATATAACATGTATTGAAAAGCTAAATTTCACTACATTTTGTCTCATATTCGCAAAATATCTTTTAAAAAAAAAGAAAGAAAAGAAAAAGGAATTCCTAAATCTCCCTGCGCCGCGGGAAAGTTTCCTCAAGCTAGCATCATTTGTGAGTGTAGCATTGGCGCCAATTGATGTACGAGTCCATTTCAATTGTAAAGGGGTGTTTTACAGCTACCCACGCAAAGATTCGAGTTTATTGTCTTTTTGATGTATTTTGTCTGTTTCTCACTATGAGTCTGTACAATATTTATTTGAAGCTAAATGAACATTTTTTCATCATAACATTTTCTCTAATAAATATTCACATTTAAAACACAAAATTCATTTTTCAGTTTGGCGCCCTTTTCACCTAGCGCCTTCTGCGAACGCGTAGTTTGCAGGATTATAGATCCGGCCCTGCGCGACACCTTGCTTAAAAATCTATGGGCTACTTCAGGTTGATCATAAAATACGCAAAGATGCGATCCAAACTCTCTGTTAATAGCACAAACAAGTTGAAGATCCCGAGCAAGGTGTGAGAAATCGATTGTACCCTGCAATGTGCAAGACATTTGAATTTTTTGATTTGAGCATTTACAGCCTCTACAACCCAACGAATTATGGTGCATAGCCTAGATTGATTGACTCCTAAGGTTGAAAGCTAAGACTGTCTTGGGTTTGAAAATGATGGCATGTAAACTCGAAATTGTGCTCCTTTTAATGCAGCCCTGCAATCACGAAATCCTCGATCAAAAACGAAGATATCACCAGGTTTAAATAGCTTGTTGAATCAATCTGACCCCATCAATTCCAATAAGATTTTGGAATCATTTGTGCCTGGAAGTCAAAATAGAAACGATTGGAGGATCATCATTTGTTGAGGTGATCATCATTGGTTTCATGAAGTTAGACATTTTCTACTTGCCAGGTTTTTCTCTGGAAGAAGTAATTAACAGATGTCCCTAGGTAAATATATAGCCAGTAAACGCAATGCAAATATGCGTTTTAGTTTGCGATAACCGTCGTAGGAGTTATAATATTTAAATATGTATATTATGTTGCGTTAAGCTCTCCAAGTGGTTCGAACTCTGATACGGAATGGCGCCCTTTACTTCAAGTCTACAGGTTGTTGAAGGAAGTGTATGAATTCCTGCTTTTTAAAATTTTTTTTAATTATTATTTTCACTTTCAGATAGCAAAAGGTTCTCCTTGCCCACGAAAGAATAACTAACTAGGTAAAAGTAATACAGGCTGTCCGGAATGGGACTGGTGGTTTTTAAAAGTGTATAGTTTTAATATGGTCAGAGATACAGAAGGAAAAAAAAAAAAAAAAACATTCATATTGAAGGAAAACTCAAAAAGTTTTGTTCAGCAAATTTTCATACTTGAACAACTACCGGTGACGGCGCTAGTATCGCCGATAAACAGAAATGGCGTCGGCAGTCGAAAAGGCGCAATGGGTGTGGTGGTTTGGGACAAAAAGTGTTGTTCAAGTTCAACAACTCTTTCGACATGTTTACCACAAGGATCCTCCATCACAGTGTTAGGCTATGAGGATCTGAGAATCCGCATGCGTACATAAAGACAGTCCCAAATTGAATATTTGGTGTGCTTTAACACATAATGCAATTATAGGCCCCTTCTTTTTCATAGAGCAAACCATAACAGGAAATGTGCTCTTAGACATGATTCAACACTTTGTTATTCCCCAGTTACAACATTTGCAATTTCAAGTGATATTCCAATTGGATGGTGCCCCGCCATGTTGGAGCCTACAAGTGAAGGAGTACCTTGATACTGAATTTCCTGGCCGTTGGATAAACCGTGATGGGCTCATTAGGTGGCCTCTACGCTCTCCTGATATTACCCCTTGGACTTCTTCCTGTGGGAGTATGTGAAAGTCCTTGTGAATTCTGGTGAAAAGGTGCGTAAATTAGATGAACTGAAGAACCGTATTAGGAATGTGATTGCTTCAGTAACACCTCCGATGTTACAGAATACGTGGAGAGAGATTGAGTTCAGGCCAGATATTGTAAGAGTTACAAATGGAACTCACGTGGAGTTACACTGAGTTAGAATGACTTGTAAGACCAAATAAACTTTTTGAGTTCTTCTTTAAAATGCATGTTTTTTTTTCTGTATCTCTAACCATATTAAAAATATACACCTTTAAAAATCTCCAGTCCCATTCCGGACACCCTGTTAAATAACGAGTAAAGAATCCTTCGCAACGCATTGTTGCCAACCCATAAATAAAACGTTATAAAAACATATGGTCCCTACGAATATTTCGGATTCCCCCACTCTTGGACTGACCTTGAACTTTAAAACGTCGACTTACATCTCCTCCAAAGTTTCATTCACACAGTTAAGAACAAATGAGCTCTTTAGTTTCTATGTGGGTCATGTACAGTCAGCGACAAAAGTTATTTCCGTTTGGTAAAATTTATTTTAGGATTAGCGGTGGCATGGCTGGAATGTACAACGCTGATATGGCTGGAAGGTATAGAAAATTAAATTCCTTTTAATTTGCTGAAAACTATAGTTAGATTGTCCTTCCATTCTGAAATTATTTATAAAACTAATTTCATCAAACAGAAAAATTTTTTTTCGCTGACTGTACATGGCTTTGGCGAAGGATATCAGGATTAGATTCCCAACAGGAGCCCATGTGGTTCGGATTCCAGGTTAAGCTATAGGTCCACGTCTTATATAACCTCGCTTCTAATAGATACGCTAAACTCAAATCTAACTAACTTTTATGCACAAAAAAAGTCCTGGAAAAACTATTTACATTACTTTGAAACTAGTTTCTCATCAGATTCAAAACAATCCCCCTCCTCATTTTACATGTAACTACCGCCTCAGCATAAAATGTTTAAATAGATCATTAGGCCAGTCATTGACATATTGTAAAAAGAAAAAAAAGCATCTACTAAGCATATTCATCCTCTTTGATGACTTATACTTGTTAATGATATTGCAAAACACTAAGACGCTAGATAATCTTTATTTAGTAAATTAATAATCATAATGATTCGCGTGGCTGACACATCTTTGTGTGAAACATTACTTTTTTTTAAAATGGAGAATCCCTGTACTATCAAAAGGAAACGCGCGCAAAAAGAGTAATATCGGTAGCGCTGTCGAACCACCATCACGCGATGTGCAACGGTAGATAACCCTTTGACACTTCCCTTAAATGAAACAAATTATATTTGGCTAAAGGCAACAGCTACTTTGTTAAGAAGACAACTGAAGCATGATTTTTAAAAATAGTATATAGTAGAGGTTGTAAAAGGAAACTCTACACGCTCTGAGAACGTGGCATTTTTTAATACAAACAAAACTTTTTTAAAATATCAATACACGTCTTTTCCTTATTTTTTCTATACAAAACAATCTACATTCAAACCATTGCAAAAGCATTATATTTATAGAATTGTCTCCAGAAAATCAGAAAGAAATTATTAGTGTTGCAACGAGAGAGATATTTCCCATGTATCGTCTCGTAAACGAGGCGAGACAAGAAATTTTCGAGACGAGACACGATACAAACATCTTTCCGAGACGAGACATGCTTTGTACGAGACGTGACGATATAGTCTGAAGTCTCGTCTTGTGGCAACAGTCATGAGACGAGACATAAACCCTTCGAGACGAGGCGACACAGTCTAAAGTCTCGTCTCGTGGCAATGCTAGAAATTATAATAAATCCAATACATAAAACAAGAGGTAAATGTGGTTGAGGATACCTACGAAACAAGTGTTGAGGGGCTGTTTCGTCTTGATAAGGTGTCGTGATAGCGGGAAGCCTATGTTTCTATCACCTCGTCACGACAGTCTTATATTACCTGTGTATAGGAGTATGTATTATCAAGTGTAAATGTTTACACGTATACCGCTGAGATTGATCAAATATGCATACAACAAGTGCATTCAACGTAATCTGAGATAATACCAACAGTTAGTCAAACTAAAAAAAAAAAATCTCTATTTATTTATTTATTTAATTATTCAACACAACAGGCTGCAGGCTGAGTTACAGGGTTGTTCCTTTATAAATACATTTACCCACTGTTACATCTTTTAACAAGATTATACAGAGTGATCTTTTTAAAACTCATGGATTTCATTTGGATCTAGAATTTCTAACTGAAGTTCGATTTTCCGTCGGTTTATGATAAATGATCAAGGAAGAATGGGAGATTTATGGGACTATGTTTACTTGTTTACATTCATCCTGGGTAATATCAGTCACGATTTACGGAAAACAGCAAATATTCACCAGTGTACCTTACAATTAGAATGAGGTGCAGTACGGTGCGGAGGTTTGAGGTTTCTCCGTTAGATAGGAACCTCGGCACGAAAAAAAAGAAACAGGAAATTGCGCAGTTATATTGAGAATTGTTGTGTTGTACAGTAGTGTTCTATTGTCTGATTGTGATCTGGACACAGTGAGAACAGTGTACTCTTTGGAGCAACTGTGTTTATCTTTAAAAGTTTTTGCAAAACGGAAACTGTTGTTGTTACGAAAAGGGCATTTAGAAACAAATTTGCCTTACGTTCTGCTCCGGACAGGAACGTAATATGGTCGCTACAGGCCCGTATCCAGGGGGGGGGGTCTAGGGGGGCCGGCCACCCCCTCAATTTTTGCTGGCCTTCTCTAAAATTTTTACGATAGGCTTAGATATGAACTATAATATGGTGATGAACTATAATGTGGTTGGATCTGGGCCCCCTAACTTCAGCCAGGCCCTCCCTAAATTTTTGGGCTGGCTACCGGCTTGGGTTGCTAGTGAATAAATTGGAAGAAACAGGGTCGCTTCTAAGTCATACAGGGAAACATTAGACCCGCAGGCTGATGTTGTGGAAGATGTCAGTTATCGACTCCTTAGGTCGCCGAAAAAATCTCTCAGTCGTTTGTCTCAAGAAACTGGGTATATGTCAAAAGGCAGCAAAAACTGCAAAACTAAGGCTGTACCAAATTACAGCTGTTCGAGAATTGAAGGATCCAGATAAAGATATATGTGTTGCTTACTGTAACTGGTTTATAATGATCATTGTGTGTAATTTTGATATTCTCAAAATTCATCTTTATGGGTACATTAATTCGCAGAATACGTGGGCAGCAGATAATCCAAATAGTCTAACGGCAATTGTGTTGCATTCACTCAAAGTTGGGGTATGGCGCTCTGTCTCAGCGTTACATATTGTGGGATCAATGTTTTTCACTCAAAAAATGAACACAGATGCGTACAGGGCAATTTTTATTTAATTGGTTGAAAGGTTGAACGACATTGAACTTATAAAGGGTTATTATCAACAGAATGGAGCAACATGCCATACATCACATGACAGTATGGCCTGATTAAAAGTTTTTTTTTTTTTTTTTTTTGTAACAATAAGGTGATTTCAAAGGGATTGTGGCCTCCGAGTTCTTTGGACTTAACTATACCTGACTTTCTGTGGGGCTCCTGACAGGAACGTGTGTAGAGAAACCACCTTACATCCATGAAAATGTTAAAGAAGTACATTACAAATGAAACTGCGAATGTTACCAGGAAATATCACGTCTGACAGTCCTTAACATGGAATGGTGAGTTCGACTTTGTCTACAGGAAGGAGGCGGACATCTGCTCTAAAGGTACGGTGTTATGTGTCTTCTTTGTGCCATTAATAATAATGTAATGTAATGTAATATATTTTTTTAATGTTTATGTGCGTTACCACAAGCACTTAATTTGTATTCTGCAATTCCACTTTAAAAATCCAAAACCTCATTCCAATTATAATGTACACTGGAGAATATTTGCCGCTTTTCTTGAGGCGTGGCCGATACAGGGGTGTAGCCATGGGGGGGCCCATCGGGGCCCGGCCCCTCCAAATGACTTCCTGCCCCCTCCCCAAATGACCAACTTTTAAAACATCATTGTAAGATTACCTCGCTTTAGTCACTTCAAAATAACAAAGTTTGCATATAATTGATAATTTACGGTAAAACAGTATGGGAAAATATTATTTTATTAATACCAATCGAAAAATTGTATGGTATTTCCTCCTTATACCAGTCGGAAGAAAGTATGGTTTATTATTTTTTTTTACAGCAGATCACACAATTTACTGCGATATATATTTAACACTTTGAAAACAAATGTTTCAACAATTTACTGTAAATACTACCATAAAACAATGGTACTAAACTGATTTGTAAGTAGGCCTGCATTACATTTTTATATGCTGTAACTAGTATTTAAAAAAAAAAAAAAACATATTTATATCAGATGAAAAATTTGGTGAAAAACAGCGTTTTTCAGTATGGATTTCAATTAATCGGTAATTTTCAATTATTTTTACATGTCACCATCCCCCTTAGGAGTAATAATGGGGACTGAATTTAGATTTAAACGGCATCAGAAGTGGCACTGTTCGTATCAGCCACTCCGAAAACTATGATTCAACATTAATATTGGTCATTTTCGATCATTTTTGTATATCTCCCCCTTCTCTTCAAAGTGCACATTCAAAGTAAAGCTATAAAAAACATTCCAGGCCCGAAACTCATCTACGTTGAAAAGTTAATCGAAATCAGTCGGGTGGCTCAAGAGTTGTTACAAATGTAGTAATTTCATTATATATATATATATTGTGGACAAATTTGGGCGGGTGATAGTTCATCTAACAAGAAACAAAAAAAAAAAAAAGTCGTAGTGAACATGGGAAATTCCGTCCCGTTTAGGACTGACAGAGTGTCGAAAGCAATAAATCATAGAGAGTGCGGTTAAAAATGTCACTTAGAAAGTCATACCTACTCTGTTGAAAAATGCATGTTTGGAAACACAGCTATGCGTGCGCACGGAATTCCCCAAAGGAACGGAGGGATTCCCGGATATGCTGTAAAGGAAAGAAGTGTCACATGTTGTTAATCCCGTGCGCACACGTAGCTGCGTTTTTAAATATGGATTTTTCAATAGAGTAGGTATGACTTTCTAAGTGACGTTTTTAACCGCACTCTCCACGATGTATTGTTTTTAAGCTGTTGGCCACTGAAGTACATGTTCCCATGCTTTCAACACTCTGTCATTCCTAAACGGAACGGAATTTCCCCCATGTTCACTAGGACATCTTTGCTTTTTTAAAGATATATCACCCGTCCAAGTTCGTCCACGTAGTTACCGTTCACCCTGTATATATAGATAGATAAATAAATAATTACATTATTTCGGAAAGTTGCGAACTATAGCCTATATAAATTGAATCATACAGAAGTTATTCGAAGACGCGCTAGACACCAGCATGACTGGTGAAGAACTCTGTGTGTATCACAATACAATAAAACTCGGTTTTGCGGCTATCGCAGCATTGCATTTACGTCACACGATTTTCTGGAGTTAGTTGTTAGTGATCGTAACCACCGCTTTAAAATTCCTTCGCGTTCCCACTTGTATCGCTATTTCTGAGAATATTATTTAAAACTTCTGATTCGAATCATTACCCACTCTTTCCTTCGAAGAAGTTTCGCATGTGAAACAGAAGAAACTTTTTTTTCTTGAAACATTTTTTGACGGAACAATGCACGATTTGCAGACCTAAAGATATTAAAAACCTAATTCGTCGGATATTATTGTCATACTACTTTATTATTATTATTTTTGGATTTGAATATTTCTGAAGAAATCGAGTTTATTCGCATTCTCGCACTATTTTTTTAAAAAAGAAGAAATTGTATAGTGGTAAACTGAAGTCCGAAGTGCAAAGAAGATGCTCGAAAGCTTGTTTACAAACGAGATGTCCCTGCTCCTTCACGTTTGCAGCCACTTCGAATCTGTGGTCGACGAGGATCAGAACTCTGCATCGTTAACACTGGCGAACTTCAAATGCACGAAGCACCCTGTATCTCGGAAGAAGAGGTCGATGTTATTTCTTTAAATCCTGTTTTAACTGCATCTTCCGCAGTACTTTCTTCTTGCCAATCACCAGTGACCTAAAATGATGGGTGCGACCTCCTTGGTTAATTAAACAACCTTATGGGGATAAAAGATTATTACGAGTCTACCATTTTCTAATACTTTGATTTGTTGGCGAAAAACGCTATAAATATATTCACAACAATATAAGCATTTTCTAATAAAAAGTTCTACCATTAAAAATAGTTTTTTATTGTAATAACTCCTAAAATAATCAAAATAATGAAAAAATAAAGATCAAAAAGTGTTACGTAACAAAGGGGTGGGGTTCGGCCTTGCGTTACGAAATGTGACAAGCAGGAGGGTGGGGTAAAATTGGTCAAAAATAGCGTTACGTAATATGTGGACGGCCCCTAGAACAGGAAATAAGACATACAGTACTGGCACAATTATTATGGATTTTTGGAAAAAACAATTTTTCTACAAAAACGACATTTAAGCAAACAAATAATAATGGAAATCAATTTTATTCACAAATAGTGAGTACGTCAATAGTAAACAACTATTTTAATATTTAGTTTGTTCACCCTTTGCATTAACAAGTGCTTTAACACGTTTGGGTGTTCCAGTGATCAACTTCCTGCACAATTCCCTGATTCTACCTGAATGAATACATACTTTGATAAGACGTTGTATGAGCTCTGCTTTGGTCGTTACGGAAACTTCATGTATTTCATCTTTCAATACAGACCATAAACTCTCAATCGGATTCATATCCGGGGAATTTCCAGGCCATGAGAGCACTTCTACACCATTTTCTTCAAACCAGGTCTTCACTGACCTTGCCGTATGACACGGGGCAGAGTCCTGTTGAAAAATCCAAGGTCTATCGTCAAACCAGTCCCTTGTTTGAGGTAGCAAACGTCTTTGTAGTACTTCTTTGTACTTATACTGGTCCATGGTGCCATCAACAATCTCCAAACGAATTGTTCCATGCACAGAAATGGCTCCCCAGACCATGACCTTCTGAGGGAATTTTACAGTCTTCTTTAACCATTCCGGTGTAAATTGCTCACCTGATCGCCTTCTTACAATCTGCACACGGTCGTTAAGCACTGCAACGATAGACTCGTCACAGGCCACAAAATAAGGCCACAAAATAAGGCGTTGAACAGCTGATGAAAGTGATGGATGCAATTGAATAACGAGTAAGCTTAATGACGTGAAAGTCTGCAAGGCTTAAAATTGGAAGTTTAATATTTTGCATAATTTTAATTATTTGTGTTATTAACGTTTTTACATGAATATTTTAAACTCTTTCCTTCTCCCCTTGCTCAGATGTCCAGTCAACGTGAGCCTCTGCCCAGGCCTTGCGAGCCTGTTTCATCTTATCAGTAAGGCGAGGCTTTTTTTCTGCTTTTAGTCCACCTTCCAATAGTCTCTTATTTACTGTTCTGCGAGCAATGGTAGTGCCCTCTGCTTCAAGTTAGTTGGAAATCATTCTGCAAGATGCTCTTCTGTTGTTAGTTGCCATTTTAATTATTTTTCTGTCCATTCTCGGTGTTGTTTTCTTAGGTCTACCACATTTTCTAACCCTATTTGATGCCAAACTGTGGCCATATTCCAATTTCTTCTTGATATTACTGACGGTTTGAGTTGAAACTTTAAGTTTCTTCCCTATTTCTTTCTGTTTTAAGGTGGTTTCTTTCAATAAAACACTAATCTGTCCAACTTTGCGAGAACTCAAATCACGAACTTTGCCCATGTCTGCTCAATTGCATAAACACATTAGAAAATCTGGGGGGAAAAGTTGGTATTAAACTTGAATGCACAAGCACACAAAACTAAAGTGATAACATGCAAATGGCAGGCGGACAATGCAATAAACACACATTTCTCCACGCAAATGCCAGACTATTACTGAGCTCTGTCCAGACAATGCAGTGATTGTGTCAGGGTTGTCAGACATTTTCTCTCTGTATTGCCAGACACTCCCGTATAAGACTGTAAAACCAACCTAAAATAACTAATAAATATTTGTTTGGTACTGGTGTGGTAAAGTAAATAAAATATTAGTTAATAAAATTGTTTGCAAGACATTTTTGCACAAAAGTTTTGTCTTTATCAAAAATCCATAATAATTGTGCCAGTACTGTAGATGTTAATAAAATAATTATGTTCTTTCAGTCACGAATAATAAATAATTATTTTTGTCAGGAAATCTTAAAGAAAATAAGTGAAATTTCAAAGGAAATTAGCCTTATGTAGATAGGTTCTGCGAACAAGGGCTTAAACTAGTTATGCAAAAGGTATATTCCGGGTCCGGTAAGGAATTTGGTCCGGGACAGTGATTATTGGTTAAACATAATAAAACTACCTGGAATATAATTTATGCACAAAAAGCAAATAATAATAATAATAATAATAATAATAATAATAATAATAATAATAATAATAATAATAATAATAATAATAAGAAGAAGAAGAAGAAGAAGAAGAAGAAGAAGAAGAAGAAGCTGGAAACCAAAACTTGCCGGTTTTTTCATGCCTCAAAAACACTAGCTGCAACATAATTTCTTTTGGCTTTGTAGCTGGCCCCCCTCAAAAACGACGGCCCCCCCTACATAAACCTGCTGGCTACACCCCTGGGCCGATATTACACGAGATGAATTCAATTGCATTGTAGGTATCACTCATCCTTCATATAGGAGATTTAACGAGGATATTTCTTCTCGTCTTTTTGTAGTAAAATATAGTGATATTTATTATGCGAGTTTCACCTGACAGGACATGCAATTGGACCTTCGAAGGAAAATCGGGACAGTCAATTTTACCATGTAGCAATTTAAAAGATCCGTATGTTCTCTCCGCTGCTTTAAGGTGCGCATATTGAAATTTTGTAGTATTTCTGAATATGACTCATATTTTGAATACATGTCAGGCTATGACCCCAAAACAATAAAAAATGAAATTAAAAGAAATATTTAAATTTTACGTCCCATGGTTATGGCAGCTAGGCGAAAGGAGACGGTGATGATTAGAAATGAAGAAAATGGTGGAATGAAGGAAGTGGGAGAACTCCGAAAAAACCCGGTGTTTGTCCACCGCAAAGTTCATACGGCGCGAGCTGGAATCGAACCATGGACACTATGTGCCAGAGGTGAACGCTCTGAGCCACCGCAACCCTATCATCACGAAGTTAAGTTGCAGTTTGTATTTATTCTGGTTTATCTTATCCTAGCGGTAACATATATGCTGCTAACACACAACCCTAAGAATGGCGCGGGTATTCCAATCAGTGACCCCAACCTCCCCCCCCAAAAAAAAATCAACAGTGACGCGCTTACAACTTACAAAAATTAAACCATAACAAACACAAATTAGTAATAATAAGCCTATGCCGCAAGCGCCGATGGACCACCGATGGGCAACTAGCGACATCTCGCCAAATATTGGCGGTCCCTTAGCGACAATCCAAGGTGGTCCCATTTTCGTTTTGAAAATTATACCCCCAGCGGCAGAGACGCGACGAAACGCCAATCAACCACAAAATTATTCCCCTAAAATATGTTAAATTGCCTATATGCGTGATTTGTTTACATTAAGGTGAGTCAAAAATAACACTATATAAAAAAAAGTGTTCCGTTGTGAGCGCGAAACACCAACCTTATGATTACGAGGCGAATGTTGTTCCAACTTCGCCACGGAGGCGATAAAGAAAACCTGGCTTGTAGAGGGATAAATCGTTGAGGTCTTTTTAACTTTTCTAATCAGAGTGCTCCTTTAATCGTGTATATTCGACGATTCGTGGGATCAGATAAAACACGTTTGCTATGTAATTTTATAACAAAATTACGTGTGTCTATTTGCTTTATTTCATGGTTCTACCATATTCACTTTCTAATGATCGGCGACAGTTGCCATTTAAATTCATACAATTATACACACTCGTCTCAAGATTTTTCACTTCGTGATGTAGAGGCAGGGGATTACTCTTAACTCAAGGAGCTCACTTTAGGAATTATTCGTCAGGAAAACATAATATATTATACTATAATAACCGCATGCACATGACTGGCGATAGTTCGAGTTGGTCCCTTCGCACTTCTCCGCGACGAATCAAAGGAGCGCGGACCAAAATGAAGTCCTCACTGCTACGCGACGGTAACTTCAACACAGTGCAACCTGAAACGTTATAAAATCCCATCTCGAGAGGCAAAAATTCCCATTTTGCTCTTGAATTTCCCACATTATGCTACTAACAAAATTTTTTAAACTTAGAAAACATGAACAGTGAAATAGTGTATATTAGTTATTTTCCTTAATATATGAGTGAATGATCCGAAAATTCCGATCGTCTACGTGTACCAAACAGCTTATGAACACGTACTTTCCTTAATTGAAAGAGACAGTTGAATGTACTGATAAAAATAAGTACATTTTGTGTTGAGTTTAGTATTTCCATCATGTTTTTGAGCCACGATTTTCTACTGAACGTAAGAAGACAAGATAAACTTTATTCTTCAGTTATTTCGTATGGAACATTTTGGAAGTTGACGTTTCTCATGTTACCTTCTTCCGTTAATTCTGTTCTTTCTTTCATTTTTTTAAAATTTAATACCAGAGTAAAATAAACTTGGTGCTTGTTTTTTTAAGATTCACAAGTCATTGCATAGATCACTATAGTAACAAAATTTGACAACATTAATTTCAAGTTTATTAAAGACTTATTTTTCTAGTCGCTTATAGACAATTTTGTTAGCGTCAAGGGAATAGATATATGAAAAGTCCTATAAATCCCATAAACCCTGCCAATTTTTACGAAAATTCCCTTTATCCCATTTCAAGAAATTATTGTTAAAAATCCCACAATATGGGATTTTCCCCACGTGTTGGCATCACTGCTTCAACACCCTGACTCTAGATATATGTTTCGATTTGACGAAACCCTGCCACTAGTAGCACACTAGCGACAATCCTTCGACGTGTCGCTATATCGACGATCGACATTTACCGGCAAGTGGGCCACTAGGTGTTGGCAACGTTTACTGCATGGGGAAGTGTTTGCCTTGGTCAGAGTTTTAATTTTATGTAAGATATACATGGTTTCAAGACAAGATAAAGGCAAAAGATTTTGAACTGTAGAGGAATTTGAAGCTTAAAATACTGTACAGGGTGGTTCACAATTATGCATATAAAGTTTAACTGACTGCAGTATTTGTAATTTTGGACAAAAAGTTGTGATATGACAACGCTGTTTCGATATGGCAGCCTGAGAATGGGGATGTATGCCAGACAGGATGGCGGAATGGTTGTCTCTGAAATAGCGTGTGCGTTGTGTGTGCTGGATCTGTCGATGTGGGTCTGTGGAGTGGCCAGCTCGATCTTTCGATTTGACACCATCTCATTTTTTTCTTGTGGGGTGTCTTAAGGGTCATTACTACAGCGAAATTAAACCACCGCTAATTTTAGAGTTTTTCTGTAATATCTTAAAAATAAATAAATAAATAAAAAATATTCGAAAAGCAGAAACGTAGTGAACTAGACAATACGATTTTGCATATGATATCGTTATCACAACTTATCTATCTGCTTTCGATTTGTAGATAGATTTAGATTTTTTTTTTTTTTTTTTTTTTGCGAGATCTGTAAATAACGGTATAGCAAAAGCAGATGTGTGAATTGTGGTAAAGGTATTACATGCAAAATCGTATTGTCTAGTTCACTACATTTCTGCTTTTCGAATATTTTTACTTGTTTTGGAGATATTACAGAAAAATTCTAAAATTAGCGGTAGTTTAATTTCGCTGTAGTAAAAAGACCCTTAAAGAACAAAGTGTATCAAGATCATATACGTAATTTGACCGAACTACGGGAAGCTGTCACGAAGTGTTCCTCACGATACCAGTACTGGTCTGTGAGGCTGCTTGTGACAACGTTGCTTTTCGTCTCCAGGCATGTGTCGACTTGAATGGTGCATTAGTGAACCATGCCATGGAAAACAGAGATTAAAATACTCTCGTAATGAAAAGTATGACAGTAATGTATTTATATTCAATTTTATGTTGAAGTTATGTTGCTAGTTCCTTTACCACAGTCTTTGAAACATCGCATAGATAATTACCCTATAAAACGATAGTCATGCCTGTTGTGCTCTATGGTTGTGAAACATGGTCGCTTAATCTGAGGGAAGAATGCAGACCGAAAGTATTTCAAAATAAAATCATGAGGCGAATATTCGCACCCAAGACGAATGGGAATGGAGAAAAATGGAAACTTCATAACGAGAAACTGCAAAATTTATTTTGTTTACCAAACATTCTTAGGGTCATGAAGTCTAGGAGGCTCAGGTAGGCAGGTCATGTAGCCAGAATGGAAGAAAGTAGGAATGCTTTCAAAATTTTAACTGAAAATCCAATCGGAAAACGACCATTAGGAAGACCCAGCAGCAGATGAGAGGATAATATTAAGATGGATCTCGCAGAAATAGGAATATAAAGTAGAAACTAGATCTAGTTCCCTAAGAACAGAAATCTTGTGAACACGACATTGAATCTCCGGGTACCATAGACGATATAGTTAGGTAATTAAACATAGTTTCACAGTTAGGATGACCAATATTCAGATAAAAAATATAAGTAAAAATCCCTTAATTCATACACACATACCCACAATTGTAATGTAATCTTCATCAGAAATCTAGAAGTCATTGATCGCAAGTTGCTGACCTTCACTTACCGCCTTGAAACAATCACAAACAATGTTAATGAAAATCTTGGCTTTATTATGACTTTAAGAAAAGAATTTGTAAATATTATTTCTCAATTCTAACGAAATACTATTTCTGTTATGTGAAGTTGATGTTAGAGTATGTGACTCTTATTTGGATACCTAGTACACAAAAATAAGTTCCTTCACGTTATGCCTAATCTTTTCAGAATGGTATTTAGATTTCTGGGAAATTTAGAAGAATAAGAAGAAAACGAAAGTGATAAAGTGCACAAGAACAGGAAAGGAAGGGGCAAACGTATGGCTAGAGGGAGAGAAAATTGAAGACGTTAAGACGTTCCCCTATTTAGGAAGTCTAATATCTTCGGACGGAAGAAGTGAAAAAGACGTAAGTTTCAGAATAGCGCAGCCTAAACAAGCATTCAATAGAAATAGTGGACCATTAACATCAAGAAATGTGCCGCTGGACGTTCGTAAACGATTTATTAAGATATTAGTATGGAGCATGGCGCTTTACGGATCAGAGACGTGGACATTGAGAAAAGCTGAAATATCCAAGCTGGAAGCATTTGAAATGTGGTGTTGGCGCAGAATGCTGCGCATATCATGGACGGAAAAGAAAAGTAATGAAGACGTACTAAAGGAAACAAATGAAGGACAACAGATCATGAAGATAATAGGAAAAAGAAGAAACAACATGCTTGGCCATCTTATTCGACACTCCGATTAGATCACTGTATTGATAGAGGGAAAGGCAGAAGGAAAACCAGGAAGAGGAAGACCAAGGATAGAATATCTAGATGCAGTTACGAAGAAGAGGCCTTATCAAAGTATAAAACAGCTCTCTCTTTTAAAATTTCCATGTTGCCCACCAACCTATGGTTGAGGTGAACAAGAAGAAGAAGAGGGAAATTTAATAGTAATCATTTTCCTGACAATTGCAGCTGCTTTCAAGCTTCTTTGATTTTTATATATCGAATGCCTTTTTAATTGCATTTTTAACTAGGAGTCATAGAACTTCACTTTTTCCATTGGTCAGAAATTCTAATTGGTTAGATTTTCACTTTCCAAAATAGTAATTAAATGGTGGTGTGTTATTGGCTGGGAGCATGGCATCTCCACCAATCGGTGAATTTTATTTGAAATACGTTAGAAGAACAAACATACGAATACGTGGATATATATACCATTATTGAACCTTGAATTACTAAATAGTTAGACCTACTTGCTCTTATGAAATAAACAAAATGTTTAATCGAGGTAATGTCCGAAATTACTCGCCACTCTTTTACCATTGGAGTTCTTCTTCTTCTTCTTCTTCTTCTTCTTTTTGTTGTTGTTGTTGTTGTTTCGATGGTAAATTCATATAACGCTTGAACTCCACACAACGGATCTGACTGCTGAGTTATTTTACTGTGCTTTACTAATAATTGTTTATTTGGTGGCCAGAGGTCGGTAGATTAATCATGCAGTAAAAGAATGTGATTCATGATGTAATATATACAAGGTAATCTGTTAGGTGCTATTATTGCAATTTATATAATTGTGTAACTATGATTCTTCATATATCAAGTTTTGTACGTAGAAGTATTAACAGAATCTATTTCATATCAAAAGACAGTATTTTTTAAAAAAAATACAAATTGTACTATTTTTCTTTTGTGCAAGTTTTTTACCCCAGAGACAGTCCATCTCCGTTTTCGCCGGAGCAAGTATATGTTCTCAGCTATGACCCTGTGTTCCGTGAAAGCAAAACTTGGGCACCATTAGGATATTATATAGCACATTTTGCCGCAACAAGACATGGACAAACCTTTCTAATGCAAGTTCCTTCATGGAGGATATGATGAAATGCATTTGAATTCTTAAAATGCAGCAACATATCTAATATATATAGAATTTTTGTAGCCCTTCCCACAGGTGATCAAAATAGCAAGCAATAATAGGTGCAAATAAGATTTAAGATCCAGAACAGCTTAGGCGAGGAAGGAATTTTAAAAAAATACAACAGTTTCTATTAAAAAACATCAACATAAAATTGAAAAAAAAAAATGATGATGGAAACATATGTATGTTGTGTGGCGTTGTATGGATGAGATACATGGACTGTAGGGGAGGACGAGAAACAAAGAATGAAAACCTTCGAATTAATGGCGTTACAGAAGAATGTTGAAAATTAAATGGATAGGTAAGATATCGAATGAAACAGCATTGAAAATGACCGGAGAAAAGAGTAAAATACTAAAGAGTATTTTAAAAAGAGGATATAGGAAGATTGGACACAATATGAGACATGGAGGAATCGTATTAGTACCTATGGAAAGCATGTTAGAAGGAAAAATACCTAGAGGAAAGCAAAGGTTGTGAAATATGCGAACCAAATAATAAAAGATGTAGGGAAGAAAAAGCAGAAGGAAATGCAAAATTTGGATCAGGATAGGGAAGAACAGAAAAATATGTGAAACCAGACAAGAGATTGCTGACCTATAATGAAGAATAAACTTTTGGAACACCCTATATGTCTGTGCATCCTTACTAAGGATATGCAATATTCTTAGCTAAGCACAGAAAAAAAAAACAATAGAACAAAGCAAACAATACAAGGAGTAGTGATCCCTTGTAATTAGATATTGATTAAGTATTTAATATTTTGAATGTGTTGGTTGTGTTGTTTTGTTTGAACGACATGTAATGCTTTCTGTCCAATCTTTACCAGAATTTTTGTATATCAAACAATACTAGACGTGGCAGGAGACATTCTTCTGAGATTTCTACTCTTAAACGAACAATATTTAACGTTAATTCTAAATTTATACTGTTGTTGAAATTACGAACACACTATTCTTGAAAACAATGTTTAACATGCATATGTATCAAATCCGCCATGAAGTGATTCAAGTGTTAATGAAGCTAAGTGAAAGTACATAATGTCTTGACTTATGAATATTTTAGAATTGCAAAGCATGAGAGAGATCATAATTGTTTTTTTGTTTTCCCACTTAGGTATTATGTGGATTAGTATTTGTGTCGTGTGTGAAGTAAGAAGCGAAAAAAAAGTTATTTCAGGCTACAGACCTATCTTGATTCTTCCTGTTCCCTCCAAGGTGTTTTGAATCTATTTTTCTAGGCAGCGTTTTCTCTTACGTAGCGCCTTACATGCGAGGAGTGATCAGAAAATAAGGTTACAAAGCCTGTACTGAAACATATATTATTTCATACAATCAATACAGCCAACAGATAATACATACATTAGGTTATTTTTCGACATAGTCTCAATATCAGTTGTCGCATCGTGGGATGAATTTGAAGATTCGCTCTTGGTAAAAATCCTGTCCTTACGTGTTCAGCCACCTTATCACGAAGTGTTTCACCTACTCATCTAAAGCGAGGGAACGGTCTCCTAGGTGCTCCTTCAAGTGCGAGAACAGATGAAAGTCACTTGGAGTGAGGTCTGGGCTGTAGGGAGGGTAGTCAAATCTGTTGATGCCGTGCTGGGTCGGCCGCTGTGCTCCTCGTTGGTGATGTTTTCTCTTCCAGCCACACTTTCTACTACATACTGACGAGACTTTACAGTATCTCCGTAAAACTCTACCAGCTACCGGCCACTGTGCTCCTCGTTGGTGATGTTTTCTCTTCCAGCCACACTTTCTGCTACATACTGACGAGACTTTACAGTATCTCCGTAAAACTCTACCAGCTACCGACCACTGTGCTCCTCGTTGGTGATGTTTTCTCTTCCAGCCACACTTTCTACTACATACTGACGAGACTTTACAGTATCTCCGTAAAACTCTACCAGCTACCGGCCACTGTGCTCCTCGTTGGTGATATTTTCTCTTCCAGCCACACTTTCTACTACATACTGACGAGACTTTACAGTATCTCCGTAAATCTCTACCAGCTACCGGCCACTGTGCTCCTCGTTGATGATATTTTCTCTTCCAGCCTCACTTTCCACTACATACTGACGAGACTTTACAGTATCTCCGTAAATCTCTACCAGCTACACGTTATTACGGGTGAATTTCAGCTTAAGTTACACGTTTCGCCCACACAAATCGAATAACTGAGCGGTCTTCTCCGCGAGACCAGTTTTCCAAACGAGTCGCCATTTGTGTTTATCTACTCGTACAACTAGCGCCGTGGTTGGCGGAAGCTGAAACTTTGCATATTTACCAAATCCATATATTAAAATTACCACGCACTAATCGTTTCTCTATAACAGACGGAACTCCAGAAATATCGGCCTTGTAACCTTAGTTTATGTTCTTCTCTCGTACAATATATATATTTTCTTATTAACATGGGTTCCTCAAAGATGATCTTGTAGGTACAGTAGCTCAGTGGCACAGGGCTAACTTTCGGAGCGAGGAATCCTGGTTCGATTCCAGGCAGAGTTAGTGGGATTTTCGTAAAATTTCCCACGGATCTCCGGTTGTCCCCACATTCTTATTACACTAGTTCTTTGAGAATCATTTACTTTCGTTTATCACCCGTCTCCGTTAACCTAAAAAAAAACGGTCACCCGTCTCCGTTAAATGACGTAACCGTGAGAAGTAAAACTAAAAGATTTCAAAGGACGATCAACACTAACCAGTCTTATATGTTTCCAAAGTGTAGCCGATAGTCTTAATGAAAGAAGAATATTAACATCACCTACATTGATTTTAACAAAGCTTTTGATACAGTCAATTATCTCCTTTCGTCCAAACTTTGCTTTCGGGGATTCTTCCGGTCCAATATATGAAGTATGTTGTAAAACTATGTCCAAAAGAAATGTTAATTTGTTTTACATTAATTTTGTTTGACACCGCAACTGACTACTTCAGGAGTACGAAATAGTTCTAACCCTGACCATATTCTTTCCATAATAAACAATAATGCTTTTGCAGAAAATTTTCACCATTATTCCATTCTCATATACGCAGACAATGTCAAAATCTACAAAGTTCTCTCTTCTCCCAAAGACTATCTGCAACTTCAAGAAGACAAAGGCAACTTTGCTCTTATAAGGAAATTACGCTCAATATAAACAAATGCACGTCATTAACCTTTACAAAGTTAATCATTGTCTCTGCCTATTCACTTCTACTCCATAAACGGAGCCAAACCGAGCATATTACGTTGTGTTTGATATAGACTTATGTTCTCATTAGACTTTTGCTTGAATAAGCTTATAAATAGATATAGGATATTTATGCGCTTAAAATTCATGAAATATGCATATGCACTTAAAAATCATGAAATATTCATGCAACTATGCATGTGCTTAATATGCACTAACAATGCAATAAAATATAGCATTTTCAAACATGTAGCAAAGTTGTGACAAAGTTTTACAGGTAAAAATATAACATCAAAAATATATTTGACCTTTCAGGGGCTTACCTTCAGAATTTAAATTTTATGACAGTTATGGTTTATATACTCCTAATTTTGTAAAACTCACTCACAAATTATGGGATTAAAATAAACATATTAATATTAGAACACGATCTCTAGTTTTTCTTCACATTTGTATTTTAAATTGTATTTACTTTTCAAGAAATAATATGAACCTCATTTTTCTGTTTCCACTGTACCAAAAAAAAAAATAAAAAAAGGGAGAAAAGAAAGAAAGGAAATGAAAGAAAAAAGAAAAAAGTTTTCATTTTTAAGGTTTTACTCCTTCCCTTAATTAACCTTAGTATATCACAACATGCTTCTCTACATTTTTTTTGGTGTTAGTTTGTGACATTTGAAGCCAGAAAATGACTTGTTAAATCAATAAAAATTACTGTACAATACTTATAGAAAGGAGCAAGTTTAGTATCTATATTTTCTGGTAAATTGAAAAGTAACCCTTGAAGGTATTTTTCCCATACGTTCAATTGTTTTGTAGTCAGAGTTTCTGGCATTAACATCTGCCATTTTTCCCCCACATAGCGCCCGAATTTACAAAGAACTCACTGGAGCTCGTTCTGGATTTCATCAACTGGAGCTAAGTATTCAATGAGAAGCATTTCTCGCGTCTCTTGTTTCTGAATTGGTGTCAACACGATATTACGATATCTTTATCAAATTTCTCTTAACTTCTTGTCAATTGGAAGCATCTTTGCTCTGCTGATCGGTTGCTAACTTATTAGTCCTCTATAAACTACTCGTTCTTCCATATGCCATGCAAAAAGCTGTTCTGTTGCATAGACATGTAAATGCATTGAAACTACAAACTAAAACTGGATTTATTCCATCCTATAAGCATAAATCTGCATCCTATAAGAATAAAATTTTATAGAATATGTTCAATATTCTTTTAAGCACGAATATATGCTCTAACCTTTGAAATATGCATTTATATACACTATAAAACTTCAATTTCGAGCTGTATTATTGCTGTTAGAAACCCTTACGAAGTTTAACAGAGATGCATATAAGCAAACAAAATATGCATTTGCATAAAAATCCAATGTCTACTTATAAATGATATCAGGGGAAGAGCGTTCGAATTGTTATGCTTAATTCGGAATATTCGACATTTACAACCAGTAATTTTAATTTATATTCTCCTTCTATTAGTCCTATTTTTGACTTTTCAGTACTGTATGGTCTTGCATTTATTCTACTAAAGTAAAACAATTGATCGTATTCACAATTCTTCATAAAACATCTTTGCTTAAAATAAAAGTACTGAGTATCATACTAATCAACTTTGTGAATCTATGTAGAAGATTCAATTTAAGTAGATATATGGAACAATAGAAGAATAAAAATAGATTTGATCTATATCAGTAGAATATTTAAATCAGAAACCTCTGCTCTCATTTACTGGAGAGGACATATCTTCATACATAAACCCGGAAGTCTAACATGCAAATCTTTCATATACACATGCTTCAATAATTAACAAGCATCAATATTAACCTATATAATAAGAGTGCAGCATTTGTACAATTCTATTTTTCGTTATAGTAATGTAAACGTGCTCTGTGGCTTGGATTATGAACTGAAAAGTAAACTTGCTGAGTTTCTTAAATCGACATTTTCTTCTCTCTCTCTCAATAACATTATGGGGAGACCCGGGTTCGATTCCCGGCGGGAGCTCATGTGGTTCGGATTCCACGTTAATCAGTAGGTCCACGTCTCATATAGACTCGCTGCTGGACGGGGCGTAAAACTCAATCAATCAATCAATAACATTATAGTTGTTGTAATATTTTTGCACTTGTATACACACACGTATATTGTAGTTTATACTAGCTAAAATGCCTGTTATTCACACAGAGACAATAGGTATTTCAATCCATTCATTATTTAGGATATATATTCAATGAAACTGTATTGATAAATATCCGTGAGATAATTTATTTCTCGCATAAATGTCTAAAATCTCTAATCATTTAGGCTACGCCATTGAATCAAAGTAATGAGAAGAATCCAATTTGAGGTCGCATACTGTTCCAAAATTTCTTTCAAAAAGCTCAGTCGCTTTTCCGTGGTGTGATCCTAAACAAGAGATTTTAGATAATTTATTTTCCATTTCGATGGAGGCTGGACTTAAAACGGCATCGGGATATCATTATTCATTTAAGGTGGATCACTAGGTGTTACCAGTGCTATGCTAAACGCTGCTTAAATAGTGTGGCGTTGCCAGATAGTGTCGAGTGTTTACTGATGCCAGATAATAAACGAAGTAATCATGGAATTCTGCTTGGATACTTACTGGAGAAATTAGGTTTCGACCCTTACCGCAATTCCGCTTCTCGAACTGCAACGCTAGAATCCAGGAATTTTCTTATTGTGACTACTACAGTAAACGTACAAATTTGGCAACAACACATTGTGGCACTCGGCGCAATTTTCGTCTCAAAATCTATTTCCTTAAATGTAAATTAATATTTAAATAAAATATGAAACATTACACGAAAAACGGTCAAAGAATATATCTATTTCGTAATAAGATCGTTACTTTAAAATACTTTACACATACAAATAAACATTTCGTAAAACTGAGCACTTCTAGTAAGATCTTACAGCAAGTGCCATCTTGTGCGCTTATTGTAAAACGAATCAAATATATTTTTTTTATTTGTTACATTTTTCGATATTAGGAGACACAACCAAATGAATCAGTGTCTTGTGCTGTAGCTGAAACATAACTCTATCTTATAGTGTAATATTTACAATATGTAACGTTTCACTGCGCAGTAGTTAAGGCAATGAGCTAAAATATGTACTGACTTCCGGGTGGTGATCCATCTTAACGTCCCCGAAAATAATATATTCAACACTAATATCAGTCCTTTTCGATTACTTTTACACGCTAATCTTCTTCAAACCAGCGGTGCTGGGGTGTTTTACCGCTACAGTAGAGTTTCTAAACTGTAAGTAATATTATGTGTACTAAGCTTGGTTGAAATTGTCCCAAGCGTTACAGCGTTAAATTGAAACATACGTGTATATCCATTCATCAGTTTCTTTAATGCATAGATTACCCACAGTTTTGGGAGCATATGGGAAACTCTTAATAAACATAGGTGAAACATCACTTCTTTTAAGAGCTAGAGGCTTTCAGAAACTTGGAAATACAAACTTAGGACTTGAATATCTCCAAACTACAATTAAGATTCTTCCCTTAGACTAGTAATCTGCAACATGCACACCATTCAATCAGAATCATTCAATAGGGCCGCAAGGAATTTCATCATGAGCAAATGTGTCTATTTTGACCTAAAGCCTATGACAAACATCTTGGCATTTCAGCTAAACGAATAAAACGCAAGCTCTGGCGCGACATTGCCAAGTGGTAAAGGGGTGTGGCTATGACTAAGCAGACAAACTACAGCGCGATCAGGTGGCAGAGGATAGACGTGGATGTGTACAAAATAAACATGGCAATACCGCTGGCCTCTTATTTGCTAGCAACATTTAAAGGGAACTTGGAGCGCCGCCTTCAAATGCCAAGATGTTTGTCACGCCGTTTAACTTCACTGAACCTCACGCTTACGACACCAATCCATCCACACTTACTACATCTTTTCGGCATGACAGTCACTCGATCTCACACTCAAAACATCCTTTTGTTATCACGCTCACTTGATTTCACACTCTCATCATTTTGATATGACCTCACACTCAACCTCACGTTCACTTCATGAGGTTGAGATCGGATTACCATGAGTTTTGAACTCGTGAGCGCCAACCTCATAAATTCGATTAGCTTTGATCAAGAAACTTATGGATTTTTTTGAAATCCGTGATGTAAATGCCAGTGAATCTAAAAATGGCATAAAATGAAGTGAATCTTTCAGTTTAACGTCTCACGTATATGGCCGTTAGGCTAAGGGAGATGGATGATTAAGGCAAGTAGATGATGATAAAAAGAATTGGTGGAATAATAATGCGGGAGGAAACGGGAGTATCCTAAGAAAACCCACGGATACGATGTTGTCTACCGCACACTTACTTGACCGGAGATCGAACCACAGACCCCTCGCACCAGATGTAAGCGCTCTACCACTGAGCCACCGTTACCCCACTAGTAAATAGAGAGCTGCCCAAAAGCAATAGTACATTTGTGGCAAGTCGGTTCCTCAAATACTTTAAAAATAAATAAACTCTGCTATAAAAACAGTAAAGAGATTTTTTTGTGTGATTCCATATCCTTTTATTAAAGGCAACCTAACAATTCTTTGCTACTGTGCAGGTTGCATAAAAACTAGAAAATGTTATTATAAATTTTAAACGGAATCCAATGACCGTTACTCGTAATTATGTTAAGAATTGACTCCAGGAACGAACTCGGCCGATATAATCATTCTAGATACCAATTGCAAACAAACAAAAAAAGAAACGGAATTCAGAACCTCGCTCTTGTTCAAGAGTTGTGTGGAGTAACGAACAGACGTACTAACAGTATGATCTTACATATAAGTCTCTTGCGTGAACCTAATAAATTATTCAGTTAAAACAATTGTGGTTGTATAGTATCAAGGATTACAGTACATTAGCTTTAATGGAAATTGTATTTAATTACTAAAAGCAATTAAAAGATTCTTCAGTCAAATTATGATCGTTCAATATATAATCTAAGCATTTTAGAATGTGAATGTCGTCAAGAAGAACGGAAACATAATAATGTTAACTAGTAAACGGAGAACAGGCCACCGTACGCTAAGATAATCCTCATTCGGCTCTAAGTTGTGCCCTATGAGTACCACCATCACTTTTCCGTTCTAATCCCTTCCCACTAGTCTAGTGGCTAGTGTGCTGCACGCCTTTGGTGCACGAGATCCCCAGGTTCGATTTCCCGGAAAGAAATCACTGAAATTTGAATGCATTAGGAGGTTCGGATTCCACCTTAAATTTGTAGATCCACATTTCATATAGCCTCGATGCCGAAAATGGACACTAAACTTCAACCATTAACAACAGCTTTCTTGCTATTCCAACACAAAGCACAAGGAAATCAAGTACAATTAAACCAAAGATTTTAGAAAAAGATACATGGAGTGTTCAAAGCACAAGGAAATCAAGTACAATTATACCAAAGTTCTGAGAAAAAGATACATGGAGTGTTCAAAGCACAAGGGAATCAAGCACTATTATACCAAAGTTCTGAGAAAAAGATACATGGAGTGTTCAAAGCACAAGGGAATCAAGCACTATTATACCAAAGATGTCAGAAAAAGATACATGGAATGTTCAAAGCACAAGGAATCAAGTACAATTATACCAAAGATTTGAGAAAAAGATACATGGAGCGTTCAAAGCACAAGGGAATGAAGTACAATTATACCAAAGTTGTGAGACAAAGAGACATGAAATGTTCAAAGCACAAGGAATCAAGTACAATTATACCAAAGATTTGAGAAAAAGATACATGTAGTGTTCAAAGCACAAGGGAATCAAGTACAATTATACCAAAGATGTCAGGAAAAGAGATATGGAGTGTTCAAAGCACAAGGAAATCAAGTACAATTATACAAAAGTTGTGAGAAAAAGATACATGGAGTGTTCAAAACATAAAGGAACCAAGTACAATTATACCAAAGTTGTGAGAAAAAGAGACATAAAAGTTCGTTATATACACTTAAGTACATTGGAAAATTATTAGTTTTATTTATTTACTTATTTTACATTATAAGAATTATTTACAATGTGGTCGTGAATCTTTCAAGCTGTGGGTAGAGATCCTAAAGATCAAATATGTCGAAAACGACCAACAGTGGGCTTAATTTCTTTGGGTACTGAAGCTACAATAAAATTTTTCATTTTGAAATTTTAGTCATTGAACATTAGAAACTAATAGTATTTAACCCAATTTCTAGAATATTTACAGTTTTAGTAATAAGTTTCCTTGAATTTGTTGCATAGGTCATGTTTCAACTGCTGCAATCCAGTAGCGCCATTTCAGGTTTTGCCAAAGAGGGGAAGGCAAGGTTGTCCACAGGCATAAGAATGCTACGTCTTTTCTTATTATTTTAGTATACGCTTTATTAAATGTATGTAGTTCTGTATCCAAATGACCCCCCTGGTGCCGTTGCACCCAATTCTTATAGTATAATTGATACGAACAGCTTCGCACAATGTTATTTTGGCCTCCATCCTACTATCTGCAATATTGCCAGTTTTTAACCTTGCTTCTAATCTGACGTCAATTAAGATTACGCTGGTGAACTCTAACCCAGTGACGTCAAACTATATCTTTTACCAAAAATTTTGTCTCTTGTTTTGATCAGTTTCCAACAATTAAGTCAGAAAAATATTAAATCACACAATCAAATTAATAATAATAATAATAATAATATATATAAAATAATTGGCACAAATATAATTTTGTGTAACAATTAGTAGCACATTTTCAAAAAACGAAGTAGGTGTTGGTTTTGGAGGTGAATTGATGTTTACAAATAGAAGGAAAAATGAAACGTAATATTTCCTTTTGCTTTCATTCAGGGGGTTTAGGTTATCTGTGAGATCGTGCTACTTAGCTGTGACATAGGGTCAATGGTCTTGTGTATACTTTGCAAAATCATTAAGCCTTGTTCTCGTTCTTCAGCAGAATTTTTATTCTTCACCTTATAGTCTCACAACTGCTTCGGTAAAAGAATATTATTTTTCAAAAAAATAAACTTTCTACAGGTTATGAACACCTTGTTAGGTTATGAACACCTTGTTACTTATGTAAGACATTAATTTCATTCAAAGAATTGGATGAACTCTTGAATGAATTTGATTGAATGAAACAAACATAAGTTTTTTTAAATGAGATGAAGTGTTTTGTTTATTACTTTCTTTTAAAACCAAAATCTATATATTTCAAATGTCTAGATAAGCATATTAATGCCTATGTGATGGTAATTGTATAATTAACATTGCAGTTTAATGTCCCTTTTGTACATCTAGATGATACTTACTATTCAAAGAAGGATACAAAACACTTCTAGGTATATATCCATAGCAAATATCCCCACGAGGCCGCAATGGGACCGTGATAGAGCGTTCACCTCTGGTGCATGGGGTCCCTGGTTCGATCCTAGCTCGTGCCAAGTAGACTTTGTGGTGGACAAACACCGTGTGCGTGCGTTTCCTCGGGGATCTCCCGTTTCCTCCCACTTTCCTCATTCCACAATTTCCTTCATTTCTCATAATCACCGTCTCCTTTAGCCTACGCGGCATAACCGTGGGATGTAAAACTGAAAGATTTCTTTTTTACTTTCAAATATCCCAACTGGGGATGGAACCCCAGACTATGCTCGTTAGTCATCTGAACACAAGGGAGAACTGAGTATACGATTGTTATTATTATTATTTTCTGTACTCATTATCTGAGTAGGTGATATAGTAAAAAAGGAACCATCCACGTGTATTACTATTCTCTGTTTAATTCTTTATTCAGAGCTTTTCCAAGAAGTTTCTTGTTCTTTATGTGTCCATTCTTACGATTTTCTGTGCTCGTTTATGCCTGTTGTTTAATTTCGGTTGTTTCGAACTCCCCCCCCCCACATCTTGGTATCACTCTGAAGGGGGCATGGTGGCTCAGTAGTAGAGCGCTTACCTCTGGTATGTACGGTCCCTGGATCGATCCCTAGCCACGTAAGCTTGTGGTGGACAACATCGTGTCCGTGGGATTTCTAAGAGTCTCGTTTCTTTCCACGCCCTCATTCCATGAATTCCTCCATAATCATTCACTTGCTTTAATTATCGTCTCTCTTAGCCTAAAGGGCATAATCGTAGGACGCTAACCTGAAAAGATTTCATTTCATTTTTCGGATCGCTCTGGTTTCTGATATTACTATTAATATTAAATAATATTTTCACTTTCTGTTTTTTGTTTCATTATTCACTTATGCTTTAGCTTAGCTGTTCATTATTTATGATGATGTCCGACCTGTTACGATATAGTTGTTTGTCACCTTGTTGGTTCACATTGTTCTGTTCTAGTAAAGTTCGCGGTTGTCTGTTTCAAATATGATTTCCGGTTGATCTTTGTAACGCAGTACTTCTTCCGATATCATTTCCTGTTTCCTGTATCTTAATGTGTGGTTATCGTATCCGTTCTTATTGCCCGTTTGCATCTTCATTGGACACACAATTTAGCATGTTCTGCATGTGTGATCTTGTGTTGCGTCGTTTTTCAGAATGTATTTTCTATAGGAGTTTGTACTTATTATCTGACCTCTCGTATTTCTTGCTCGAAAACCTGTCTTTGGATACAAATCTCCCATTTTTATTCATTCGAATATCGTATTTGTACATGTTTTGGTTGATTTGTTAAGGTAATTGTTCATGTAGTGCTCTTTCTCTCCATAGCTTAATATGGCCTATATTAATTTCGACTTCTCTCTTGATTAATTATAATTATTATTATGTCTGTTAACTAACTAACTAACTAACTAACTAACTCTATGGCTTATGGGATCTGGAGTTTCAATGCCGCGTTCAAAAAAACTCTCTATTCGCTTCTATTCTTAGCCAACTACGAGATCCAATTTCTACCTTATATCCTACTTCTGCGAGATCCATCTTAATATTGTCTTCTCATCTGCTTCTATAGGTCTTCTTAATGGTCGTTTTCCGATTAGAAACTTTGAAAGGGTTCCTACTTTCTTCCATCCTGGCAACATGACCTGCCTCCTAGACTTGACGACCGTAACAATGTTTGGTAAACGGTATAAATTATGCACTTCCACGTTATGAAGTTTCCGCCATTTTCCACTTCTGTCCGATTATTCGTCTCAGGATCTTGTTCTCAAAACCTTTTAGTTTACGTTCTTCCCTTAGAGTAAGTGTCCATGTTATTATTATGTCTGTTACCAAAAGTATTTTCAAAATTGGGAGTTTTATCTCATTAATCACACCATGTACTGTCTACTTGCTAGTGACACATAGAAGGATTGATAGAGTATGTTTTACTATCAATTTTCCTTAATATGTGAACGTGTGTTTGAGCCTCTGCTGTTGACCACGACTAGCATACTTTTACAAAGCCATAAACATTCATAGCTATCTATTTTCTTTTTTTGGCCATAGATAAATACACTTTTAGAGCCATAAACATTCATAATTATAGATTTTCTTTTGTTGGCCATGGATAATACTTTTTAAAGCCATAAATATTCATAGTTATCGATTTTCTTTTGTTGGCCATGAATAACATACTTTTCTAAAACCATAAATATTCATAGTTATCGATTTTCTTTTGTTGGGGACAGACAACATACTTTTTTAAAGCCATAGATATTGATAGTTATCGATTTTATTTTGTTTGCCATAGATAACAACTTTTGTAAAGCCATAAATATTCATAGTTATCGATTTTCTTTTGTAGGTCACGGATAACATACTTTTTTTAAAGCCACAAATATTCATTTTTATCGATTCTCTTTTGTTGGCCACAAATAACACTTTTTAAAGACATGAATATTCATAGTTATCGATTTTCTTTTGTTGGCCATGGATAACATACTTTTCTAAAACCATAAATATTCATTGTTATCGATTTTCCTTTTGTTGGCTATGGATAACATACTTTTCTAAAACCATAAATCAAGGATGTTATAAATAGAGGATCTGTCCATATGTATCTTCATCCTATTAAATCGGTGAAGCCAAAAAGCAACCGAGCATCGGCACGTCTGATTGGCTACTCTTGTTTCTACCATCGTCTGATTGGCTACTTTCGTTTCCGCCGTGATTGTTGGCTCAAAACATTGCAATCCTATTGGGCGGAGTGGGCAGAGTAGGGGTGGCGAAATTGTGACGTATGGCTTCAAGATTTTGTTTTAAGGACAGATCCTCTATTTTATAAAATCCTTGCCATAAACATTCATAGTTATCGATTTTCTTTTGTCGGTCACGAATAACATACTTTTTTAAAGCCATAAATATTATTTATCGATTTTCTCTTTTTGTCTCGTCTCCTGGGTAACACTAATTCTGTTGGACTCAATTCTGTTGAAGATCAATCGAATGACGTATGTCTCGTCTTAGGACATTCTTTTTTTATTACAAGTTGTTATTGTTGTGTATTTACATATTAAGAACTCTAACTTGTCAATACAGTTATTGTATTTCTTTAGAACAAAAAAATTGTAAGTAATCAACTGATTATATGACATTATAAAATTTTTACATGATTCAGAGCTAACGTGTCTTAACCTTGTAACTTTGTCCCAGCAGAACATGGTTGAAGTTCAAGCAACAGTGTCATACGAAGCATAATTTTTTTCATCAATAGCGATGAGTAATGTTCAATAGCTCACAAATCATAAGCAACTTCCTTTGATCATTCATTTGCAAGCAGTCACCATTAGTATGCGTTAGCCTAAAGATCATAATCGTAACTTCTTTTTTTTCTTTTTAAGTTCAAATCCGTATACATTCATCTAGCTTTGCATTCTTTGTGACAGAGTGGCTAAAGTGTCCTTTTTCTGGGTGGATGCTTTTGATTCCCGGTGTACTACTTGCCTTAAGTACAAACATGAGAATTTGTTCGGGTTCCACTTTAAACGGTAGGTCACGTCTTAAATGGACAAATTAAAGTTACAATGGTGTTAAGTCACTTTTTCAAAAAGAAAGACTTGCAACATAAATCAGATCTAAATAAGTCAATCTGCCAATAGAAAACGTAAGTCAGGGCTTATTCAACTGCCAACAGATAGTAGTGGAAGTTCTAGTGATAAAGTAAACACATGTTTCGCTCCCGAATTTGTTACCTTTTGCATTATGTTCTGGTAAAAGAGAGAATGTTATTTACACTACTGTAACTTTAAGTTTTAAGACATGTAATTTACACCACTGTAACTTTAACCTGAAAAAAGAAAATATGTAACTTAAACCATTGTAGCTTTAACCTGAAGAAGGACAATGTGACTTACATCACTGTAACTTTAACCTAAAAAGGGAAAAATGTGATTTACTCCACTGTAACTTTAAACCTAAAAAGAAAACGGGACTTATACAACTGTAACTTAAACCTGAAAAGAGAAAATGTAACTTACACCATTATAGCTTTAACTGAAAAAGGAAAAATGGCATTCACCACTGTAACTTTAATCACAAAAAGAAAAAAAAATGTGACTTACACCACTTCAACCTGAAAAACGAAACCGTGACTTATACCACTGTAATAACCTGAAAAGAGAAAATGTGATTTAAGTCACTGGAGCTTTAACCCGAAAATTAAAAATGTGACTTACACCACTGTAACTTGTGTGTGTGTGTGTGTGTGTGTCTGTGTCTGTTTTAATAAACTTGTCATTGTTCAAAATTAATCAAATGATGGATTTGTTTATATCGCTCTTAAAATTCACTGACATCCAAAACTTAACCAAGCATTCAAAGAAATAGGACACGAAGTAAACCACAGGAAAGGGAGCTACCATGCCAACATACCACATATACACCACACGAAATGGAGCATATTTGCAAGAACCACAGTAGCAATCCTACAGCGCAAACGTAAAAATGGAAAAGAACTCACAAAAGACTGCCAGCGCTGGAAACAGGTTAATAGGAAGCATCACAGCGAATATCCATATAACCTACGCTTCATGCTGAAGATCTGGTTATTAAGGAGCTCTTGGGGAAGCAGACTCCACTATGCCACTATGCCCTGGAAAGCCGTAAACTGGCATCCGTAACCTTCTTCCCGAACCTCTGAACAGTGATGGACCCTGCATCGAAGATGTGCAGGTCCGTATCACCATTCACCATAATGTCTGCCCAGACCAGTACGCCACTACCACAATACCAATCCCTTTCGATAACGTTCATATGATGAGAGCGCGTTTTTTGTTCTTTCTTTGTATATGACAATGAGATCGGAAGAGGTAGGTATATAACTTCCGGTTTCAATTTAGGAACAAGATTGGAGATAGAATCTGTTCTTGGGACATTGAGACTATACAAAACGTAATTTTCTTACCTTTTCCTCTATTCCTTAATAGGGATCAATATGAAAACCGGAAGTAGCAGATTTCTACCACTTCCGGTTTTAGTATAGAAAAAGGAGCGGAGATGGAACTATTCTTGCAAAGCTGAGTCTATATCAAAAACCGCTTCTCTCTATCTATTACAGTTTTGTCTCTGCTAATCAATTAAGAAACCGGAAATGGTAATTTCTGCCACTTCTGATTCGAATAAAGGAACAAAGGTGGAGATGAAACTTATTCTTGGAGAGCTGAATCCATATCAGAAGACCATTTCTCTCTATCTTTTACCCCTTTCGATCAGCCACTTGTCGACAGATGGACGAACGGATAAACATAAACATTCTATAAGACTTCCTATATTTGTACATAGCATGGTTGGAAGTCTTAAAGTTATGGGAATCCTGAGTTTAGTCGTACTTATGAAGGTTAGTTTTTAGTACCGCCACTACGAAAACTACTTCATTCAAAACAGTTTCTAAGAATTGTCAATATTTACTTTCTTTCCAGTTGATTGTCGATTTCCTATACGTAATACATCACACATCCTTACGTTACATAATTTTAAGAAGAAAATAATTCTTAAGTAGCATAACTTTAAGAAGGAGGTGTTCATATAAGATCTTAGTATGGTGACTTAATACGACAACAGTTACGTTTATCACACAAAACACATTTAATTTTATATACACACAATAACTTACAAGGCCTTATATTTTATCTGGCTGAAGAAGATATTTTTCACAAATCATATATCTCTCATAGAAATTAGCTAAGGTGCTGTCCTTCATAATCTCGATGATGAATAAGGTAATCAAAACGCAAATGTCAAGGTCAAAACCATAAATAGAATAATTTTGAAAACATTTTGATTTTAAACTAAAATTGCCGCAGAAATATATTTTTCTCAAAATTTCAGTTGTCCCATGTAAATTTTCGTTTACATTACAACTAAAAATTACAATTTTCCACTCGTAATAGTAATTTACTAAACAGAAAAGGTCATTTCCAGTAACGAGGAATCTCAAAACTGATTTTTTTAAAAAATAGTGTGGAAAACTGAAAATTTGAATAGAATGGAATACAAAAGTGAAGCAAACTATTTTTTTAAAAAATCAACGATAAAGGAAATATGAAATTATTTTCCAAAAAGAAAATGAGAACAAAATTCGAAAATCAAAAAAAAAAAGTTGGAATAAAACGAAAAATATGGACAGTTTTCGAAATTCGAAATACGTAGTTTTTTTTAAAATACCATCCGTCAAATAGCCACATTTAGAATGATGAGAATGATATCGTTATTATATGTAATAACTAGCTGAACCAGCACTATTTACACAGCGTACGGTTCTAATATATGCGTTAATATTCTTCCCACTTTTCATTATATCTGAAGTCCTTTTACGGACACAAGTAAAGGACAGGAAGACTCTTAAAGGGAGTGAATTGATATAGACAAACGGTACTAGGTCAAAACCGCGCAAAAAATAACAGCTATGGGCGAAAACAGCGCGTGTAAATACAGTGTGGACAAAAACAGAGCATGGACAAAAACCGCGCATGGTTAAAAACAGCGCATGCAAATACCGCATGGACAATAACAGCGCATGAACAAAACCCGCGCAAGGACAAAAACAGCGTATGGAAATACCGCGTGGACAAAAGCACCGCATGAACAAAACCCGCGCAAGGATAAAAAGGCGCATACAAGTACCGCATGGACAAAAACAGCGCATGAACAAAAACCGCGCAAGGACAAAAACAGCGCATTCAAATACCGCGTGAGTGGAAACGGCCCATGGACAAAAACCATAGATGAACATTTGGAACTAGGTTCGCTCGCGCTCAAGCTCACTTTTTCAACTGGGCTCCTACCCACTTAGGTTCCCGATCACTTACCTCAATTGGGCTCGCGTTTCCGACCACTTCCCTTAACTGTTTTTGCAATCACTCGCGCTCGCGGTCACTTGAACTCGCACTCACATCTCTCGACTGGGGTTGTACTCATTCGGGCTTGCACTCACACGAACGGGTCAAGATATCAATTAGGTTGAGAACCACTGCCACAGACTGTTTACAATTTTTGTAGACATCCTGAGGAAAGATGAGTCATGAACAATTACAGCAGAAGTCCCTTAACTTTGACAACCCAAATGTCTTTACTGTATTTCCGGTTGCATAATTCACAGACACTCTTCCTAGTTAAATAGATATAAGGAGAAAAACAGCACATGGACAAAAAGCGCGCTAGGACAAAAACAGCGCACAGACAAAACAGCTCAATTACCAAAGCAGCTCACGCAAATACCGCGTGAACAAAAGCAATGAATAAGCAAAAACAGCGCAAGGACAAAAACAGCACATGCAAATGTCGCTTGGGCAAAAACAGCGCATAAACAAAAACCGCACAAGAACAAGAACAGCGCATGAAAATACCGCGTGAGTTAAAACAGCCGATGGACATTTTGCCATGGACCATAGATGAACATTTTGCTCTAAGCTCCTTTGAACTGGGCTCGCGCTCACTTACCTCAATCGGTTCGCGCTTAGCTCTCTCGACTGGGCTCGTATTCACTCGGGCTTGAACTCACACGAGCTTGCACTCACTTTTCTTAACTGAGCTCACGCTCACTCGTCTCAACTGAGCTCGTACTTACTCGGGCTCGCGCTCATTTCTATTAACATGGCTCGAGCTCGCGATCACTTCTCTCAACTTGGGTCGGAATCACTTCCCCAAACTGGACTCGCGCTTTACACAAGCTCGCACTCAATTCTCTCGAGTGGGCTCGCGCTCATTCAAGCTCACGCCAACTTCCCTCAACTGGGCTCGGGTTAACCTCTCAGCTTAGCTCACGCTCACTTGGGCTCGCGATCACTTCCAGGAACTGGGCTCGTACTCAATTCTCTCGAATGGGTCGCTCTCACTAATCCTATGTGGGGTCGCGTTCACCCGGACTCGCGCTCACTTCTCTCAACTGAGCTTGCGCTCACTGAGGCTCGCGCTCACTCGGTCTCGCATTCGTTTTTCTCGACTAGGCTCACGCTTAGTTGGACTCGCGATGACTTATTTCATTGCGACTCGGGCTCACTCAGACTCGTGCTCAATTATTCAGCTGGAGCCCGGTTGAGCGCCAGTGTCGAGCTCATGAGTGTCGGGCCCGCTAGTTTGGACACCTATGAAAAAGCAGCGCATGCATGACCCGCAATGCACATCCTTTCCCAAAGCAAACATTAAGGAAATAATTGTGAGACTAATCTAGCAAAGTACACTAGCTCTTGCGCTGAACCCGACTCTTCACTGGATTACGCTGACTTGCAGTATTTCAAACTTTACTATAGACTCCATCTTACTGCTGATTCCTACTACCAAATGAATTAAATTGTACACAGATATTGTAAACGTAAAATGAGGGAGTTCGTGTTTCGTATCTTTCTGTAATAAACGGTTGAGTGGGGCACGGACCTCTCCAAATCTTTGATAATGAAATATCAAAAGTGATAATAACAATATATCGGAAGTGTCTAAGGACATGAAGAATTGCAAGGAAACTTTGTGTAGTGACAATGCACAAAAGATAAATGAATACGTTTTCTTTATTTTTTGAGGAAAAACGGTTTTAGGGTCAAAAGCCTCCACCCAAAATTCTGAAAGTTGACGACCGAAAGGCAATAAGTTAACCAAAGTGAATGAATTTCTATACAGATATTGTATGCGTAAAATGATGGAATATATGTTTCGTGTTTTCCTAAAAAAAAAAAAAAAAACGGTTGGGTGGGCTACAGACCTTCTCAACCAGTGATTACAAAATATCAAAAGAGCAAATAAGTATATGTCAGAAGTTCCAAAGGATATCGAGAATTGCAACGAAACTTCGAGTAGGGACAATTTACAAAACAATAAACGACACGTGTTTTAATTTGTGCGGAAAAACAGTGTTGGGGGCAAAGCCCCCTCCAAAAAAAGTAAATATTACTGTAATATTGCAGGAAGGAGTGAACCGAAGCAAATGAAATTGTGTGTAGATATTATGTATGTACAATAAAGCCTTTCGTCTTTCTCAAATGTCCCTATACGATTTGCTTCAAATTTGGCAAGAAGGAAATAAATCGACACGTGTTTTTGTTTATGCGCAAAAACATTGTAAGTTTAAAGGCTTCTCCTGAAATACTATAAAATACGCTATACTGTTTGTGTTTACTGTTGATCTCCTAACTTTGAAGAAATCGGATGGAGACACTTGTGAAACACGAAAGGAGTTATTTTACGTATACAATATCTACACAAAATTTCGTTCGCTTCAGTGCACTCCTTCCACCATCCAACTCCTTGGTCCACCGAAAAGTCTTTTTTTCTTTTCAGAAAATACGAAGCACGCATTCCCTCATCTTACCTCTACAATATATGTGCACAATTTCATTCACTTCAGTCCTTCTTCTTGCCTTTCGGACGTCAAATTTCAAAATTTTGGGTGAGGACTTTTGCCCCTAAAACAGATTTTCCTTAGAAAATAAAAACGTATTTGTGTATTTTTTACGTATTGTCACTAAACGTATTTTGTTCTAATTCTTCATGTCCTTTAGGCAATTGTGACATTGTTATTAGCACTTTTGATATATCGTGATCAAAGGTTTGGAGGGGTCTGTGAACCACTCAACCGTTTTTCCAGGAAAATACGAAACACATATTCCCTCAATTTACGTCTACAATATATGTGCACAATTTGGTTCACTTCGGTCCACTTGTTTTCGAATTTCAGGCGTCAACTTTCAAAATTTTTGGTAGGAGTTTTTGTCCGTAAACCGTTTTCCCGCAGAAAATACACGTATTCGTTTATTTCATGTGTAGTATCTATCTGCCAATTTTTTTTATCAAAATCGGAGTGTTACACTTGGTAAGTGTTACTTGTAAGTCACGCGTTACGCAAAATGGGACAAATAGAGCATCCAAGATGTCAATGCGAAGAAATAGGCACACCAGAACATCATGTATTATGGTGTCCATTACTGGAAGAACGGCTAGAGGAAAGAGATTAATAAAAAGGAAAGAAATAAACGAAATTATAGCTAATGAGTATGGCTATAGAACATTAAGCAAAATAACAAATGACTAATCAGAAGTAATAAGAGGACAATACTAGGACAAATTATTAAAATTGTAAACAAAACGAAGAAATACCGAAATAGGAATGATGTTCATATTAGTGTAGCTCAATGAATGGAAGAGTGGCTGTGAATCTTTCTGGGCCGGAGGACTCCTCCAGGAACGTCGGCATTCCGCGTGTTCCAGAAAGAAACTGTATGCTTCCACTCGTATATCCCCGGGTAAAACCGGATACGAACTCCGGATATATCGAGTGTGTGTGTGTGTGTGTGTGTATCGGGAACGGTGTCGGAAAGTGTCTTTTGTGTAAATAGTAAATTTATAAATACATTTAATGAAAAAGTCTCGGAATGGAAGCACAATCCAGTATCCGCATGGCCGTATTCAAATGACATGCGAATCTCACAAGGAACATACATGAATGTGTCGTCCGAACATCCGAATCAAACCTAGTACATTCGATAAACATAACAAAAATATGTTCATGCATTAAAAGTTAGGTGCCATGGACAATGGAATAAGTCCCTGGAGCCCATTAATCCTGTTAGCATAAAAAATGTAGATTCGCAGGGAAAAAGATATTGCACCAACACTGTTCATTAAAAAGCCATGCTTTATAGTTCATTCTTTTCTATTCAGCATGAAACAAGTTCTCTAGAGGTGCTATATATTGGCGCCCATAATGTATTTGAAAACGGAAAACTGGGAAAAATTCCCTCCAAAATACTTACCATAAAATTTGGCCCCCTCTGGAGCGGCCCCAGATAAAAGCACACAATTTAAATGTATCTTGTAAAACACACAATCCAAATGTATCTTGAAAAATACTACAGGGGTGAAAAATGAATGTACCAAGTTTCGTTTGATAGACGGAATAGATATGAAGCGAAAGGTTGTATAGTAATACGCTATGTATATACAAAACCGAACCGATGATTTGACATATAAAGAGAACAATATAAAAAGTATAAACGAAACACTATTTATTGAGATATCAAGAATAGTACAACGTTTGCTGTGGAAAAGGATGTACATTACGGCCCATGCATGCGCTGTTTTTATCATAGGTGTTCAAACTCAGGAGCCTCGATTATATAAGTGAGCGCGAATCCGAGTGAGAGTCTGGCCATCTAGAGATGTAATGTCCAGCGCGAGCCCAGTTTGTGGAAGTGTTCGCGAGCCCGAGTGAGCGCGAGTCTAGTTGAGAGAAGTGATTACTAGCGCGAGCTCAGTCGAGAGAAGTGAGCGCGAATTTCAGTGAACGCGAGCCCATTCGAAGGAATTGAGTGCGAGCTTGTGTGATCGCAAACCCAGTTTGAGGAAGTGATCGCGAGCTCGAGCCCGGTTGAAGGAAGTGAGCGCGAGCCTGAGTGAGTGTGAGCCCAGACGAGAGAAGTTAGTGCGAACCCGAGTGAGCACGAGCTCAATTGAGAGAAGTGAGCGCTAGTACAAGTAGAGGTAAGCCCATTTAGAATTAGTGAGCGCAAGCCCAAGTGAGCGCGAGTCCGAGTGAACGCGAGCTCACTTAGGATTAGTGACCGCAAGTCCCAGTGAGCTCGAGCCCATTGGAGAGAATTGAGTGCGAGCCCGTATGAAAGCGAGACCAGTTTGGAGAAGTGATCGCGAACCCAGTTGAGAGAAGTGATCGCGAGCTCAAGCCCGGTTGAGGGAGTATGCAAGCCCGAGTGAATGCGAATCCAATTGAGGTAAGTGATCGGGAGCCCCAGTGAGCGCGAGCGAGCCTAGTGCAAAATGTTCATCTATGATTTTTGTCCACACTGTATTTGCATGCGCTGTTTTTGTCATATCTATTTAACTAGGAAGAGTGCCTGTCAATTATGCAACCTGAAACACAGTAAAGATATTTGTGTTTTCAAAGTTAAGGGACTTCTGCTGTAATTGTTCATAACTCATCTTTCCTAAGGATGTCTATAAAAATTGTAAACAGTCTGTGGCAGTGATTTTCAACCTAATTGATATCTTGACCCGTTCCTGTGAGTGCAAGCCGAGTGAGTACGAGCCCAGTCGAGAGATGTGAGTGCCAACCAAGTGACCGCAAGCGCGAGTGATTGCAAAAATAGTTGAGGGAAATGGTCGGAAGCGCGATCCCAATTGAGGAAAGTGATCGCGAGCCCGAGTGAACGCGAGCCCAGTTTAAAGAAGTGAGTTCGAGCGCGAGCGAGCCTAGTGCCAAATGTTCATCTATGGTTTTGTCCATGGGCTGTTTTCGCTCACACGGTATTTGCATGCGCTGTTTTTGTCCACGCGGTATTTGCATGCGCTGTTTTTGTCCTTGTGCTGTTTTGACCGGATAAATGTAGTATTCTAATGTATAGAATGTTGGGGTGAGTTTGTGGCAAACTTGGATAAGCAATAGATGGTACCAAATGCAAATATTTCTTCTTATACCGACGTGTTCAAATTATTAGACTCACGCTCGAAAATTGCAGAATTGATGTAGGAGCCCTAATTTGAGAGTTCTAGAACATTTAATTTAATGGTTTACTCTCCAGTTGAAGTTGTGATATCACCGTTGACACAACAGATGGTATTAGTGCGAGAGGGAATACTGACAGTGATGTTTCAGTTGTAGATAGCTGTTGTTGCTCCTATCAACAAGTTACAGTCTGAAGTGTTGTGGCTGCTGTGGTAAGAAGTTAACGACATTCAAAGCGTTCAGCAGTTCGAATGGGCCAGTTTAAAATGATCGTGACATATTTCGTGTATAAATATTTTATTCCGTGTAGTCCTGTAATTGCAGCATAATGGGAAAAGCAAAAGACCTTTCTCCCCGTAAAATGGAACTTAACAAAATACTTCTGGTGTAAATAAGATATACACGGCAATACATTGCTAGTAGAATTGAGATAGAACAAAAATCTGTGAGTAGAATATCTGTTGAAATGAACAAGAGCCAAAATAGGGTTGGGAAGTGTGGGCGAAAACCAAAGCTATCGCGAAGAGGTATCAGAAAACTAAAAAAATGGCTCTGAGAAACAGAAGTGCAACTTCTAATAGACTTAAGCATAAAAATGTCTGAGTATGGCTCAGACATTTGGCCTGAAAGCGATCGATGGATTCTTTGTGCCGAGTGAATAAAAGCACACGGTCAAGAAAGAAAACAAAAATTAGAGTCTACTCCAATCATGGCAAAGAACGCCTCGAATGGGCTTGAGGCCTAGAATATTGGACTGCTGACGATTGGAGAATAGTGTTTCAGTGATGAGTCATGTATCTTTGTGTCTTATGAATGTTCACAATATGTACGACGTTGACCTGGGAGGAATTCAAGTTAGAATGTCTTTAATAAACCGTGAAGCATGCTACTTCAGTCATGGTCTGGGGTGTGATCTCTGTCTTCGGGCCTGGAAGACTGTATATAGTAGAGAAGACAATGAAGCACGGCTAATACCTACAAGTTCTTCAAGAAGAACTGCTTTCCCAGACTGCACTCTGGTATGATGATGTACAATTCATCATTATGCGTGATGGACCCTCATGCCACTGGGTCAAATCTTTGACAAAATTATTCGAGGACAACGAAACTAGTGTTCTTCCGTGGCCAGGCACTAGTCCTGACATGAACTCGATTGAAAACTTTTGGAGCTTCATGAAAGAAAAGCTAGAGAAGAAGCACATTAGAACCAAACTTCGATTGATCAAGGAGATCAACAATTTGTGGTATCACGATGTTAAATTGAAGGCAAAATGTGCTAAACTCGTACAAAATGTGCTGGGATGCCACAAAGGATAAAAGACTTAATAAAGAATAAGGGATTTCATAAGAAATATTAATCTTTGTGTGAGAGATAATTTTCTTGTAAGTATTCCATTTCATTTTTTGTTTCCAATTTGGATATACACATTTTATAGTAATTATATTTGAATATTACGTACGCATTTGTTTTATTGATATTAAAAAACATATGCCACACGCACTAGAAATTAGGACAGAGTTACAAAGTAGTAATTTGGACCAAGTTCGAACGTATTTTCTCATGTAATATTGTAAAAACAGTAAAATATTCAGAAACTGAATGTTGAGTCTAATAATTTGAACACATCTGTAATTTCATATCCGAGCACGTCTCATTATGGGTCCACAAGTCTTCGAAGTTTCCAGCTCGCAATAGGTTTTGCATTCAGATTAAAGCAAAGCGCCTGAAATGTCCGTCAACCCGCTATACGTAGCTCCTCTACTGGTTGCTTTTCACAAGGGTATCAACAGTGTGCGAATTAGATAATATATATTGGGGGGGATAAAATTAGACCAAAGGACATAGTCTGAAGGTTCAAATTTCAAAATGAGACAATAAATGCCTTACCCCCCATATATATATATATATGTGTGTGTGTGTGTGTGTGTGTGTGACATCTGTAATAAATAAGAGATTTATTAATTTAATAAATCTACCGACAATAACTATGCACATATATATTGTCTGACATACACACACACCACTAAACCTTTCTGAACGTGTTTTAATGTTGTACTCACTCTTGTCCCCATAGCTCTGTAAGGTTTATTTAGTTAATAATTCGGCTTGAGCGATAGCCATGATCATAAGCATATGTTAATTTTTCCACTCATATTGAAAGCTTCCACTTTGCAATAATACATACAGGTTGCGAAAAGAAACCTACTTCAGTCTTGTGAAAACCACTAAAATTATCAGTTAAACCGGGCATTTTTTTAAAAGAAAATCTAGATATTAGCCTATCAAATAAGAAATGGATTGTTGCTGGTCCCGATTTCTCACATCAAGGTCAAATCGAAGGCCAAATATTTAAAATCTCTCAATTCAAATTTCGAGCTTGTGCTTCTACTTCCTGCTAAAGCTGTGCTCATCACGACTTTTTTTCTCCAAATATCGATTCCGTGATGGGCACGGAAAGTCAACACTTAAAAATTACTTTACTGTTAGGTTGAAGATGAGTTGATTCACTATGGGCTACGTTATTCAAATAAAGTAAAACATTACACTGAAGTTTTTCAGACAACATTAATTGCGTGGACAGCAAACTGTACAGCGAAAAGATGGAAAAATGAAGGGTTAACCCGCTCCAGTTGAAATGCTTATACAGACACGGACAATGACACGGAGAACCAGTCGTATTAACAAATGCTGAAACAAATCTTGAATCATTCGCTTATTCACCTAAAAATTACCTTCATTAACATATCTGCTCACTAGGAGCGTAGCCCCCAGCGTGTACGTTAACATATACTTACGAGAGAATAACTATATCTCAGATTTTGAGTACAGTTTCAAAAGTTCATTTCCGTAAACTGTAAAAGCAGTGATTACTATGCTAATTATCACAAATTAAATGCAACTTTTGAGTTGCATACACACAACCTACTACGGAATGAAGACCATGTGCTAACAAAGAAAAAAAAATGAAATGAAATAACACTGGAAAATGAAATAACATGTTATAACAAAAATTAAAATAAGATGATAATCGATGCAAATATAGAGGATGAATATGACATATCCGAACTTCGCCAAGTATGGTAGAAGAAGCTATTTGTTTACTTCTTCTTGGCCAACCGCTAAGAACATTTATAAATCTATATGTGGCTTTGTTATACGCAATTAGTACATTCAAATTCACAAATGATGACGAACTGAAGGGTACGAAGGTACAGTTGCAAGTGACAACCGTAGTCATAATAATATAGTTCTACTAAACAACGTTGAAAATAGTGGGTAATTAGGTAGTAAGTAGAAATGACCAAAACTGAACAGTTTACATCGTTCATTTCGAAATACAGCTAGAAGATTAAATTTACAAGAAATAACAAAAATCAGTGAAATTTGGAGTTATACTAAGCATAGTTTGAGGGGGAAAGCGAGCATCCCCGGTGGGGATACTTCAGCTGACTTCTTTGGGGGGGAACAAAATGTGATTGAGGGGGGAAATCCCCCTCATCCCCCCCGGTAATTCGCACCCTGGGTATCAACCTTAACGTGCTAGTGGCAATATTAAAGTAATAGGGTCAAAATGACGCCTAAAATGTGGAATAGAATAATAAAGACAGGTTTTTGGAAATTTGAATGAGAACTGACAAATCTACACAAAATTTGGAATCGACCAGCGAAAACGGCACGTTTCTAGCACTTAACGGTTTTTGAGATCTCATTGTCGAAATGATTGGCTACAAACATATACACTTCACTAACATTAGATACTAATAATAGTATCAAAATAGATACTATTGATATAATATATAATATATATATATCTATATAGATATAATATACTAGACTTATAATACTGCCAAAAACAAAAGGAGAAATAAATAAAATATTCATATAATATATTTTTTCAAAGAATTGGACGTTTCCGAACTGTTGGAAAGATTATCGTAGCAAATGCGGACAATATAAGGAATAGTTTTTTTTTTTTTTTTTTTTTTTTTTTTTTTTTAGAAAATGAAAGCCCAAAGCATTTCAAACAACGCTGATTTGGAGAGTTCAAGTTCCTTTCCTTATACGGTGTATATTAAATACCAGGATTATATATTTCAAATGCCTATTCATTGCTCACGTCGCTTAAGGAATAATACTTCCATAATAATAAAATATTTCGTCATATTCGATTACCTAGTTTCTGTCTTCAGTGTTTTAGAACGTCGTTTCATTCCTTTATATATATATAAAAAAAAATATACTCTATATTTCCTATCTAGTTACAATGTTAGTTCTCTTGCTTATGCTGTTTCCATTGTTATCTTTTGGTGTGATAATTCTTCTCTCTTGTTTCCTACAAATTTCCATTTGTATCATTCCCTAAACTTGTTAAATCAGTCATTTCCAAACTGGCAGATGCATGAGCACTATTTGCAAACTGAGGAAAGCAAAAACACAATGAGGAAAGAAAGGACGTGCTGAGGAGGATGAAATAAGCAAATATTGGCAGTGTACTTGTAGTCACGGTCCATGAGTATCTACCTGAAAAATCATCCATGATCTTGTTCGTCGCTTAGCATTGTCTTTCATCAACGCCAGGTTTCCTGGCTGCTCTTTCTCCTCTCCATGTGGTTCACTGACATGCGGAGCAGTAAACTGTTATGTCACAGAGCATTCAGTTACAAATGTCTGTTCTAGATTGTCTACGTTCAAGATTTTTCTATTATACTCACCCTGCTATGTCTGTATCCTTTCGTAATTCGGTAGGTGTGTAGATCAAATGACCCGCGGCTTTTCGATTCAAATTTGATCACAATGTGTTCCTAGGCTTAAAATAGTGTTTTTCCAGAAAATTTCAACCCGTGGAAACCTCAAACAGTTGTCCAAAATTATGATGGAATTTACTATCTATCGACAAGGTAGATAAAAGAGCTCGCGGATTTTTGTTTATTTATTTAACAATCACCAGATACAGCTCAGAAGCTATTTTACACTGGATATTTAACAACAATAACAATGGAAAGGATTTTGGAAGGTATTGGCCAGGGTCTATTTAGTAGGTACCATCCCGGCATTTGCCTGGCAGGACTGAGGAAAACCCTGGAAAACCTGTCAAGATTGTCAGCAGTGGAAATCGAACCCACGACCTCCTGAATGCGAAGCTAACACTCTTCCACTTGAGCTACTTCGCTCAGTACTTTTAGTTCAAATTTGCTCACAATGTGTTCTTGAGCTCCCAAATAGGACCTCAAGATCACATTGTGCATAAATTTAAAACGAAAAGCCGCGAGGCCTTTTATCTACACACGTACCCATAATTCAATAATAAAGAGACAGGTGCTGAGCTTTACCCTTTAGTACTATCTTGTAAGAGTCCTTAGATTCAATGTGGAGTTAAGTGTGTCCTTAAGTTTTCTGGCAATTCCCTTGTTTCTTCTAACTGTCTTTTCCACCAATTCTATCATCATATTCAACTTGAACCCACATTATTATCCATATATTATTGCTTGTAGAGCATAACCGACAAACGTTTCGTTTAATTATTCAAATCTGTCTATAATCTATTTTCTGTCATTAATGATAAAATAGGATTTGCTCAATAATAATAATAATAATAATAATAATAATAATAATAATAATAATAATAATAATAATAATAATAATCTTTATTTTAGTGCCGCGAACAGCTTTTGGCAAAAATACAGCACTTGGTATCAGAGTATGCGATGGAATAATAATACTACTAAAAAATAAATAATAAGAAAGAAAACAATAAAAAGAAGGGTACTAATATAAAACACAATGTAGATAAAAGTCAGCTAAGCAGAAATAATTCCTTGTCAACGCAGTAAAACTTATCAAGTTTTCCATCCATCTAAAATAACAAGAAGCTAAGAACAGCAGTCATAAAATTACATTTGGCTTAATGTTTCTAAACGTCATTGATTAAAAACTATCAGTCAGATCACATAAAACTTTCACATTGTTTGATACAATAAGTCTAAAATGAGCTTAAAGAATATGTCAATCTTTTTAAAATTTCACATTTCCAATTCAGAGCAACTAAAATCATGGTATTTCTTATGCTATGATTTGGCACTTTAAAACCTATGTTTTGTAAACAATATTCACTGATATAAATGTTATCAAGTATTTTTTGCATGCATACTCTGTCGAAATTTTTTCGTCTATTCATAAGGCTTTCTAAACCCCAATAATCAGTCCAATATTCATAACTATGTGAGTAATAGCTCATTTTCATTTTAAAACATAGAAGTCGAATAAAACATTTTTGCACAGATTCAATCTTGTTTGTCAAAGTTTTAGAAATGCTGTTCCAAATTACCGAACCAAATTCTAATTTTGGTCTTACAAGTAATTTATATAGAAATACATACGTTTTATCTCTTTGAAATACAGTCCACTGTTTAAAAATAAAACCTATTATCCTTCTGGCACCTTGTACAATACAATTTATATGATTAGAAAACTTTAACTGACTGTCAAATGTAATACCTAGGTCTTTAATAATGCTTACTTTCTTAATTTGTACACCATTGACCTCATATTTACTGACAATATTGAGTTTTATTGGTGTATGTCATAAATTTTGTTTTCTTATCATTAATTTTTAGAAAATTATTTCTACACCACGTGTTTACTGCATTTAAGTCTTGTTGCAGTAAATAGTTATCGAACTCATTGTTGACTAATCTGAACAACTTCATATCGTCAGCATATAGGAGAATTTTAGAGTATTTTATTTTTTCTGTCAGGTCATTTAAAAATAAAGAAAATAAGAGAGGGCCCAAGGGCGACCCTTGTGGTATTCCGTTTTTTACATAGCCTACACTAGAATGTACAGGTCCGATTTTAACTTCGTAAGTTCTGTTTGACAGATAGCTTTCAAACCAGCGAATGTACAAAGGTGACAAACCAATATTTGATAACTTGCTAATGAGATACTTATGACTGACAGAGTCAAAAGCTTTTGATATATCTATGTATATTACATCGACTTGCAATTTATTTTCCAGTGCGTTATAGGTAAAGTCTGTAAAATGAATTAGATTTGTTACAATTGACTTGCCCTTATAAAAACCATGTTGAGACTCATTTAAGATATTTCTTACATTAAAATATATGTGTTTATGGACAATTAGTTCAAATATCTTCGAGAATGCATTGACAAGAGTTATTGGCCTGTAGTTGCTTGCAATCTGTCTATCACCTGATTTATACACCGGAACAACATATACTTGCTTCCACATTGAAGGATATACACCTGTACGTAATGAAACGTTAAATATATTTGCCAAACTAGTTGAAAGTTCAGTTGCACAAGCTTTTATTACATGGACCTGGAGTAGTGTTTGGTTTAATTAGTTTAATTGCTTCCATTACATTTAAATCAGTAACGGTAGGAATTCCGATTAGAGCACTATTACTAACGATATTCTCAGGCAATACCTCTTGACCTATTTCTAAGTTAAATGCTTCATAAAATACACTCTTAAATGCCTCAGCAATTTCGACAGTGTCTTGAATTAGCATGCCATTACAATTTATTTGCTTCGGTACTTGTTTACAGTCAGACTTTTTAAAAACGTTCCAAATATATGAGCTGTTCTTATAAATACTATTTTCTAAACCTGAATAATAAGATTTTCTTGCTTCAATGTATTTCTTTTTTACAAGTTTCCTTAGGTCTGAATATCTCTGATACCATACGTCATCATTTGTTCTTTTGGCTTTAACAAAATATTTAGTTTTTTTGTTTATTAGTGCTTTCAATTCTCGCGTCATCCATAATAATAATAATAATAATAATAATAATAATAATAATAATAATAATAATAATAATAATAATAATAATAATAATAATAATAATAATAGGTATTCTGCCATTATTAGCAGGTCACTTACCACAAATGATGAACTTCCATGCTCCACGGTCTTCCGCTAATCTTTTCGTCTTCATACATGATTTTTCTGTTTTTATATCGTCCATGAATTGTAGTTTCCTTCGCCCTTTCCCTGTCTTTCCTTCGACCATAACCTCTACAGCGTCCCTCATGATTCAGTTGCTTCTTAGCCAATGTCCCAACTAGTTTTTCTTCCTCTTCTTAAAAATATCTGACATTATGATTTTCACTCCCACTATTTCTAATACCGTGTCATTCGTTTTCTGCTCAACCCAGTCAGTTCTTTTCATTTTTCTCCACACCCACACTTTAAAAGCTTCCAGTAGTTTTTCATCATTTTTGCATAATGTGCATACTTCTGACCCAATCAGTACAATATTCCTATGAGTTTTTTTCTCAACCCTTTATCCAAGGTTCCACAAAATAGAATTTCCTTCCTCCTAAAAGCTTCTTTCGTTATTCCTACCCTTGCTCTTATTTCACGTTCACACTTCATATCACTGATAATACTACCCAGGTATCGAAAACTAGTCACCTGTTCTATTTTCCCCCCTCCTACTTCTATAGTTGACACCGACCGCTTCGTTCCAATAACCACTTTGTCTTTCTAACATTTACTTTGATCCCATATTCTTCGCCCTTCCTCAAGTTTTCTAACATGTTATTGATTTTCTTATCAGATTCCGCAACAAGCACCATTTTATGTACAAACCGTACACATCTAATCGTTCTACCTCGTACCGAATAGGAGTTGTTATACTTTAAACTGTGCTGTCCAAAAGTGTGGGAAGTGTACAAAACGTCTGTATTTATCCGTTCGTCTGTCAACAAGTGTCAGAGGAGGCAGCAAAAATTTGTTTTTGATGTGGATTTCGTCTCGCAACAATATGTTTATTTCTTTCCTTAAACCTTCCTCAAACCGGAAGTGGCTTAAATCAACATTTCCAATTTGAACGCTGATCACCTAGAATTCAAACGATAATAGATACGAAAAGAGGTTTCTTAACATGGGTTGATAGTGTACTTACAGTTTCACAATTCCCATAAATCAGAAGAAGTAATTGGATGCGAGTAGCAAAATTGGTTGGCCCGACGTTGGAAAAATCGTGGCGATGCGATACCAACGGTTGCCCAACGTCAGCTTTGCCCACTTTGGCAACCATTTCCCAACCAAAAGAGCTGTTCCCCGACATTTAGTCAACGCTAAAGTAACGTATTTCTTCCTTGGGAAAATAGTCAATTTTGGTATCGTTGCGTGAAGGACGGGAGAATAGTTGGTTGGCCAACCATATATTTAACCAATGTTGGGCCAACGTAAGTTTTTCCACTATAGGCTTCGTTTTGACCAAATCCCACTCAATCCTCAACGGTGGGCCAACCAGCCCTGCTATTAGAGAGTATTCTAATTACAGATTCAGGATCCCATAAATGCATTCTATCTTAGTTCTTGTTCTATTGTAACTTGAAGCAGTGAAATGTAGTAAACTTCCGGTTTCAATATTGATTTCTATAGAAAGAAAAAAAATAGCAAAAAACAGGGAGGAACTGTTTATGATATTTGTTCAGTGCTCCAAGAACACGTCCTATCTCCTACTGCTTTAATATTGAACCCCAATAGTTGGATATTCTACTGTATTTTCGTAATGTAAAACGAAACTCATTATTTGTCACTAAGTGCGTGTAAATTTTTAAATTAAAATAAATAGGTTATCCTATGTATCAATTTCTCTTCACTTCTTCAGAAGTAGTGCCGGATCTATAAACCGCAAGACCCCGCGGTGCGAGGGGGCCCGGACTTTAAGGGGCCCAAGGACTTTTAAAGGTCCCTCTGCACCTTGCCTGTAAATATTATTTTTTAAAACACTTGAAAAAGAATATTTTCAGAATAGTTTTACTATAAGAGCGTCCCACTCTTAGATTGCAGTACAGAGTAAATGGAGCGCGCTGTTGCCACATTTCTTCCGCCATATGTTTTATTTCGAAGAAAGAACAAGAAAGACAGAAAGAGTGATGAGTCTGTAAATAAATCCTTCTTAAATTCATATATTTTCAACTCTTTTGTCATTCTATTCGCGGAAATTCATTTAGAACAGCGAATTAGAGGGTACGAAATAACAGTCTAACAATTGTGTGTTAGAATTTTTTTTTAAATGATGGTTTATAAATCGTTCAATAAAATTTTGATGGAAGCAATACGAAATCGAGAGAACATAGGAAACGAACAGAAAACATATGATAGAAATAAATAGCAGACTAAACACTTCCACACACAAATTTCCTGTACCGATTGTGCGGCAAACTAAGGAATAGCAATGGGTAAGATACTGCTACTGAATTTGGATAAGAGTGAAAACTGGAGTAGGGTGATAGTGATAAGTGACGAGAAAATGTGACGTACGAGAACGCTCATTCCTCTGTGTAAGCAAAATATCCGCTAATCCAATTCTATTTGTCAAACAAGTTACATCATAAAGTATATTGTGAAGGCGGCTTCTCCCCACTTCCGATGTTTTAAGACTGTATCATGAAGGACGTGCTAGAGGGTATGGTGGCAGGAAAAAGAGGGAGGGGACGAAAAGAGACTACAATTACTGGACGATATCGAAACAGAAAAATCATACGTGAAGACGAAGAGGTTAACCGAAGACCGTGGATCGTGGAAGCTTCTGAGTTGCAGCAAGTGCCCTGCCAATAAAATATGATGATGATGATGATTATGACAAATGCAATGGTGAATAGGAACTGAACCTCCCTAGTATCTATACTCACTTCTGACACCTCTATCAGTCTGGAAACAGAAGAAGAATGAAAAGAAAACCCATTATGTCCGTTCTAAACAAACGCGCAAGTTGTGACTTTAAATCACGTATAGTGACAGCCAGATCCTTGGGTGAGGAAACAAAAGCAAACAGAATTATCAAACCCTGCTTTATAAAGAAGTATGGGGGGAGGGAAGAATAAAGAGGCCTTTCATTCTGCTTTGTGAACTCATAAAGTTATTTGTTATGAATGCTTTTGTCATTTTCATATGTGTATTCAAAGTAAATAAGAGAAGTGGAATTGGAAACGAAACCAAATTTTATTGTCAAAATTGTCAGCATCAGAAACAGCATTAAGGACTACTATAAATGAATCAATTACAAAACTAATAACTTTTTATCACCAGGAATAAGGAGACTTATTATTAATAGATATTGGTCATATTATATATATATATATATATATATATATATATATATATGTGTGTGTGTGTGTGTGTGTGTGTGTGTGTGTGTGTGCAACTCAAGGAAAACGAGCGAAGTAAGTAGTGGAACGTAAGATTGAGTGGAGTTGACGCAATGTTTATCGTAGGTGAGGTCCAGGATTCGATTTTGCGAATATGGTTACTTTAAGCAGTAGATTTGTGCTCGCATACCGTCAACAGTAAACCTCATCGTTATAGCACAATACTCTACATCAGCAACTTTAAAACAAACATTATAAGGAAAATATCATCGGCAAGATTTATCACTGCTTTTCTTCTGGTCAGATGCGCGCGCCTTGGAAAGTTGATGCTTAACACTAAAAGTCATAAAACCTAAATAAAGAAAGATATTGACCTGCGAATTGTTTTAAAAATAATTTCAATCTTTTCTCAATATTTTTCTCGCTTTGCACCCCCATCTAATCTGAAAAATAAAAAAGTTTCTCACTAGTCAACTTTTTAGATATTGCATTGCAATAGTATATGCACTTTCTCTTACATTTTATTTTTTATTTTAAAATTCAAAAAGTTTTTTTGAATGCAAACTTTTCCAACATTGGCACCAAATATGGTATTAATAGCTGTATAAGTTTCATCGTTGTATCTCTTAGAGTTCCGAACTTATGACGTGGTATATTTAACGCGACGTTAGAATTTGCCATTAGCAAGATTTCACTCTTTCAATTTATTTCAATACTTGAAAATTGTTCTTGATGTGAGAAAAACAGATTATTTGATAGAGAATACAATGTTCTACAATAATTTATTCATACCTAGTAAAAGAAACTATTTCTAAATTTCAGGCTAAGTTTGGCAACAATGGGCATAAGGAAAAGCATTGCCATTTACTCCTGTACTGCAATCTAAGGGTGGGACGCTCTATAGAACCAAGTAATGAGCTACCAGGACTGACAACGACGCACGAGATGTCTCTTACTTTCGAGGGGTTTAAAAATAAACTTATCTGTATATTGTGCCTCTTGCAAGAGTTGCAACACTGCTGAAGTGTTTTTAGGATTGTTACATCAACTGCATCCAGACTTGCTACTCTGGTGTTAAGTCATTTGGAGAAATTGAGATTGTCTTTGAAAAAATTTAGAGGGCAGGGATATAAAGGCGCTGCTATGATGAGTCTGCTTACTCAGATGTTCAGAGGAGACTTCAAGAAATTGAAGAAGGAGCTACAGTGGCTCAATAAAGAAGTCGGACATGTACATATTCACACATTCCAAGAGAGAATAGACATTCCAAGAGTATGCTTCAGAGAACAAAATATATATTTTATAGTGGATCACTACCCGGAAGTCAGTATATGCATTAGTTCATTGTCTTAACTAACGCGTAAAAAAATGGCACATATTATAAGTATTACACTATAAAATAGAGTTATGCGTCAGCTACAACATGAGATACTATTTTCTGTGCTTATGTATTCTGTTAGCTAAAAAAGTAACATATAAGAGAAAAACTTGATCAGTTTTAAGATGAGTACACAAGATGGCGCTTGCTGTTAGATTTTGCTACTCCTGTGCTCAGTTTTATGAAATTTTTACTTACAAGCATAAATTATTTTACAAGTAGTTGTCTCATTAGGGAATATGGATATTATATTACCGTTTTTCGTGTTATGTTTTACATTTTATTCAAATATTATTTTGTGTTTACGGAAATAGTTTTAGCGGCTGAATCTCATGCTTACGCAGGACGCCATAATTCTTCGTTGCCAAACTTATATGTGTACTGTTGCAGTCACAGTAGTAGGGCAATTCCTTGTTAGCGTTTGAAGTCCAGGGGCGAAACATGTGAATTGTGACAAAACTATTATAGTTAATAAAAGTGGAAAATGGGGAAAGGGAAGGAATCATATATATATATATATATATATATATATATATATATATATATATATATATATATATATATATATATATATATATATATATATATATATATATATATATATATATATATATATATATAAAAGAAAAATCCAACTCTAAGTAAAAGATCGAAGAGCCAAAGGAATCAAAGAGAAAGGGAGAATAAATTGAAGAAACAGATAAGCACTTTTCAATTTTTAACTGTTTGTTTCCACGTAATACAAAAATAATAATACAAAGATAGTTTATTTTGACGATCATTTTGAACGTTAAATATGTAGCCTAATATGTTTTCTTTCTTTTTTCTATTCTTTCCTTTCTTTCTTTCTTTATTTTTTTCTGAAACTTAATTTGCTTAGGTAAAATATTATATCTTCTTGAAAATAATCTATATATGTTTTTGAGCTTTCATACATACACGAATAATTGCCTGAACCCGTTAGTGGAAAATAGTAATTAATTCCACTTACTAGGGAAGGTCGTGGGGTGTTACTCTGACATCATATTGATACTATGCTCAGTCGACTCCTTTTTACATATGAAACAATTAGGCAACCGGAGAAATCCTCGATCGTAAGCTTGTTCGAGAGCGTTAAAATTTCAAAATTGAACAGAATTTGAAAAAATTTGAAGAAACCATTTTTTGAGATACATGCTTCATTTTTGGTACTGGGGAGTCTTTTTTTTTATTTTTTTTAGGTCGACGGAATGGTTAGGTCAAAACGTACGCATTTTGCAAGATAAGGGAACTTATTCAGGAAGGGTTGAAGGGTAATGGCGTCTTACAACTTGCAAATTGTATCCTATTTGGCACACCAGATAAATAGGCTAATAAAATTTATTTGAAACCAACTGTATTGTCATTCAAATGTCACTTTCCCGTGTGGCCACCTAAACATTAAACAATGACATTTGTCTCCGAGAACGCTTAGCCGCAGAACTAACTTCAGCGGGACTTCCAACCCAGCCAGCCTCTGTGCATTGTGGAAAAAATTAAATATTTCAGTTTAACATCTGATGATTATACCCTTTAGGCTAAGGAAGACAATGATTAAGGAAGTGAATGATGATGGAAGAATTGATGGAATGAGAAGAAGGGAGGAAACAGAAGTACCCCGAAAAAATTCATGGACATGATGGTATTCATTGTGGAAGACGGTGTTTCAATATCTCATCCCTAGCCATTTTTTAAAATTTTCAACGGATTTTAATGGCGATTGTTTGAAAATAGTGGCCAAACTTCAGACAATATTTTACGGTATTTCGCGAGAAATGTAACCAAAAAACAAACAATCGGCTAGAGATGATGTATGCAAACAGCGGTTTTCTCGAGAATAAAGTCACCTGGTTCACAACTTTGAGCGTACATTCCCGCTAACTTTTTTTTTCTTCTTTAAATTTTTCGGTCTATTTTCTCGTTGAATATCTTAAAATATTTCCTGGAGTTTGACCAATATTTCCCCATAATCAACATTCCAATTGCTGAAAACTAAGCACATGGCTAGCGATAATGTATTCGAACACCGTATTCTGCGATGCATAAGCATAGGCCGACAGGATTCGGAGTATCGCGGCAGGGTAAGCCTGTCTGGCACTGCTCGAGCTGTTTGGACCTAGCTACAGAAGGGGAAGAACCAGGCCAGCAGTCAGTTCAAAAATGCAGGGGAGCAGTAGAAGTTAGGGAGGCCGATCCAGCCATGAAAATGAAATGAAATCTGAGTTTTACGTCCCACAGTTATGCCGGTTAGGCTAAAGGAGAGGTGACGGTGTTTGTCCACCACAAAGTTCACTTGGCGGGGACTGGGATCGAACCCGGGACCCCAAGCACCAGAGGTGAACGCTCTACCACTGAGCCACCGCGGCCCCTCCGAACTAGCCATATCATAGTTCATCACCATATTATTGTTCATTTGCAAGCTTATCGTGAAAATTTTAGGGGAGCAGTAAAAAATTTAGGGGGAGCCCGGCTCCCTAGACCCCTCGGGGATACGGACATGCGAAGACAACAACAGTATAGATCATCACAAGTTTAATTATGAATATCACGTCGTTCTTCGTTGAATTTTGCACGCCTGGCAAAGCGTTTCCAAGACAAATGTGATTGTTCAATTTGAAGGTGGCCACACAGGAAAGTGATATTTGAGTAGCAATATAGTCGAATGGGGGTATCAAATACATTTTATTAGCCAATTGGCCCCAGGGATAAAAGTGAAGGAGAATGCGGGAACGCTGCACCCCCACCTCGAAAAAAATTAAGGCGTCCCCTCAGTTCCGAAAACACTATAATGGGTATAGATAGGCAAGGGGACGGCGTGAAGTCATGCCGCTACCTACCGTCCCCCCACCTTTTCAGATCCACTTTTACTGTTGGTTGGCCCAGTATGCCAAATGGGAGGCAATTTGCAAGGTGTAAGACGCCATTACCCTTCACACCATTCCAAATAATTGCCCTTATCTTGCAAAGTGCATACCGGTAAGTTTTGGTCTTACTACTGTGTTGGGTATCAAAACTGAAGTGTCTATCTCAAGATATGGTACTTCAAACTGTTCAATTTTGAACAGTTCAATTGATCAATTTTGTTCAATTGATCAATTGATCAAGATCTGTTCAATTTTGAACTTTTAACGCTCATAATTCGAACACGCTTGCGATCGAGGATTTCTCTAGTTTCCTAATTGTTTCATATGTAAAAAGACGTCGACTGAGCATAATATCGAAACGAAGTCAAAGTAATATCCCGCGACCTTCTCTAGTTAGTATTGAAAAATTCATAAAGCCGTAAAGCTTGATTTTTTTCCTATAATGAAAAGAAAGTATTCAGACCCTATAGCTTTACTTGAGAAACGCAACCACTCATGTAGAAATGCAAATCCTTTTTCTACTCCGGAGCTGCAATGACTCCGTGGTAGAGCATTGACATCTTGCATGCGGGGTCACTGTTCGATCCCAGCTTAGCCAGGTGAGCTTTTTGATGGACACACGCCATGTGTGTGTGTGGATTTTCTCAGAGTTTCTCTTTGTGCTCCTACTTCTCATTCTACTATTTAATTCATTCTTATTATCACCGTCTCGTTTAGCCCATATGGCATAACCGAGAGACATGAATGTTTTTTTTTTCTATAACATCCTATCATTGTGCTTTGAAGGAAAGATAGAAGGTGATGATGACAACGAATGAAATGGTTGAATGAAAGAAAGGGAGAAAACTCCACTTATGGTTTGTCCACCACAAAGCTCACTTGGCGCCAAAAACCTGATCCAGTCAAAAACTTGACCCACCAGAAGTGAGTGATCTATGTCTAGCTCTTATTGATCCAATATTCTGACGAATATTGTCCGTGAATTTCGAATTCTAAGTGATATTTTACCGCTTGCGGTTTCAACATAAGAATAAGGAGCGGAGATGGAACCCATGCTTGGGACGCTGAATCTATATCAACAAATAATTTCTTGCTATCGCTTAACGTTTTGCTCTATTGAAATGTAAATTGAAAGTGTGATAAGGGGCAATGCAGAGTGACTGGATGAAGTAGCTACAATCATTGGCATAAGTCACTGTTCAATCTGTAACATTATCCACGCTGTGCTCAGATTTCGGAATGTGTGTGCCAGGATGGTATCACGCCAGTTGATAGACGAACTGAAGCAGCGATGTGTTGATGCGTCACGAGATTTTGCCACGCCGTAAACGAGAAGGTAGTGAGTTTCAGAAGAGATTCGGTACTGGGTATGAAACATGGCTGCACTATTACATTCCGGAAATAAGAAAGCGAGCATGCAATGGCAGTATCCATTATCGGACACAACCATCTACAGGGAAGTTAGTACTTTCTTCTGGGACCAAAAGGGTGACATTTTGGAGCGTTACAGCATAGATAATGCATAGTTAATAATATCTTGTATTCCGATCTTCAAAAACATCCTAAACTTTCTATACGAAGTAACACGGACTTCTGAAAACAAATTTCCTTTATAACATAACAATACTCGGCCTCATACTACTGCCTGTGCAATGGCTGCGATCATTGAAAATCTTCATTTCATCCTCCTTTCGTATCGAATCTCGCCTCAGATGGTGAAAGGCACTAAAGATAAAGAAGTTGCAATCTGATGAAGAGGTGTAACAAATGGTGTATGACTGATTGCGTATCCAATTAAAAAAAAATCTTTAGAAGCATTGGGACACTTTGTAAGTAATGGGAAACTTATATTGAGCGTAGAGTGGATTGTGTAGAAAATGAAATTCATTTGTTCCATACTCACTCATTATTTTCCTTTTTTTTTAAGTTTTAAAGGTTTTTTGACACCTCGTAACACTAGAAAATTGTTGTTTCCGTAAGTACCGGATATAGAAGTGGAGATACAATTTTAACAACCGGTTCCAAGAACCTGAGAAATTTTAATAACCGGTTCGGGCGAGCTAAGTGAATGACACCATTGAGTAAAGCAATAGACCCGTATGCGCTGTCAACGATCAGGCCATGAGCGCCTGCAGCGGAGGCAAGGGGAAAATCGCTTTACCCTGCATTTTCGAGAGGTGTTTGGTTGTTTCAAATCGCTTTTACTCAGAAACACACATGAAGGAACATTATATTTGGTTACACCTATAGTCCTATGTAATGTAGTCCACAAAGTTATGCAATATGCCTCAATAATAACTGTTTTGCATCATGCATTATGCGTATCAATGTGTGTCGGGCTTTTGCCGCTTCCCCGACCTTAGAAAAATCCTGCTGGTGTTTCTGGATAAAAGTGTTCCTATTCGGAACTGTTATTATCTTCAGATGTGCATAGTATCAAGTATGAACCAGTTCTAAAAGATAGCGTGAAATTGTTTTGAATATATGCCACTATAAACAAGAATTACAGAATTCATACTTGAGCTTATTATTGTTGAAGATCATGTGATATATGAAGGACAGCAATCAAGGTGCAAAAGCAAGTACTTTCAAAACACTTGGAGAAATGAAGTAGGTTAAATATACTAGTAGATTTTAATAAAATTTGCTGTAAATAGCTTGGTAGATAGATCACCTCTGGAGCACGAGATCGCTGGTTCGATCCCACTTTTCGCCAGGAAGACTTTCTGTAGGACCCATAGTGTGCGTGGATTTTCTCGGTGTTTTCCCACTTCCTTCAGTCCACCATTTCTATACTCATCGTCACTGCTCATTTTAGATTCGGATTATAATCGTGGAATATTAAACTAGAAAATTTCAAATAGCGCCTTCGGCATCCTAACACCCGTGCTAATCGCGTAGTTTTACTTGCTGCGGGAACTTATGCAAAGTCATTCTGACCCGTGATTACTAAAGAGTTCGACTAACATATGTTTCCTGCAGTAGTCAGGCCTTTAGTATGACGCTAATCATACGTCAAAACGACTGCATAAAGCCCTATCTCAGATTCCTCATTCCACCTGGACTGTGGAACAAATCTGTGTATGTAAATAAAAAGCAACCTAGAAAAGTTGATGATCGTTTTCATTTAACGTAGCCATGTTTGGTGCAGAAAACGTTGGAATTTTAGCCATAATGATTATCATCCCGATAGCCACTCCAAAATTGTAGGGGGGCCCGTCTGAAGTTAGAGGGGGCTCGATCCAACAATATTATATTTCATCTGCAAACCTACCGTGAAAATTTTAGGGGGCTTGCCAAAATTTTATGGGGCCCGGCCCGCCTAGACCCCCCCCCCGAATACGGGCCTGATGATTATGCCATCTAAAGTAAAGGTACACTAAGACATTCAACTTACAAAATATATGCACTGGGGAACACAACTTACAAAATACCTGCACGGGAATACAACTGACAAAATACCACGCTTGAAAGAACTAAGTCTGTTTTGTTGAAAAGATTGGATTTGTGTAATGGTTTTGTATTTGTATACTTGTTCTTAATTTGCACCTTTGAGACATTTAGTTATGGATAAACGCATATCTTTGTAATTTGCAGATAAAATTTTACTATAAATTTAGTTTTCGTTACCCCTAAATGCAGTTTGAGTCGAATTTTGTCCAGGAAACGCTGGAATGTTAGCCATGATATTTAAGCTCCTAAAGTAAAGCTGTTCCAAGGATTGCAACTTCGGCTATAAAATAACATTTTTGAACATACTAAGAATCTGTTTTGTCCCATCTACCTAGGTAATGATTTTGTATTTGTACACGTATCCTTAATCTGCACCGTAGAGGCATCTAATTATAAATAAATGTATAACGTTTAACTGCCGTTTTCTAAGAAACTATTACCATAGAAATGATATAATTTTCCCCTAAATGCAAATTGAGTTGACCTTTGACCAGAAAACAATGGAATTTTAGCCATGATATATTAAATCTCTAAAGTATAGATAAGTTTTACACCAAGGATTACAACTACGCTTATAAAACACCATTTTTGAGCGTACTGAAAGTCTGTTTTGTCAAAAGATGAAATTTATGTAATGATTTTGTATTAGTATAGGCATTCTTAATCTGCATCATAAAGACATCTAGTTTGAGAGATACGCATAACGTTTCATGAGTTTAAAAATCACTTCAGATCAAAGAATATAATTAATTCCTTTTTTAAAGCAGGCAGTATTGAGTAAAATGGAAATAAATGCTCTCATTTCTCTTTGTTGTAAATCATGTATAAAATGCGACCGTGTCTAAACACTCTTCTACCCGTAACTCATGTGGCAACACCGCATGTGTCGCAATGTGCTCTGCCATCTAGCGAGAAAGTTTTACCCTAAAGGTGACTACCGATCCAGCTTACTCTATATTATTTACTTATGGAAAATAGGAATATCATGAACAAAACTCAATTTCATGACTATAAAAAATACAAAAAAGTAAAAATACAGCTAAAATCCATGTCAAAAAAGAACTCGGACAGGTAGCACCACTCTCTTTCTTTCTGGGCTTAATAGGGGAATTTCCAAGAGTTTGTCTACTTGACAGTTTCAGGTGTCCAAGTGAAACGAGTTGAAGCCACACTGTTCGTGCGTAGGTAAAACTGTGTGTTTAAAATTTAAAAGGGGAAGTCAACTTGGGCAAACTTCTTTAGCAAGAAGAGAACTTATTTTAAAATATTATAAAGAGGGAAAATCAGTTTGTGATACTGTAGAAATGGTAAATAGGTCACACTCCAAAGTTTATGACATAATTAGACGTTTTAAATCAACAAAATCACTGGAAAATAAACCAGAAAATGGTAGACCCAGAGTGTTTTCAAAGTCAGATGAGCGATGGATTGTACTATAGGTTAATAAATACTCCAAGATAAGTGTCCTAAACTGGCCAAAGAACTATCAGAACATCTTAATAAAAGTGTGCGTCTCGAAACGATAAGATTGGTTTTAAGAAGAAGCAATTTACATGGAAGAGTAGCCCGCAGAAAACCATTCGTGAGCAAGTGCAATAGACAAAAGAGACTTAGTTTTGCAAAAGCTTATAAAAATAAAGATTTTTCGTTTAGGAGTACTGTGTTATTCGCGGACTAAAGCAAATTTAATTTGTTCCGCGTAGATGATCAATGTTATATCTGGCGAAAACCTAATAAAGAATTCCGACAGCGTAATCTACGATCCACTGTGAAAAGTGGAGATGGCTGAGTAATGGTTTGAAGCTGTATGTCCGGTGCTCGTCCAGGTAAACTGTGTGTAATCGATGGAATTATGAACCAAACGAAGTATTTAAACATTCTGAAGCAAAATTTGGTACGAAGTGCTGAAACATTAGGAATAGCAGAGAACTTTCAGTACTATCAGGATAACGATCCCAACCACAAAGCACTCGATTTGCGCTTGTAACTCCTGTATAATTATCCGCATGTGCTGGAAACACCTCGGGAATATCCTGATATTAACTTTATTGAGCACTTATGGGCTCATTTCAAAAACCAGTTAAAATATCATACTATTAGAACAAAGGAAGACTTGGAATCAGCACTTCACACTGAATGGGCAAAAAATTACCCTTCCTTCAGCACAAAACTTGTAAAATTGATGCCCGGAAGATTGAAAGCGATCGCGAAAAATAAAGGATTGACAACAAAATATTAAAAATATCTAGTAACAGTCTAAAATTTTGTTAGAAATAAGGTGTCCGAGTTCTTTTTCGACATGGATTTACGCCATGTTTTCACTTATGGTATTTTTTATAGTCATCAAATTGAGTTTTGTCATTGATGTTTCTATTTTTCAGAAGGAAATAATATAGAGTAATTAAAATATATTTTTTGTTCTCTGAAGAATACTCTTAGAATGTTTATTCTCTCTTGCAATGTGTAAGTATGTATATGTCCGACTTCTTTATTGAGCCACTGTATATATAGGCCTATTCACTGCGAGATACATAATTTAAACCTTGTCATTAATGATACCGTCAAAGGTGTAAAAGAAGTTGCCAGTTACTTCACAACGCTCCAGGATTTATATATAATTTTTGGCCAAAATATAAATAGATGGGATATTCTGTCATCATTGATAGGAGAATCAGATGTCACTTTGAAAAAGCTCAATCCAATCAGATGGACTTTATGGTCCATTGTAGCTATCAGGTTGAGGTATGCTGATGTAATGAAAACTTTCCGAAAACTTTCATTGACAAGTAAGAAGGCTAATGAGGTATCAGAAACAGAGCGATTGGCGAAAGTCATGTATACCTTCGACTTTGTGTTTCTGACTGTGGTGCTGTCAAAAATATTTTCATAACTGAACTTCGCATCGCAACTTCTCCGAACTAAATAAATTGACCTGAAAAACCTTTACGCACTCTTGAGGACAGCCAAGAGAAATTGAAGAAAATAATTGGAGAATATCATCAAATAAAACAAGAGGCCACAGCTATTGCTACAAAGTGGAAAGTCAACCAACCCTGTGTTCGTAGCAAAAAGTCAACCCAAAGTGAAAAAAACACTTCGATGAACTGGTAGAAGACCGTCGGTTTTCGGACACAGCGAGGCTTGCTTCAGGGTTAATGTTTACAATAGACTTCCAGATACAAAAGAAGTACCACCAATACATCGGTCCGTCACTACTATTGGAATTAAAAACCACATTTCAAAGATCAACACTGTTTTTGAATTGGCGGTATTATATATATCGAGTTTAATACTATTGCTCCAAGTTATCCTGAAGTTTTGACTATTCTTGCTTTATTCCTGACTTTACTCGTAACTGTGGCTTGTGAAAGGTCATCCTTAAATCTTAAAGAGGATCAAGAGCTATTTAAGGTGTTCCATAACACAAGAGAGAATGGCGACTTCGGAATGTTGGCAATCAACCATGAGAGGGCTTCGACCATGGAAGAGAGAGATCTTATAGGGGAGTTTGTGGAGATGAAGTTGAGGAGGAAGGATTTCTTCTAAAACGTACGTAAGTATTTGAATCTCTATTGCATAGCAAATAGAACACTAGGAATATTTCATTAAAATGTAGTATTAAAAAAGTATTAAATATGAGGGGGCCCTTTCACATTTTCTTGTGGGGGGAGGGGCAAAATTTCTAAATCCGGTACTGTTCAGAAGTACTTATTCCGTGTTATAGTTACGTAAGTACAACGAACAAACCAACAGAGTACACGTTGAATGGAACTGAAACATAATTGCGTAGAGAAGAGGGTGTGTGTGTGTTTCGCCAAACCCATCTGCTTCCAACTCGGTTGACTGCCAAGGACACACAACACGTGCTAAGAACACAATTACGTCTTTTTATTTCATCACCTATTACATAAACGAATGAACGCACTATATGCTTCGTTGTTTCCCTAGGTCACGTGGATGGGTGAACAAAAAGCTTTAATCACAAAACATGTTTTCGGAATTTTTATGCTCTATCAGCACTCAAATCAGTTTATGCAAAATAGGAGGAAATCTTTTATCTTTGTTTAACAGATTATTTTTTTTCTTTTTTAAGCAAGCAAACAGCAGTAAATGAAGAATGTATTTGTTACAGGCTAGTCGAAATGCCTGTTCTTCGTACGGAGAAGATAGATTAAGGAAAATATTTGAAAACTAAAGAAATGAATGAAATGCTATATATAACGACGAGCAATGCTTTCGGCAATACCCCCTTTCGATTCTCAGGTATGCCATCTGGAAGTAATGTAAAGAATGTAGGTTGCCTACCTCACAGTTCATTGGTCTGTCTCCAAAGAAAAGTTTGTATGTTTGTCTCCAATCCGTTCGATAATCCAATATCGAAAACCACAAGTGCTAGAAACGTGCCGTTTTCGCTGGTCGATTCCAAATTTGGTGTAGAAATTTGCAGTTCTTATTGATTTTTTTTAAAAACGTTGACATTATTTCTTTATTACATTTTTAGGGGTACGCTGGAAGTAAAGCGTCATATCCTATGAGTTATATATTCCAACAGAACATAGTTGTATACAGGGGTTGTATATCTTCTAGGCGTTTGTTTCATGACCGAAAACGAAGGATAACCATTTCTCCAGACTAAGATGAATCTTTATTGTTTGGAATGTTTTGCCCAATCAACACCATATATCACTGACATTATACCTAGGTAATTAATCGTGTATGTAATGTATTTGCTTATTACATACAGCATTCAAGAAGTAAGAAGACATTGATCATACACGAATTAGAAACTCCAACCGGAAGTAGGCTCAAATCTTGCAAACGGTGAGAGATATTGAAAAAATCATCGAAAAAATCTTCCCTTTAATGTACCCCTAGCCGATTTTTATCAAGACGTATTTCACTGGTAACTGTAAAGGGACATGTACTTATGTTGTGAGGAATGGCAGAGATTCATTCTCATATGTGAATGATGCGCTATGTAGAAAGCACAGGTGGAGCTAGTACTTTATTAAAAACTTTGGTCCTTCCAAATCCATGTCGAGTAGAAAACGGCTTTGTACAGTGGCGGATCTAGGTAAAAACTGGAGGTGAAAGCAGAGCGAGAACCCAGACTACAATAGGTATATCATGAATTTACTATGAACTTTCAAAAATATATAAATAATAATTTCAATTATTTTCGTCACTCAAAAAACTGGGCTCTAGGCTTCGGGTAACATTGCCACTGGCTTTGTACGCGATTAGATCTGGTGAAGATCTATCTGTAGAGACGAAACTTTTCCGCAACAATTTTGATATTTGGTAGCATTAATTATCTCAATTTTCGCGTTTATGTTACATTTATTTGTTTAAATGTAACACATGTTATTTTTTTTAAATCATGGTACTTGTAAACAGTATATTTTTGAAAGTAAAGTGTATCTAATACAAAAATGAAGATATACCTTGATAAGGTGCACAGTGCCAAAATTTAAAGACTTCCTCTAACGTCATGCTTAGTTAAAGAATAACATGCAGCAAGACATTACCAATTCGTGACCTCCGAATCTTTGAAGATGTCACACTAAAGGTGATCGAAATGGTCAAATTTTGAAATGGGCCTCCTTTGTTAATTTGAATTGTACAATTTTTTTTTCTTGGATTGAAAAAAAAAATGACAATAATGGACTGAATTCTGAGCTAGTTAAAATTCTAATTTAAAGATGTCGCACGACAGGAGATCGAAGTGGCCCATATTTTCAAATGGCCTTCCGTTATTTATTTAAATGATACAAAATTTTTCTTGGATGGACAAAAATTGGACAAAATTCTGAGCTAGTTAAAATTGAAATTTGAAGGTGTAGCAATATAGTTAATGGACCCTCTGAAACAATGGATTGAAGTCGAGAGACCTTAATAATTCAAGGAGAAAATATATTTTGCAAAGTGTATGTTAAATAAGTAATATTTTTAAAGTAAGTATGCTTGTTTTCAGAAGAGGACATTTCCATTTTGTTCGACAGCAAAAGCTTAAACTTCAGCACCGACCTATTTTTTGGTCTTCTTATATTTTCATAGCAATTTCAACTCTAGTAAGGAATTCTACAAGTGTGAAACAACCCAGGTGTGACCTTTTTTTCATACTCAACAGAGTTCATCCCAAAGAAGTCCTTTAAAAATGTATTTCGGGAAAAAATGAACAACTCTTTTGAAAATAAACTCTACAAAAAATATTTGCTTTACAAAATCTAAAACTTGTCGCAGCAGTTACTTTTTGAGATAAGTTTCCGAGTTTTCCTTTAAGGAGTTTATGAAATTATTTATATATTAGCTTGTGTTGCTTTGATATGCATCTCAGTTTCTCTAAACGTAACTTTCCTACTAAGTCTTCAGTTATGTTTTCGATAACTTTACCCTCTTTCTATTCATGTTACATGTCTCGCTCAAAACAGTTTAGTCCATTTAAAGTATCAATATTATACATTGTAAATTATTGCTGTTTGAAACGGACAGTATTACGCTAGAGGAAAATATTCTAGGATTAACCCATAATTGGATACAAAAAGTAATTTCAAGTGGATTTACTTTCTTCTAAATAAGAACATAAGGTTTCGAATGCAGGCTTTTAATACAGTAAAAATTGCCTTCAACAGGCCCCTTATTAAACGGAACTATTTCACGGTCCCATGAATTTAAAGGTAAAAAAAAAAAAAAAAAAAAAAAAAAAAGGTTAAATTCTCTTGATTAGTCGGAACCTGTGTTGCGAACAACGGATTAACGGAAATTTTCAAATTCCGGAATGCAGCGTTTACAAAAATTTTAGTCATGCTGAGGGGTTAAGCGTATGAGCTACGTTGCCTGTAAATGTCTTCGTTTACGTTTTACACTATACATTTAACCTTTAGTCCACCGCTATATAAGGCCCTAGATACTGTGCAACTTTTTGAACGAAGTGCAATTTATATAGTAATTTCCAAACCAATAACTATTTCTCTACCTGGTAGGGAGACATGGAACAAGGAGCATAATATACACAATAGATCAAAGGGAACCAAAAGTAGAGGGAGGAGCGCTGAAAAGAGCATAGCATCATTTTGTCTTGGCCTTGGAAGACGTATGTAGGCTTCTTTGTTCACTGTAAGTTTTATGTGTATTAATTTGTAGCATAACTAATGTGTAATACGGTATGTGTAACATTTTATTTTATCTCACTATGTCCATTATTATTATTATTATTATTTCACAAATCTATCTCCGTTAACTTTAAAACCTTTAAGGTAATTTTTTTTACCAGTCCTGTTCAATTTCGCTAGGCAGGTTTTACTATATGCTTATGCCAGAAATGTTTATTTACTTCTCTGAGCATATTTATTCTTTATTCATAGATACTTGTCGCATTCAAATCTTATATATATATATATATATATATATATATATATATATATATATATATATATATATATATATATATATATAGCCTATATATATATATGGTGTAGATGTATTTTAATTTCACATACTGAGCTGTTTGAACCCGAAGAAACCAAATGTATTCAAGAAGCTATGGATACTTGCGGAGCTGAAAACATTAAAAGCGAACTTGCGTTTATCAATACTCATTTCAGTTCAATTTCAAAGATCATAACGAGATGAGAGGAGCGATGATTAGGACTTTGTAGTGCATTTGAGCTGTTTGTTTCAATAACGTAACAGGCTCCGCCCAGAGCAATTGGACAAACATTTTTTTCGGAAAGCACAGTCAATAGACGCGAAAAATCCTGACATAAAATTCTTGTCTAATGCAAATAAAGTGTTCCTGAGAACAACGACGCATGAATTAAAGATTTATCGGCAAGTAACATTGCTTCTTTGAAATACTGTCTCTTAACGACCTGTGACACGGAAGGAGTATTTTCGATGTTCAGTAATGTTTTGACTGACAAATGCAGGCTTTTGCCAGAAAATACCGAAAACTACATACCTAGGTAGTTGTCTATTGTAGCATGAATGCATCATAGTAGTACACCAAGTATATATAGTTCAAGTAATACAAATTTTTTCTCTAAAGATAATAAAACTTCTCATTGAACTTTAACTTTTGATTGGTGCATATTTACCCTTTTTATTGCATATTAGCATATTTTCAATGCATATTTTCGTGATTTTTAGCGCATATTTGCATGCATATTTTGCCGGTTTTTAGTGCATATTGATCCGAAGTCTATTGATTACTATAAATGCTTAATTTTTTCTTTGTTCTTCAGAAATAGACCAATACAATAACAATGATTTGTGTGTGTTTAAAGTAGACTAATTTGAACCCGTTATGGCTAGGTGTATTTGTGTATATTTTTGTTTAAAACAGTGAAGGAAAAATTTTTTAAAAAATTAGAAGCAAAAAGCAAATGAATAAAACAAATGTGGTTGACACCTTCTTTAATATAACTAAATTAATCTTATCATATAGCGCCTGTGATAGGAATTGGAACAAAGTAGGGAAAACTTGATAAGAAAAGGGACATTTTTGTGTCAGTCGAGGGAAATTTTATTAAGGAAACCTACGAACACTGCTCCACGAATCATGCCGAATTCTTCCGATGCATCACACGTGAGGGAAAGTAGACTAATTCTATGATTAGTGTAGAATCCAGGCTTCACGTATCCTCGTGGTCACTATAGCAGATTACATACATACATACATATATATTCTCAACCTCCTAACAATGACACAGATACTACTTGTGTAAATAATTCAGATTTTCCATTCTTAAAAGAAAGTCTGATAATGTGAGTAATTGTTTTACTATTAAAATTATTGTTTATACTATATAAGCATATCTTTATTATATTAAGTATGGCATAGTGTTCCATCCATGTTTTCTATTCTACCTGTATAAAAAAGCATATACATGTTACGTAAACTTAAAAAGAAAACAAGGTTGTAGATAGCTTATTATGACTTTTTTTCTAATGTAACAATAGTGTCACGGCACAATTTAATAAAATGCTTCTAAAAATGTTATCTTCATGCTTAGATCAATCGAACGTAAAAGAAGAATTATGGCGCGCTTTATGACATTTCATATTTAATGTTGACGCTAGTTCGAAATGAAATGTTCTAATACTTTCTTATTTATTTCCGTGAAAGTGACTCTTGATATTTAAAATGTTTACAGCTTTATCCATTTATGGCTTACGTTAGCATAATGTTTTCATCCAAGGACGTGAATTTTTGAAGAAGAGTGTTTTATAAACCGTGACCGAAGAAGACGTTTACGTGGTCAAAGTTAGTGATGGTTTTATGAAACAACTGTAGTCAAACGACATTCATTGTTCTTGGTAATAATTCAGTTATAAAACAGAATACATTCATTGTTTCACTTTGTTGTCCTGTTAAATAACTAACTTCCTTGAGAGAGAATTCATAAATAGGCCTATGTAGGCAAATCGATGATAGAGAAATCTAGGTATATTACCAAAGGAAAAGGGGACAGTAGTGGATATATAGCCCTGGGCCGGGGGATAGATTTGCCCAGTTTTTCAATGACAAAAATAATTTAAGCTATATTTTTGGAAGTTTGTAGTAATCTCATGATATACCTATCATACTCTGGATTCTGGCTGCCATTCCCCACCAGTTTTCATCTTCTAGATCCGCCTGTGCCGAGGCAGAATTAAAATGAAATGAAAATTAGATTTACATTCTATGGCTTTGCCCTTTAGGCTAAAGGAGACATTCATGAACTGCGAAGAAATTAGACTAGTTGTCGCCTGGGGCAAGAACTCGTCTTAGCGACCCCCTGACCAACCAAACAAAACGTTCCCTCAAATATTTGCCCAATTTTGCGCCCGAATGCAGAAAACGCAAAAAGTATGCACCTGAATGCAGAAAACGAGATTTGCCGATCCTTGCTAAAGAGTTCTTTCGTGGCCAAGCGTTTAGCTTATGCATCTCTGATGTGGGAGACCCGAGTTCGATTCCCGACGAGAGCTCATGTTGTTCGGATCCCACGTTAAGCTGTAAGTCCACGTCTCATATAGCCTCGCAGCTGTAAGGGACGCTAGACTCAAAACCAAATCAATCAGATCCTTACTAAAAGACATAAAGGTGGTGCGTTAAACTTAAAAAAAAAAATCCTTTTATTTTCAGAAACCAGAGCTCGAATCAGGAACCCCTAGCACCAAAGCTGAGTCCTCTATTTCTGAATCATGGTGTCTTCTAGGGGGAAACTGCCCAACGATGAGGCATATATAATCCTTACATCTCATTGAGCCGAACAAAAGAATGGATTCATTGAACATTTTAATGTATATAAGGTACAGCAGCAGTGGAGGCTCTTGAGGGAAGTCGTGTGAGTAAAAATTATAATTTTCTTGCTACAAGCTAAGAAAAGAAATCTTCCCTAAGTGCTAATTTTTGTACACAATAATTTCCTAATTTTTAATTTGTAATTTTCACTACAAACGACAAAACGAGCTTTATTTCACAGAATATCTGCTGATTCTATTTTAATAAATAGGAAAAAATATATTTAATCTTGTGGAAAGTCTCCATTGCTTTTTTTAAAATGTTTATTTTATTATTTCATCAAAAGATGAATGACGTGCGTACACGTGTCGCACAAATCTTCACATTCTGTAAAGTTAGCTAACGCAATAAACAAGTTTCCACAGTTTTTTTCGCTTTCTTTCTTTTTGATATAGCTAAGCGTTATCTTAAAAACAGTAACAAGAGAAAAAGTAAGAAATCGTCATAAACTTTCAAACACGCAGTATTAAAAAAAAGAAAAGAAAAAGAAAGCATTAGTACATTAACAACAAAATTTACATTCAAAGATCAGTTACCAATTTTGGCATTGAATCAGAATCAACTTAAATTCTGAACTCAGTGACAGCGGGCTACGATTAACTCAATAATCGTGCACTCTGGTGCGAGAGGTCCTTGGTTTCATTTCAGACCATGTGATTTTGTTATAGACATAATATTGGTTAATTTTCGTTCTGCAAATGTGAGATCAATACGATATCTCTTCGGTTATTTCTTTTCAAAATCCAGCAGTGAAAAATGCAATGGCTCAGTGGTAAAGGAGGGCTTACCTCTGGAGCGTGGAGTCCCTGTTTCGATCTCCGGCCAAGTAATTTTGTGCAGGGCAACATCATACTCGTGCACAGAGAAAAATCCGTTCTCCGGACAGCGGTATATTGTACAAATATACGGTATCCTCTTGCTTACTATAGAAATCAATACGGGGCATACGTTATCCGTATGCTACATAGGCACTGCCCTTAGATGTTACATCATGCCGTTGCAGGATGTCTGACATCTAACAGTTTTCCGTATATCACATGCATATACTTATGTTACCTTCGTCAGCTATATGTTATATACGTCCATTTGTATGTGAGATCCTGACCGCCTACATTGTTTCATACTGAAATTACGTATAGATGGAACACTTCTACAGAAAATATTATAAAACATGCGTTTTTAGTTATACGTCTGCTGTACGTTAAGTCCAAAAACTACAGGACTTATCCATGTAAGCTATCTTTTTAAGTACGCCACCTACAATTTCTTTTCTCAATGTGGGTTTTTCCAGGGTACTCCCGTTTCATCCCACTTTCTCATTCCACCAATTCTTCTGTTACCATTTACTTGCCTTAAGGGTCTTGACTACAGCGAAATTTAACTACCGCTAATTTTAGAGTTTTCTGTAAAATCTTCAAAACAAATAAAAACATTCGAAAAGCAGAAACGTGGTGAATTAAACAATGCGATTTTACATGTGATACCGTTATCACAACTCATGTATCTACTTTCGATTTGCAACTGTAGATAGATTTAGCATTTTTTGCGGGTTCTGCAAATAGCGACATACCAAAAGCAGATAGGTAAAATGTGGTAAATGTATCACATGCAAAACCGTATTGTCTAGTTCATTGCGTTTCTTCTTTTCGAATATTTTTATTTGTCTTGAAGATATTACAGAAAAAATCTAAAATTAGCGGTATTTTAATTTCGCTGTAGTCAAGACCCTTAATAACCCATCTCCTTTAGCCTAACGGGCATGATCGTGAGGCTTTATTTAAACCGAAAGGTTTTATTTCATTTCATTTTCTTCTCCAAGTAAAACGTCTTTAAAAATATGAATCAAACCAAATTAAAATACATGATCCTCTCTCTTCTGTTAATCTTTTATAATAATTAAATTTCTTCTTCAGTAGCATTTAATTTAATCTTTGTACCTATATTAACTGAACTTCAGTAAAAGTTGCCAATATACAGCCCAGGACGTGTACTATTTTTTTGAGATTTCTTTCATAGAGCTGCCTGAAATTGGAATCCTGATATGAATGCCCAATTAAAAAAAAATCAAAAAGGGAAGTCTTTGAGAAAATGAGGAAGGAAAGTCTTTTCAAATTTAGCAATTGTGAAACGTGAATATGCAGTGCTGATTTGACAATATTTCTATCTCCGCAAGTGAAAAGTAGTACTGCAAAAGTACTGGTGATCTACATTGAAGTCGATCGAAGATATGGGGTCCCGGGAGACATTTCATTTCCAGGGAGAAATTTTTTTTTCCGATAACTCATTGAAATCATCACTCTGTGTATGGTGTCATTCGAAAGACTGGTCATTCCAATGACATGACATACGAACAATGAATCTAAGCGCATTAGAATAGAACGGCAGTTTCCTATGTGAAAGTCTCCAATCCCTTGATTTTAAAATAGTTAATAACACTAAACCAGTACTGCAGGGCTAGAATCGTGAGTTTTTCATCTGTGGTTCAAAAGGTATATCCCAAATTGAACATTAGATAGCTGAAGTGAAGAACTAATTTGTTAATTAAGATTAGCGATACAACGGATACATTAACTGAGTATTTAGGGCTTTTTTCTACCAATCAGCGATGGAATGGGTCACGAACTTCATGACCTGTGACCTGGGAAACCCAGAGGCCCATGATTCACCAGATTCCAATGACCGAAAATCCGGAGTGACCCAGACCGACCCATGACCGGGAGTAACACAGAGCGACCCGTCTGACGAAGCCGGACCCATGACTGGGAGTAACCTGGTGACTCCGGGTCATGGAGTCACCTATTTCTATTACTTTTCTCCAGAATTCAATTGCACCTTGCCAATTAATATAGTTAGATAAAATTCTACCTTTTTTAAAGTGTTGACAAACCAGGTTCCTAAGAAAACAAAAATATTTTGTTCTTATGAAAATTTTTTAGGGTATCAGTACACGAGATTTCAAATCTGGTTTGACGGTAGTGGAACAATTGACAGCATTAATGAATATAAAACGCATTGATAAATCTGATCCGTAATAGTCAGACGCAATAGAAATCTCAGTTTTTACTCCGTGAAGTATAAAATAAAAAAAGCGATATAATGAGAATAAGAAGAAAAAAACAGATAAGGAAATGCGATTTTTTCTGCGAACGTTCTGGTAACAGTGTGACCTTTGTAATCTAGAGGCGATGGGTCAAGAGTAAAACACGTCAGCTTTCGCTTCTGCAGATCCAAATAGTTAAAAATACTTTAATACATAACAGTGAAACCATGCTAAACTGAGCACTTATTTTCCTAGTAGCAACATAATCTACAAATATTCTTGTAGTGCAGTAGAGCTAATGTTATGCTTAAAATAGTTGTTACGCATGGGCTTCATTAAATTAGGTAACGCATTTCTCTTTCCCTTTCAATTTACTTCATTTTGTCGTTTATTTTAATGGCGTCTGGGGTGAAGGACTCTGACATACAATCTCAAACAATTCGTGATATACTAACTGGATCTTCTAGTGCGTCATAACAGGGTAAAAGGAAAAACAGTACGCACTGCTTGTATAATATTTATTGACGCATGTGTGTGTATTATCTTCGTCAATTCTACTCTATCAACTTTTGCGAAAAAAAAATAGTCCATTCACGTTTGACGTCATGATCTCAAAACATACAAGTTTACATAGTTATGTTCAAAAGTACCGTTAGAGAAACATGATATTTTAAAGAACGGACGAAAAAATGAACATAGTTATCTAATGATGCAATTCAAAAATTTGGAGGTGCCCATCACTTCAAAGGGCTTGGTCGCCACCTCCATAAATTTACAATTCTCCCCGAAAATTCATCATTATTTCCCAAAAATTTAACGTTCTTTTCCCAAAATTTACCATTCTTCCCCCAAATTTATCATTCTTTCCCAAAAATTTGATGTTTTCCCTCAAATTTACCATTCTTTCCCCCAATTTACCATTCTTCCGCAAAATTTATCATTCTTTCCCAACCCCCAAAGCTTTATCATTCTTTCCCCAGAATTGAGCATTCTCCCTCAACGTTTCCCCCAAATTTATCATTCTTTCTCCAAAATTTAACGGTCTCCCCGAAAACTTATCATTTCTTCACCAAAATTTACCATTTCCCCCCAAACTTTATCTTTCCTTTCCAAAATTTAACGTTCTCGTCCCCCCAAAATTTATCATTGTTTCTCCAAAATTTACCATTCTACCCCCAAATTTATAATTCTTTCCCAAAAATTTGACGTTTTCCCCCAAATTTACCATTCCTTCCCCACAATTTACCATTCTTTCCCAAAATTTATCATTATTTCCCAAAATTTAATGTTCTTGCCCAAAAAGCTTTATCATTCTTTCCCCAGAATTGATCATTTTACCCCGAAATTTATCATTCTTTCCTAAAATTCAACGTTTCTCATAAAATTTATTATTCTTTCCTCAAAATTTACCACTCTCCTACAAAATTTACCATTATTTCTCCAAAATTTAACGTTCTCCCCTAAAATTTATCATTTCTTCACCGAAATTTACCATTCTTCCGAAAAATTTTATCATTCTTTCCCAAAATTTAGTTTTTCGACCCCCAAAAATTTATAATTCTTTCCTCAAAATTTAACTTCTGCCCCCAATTTATCATTCTTTCCCGAAAATTTAACCTTTCCCCCCAACTTTACCATTCTACTTCTACCGCAAAATTAAAATGATTTCCTTCACATTTGCCATACTGCCTCTCAAAATATACCTTGCTTCCCCCAAATTTATCATTTTCTAGTTTGATTCTACCATCTTCAATAATAATATAGGAACTGAATTTCGTTTCACAGTGTGAAACTACAAGTAATTTCCAAACTACGCGAATTCAATATTCAAACTTTATGTAGTATATCTACAACTACTAGTTGCAATAAAGAAACACTACTAAAGATAGAACCCTTTCATCGAATGCTGAATCCACATTAAAAAAGGTATTACTAGCGTTCTTTTCCTGTTTTTACTCTACGAAGATTAACATTAAAACTGGAAGTGGTTATTGATGTATACCACTTCCGGTTGCAATAAGGAAAAAAAATCAAATGTGAAACACATTATCTGTACTGAAGCCACATTAGAAAACTGCTTGTCGCTAATTATTTCCGTTTTATTCATTATTCAATCAGCGTTGTAACTGAAAAACTCGAGATTTTTTTTTTTTATCACTTCTGGTTTCAATAGATAAGTCGAGACAAAACTCGTTTTTTGAAACGCTGATAGCAATTTGAGACGTCAAAATTCGTTTTTCGATATCCCTGACCTTTTTTTTTATCTATGGCAATAAGTATTGAAACCTGAAGTACTAGCAAAATTCCAACCACTTCCGGTTTTGATACAATGTTGCGGGTGGTGATGGTATATTCTCCTGAGACGCTGAATCAGCTGCTGTAAATCGCTTGTGGACTTCTATTAACGTCTTTGTTGTTTTGACAATCAACGTCAAAATTGGAAACGGTTGATTTCTATCACTTCTAGTTTGAACACAAAGCTAGAGCCTTTCTATTTCAACTGTACCCCGTACTGGCGCTGCTGTCGATGTATGTTTTCCCGTATCTCTCTTGAAAAAGGAGCGACAAGTCGCTGTGACCGAGATCTTTCAATAGTTTGGATGTGGAAGCGTTGCCACAATGAATTATTTCACGCACTTCGCTGTGCACTGTCTTGTTTGCCGTTCCAAGTAGCATACGAACTTCACTCATCAAGACCAAACCACTGAATGTCAAATTGGCAACACAGCCGAGACCATTCACTTCTTTCCCCAAAGCAAAGGAATGGCGGGGGTGGAACCGAAGTATGTTTCCGAGGGCACACTTGAAAGACTCTAACAGAAGAGACGGGAATTTATTCTTAGAACGCTGAATCGATTGCAAAAAATCCTTTCTCGGTATTTATTACCGGGTTTTATTCATACAAATCAATATTGAAACCGAAAGTACTTGTAAATTAAAACCACTTCCGGCTTCAGTAGAGTGGTGTGGATGGTAATGATGTATTCTCTTAAGATGCTGAATTGATTTTAAAAAGTTTTGGCGCTGTCTATTACTTTTTCCGTTCTATAACGATGAACGTTAAACTCGGAAATAATTGATTTCTACCACTTAACGGTTAGAGAATATGCTTAACCAAATAATGAAACTTGTTCTTGGACGCTAATCGATTGAAAAAAAAAAAAAAAAAACAACTAAAAACACCTATCTATATAATTTACAGTTTTTACTCTATGGAAATCAGTATTGAAACTGGGAGCAGTAGTAAATTTCAACCACTTCCGGTTTCGATATAGTGTTGCCGATGATGGCAATGTGTGAACCACTGAATCGGTTGCAAAAAACAGCTTTCGCTACCTATTGACACAAAACTTGAACCAGAAATGACTAATTTCAACAATTTACTGAAAAGTTCTGTGTGAACCCATTTGAAATCAACTAACGACATATGCAATCTGTAGAATGACAGTACTTTAAAAAAAAAAAATACAATTGTGAGTACTTTTCCTGTGCCCTTGCTTCTCATGCTTATTTGTGATATTTATTGTTTATATTTCATAATAAAATACATAATAATTCTAACACTACTAATAATAAAAAATAAGTAATTGAACTTCGTTACCGAACATGTTACAAGTAAATAAACCTTATAAATTATTATGAAAATTTCCATTTGTTCAGGGGTTTTCTACACAAAAACAAAAATCTAAAATGTACATGTAGTTGTTATAATTTAGAGTTCAATCAATCTAAAAAGGCCCGGATATAAAACTGACAAAATTTAGTAGAACTGTATGCTGATTTGTATTTCAACTGAAATGGAAACAAGCGCTCATATGCAAATCAGGCAATCGTGACAAACATCTTTGTATTAAAAATAGTAATAGTAAATAGTATATATTTAATTTTCTAAAGTTTTAGAATTAACTGCATACCAGAATTTATATTTTAATTTTAAAATATTTCGCCTGAAACATAATACTCTGCAAAAACAAATCGATTGTGCCCAATCTCATTCATTTTAACAACTTCAGCTATTTTGTAAGTAATTGTCAGTAGATGTTATGTATATATTGATATGTCAAAGTCCTATGACTCCATTGTTCCTAATTACTTCTCAATAAGTTATCAAATATTAGTCTACCATTATCAGATATTGAATCGTTCGAAAACTACTTATCAAATAGAATTTTTAAAGTAAAAAATTGATAATGTAATATCTTACTTAAAATCAAGTAAGGAAAGGAATTCCTGAAGGATCTAACTTGGGTCTCTTCTTTCTTCTCTGTTTGTTAATGATTTATTTGAAAAAATAAAAAAATAAAATAGGTACTATTATAAGCAGATAACATATATTTTGTGAATAGGTAATAATGAGAATTGTAAATATCTGTTACAAAATTATCAATAAATACAATAAATCATTGCTTCAAAAATGATTTGTCAAAAAACAACTGTCAAGAAATTAATATAAATGTCAATAACTAACAAAACCAAACATTCTGTCGACAAGTATAAAATTAAAACAGAAACAATAAACAAAGGAGAAATTAGAGATGTTTCATAGATATTATACAAGACAAACAGCTAAAATTTGATATTCATAAAAACGTAACAGTGGAAGTCACGAGAGAGAAAAAAAAAAAGGTTTTGTATTCAATCAATTGCCTGATTTTCAATAATATGTGTTTGCATGACAAGCGGTATAGTAATGCTTTTACTTGACTACTTCTAATTTATATATTTAAAATTCTAGATTTGTATGTTTGTCTCCAAAGAAAAGTTTACGTGTTTGTCTCCAATCCTTTCGACAATGAGATCTTGAAAACCACAAGTGCTAGAAAAGTGCCGTCTTCACTGGTCGATTCCAAATTTTGTTTAGATTGTCAGTTTTAATTAAATATTTTTAAAACATGGCCGTTATTTCTTTATTACATTTTTAGGGGTACACTGGAAATATTGAAATGTTAAAAAAGTAAAGCGTCATATCCTACGAGTTATTCATTCCAACACCACATAGTTGTATGCAGGGGTTGTATATCTATCAGGCGTTTGTTTCACTGCCAATACTGGTTGGACTTCAGCTAAAACTTTGAAAGTATTCCTACCTTCTTCCATTCTGACTACATGACCTGCCCACCTGAACCTCCTAGATTTGTTGACACAAACAGTGTTTGGTAAACGATACAAATTATGTAGTTCCTTGTTATGAAGTTTCCGCTATTTCCCATTTCCGTTCCTCTTGGGTCTGAATATTTGTCTCAGGATCTTATTCTCAAATACTTTCAGTCTACGTTCTTCTCTCAGAATCATGTTTCACAACCATACAGTACAACAGGCATGGTTATCGTTTTATATGTTTATCGTTTTTAAACATTCACAGAAACTTTCATCAACATTTACTTGCCTTAAACTTCTATCTCCCTTAGCCTAACAGACATAATGGTGGGACCTTAAACTGAAAGATTTCACTTTATTTCTAACAAATTTGATTCTCTTCTCTCTCTCTCTCTCTTTCTTTCTTTCTCTCTATCCTTTCACTAAATCGACAACTTTCTCAGTTGCTGTATATGCCCGTGTGTGTCAAAACAATTCACTGAATGGTAAATACAAAGTCTGTCGCAGTGTAAACACACAAGAATCACAGAAAATATAAGCTATATGTTTTCTTTGATGAACGACCACCAACATTTAATCGAGCGAGCTTGTAGCATTTGTCGTGTGGAACATAAGGGAGACAAGTCAGCCCAGGGTTTTATTAAATGTTTCGATATAGTTTATGTTCGAAAAACCACTGTATTATTTTTTAATACGGCAAGAAACGTAAGCATGAGATTAATCTTGGTTAAGAAATATCACACCAGGAATCAAACAAAAGAATGTTTCCAGCTCAAGTAGCGGGCATCTTCTTCAGTAATGCTGGAGACCTGACATTTCGGCTGCTTCCGGGTCATCAAGTCTCTTTGAGTCTGTTTCGGTCGCAAAACTCAAACTCGAGTATTCGAATCTCGGGACCCAAGTGAACCTGTGACCCATGGTTCGTTTGGGTCACTGTGTATAAGAAGTTAGACTGGAACTTGAGTGCCCGAATCAAAATCGGGACCCAAGTGGGCCGGTGACCCGTGTTTTGTACCATCAAAATGATGAGAAAATTCGAAATTATATTAAAAAAAAAAAAGGAGAGGAGATCTCCACCGAATGCATTGTTGACTCCCTATGTTCTTGACCGGTGAGTACCAGGGTCGATATGGGTATGTAGAGAACCAGTAGGCTCTGTAGGTCACGAATACGTTGGTTTCGATATCGCAAACTGAGGTGTGTTTGAACAGGAGTTGAAAAACCGATCGATGGCCCCGACAGTGTTGTAGTCACTTTTCGTATTACCGTGTGCCACTGGAAAGGCTTCCGGTGGAGATCTATGGGTCTATCCTCATCTCCTGACTTCGTTGCGTAATTCCATGCCGCACTCTACCCATGAAACCAGAGATTCATCAGGATTTTCAGAAGAAATAACAAGAACCTGCCCAGAAGCACAGATTGTTTACTTGTGGGGGGCATATCCCCGGTGACCGACGGGCCCCTCGGTCATTGAGAGTATGAGAACAACGGAAGACATGCTACTTTCCGAATATACAAATTCCGGTGTCACATTTGAAATTGTTCCAGTGCCAGAGCTGAAATCGGCCAGACACTGCCGATCGCCCTCAGCTATTTCGACCCGTGCATCAGCTGAGCTTGATTTGGTTCCAGTTGGAACACATTCTTGGGCTTAGTTGTGATATCCAGTAGGGCCGTAGCTAGGAGTGTGTTATGGGAAATGTATATACAATTCAGTTTCACACACAAACCAAGCTCAGCTGACGCATGGGTCGAAATAGCAGAGAACATCAGCAGTGTCTGGCTGTTTTTAGCCCTCGTAATGGAACAACTTCAAATGCGATGTTGGGGTTTGCATATTCGGAAAGTAGCGTGTCTTCCCGTTGTCCTCATATCCGCAATGCCCGAGGGGCCTGTTGGTCACCGGAGAAACGCCCCCCCCCCCCCCCCACAAGTAAACAATTCGTGCTTTTGGGCCGGTTCGCGTCACTTCTTTTGAGGATCCTGCTGGACCTCTATGACTTCATGGGCAATGTACGGTATAGAATTATGCATCACAGTCAGGAAATGAGGATAGACTCAAAGATCTCTACCAGCAGTCTCTCCAGTGGTGCACGGTGACCCGAGAAGTGACCACAAAATGCTATCGGGACTGTTGATCGGTTTTTCGCCTCCTGTTCGAACACACCTCACTTTGCGACATCGAGACCAACGTATTCGTGACCTACAGAGTCTACCAGCTCTCTACATACCCATATCGACCCCTGGTACTCACCAGTCAAGAAAGTAGAGAGTGTCTGGAGATGTCCTTTACTGATAAATATTCGAAATGATGTACACTAAATAGTAAAATACTATAGCGAATAATGTTTTAAAACATACCAGAACTGAACTTATAGTAAAAGGAATTGACTGACATTAGTCGCATCAAATTCGACATCTCAAATACTACGTTGAAATATAAAATATTATAATTTAAACTAAAAAAATTTAGAAATCAATAATCTCTCAAATAAACTCTGTCATATTGTATTAAATTTATCTACTTATAATTTTTAGTATATTATAACCAATTATTATTAGTTCGTTCGTTTGATGAAGTTTAGCGCCCCTTTCCAGCACTGAGGTTTGGTGAGTTGTGGACCAACAATTTAGGGCTAAGAGCCTGCCTTAATAAAAATAATACACAATTTACAATTCTTCTTTTGCTTGTTTTTCATAAGTGAAAGGAGATAATGAAATGCAACTTACCATAATCATAGATAATGTTATTCTACAACAGAAAATATGAACCTGAAGAATCTTCAGTGTTGCCATGCATAGAAATTACAATGTTGCCAGAATAACATTTTCCCCGAAATCTAAGTTAAGGCGACGACTAGAGGAACTAACTCAACTGCATTTGATTACGTATCATGTTGTCTTGGTATTAGGTGAACTACTTTTAAAATAACATTATTATTTAATTTTAATAATTGTATGTTAAAACTAATTTGTTTGTAACATACTAAATACAATTATTATTCAAAAGTAGTTCACAGGATTCACATGATTCATATTTACTGTTGTAGAATAACATTATCTATGATTTTTATGGTAAGTTGCATTTCATTATCTCCTTTCACTTATGAGAAACAACAAAAGAAGAATTGTAAATTTTGTGTTATTTTTACACAAGGCAGGTTCTTAAGGTAGAATCCGTGCCAACGTGCACCAAAGGCACGCGCGCTACCCACCAAAGGCACACGCGTAGCAGGAACAGAGCCGGACTTAAAGTCGGTGAGGCCCTTAAGCTGTTCAAGATAACGGAGCCCTTTCTGTGTCTAGGTGAACGTAGAAACCCTATCCACAGAAATGAAGAACTAATGATATTTTAAGAAACAGGCTCTGGCAGAAGGGGCCGGTCCCATTACTTACATTAAAGGAGTATACGGAATACGAAGCACTGTCACTCTATATAGATTGTATTTTGTTCATTTTTATAATACTTTGTGAATGTACACTCGTGTCCAAAATTATTGTCGCATCTCTATAAATATGTTGTTGTAGGAATACAATTTGATAACGAATTCGCCCGTATTTCTTATAATGTTAGTATGTATAATCAGCAAAGACATGTATGTGGTAAATTTCATGTCAAAAGAGCAGTAAATAAGAACAATATAACGAAAAGAAAACCTTTCTTGCCCATTTAGCAACATTTTGTTTTACTCATTCTAATTTTCGTATTTATAATTCTTTTCCTATGAAATTTACCAGAAATATACATTTCCTGATTATACACATAGTATTAGTATTAAAAGTACCCTGCAAACCATTATCAAATTATATTCTTACAAGAAGACAGTTATAGATATGCTACAATCATTTTGGACATGAGTGTACATCCATTTTTTTCTCTTAATTTTTAGGGAACCCCAAGGGAGTAGGATCCTAAACTATATCTTGTTTAGCTTATACGTAAATCCGGCACTGAACAGGAAGACTCTATTATCATTATTAGCCAATTGTTACATTTACTTAAACTAGATTACCAAATATTTCGTTCCTTTTATTTTGTCTTAACTTTCAAATGCATCTCTTGCGACCTATAATTGCATTAAGAAATGTCTTTGAAACATGTATCTATGACCTCGTTTGATACGGAAGCAAGAAAAGTGCGTATTTATATAAATTTTATGTGCTTTCCTTCATTGTCCCTGTTAACCATAAATTTCCTGAAACATGGAAACGTCACTGATATTGATAAAGAACTTTTTACTTTGCCCGCATAGCAAAACAAAACATAATGGAGAAAAATCCAAAATGATTGCGTATAAAAAGTACGAAACCTTCAGGATCTGCAATGATATCTTCGATTGTGATTACTTTCCGCGTCTAGAATATTAAAGACGTTCTTGAAAGAGCGTTGACTGATTGGCGATTGGACAAAGGACGTTCGTTGCCAATGAACTGACGGCGCACGGCAGAGATAACCTCGGCAACTTAAAAGTTGATTTACCTGTTGGGTTGTGTACTATTTAATGTCAGAATTTCGACAAAAAGGTTTTTGAAATCGGATACAAGAAAATATATTATTAAATATTCCAACCGTCTTCTATGTTTTCTTTGACAATAAATGACCATAGACGCAATTTTTTTTTCTTGTTTTCGTTGCCAAAGTAAATACGTAGATCTAAAACGTTTTAACCTCAAACTAACCTAAAATGCTGGCTCTGCATTTTAAGATGGGCTATGGACGCCCATCCATTTTTGTACGTCTCTGATGAATTTGAACTGTGTTTTCTAACAAGATATTTTGTAAAATAAACTCGTTGGTATGCAACCCGAATGGCGTTTTGGAAGTAATAGGGCTGCCAACTCTGGAAAACAAAAAACCTGCACCTCCTCAAAATTCCGCATGATATATAGGTCTAAGTGTGAAGTATCTCTGTTCGATCACATCCATGGGAAGGAAATGTATCATTGGGAACAAAAGTGCATTGGTACCTGTATTCTGCATATCCTTAGTACATTCACTAATAAGCTAAATAGATACATTGTGCTACAAATCAGAAACTGAAATCGGCATTGATAATTTTATTGGATTTACCAGTAACTGCCACTTTTAAAAAAAAATTATCGAAACAGATGAACAAAAGTATATTAATCTTTACGTGACAATTTTGGATTTAGTAAATGAAATTTATTCTTTGAACTTACACTTCAACGACAGGAAATTGTTTTAAGAAGTCCTTTTTCACTCTCAATAAATGTTTGAAACTCCTTACAAATAGGCCTAATTTCAAATTTTCCCTGATACAATCCCTATCATCTCTGAAAAATTATCTTAACAGATTAACAAAATATATTAATCGTTGATAGATTGTGAAAGGTGACAGTTTTGGATCTACAGAATGAAAGTTGCTTTTTAAATCTATACTTTGAACTAGATGAAATTGTTTCGAACTAGATACAAATTTGAGAAAACCGGTCATAAAGAGGCTGGTAAGAAGTTTATCCCGGTCACCGGCTTTAATCAAAATAGCAGCAATATTTCCGGCCAGACCGTTAAAAAAAAACCGGCCAGTTGGCAACCCTAAACATTCAGCATTCGAAATCTCTCTCCCTCAAATATATTCGAATACAAAAAAAAATGAACCCAAAGGTATTCGAGAACAGGAATGATGGGGTGAAATATCAATTTGTTTCTAAACTATGCTTTACGAAGTTCAGTGACCTAGTCAAATGCGTCTTAAACCGTAGACTATGTGTAATGAATCTGAATATTGATGATGTCATCAAAAAAATATAAATTCGCTGATGTTCTTTTGTATTTCGTGTTTTATCTTGCTGCGAAAGACAAAAGAAGTGTGGGCGGAACATAGTTCTTTGACAGATGAATCACCTCGATAAAAAATAAATAGACAACTTGTACTAAACTAATAATACATAATGTTTTGTCGATAACTTACTTATTAGGACTTGGCCTTGAACAAAAGCACTTGGATCGTGTACTTTGCTATTGCATTACACACAATGCTTGATGGAGATGAACAATGTCGATGTTCACATGACTCGTTCTGTTGTTGCAATTGTAGCCACGAGTAACCCACGAGGCTTAGCTCATTATTAGCAAAGATCCAGCTGTACATTAGTTAAGTACTGATTGTACACAATCGATCAATATTTCAAAAATACCTACCGTACATAATTTATGTATTCTTAATTATATAAATGACTTTACACGTTTTGGAATATACACAAGAACTATTCTACGTATTTACTAGTGAAAGTATTTCTCCGTAAATAAGGTAGGGTTACCAATTGAACCACTGATTGTAAAAAGGGAATAAGTACAATTTTTTGCGATTTTAACCTGAGATAGCAGATGTGTTCCTTTAAGATAGTTACATCGTTGAGTAGAAAATAGGAATGTTTGGGCAACTCTATATGACCAATGTAGAAGACAAAATCTCTCGTTGATTAGAAACGTAGCTATTCCCTATTTGTAATTTCCTTCTTCCAGTCACTATAGGATACCACCACAACTGTAAGACTGTGTGTATGTAGACAACCACTAGAGCCCGCTGCTGACGTTACGATACTTCGCCTTGTCTTCGCATTGCACAATCTATAGAGAAATATTTGCCCCAATCAGTTACAGATTTACGTGTTTTCAGTGATACGAGTGGTGATCATATAATACCAAAACTGCAATCATACAATGACATTAATGCTTTTCAGTCTGATCGTGTCATAACGGTTTACCACTATACAGCAATATTTGCCTGTCAGAGGTCATAGTTTTTACCATGTGACCGAAATTTTGTTATAATCAAACGAGAACTCAAACGACACAATCTCATTTATTTACCAGCACAGTATAACCACATGATTACGAATGCAAGAAATACTGATACTCCATTTCAGGTTTACGAAGTTGTCAATGAAGAAATCTTACATTTTAAACATTGGTGGTAACCGTTTTACAAGAAATCTGCTGGTAGCATTGTGGACAAAACAGTGAAATTCCAAGTACGTAAATAAAGACACTGTTTAGAAAGCAGAATCTCTAGTTTATGTGCAAGCTCATAAGTTATCAATGGAATAAGAACTGATATTTTTCGATTACTCAAAAGTAATGTCACAAACGTTCCACTAACAACGTCAAAGGCATATGATTGGCAAGTCCCGATCAATCAGAAAAAGATCAACGATTCTTCACAAATCATCAAATGCATACCTGACCAATACAAAAAGTTTTATAGGATGACTTGTTCATGGAAAACCACTGACGAAGAAACTGTAAAGACGAAGATCCAGACGGATATGACCCTATGTAAAGTCATTATATTTTGACAACGTATTTTTTTCAACTGTCTATTGCATTACTTTTCTTGCTGTACGAATAACATGTGGTTTACACACACACACACACACACAAAAAAAGAACGGTGACAATAAAAGTGTTAGAAGCCTAATATGCGTGATAGTTCGGATACTAAGATTAACATACAACATTGTATTCAGCATGTATAGTTTCATAGCTTTCTATCATAAACTGCACATTACATATCCTACACACAATTGCAATTGCGTCCAACTCTGATTGGAAAAAGGGAATATTTTTTCCATTTTTAAGCTTATCTAACCAATTGCAGTGCTCCAATACAAGATTCTTCTTCTTGTCTTAGTGTTTGTTAGTTCTTTTGCTACAAGTAATCAATTATACACTTTTTGCAACAAATACAAACAACGCCTCGGGAAGGTTTTTTACCGTTTTTCAAAACTTAGGTCTGATGCACTTATTCCCTTTTTCCAATCAGTGATTCAATTAATGATACTTATCGTCTGACCAGTATTTTTATCAGACTCAACTATATATTTAAAGGTATAAAATGGGTATATCTAATTGCAGCGGCAAAACGAGAAAGAACTCATGTTTAGCAGTTTACCCACCATACACCAATAGAACATAAGCGTTGAAAGAAGGGTTGCCAATTGGCCGGTTTTTTACCGCCTGGCTGGAAATATTGCTGTTATTTTGATTAAAGCCGATGATCGGTACAAACTTCTTACCAGTCCCTTTATGACCGCTTTTTTTTTCAAATTTGTATCTAGTTCAAAACAATTACATCTAGTTCGAAGTATAGATTTAAAAAGTAACTTTCATTCTGTAAATCCAAAACTGTCACCTTTCACCATCTATCAACGATTAATATATTTTGTTCATCTGTTCAGATAATTTTAAAGAGATGACAGGGTCTGTATCAGGAAAAAAATGAAATTTACTTGTAAGGAATTTTATACATTTATTGAGAGTGAAAAAGGACTTCTTAAAACAATTTCCTGTCGTTGAAGTGCAAGTTCAAAGACTAAATTTCATTTTCTAAATCCAAAATTGTCACGTAAGGATTAATATACTTTTGTTCATCTGTTTCTATAATTTTAAAGAAGTTGCAGTTACTGGTAAATACAACAAAATGATCAATGCCGATTTCAGTTTCTCATTTATAGCACAATGTATCTATTAAGCTTATTAGTGAATGTACTAAGGATATGCAGAATACAGGTGCTAATGCGCTTTTGTTCACTACAGTATATTTCCCACCTATGGATGGGTCCAGAGATACTTCACACTTAGACATCTATCATAGGGAATCTTGACAGGGTGCCGTTTTTTTTTTATTTCCAGGGTTGGCAACTCTAATTGAAAGGCAATCAACGTGCAGAAATATACCTTAGAAGGGTGACAAAAATATCTTGAGGATTTGGTATTGAAATAAATGTGTTGAAGAGGGAAACAAAATAACTCAGAATGATAAAGATCTTTCGATATTTCAGTTCGAATTTAAGAAGTGATTTACGTGGTAAGGAATGGGAAGACAATCAAGTGTGTTCATTAAGAATGAGGTGGAATATATATATATATATATATATATATATATATATATATATAAAAGTTATGGGCCTTGTAATGAAATATATGAAACGTGACAGTGGTGATGCGCACGTACACATAATACATGATATAAAAAAGGTTATTTACGCACACATTCTTATTAACTACAGTAAATAAACTATAATACTATAGTATTCAATATAAGTGTGTGAAATACTATAGTCTGTGAATGTAAATTAGTATGTTTTGACATATATTTCCAAGAACTGAACACCTGTTGAAAATCCAGGGAAGCAACTGCCCACTTTGCCGCCCCACTACAGATGACTATGATAACAGGGAAAGTAGAGGGTTAAGAAAATCTTTATATTGTCAAAAATTGGGGACTGCATTCATCTACCAGAAGGAAAACAATCACAAGCATTTATTTATCTATATATTTATTGTCCTTCAACAGAGAAAAATCTCCGATTATAGAAGGCACGTAATATACATACAGTATATAGTTTATACATTACAATATTTATATTATTATACATGAGAGTAAATACAAACATATTGACAAAAATAGATATATGACAACCACAATAATAACTATTGTAAGAGCATAAAAACACTAAATGTTAATCATATTACAAGCAAAGAAAGCATTAGAGTCAAATATTTGCTTTATACATGTGTATACAAACATATATATTTACATTTTTACCTTTTATTTTTTAACTTCTTTGTGTTCAGAGACAGAGGTAATGCTAAATCCAGAAATTTGTTTAGTATTGATATGAAATTAAACCTAAAGTACATTCTATATAATGGAGAATCTTTATATATTTTAGTTCTGGGAACATCTAAGATCAACAACTGTCGATTACGTAGATAGTCTGGTCTAGCGTTGACTCCGATTTTTTGTAAGAAGTAAGTATTGTCGAGATAAAAGTTAATAATTTTATAAAGGAATAACTGTTGAATAATTCACATCTTTTACTCAAATTAACAAAGTTACAATTATCTAGAAGAGTTTACACGATATTTTTGTAGCGAGCCTTATAGCGGAATCATGGGCGTCCGAAGGATGGGAAGAGGGTGCGGCCCCCCTGGCTCACGAAAATGTATACGTAATATGCAAACCATGTATATTAAATACCAGACGTAATATAGCAACCATGGAGATGGGTCCTCTAAAAATTTTTTTCTTCGGGCGCTCCTGAGCGGAATCTCTCATTGTTTTAAAATAGAGATATCTTAAAGAATTTCTTTTGAATACCTTCTTTTTTTTCTGATGGTATTTATAATATGGAGCCCAAATAACACATGCATATACTATTTTGCTCCGAACCAGGCTATTATACAACATAGGAACAGCTACAACATCTTAGATTTCTGGTGCTCCGTATAATGAAACCAAGCTATGTATATACATTAAAAATCATTTTAGTGATATTGCTATCAAATGATAAATGACAGGTAATTTTATTTTCACTCCTAAATATTTACATGTGGTTATTTCTTTCACTTGTTCACCAACAAGATTATATGAATAACTATTAATATGTCTTTTCACTCTTGACACAATCATAAATCCACATTTTTTTAAAAATATTGAGGTTCTTTATTTTTTTTACACTCCATTTATATACTAAATCAAAATCTTCTTGCTGTTCTATCATGTCTGTAATATATCTTACTTCTTCATATATTCTTGCTGTTCTATCATGTCTGTAATATATCTTACTTCTTTATATAATTGATGGCCCCGTATAGCGTAGTCAGTAACGCTTTCGCCTTCGGTGTGAGCGACCCCGGGTTCCATTCCCAGTGGGGCTACTCAGTCGAAAAAGTAACATGCTTCAGGCTAGCCATCCTGAATGAAGTTTTTCTGGGTTTTCCTCATTCACACCAAGCAAATGCCGGGGTGGCACCTAACCTATAGGTATCAGGCCGTTCCCTTCCTTCCTTTCTTCCCTTTCCCCGGATAGTGTGCTCGTTGAGGGACGTCTTCTATTATACGTGACCGGCTGAATGGCCATAAATGCCGAAAACCCAGAAATCTAAATCCAAATCCTTCTTTATATAATTTTATATCGTTTGCATAAATAATGCATTTGGAAGATTTTACTTAGAACTGTCAGTCATCAATATACAATAGAAAAAATAGTGGACTCAGGTTTGATCCCTGAGGTATTCCCGAGGTAACTATATATTCTGATGATTTTCCTTGCTTATATTGGACATATGATTTCCTTTCGGATATACATGATTTAAATAAATTTCAAAAAGTTATGTCAATCTATATAATGAATTTAAAAGCATGCTATGATTTATTTTGTCAAAGGCTTTACTAAAATCCACGATTGTCCCATGGATGTATGTAAGACTAATTAGCGCACCACATATTGACTCACAGCGTCACAGGGTTCGCTTCAATCCTAGACGTGTATATCATTGAAGCAACTGAGCGAAAACAGAAGTATAAAATTGACGGAATAAAAGGCCGAGAAAAGTTGCCGGAAAGTTCAATCAATTCGAATAAGGGTGAAAAAAAATTCTTCAAAACCTACTAAGCAATTTCTGTAATTCATGACTTTTAGATGTCATGCAGTGATTGATGTTAAAAGTTTTACAGCAAAGCACTGAAACCATAAAATTTGTTGGAATACATTAGTAATCTCTTTTAAGTATAGTTAATACTATTATTAATCTCTATTCTTGTATTCAAAATGTCTCAAGTAAATTTACCTATCATACCAAGTACATCTAATCATGTAGGTTATACTCAAGCTATACAAGTAACATATGTATACGAACGTAGTTACGGCTTCATCATACATCATATTTATTTATTTAAGAACACTACTTTTAATTTCATCCACATAACACATAGCTTAATGCATTCTCTGTTATCTACATTAATTATCTCTTGTACTATTGACGAACTCATTTACTCGGAGCTTCAAGTTTCGCCTATTCAAGATTCACCTAATACCTCCTAGCTATGTAAACGTCAATCAAATCGAGACACAGTTAATTTCCTTGTTAGGCGAAAGTTGATTTTTTTATTAGAACTTGGTTTAGCTTGCATATGTTGGTAGTCCTGCACATCATTAATAGTTAACGTTTCCCCTTGAAACTATTTTCGCGCTCTTATTAAATAGTCCAGTATGTAGGGGGAAATTTTTGACAAACCCAGCAAAAATTAATAGCTTAATGAAATTTGCAGGATAGTTTTCTTTCATCAAGTTTCAAGTCCTCGAACATCTCTCTTCAGCTTCATTCAATATGGCTGTCATATCCAATTTGCCCGCCACCTCTATAGAACAATCATGTTTTCCTAGATTTTTTTATTCTACGATCTTGCAACTTATAAAAAAATATTTTGTAAATAAAATTTCTTAGTTTGATATACAATTCATCTCTGTAGGTCAGGTAATATAAAGTTACAACAAATGATAGAGTAGAATTGTATCCCTTAATCTTCTACCTGTGTTTCCTTCAAGCGTATTTTTCTGATTTCCTTGTTTTTTATACATATAATATTTATGCAAGTAAAAAAATAAAGGTAATATGTCAACATGCCATAATTACAATTGATATATACAAAGTATTCTATTATCATTTCTATTTGAAAATAATGCGGCATTATACGGAAGTTTCTGTAAACTTATTTAGCAAAATAGTTGGTAGAGAAAACGATATTTAAACATAATTAAGTTTGTTATAAACGATAGGAATAGTTTATAGGACATAAAAGACACAAAAATTAACCCATCCCTGCCACAGTGCACTGTTGGGACATTAACAATACGGCTGGGTTGAATCAAACCCACTGCTATTTCAGATGAAAAAAAGTCGATGAAACAACAAGTTTTAAGAAGTGTTTATATTTTAGTAATTTACGTTTCATACAATAAACTCTGCTTCTTTCAGAAAAGGAAAGATACCTATTACACTGAAAAACTAAAAAGAAAAAGAAAGCAAGAACTAACATATAATTCGAGGGTAGTTCAAGACTAAGATAACGTCAATATGTCACTTTCATTCTGTTATTTTTTTTTATTATTATTATTCCCAACATGTGATCTCCCTACAGTTAATGTACATGTTTGAATAAAACAATCTCAAGCATAACAGTTGGACTGCAATACACCAGCTTCAGAAAAGTTTGTTTCTCGTATGTCCAAGCAAGTAATTGGGTAGCATCCATAATTTTCTTCTCCAATCCCCGATCAATTGCTGGAATATCTTGCTCCAGCCAAGTTTGCCTTTGATGATACACCTTCAATACATGTCCTCTATTCGCACTTGCTCTTATGGGTAAAACTAAGGGATGCGTGACTGCTGTGAAATAAGTTTTTTGTATGTGAAATATCGATAGAAAGTCAGTGCGTAACAATCATACGATGCATAGAAGCGTAATTGGAAATGTTATCGCACTTTTACCAGTTCTTCAGGATTCGTAGCAGATTTCTTGAATATACTAACAAGCTGTTGCAATTGACTGTCTATCTCTCGAGTAGTTTCTAACAAGTTTTTTTCTCTTTTACTGGAACAGAGTCAAAGTTATGTCACTTCCTGAAAATTCATTTAAAAACAGTATCACATCATTCCCGTTTCCTCATTATTTTCATGTATTTAAACACTTTGGCTGGTTGATGAAATCTGCCTTTTTTATGAAAGAATTTTAAAAATTTAGAAAAATACACTTGGAAGAAACAGATAAAAGATTAAGCGACACAAGCCTACAATAACAATGGAGGCAGAACAACTAATCGAGCGGAAGCATGGTACTTCAAATCCAAAATAAACAAGAAAGTAAGGAATCTACACTTGAATATATACATATTTATATATTTTTTGAAACAGGAGCAAGCAGAAAATGAAATGACAATGCATCAACTCTAGATGGGGTACGTCGCTAAATCAACGAAAGCAAAGTGGTGTCGCCTTAATCGATGTATATTGGAACTCAAAAAAAAAAAAAAAAAAAGTTTGAATCACAAGAAATAGATATAATACAATACGTTGATGCAGTATACCACTGCATTTCATTTACGTGTGACTAGTGATTCTTAGTGCTTTGTTTAAGATTTATGCAAACTCTCGTAGAATTTATGTTACTTCATTTTATGTTTTCCACAATACTTGTTGTAACTTGGTATACTATTTTCATATTTCGGATGTCAAACATATAATATCTAGTCATATACTGTAATTATTGTACTTATACTAATATGTGATATATTAGAAACTACAATTGTGTCATTTCTTGTCAGTACTACCAACATAATTTCGCATTAGGTAAATCAAGATTCGCCTATACTTTCTCTTGAGTTAACATCTGTAAATTCCATTGCCTAAGGTTATTAGGCGAATCTTGAATAGGCGAAAGTTGAAGTCACCCATTAACTATTACCTTGGATTTTACATCATTATTTATCTAACTCAGTGGTTCTCAACCTAGGAGGTGTGGAGAGCGAGCAAGGAGGTGCAAGTTACTGACATTTGTAATTATAAACACAGTGAAACCTCTACTAACGGACACCTCTATAAGGCGGACACCTCCCGTAACGGACATATTTTGTAATCCCCAAACACTGTAATAGGATAAAACATATTGGCAAACCTCTCTAAAGCGGACACTCTCTAGGACGGACACGGACAGTCTTTTCTGTCCTTTATAGGTATTATTTACCTCCGTATTACGGACACTTTCTCTATAAATAAGTTGAAAAGTATTGTAAAAATACATTTTTAGTGATTCACACATGTGTCACCAAGAAAACATTGTGACATTTTGTCTCCTCAACTGTCTACTCAGCAATCCAGACGAAGAGTCTCTGTTTAACAACACTTTCATGTCCTTTCCTTGCATTCCACTCCCACCCAAGCTGCTTTAGACAAAAGTGATTGACAGTTGCTCGCCGTTTGGAATAACACGTTATTCTACTGTCCTTCTGGAATCTCTAACCAAGCAGAAGACAAGTTCTGTAGTTTTTGCCCGTGGGTACGCATATTGCCACAAAAAAGACACTACTGGACTGCAATTAATCCACAAATTAAAGCGACATACTGAAAATGTAAGTGTAAAGTGCAGAGTTCTATAACATCTTATTTCCATCTTGTGGCTCGAACATAGAGTATTGGACAGCAGCGGACAATTATTGATTCCCCACGGCTGTCCGCTTTAGAGAGGTTTCACTGTATTATGAATATTCTAACAATGAGAGTTAAACTAAGTGCTGTACAAACACAAAATAACTATTGAGTAAGATCTGTGGTTTCATTACGAAGAAAGCTGGTTTAAAAAAATAATACTGTACTACAAAGGTAGGATTAAATCTTGCTGAAAATAAATATAAATTGTGAGACTATGGTATAATGGACTGATGTATATGGTAAAATATACTGATTACTATTGGTTTGCTTGTTGATTATTTCAAGTTTTTATGTTGAGTTCTGTAATATACTTGTTGTTATAACAACGAATGGATATTGATCTCGGTTGCTAAGAGATGGTATGGTATCTATGTTCTTATTTATTGATATAATGAAGATATAACAGAATAGAACTCCAAACTATAAGGAAGTATATAAATTTTCAATTATGTATAAGGAAAATATCTACTGTATATTGAATACTAAGGCTAGTATAGTTAATACGTTTTTATTTATGCAGTGAACAGTGAATACTAGTGTGAATATTAGTTGCCACAAAATATGAACTGACGAACTGTATCAACATATAACTAATTTTAAGATTATAAGATAGTTGAACCAGTCTCTGCTGCAAAAATGTTAGGTAACTCTCTTCTGGATTTTGTTTGTGGCCACGGGTCTGTTTTCAGATGTTACTTTTTTCTCAATATCATTGATCTTTTCCGTATTTCATCACTGTTGGTCAAAAGAGAGAAGTGTAAACAGGGTTGTAAGGATGTTGATCTTTTTAAACTGTACTTTTTGTAGTGATATTTGAAGAAGAAGATACGAAGTCAATATAATATGTTTCATTCTTCTCTTTTGTTTGAATGGAGATTAAACGACAGGTATCAAAAGAAGGTGAATCATCTCTTGAGCTAACTGCAAAACCTAAGGTGACTTTGTGATTCTTAACAAATATAACTTAATCTAACTGATAAAAAACAAGTGTCATGAAAGAGAGAAAAAGATCATTCCTTTTCAGTAACACACAGTTTCGCCCACCCTCTTTAGAATCTATTTTTTGAGTTTGATTTCACAATTTCATCTTACTTAAACGTAAATAATATCCACCTAGTTCTAAAATAATCTTAAACATTATCTTTTCTCAGCTCTTAAGAGGAAGGAGATAATTTGGTTGTTAACACGAGCAGTAGTGAATATAGCTGATAAAGATTTAATCTGAGATGAATTTTAACATCAAAAGTATCACTATTGATCTCACGGATCCCAAAAACTATGAATAAGGGACAAATATTGGTCGTTTTCGATTATTTTTGCATCTAATCAAACTTCTCGCCCCACTATGCCGATGGAGGATGGAATTAATCTTAAATGGAATGAAATTCTAAGTATCTTAATTTGAATTACCGTTTTAATACAAATTGCTAATATATATATATATATATATATATATATATATATATATATATATATATATATATATATATATATATATATATATATATATATATATATATATATGCATGCTCCGATCCAAAGTTGCCAACCTCAGAGATCAAAATAATCGATTTTCGTCTTTAAAATTATCGTATATTACCAAAAAATGGTATATTCGTTATTTACGTGATAATTGTAGAAATAGAGTAAGTACGATATTACTGATAATAGCAATAATATATAATAAATTTATCTAGTAATTTTCAATTTCGAACTCCAAATCGGCGTCACTTTACTCACCGTTTTAAAAAAAAATTCTTATTAACACTATTCTGAGCAAAGAATATTTCCACTCCGTTGTAAACGAAATTGAATTTAAAGAATGAATGGAGGATTGCCATTTGTCGCTTCTGAAATTGTTATTGTTTTATTTTAGCGGCAATGACTGTTAAAAACCCCAGTGTAAGTGTGTGTATGTGGTTAATGCATATCTACAATTCATTTGCACATTTAAAAACTTCACATATTATCGCAAAGGCATTATAGTATATAGGCCTAGCATTAAAGCTTAAATTATCGTATATCACAATAAGTTATCGTATGGTTGGCAAGCCTGCTCCAATCTCTCCCAGTTTACATGAAATTATTTAATCTGTATGTGATTCGTGAATCAACAAATTATCATTTACTCGAAATGTGGCACTAAAGGATTTTGTTTAATTTTTTCTTGTATGTATCTTTCTTATAATGCTATTGTATTAACAAAATGCTATTTTATTTTTTACTAGCTGAAATACCCATTCTTCGCATGGGTCAGATATAATATCTATGTAAACAAACTGAACAACGAAAGAAAACAATATCGGTCTTTTTCTACTAGTTTTACATATCCAGGTAAACGCCCCCTGAGACCCCCTGGTTTGAAGTTTTTAAAAAAACGCCTCTGGTCCTCAGCCGATGGGTGTTGTATTTGGAAGTCAACACCTGTAGGAGTATCACCATTCATCTCAGCGACCGCAAAAACTATGGATTTGGCACTAATATCAGTCATTTTCAACTAGTATTACATGTCCCTGTAAACGCCCCTTCCCCCTGGTTCGAATTAAAAAAAAAAACGCTTCGTCTTGGTCTGGAGCCTGGACCAAGGTGCCTTTGACCAAAATTTGGTAACTCTCAGTCCACTCATCTGGTCCCCAGGGTGCACACAGACGCACAAACAGATAGACACAAACAAACAAACCCTTTATTTTATTTATATTAGATAATTAATAGCACTGAAGTTTTATAGAAAAGAAATTAATGTGGAGACCTTTTCATTATATTCTTCTTTGGTTCTTATCCCTCACCGTTCTAAAAGAACACGAAAACAGTGGTTATTAGATATTATGAATTGTCAGAATTATTTGTATTTGTAATCTTTACTTTTATGTCCTTTTAGCAGTTGTGTGAATTTTAGGTTTACTAAATGGTAATCCCATTATCATGTAAATCTACAAAAAATAAGCAAACTAAAAATGTGGAATAAAGGAAGATAAGAAAGAAACATTTAATAAACATCAATGTATTAAGCACTTACATGCTTACTACTTTTTTTAAAAAATAAATAATACCAGGTTAAACAATTCTTATCAATAGAAAATGTTAACATGTGATTACGCTTAATAAAGGCCAATTAAAATTCACTGTTCGAATATTAGAGAGTAGCAGTATTATACTGGGATTGAAAACTCTGACAAACTTGTGAGCAAAATATAGAAAAGTAGGTTAGAGGACGTTGCTGTGCTACCTGCCCACGCGCAAGTACGGTGCACTTTGTAGGCTTTCGTGTCCAAATATCGAGATTGGCCGACCCCTATTGAAAGTATTGTTTGATATTTTAACGTATCCATAATTTGCAGTATTACGATCACGGCAAATTTCAATATTTTTAGTTTTCTGTACATTTATCTCTAAACCCGTATCGCCACAGGCGTTTAATAGAACTTCTGCATTTCTTTCCACTGTTCTAATATTATCTCCTATCAGGTTTACATCATCACCATACATCTTTGGGACAATCTTTCACCTATTTCAGCATACACATTTTGACTTCGTCGTCAGTGTAGAATTTTTGTCCCCCAAGTAGGCCTACTCCTTGAGGAAACCAAAAAGATGGAAGTCGCAAGACGACAGATCGGGGCTATACAGGAGATTGTCTAGAATCTCCCAACCAAGTTCGGTGATAACTGTGACCATTGACGTGGCGTATGAGGACGCGCGTTGTCATGCAGGATGATGATGCCATCCTTCACTATTCGTGGCCGTTTTCTTCTCAAACCATCTTTGACTTAGGTCCGGAGGAAGTTGCTGTAGTACGCCTCATTGATTGTGGTCCCGTTTGCTAAGAAATCAGTGCATATAATCCCGTCTTTGCCTCAAAATATCATCAGCATCACTTTACCAGCAGACGCTTTGGCTTGATTTTTTTCGGTGACGGTGAGTCTGTGAGATAGGTACATAATTACATGCTGGAGTGCTTTGACTCTAGAGTGTAATTATGTACCCAGCTCTCAACGCAGGTGATTATCTTACCAAGGAAGCTTTCGCCTTCTCTCTAAAATCACTGCAGATGCTGAGACGAGTCATTTTCCCTACAGTGTCTCTGGTCGAACGTTAGCATTTTTGGAACCCATCTGGGCGTGGTTTTCCGGAAGTGGAGGTGTTGGTGGATGATTGTTTTCAAACTTGTTTGTTTTTGCACTCAAATCTTTCAACTTGATGTGCCGATTACTCAGAATGAACTGCTACACCCGACGAATGTAAGTTTCGTTGACTTCAGTAACTCGGCGTGGAGTACGAGCCACGTTGGGAACGGATTATCTTCGTGCCTTGAGTTTTGAACACCACTCATACACTTGCGGCTGAAAGAGAGTTTCTTCACCATAGTACACACTTAATCTAAAGATTTCAGCAGGTTTCACGTCTTCCTTTAGGAGGAACTTGATGATGCAGCACTGCTCCACCCGGACCGCCAGCTCCACACTGGCAGGTTTGTTGCTATCTTCTATCGTCGCTTTCTGAGACTATCTACTCAATTGTCCGTTGTCGTAGAAAAGTGTCAAGACTACCCTATCACAGGATAGGACACGGACGCCAAGCTGCGCATAGCAACACCCGGAAGAAAAGAAATTCCGGTTTTAAATTGAACGTCCCTCATATATATATATACAGAGAGAGAGATGAAATATGATACACTACTAAATATTCAACTTTCGTCTGAAATTCCTACGATCGATACAACTTCAGGCCATCTTTCGCAAAGTATACCGTCTCTTCGGGTGTAGAATAATATCCGTTCAGTACTACATAAACGTAGTGTATCATATTGTATCATAGTGTACTGTTGGACACTTCCTCCCAAACTTTGGACCCCTCCCAAAAAATGGGCACGCGCCTGGAAACGGGCATTAGTAGACAAAAAAGCAGGAAGTCGTATCTATTATAATGGCGATGTTCATTATAGATATCCAAACAGAAAATCATGAATTTCCCAAAACCAGTTTAGGAGCAGATACGGTATTTTGCCTTTGGACGAATGATGATGTCTACACAGAAGGCATTGTACGTAGGTAGTTGATGACAGAAATAAATCTGGAGTTAATGTATTCATACTTGAAGGGTACTTTATGTGCAATTTCATTTGCTTAGAAAATGTAATTTCGTCACGTCTCATACTACCCCTTAATAGCATTCGTGAACGTCTGAAGATGCCACTTATTATTACCAAACACTAGTCTTTCATTTTCAAAAGAAATGTCAGTTTTGTTTATTTACTTTCATTGGGTGTGGGATGTCTTTGTTTAATATCCATAGACCTTGACATTGTCAAAGAATATGTTTTTCTTTCGCGGATTGCAAAGTCAAGACCAAAATCACGTGTAACCTGAAGATAGTTGCGAAAGTGTTTGTTAGTCATGTTCACACAATTTGAAAGAAAGCTCTTGCGAAATGACGTCGCCATGTGTTTGAAGATGCCTCCAAGAAAAGAAAGAAAAAGTCAATCGCCACAAATATTAAGCATAAATAGAGAGGGCATTGCCTATACTTTTTGTCTAACTAAAGCGAAGCACCTAAACTATTACTATAAATACGTGCAACGACGCAACTAGGCCATAGCAACTCCCCCCTCGACCAACCAAACAAAAACGCTCCCTAACTACACCTGATATTGGTATCACACAGTAATTCTCCTATTCCATTTTTCTTCAACTGGTAAAGCTTGATTTCAAAATTGCGGTGCATAATTTAATTTTTAGTACAAGATAAAACACCAACCTAATTAGTATTTGATTGCCAAATAATCTGAGAGTAACATACTTGATATATTCCTTTAGTCTTATCATAATAACTGCAAATCACAATGTTTTTGGGATATGCATATGTGTAGAATGAATCAACAGTCTGTTGCTTTAGAATAGAATATTTAATTATGACACGCTATTGTACTCGGACATTTTGCAAATCTCTTAAATTGATTTAAGTTAAATGGAAACACAAAAAGCTGGAACCAAAATTTAACATTGCGGGCTCATTTGGCTGCAAAGATTTTTAGGATGTTCTCAAAAGATAGCTTCGAAGCTAGCTTATGCTCTACGGATATGATTCTAAAAGTTGTGAGTCATTGACCTGTAAAGTTTCTGTGGTATTCTTTTTATAATCTTTAGTTTATTAAATTGACCAGTTTTACGTTCCCCCCTTCAATGCGGCGCCCGGAGCACAAGCCACGTCCCCCCCCCCCCCCCCAGTTACGTCTCTAAATACGTGAAAAGTATATAGAGTTGTAAGATTTTTCAGAGAAAAAAGGGAGACTTTAACCTTCCATATGTAATATTCATATCTTGTTTCACAAAGTAAAATTTGATAGAAAAAATAAAATATGGACGCTCTAGAACTATGTCTATTTCTAAATGGTTTTGACGGAAGTTAACAACTCAGCATTCAAATTTTATATATATAACTTCTTGTCTGAAATTCAAAGTTGGGAAAATATTGAAGTCAAATATACTATAACAACGAAGCGTAAGAGGTTCTTTCGATTTTAAAACATGCAAATTGTAGAAAATTGTCAGATAACCTCACTGATTTTGTTCAGTTTAACATACGTAAGTCCTCTCAATCATAAATGAGTAATCCCAAAATATTTTGGAAAAGTGGGTACTGGAAGGGGAGGTATAAGGAGGGAAGAGTCGGCCCCTGATGAGTATGCAATTTCACATAGAAATTTTTTTCTTAATACAAAGAATAATAGCAGAGATAGGAAAGTGGAACAAATTCTGGTAGAAAGGTATTATGACTGTCTATATTTTAGAGAACTTTTTAATTATCTATATTACAAGGGAAATTGTCAATAATTTGAAAATGTTTTGGAGCAAAACCCCAGTTTTATTTGTATCCAAATTTTCATGTATTTAAAGAGGTCTTCTTTCAAAGCAAATTATAAAAATTGATAGTATGTTGATGTTTTTAAATTACTATAACACGTGGAAATATAAATTTTGGGGGGGCTGTGGTGGCATGAACATTGTGCAAATGTAAGAAATTTACGTAGTCAAATGCACTGAAAGTTTTTGTGTTAAAGGAAATTAAGAGTGTGTTTAATTCTAGTTTAATTGCATTACTTTACTAACATATTTTTATCTACATTTATAAAGTTACTCAAGAGGAAATTACACTAAAACTTAAACTTTTAATAACGAGAAAACAGTTTGTAGTACTGTGTGTTTTCTTCGAACACAGGAATGTTACTGTTCGACATCTGACTTTGTAATGTTACGAATTCTATCAAGGTGGAAAAGTAGCGCTGATAACAGGTATTTGACAAAGAACATTGTCCAAAGGCATACAACTTACATTTACTTTATCTAGCCGACTGAGTCTACTGTAGGCTCTGTGCAGAAGCATAAAACTAACAAGACAAACCTGGTTTTCATAAGAAAGAACCAGAACTTCAGAAACCCACCACTTTAAGCCATATGTAAATGCAACAAAATCACCAAACGCAAATTCCAAAATATACGTACAGCTCAGTTCCTTGAATCTTCCCATCAGCACATATTATTGAGATGATCTTCATGTCGTGTTTCACATCTCCTTACTACAACCTTTGACTGATTGATGTCCACACCAGGCAAGACTAAATTCCAGTCACGGGTTTAAAATAATTTCATTCCACACTTTTTTGTTTGTTTGTTTTTTTGTTCATACGTTATTTGAAAGGCCATCCGCAGCAAGGTACACTAACTGAATATGAAGCTATGTTTTCCAAACAACATCTGTAAACGATACCCAATCCTTAATAGGGTTATCAGGATTTTGAAAATGGTCTTTAGTTGCACAGTCCTTCACTAAGTTCCCTAAGCCATAACATGGCCTTTGTCATGACTACTGGCAGTAAAAATCTAGACTATGTATCATGAGTATTCTTCCTAGTTCATATAAATGGTACCGATTTTTGAAATGTTGTAAAGCTCCGTTTGAGATGTATGTGACATAAATAGATATAGTATTATATGAGAATCAATCTAATTTACAACTTTATTAATGGTTAGTAATGCACGAATGAAGTCCTTGAATATAACAGCAAAATTCTGAATATCATCATAGATATAGGCCACGGATGCAAAACTGGAATTTTGGTAGTTATGCCAATGGTGAGACTGGTTTTCATTTTGAATCTCGGGTAGCCAATCACGTTCTCAGCCAACGGCGCCGACTTTCCAAAATGTAGAGTCTATGTGGGTGTATATAAATGGCGGGATGTGTTATGTGTTTTTAGGGGAGTCTCGATATTTTTAATTGATTTCCTTTCACTTAATTTTTTTATGAACACTGTCAAAAGGGCTGTGCTGTGATAAAGTAAAATATTCCGGTACTATAAGGATAAGTTGGGGCTGCCCTAGCTCACCATTGGCAACACTGCTGCAACAGAAACGGGTTCAAACCCGGGTCCAAGGTTACGGATAAGTTACTGTAATGAATATTCTCAACATATGTAATCGTAACATTACGTGTATACTTTAAGTAACGTATATGATGCACAATGATTGCAAGAGGCAATGATATCAACACATTGCTAAAAGACAATACCACATTCATACAAATTAAAACAAATCTTCATAAAAGCAAATTATTTTAATGATATTGCAAAAAGAACTTGCAAGGATTTTGTTGCAAACTAAACGTAAACTACAGAATGACAAAATTAAGTATGTTGCTTGGTTGTCTTTGCACACATTTGAAAGAAACAATTGTTTTAGAGGTTAGAAATTTTAACTTCCACTTCAATGTTTTAATTGCTTATTATTTTTGATAATCGTAAGTGAGAAATACTTATTTTATTTTGTTTCTATCAAACTAAAAATCTTGTGGGTGTGCCACACCTACAATAAAATTTGTGTGAGTGCTGGAGCCCCAGAGCAAACACGTAGTCGGCCGCTCATGTTCTCAGCTATTGCGCATTAACAGCTGGAGTTCAAAATGCGCTAATAATGGTTGCGTGGCTTATTGTACTAACAAACAACAGTAACAAGAATAAGAGGAGTGCCGAACCTTGCTACAATTTTGTACCACATCAGCAACGTACGAAGGAAGTTTTCATACGTATAGGTTGGAAGATGGAAACAAATTTGTCCCCGAAATGTTCATGTTGCCTTGGACCAAAATTCAAATTAATAGCATTTTCGAATTGTTATCATAATAAAAATAACCAAAAATATTACCGATTTTTATCACTTGCTTTGAAAGAAGACCTTTTGAAATACATATTCTGAAAATTTGGACACAAATAAAACTGGTATTTTGCATCAATAAATTTCCAAAATGGCAGTTCTTTTTATTTAAAAGGCTTAGGTAGACATTTGTTTTTTCCTCTAATACAGAGAATTAAAGAGTTCTCTAAAACATGTGCAATCATAATTCCTTTCCACCAGAACTTGTTCCACTTTGCTATCATTGCTATTGTTGTTTATATTTTAAAAAAAAAAAACTATTTCTATATGTGGTTGCAAGCTGAATCTTCCTCTACTTGTATCTCCACTTGGTGTCTAATTTTCCAAATTATTTTCGAAATATGCATGTGTGAATGAGAGTATTTACAAATGTTATGCGGATCAAAATCTGATGGACACCAGTTTTGCTTGATTTGAAATCTTCTCACTTAGGTCTGACAAATGTCAATTTTTAACTATTCTCTGTAAGTTAATGTATGCTAACATCTATTAGTAAAGCTTCAGTAAGATTTATCCGCTACAAATTGGTCAACATACGAGGAAATTTCCAAACGTTTCCGATCTGTCACTAGTAAGAAGTCGTTCATAAGGTAATAACAGGGCTAAATTTGGTATGTAAGGTGAGTGCTGAATCTCCTCAAAGTCACGGTCTTTCACTGCAGTCTTAGCAACAACAGTCGCATGGACAAATATTTTCATGAATTATACCAGCTCAAGGCATGTCGGCTGATTCAGATGACTCTCTCCAACGAAATGATGCAGGTAGAAATTGAAACTGATTCATTATTTCTTCCACAAATGGCACCATATATCATCAACGGCTTATTACCAGTGGTAGGATATTTCGGTAGTGCTGAAAGACTATAAGATGCTGGCGACCACCATAAAAACTGAACTGAGCTCCAACTTGTAAAACCTAATGATTCAAGTCTCATCTGTAAGAAATACGCATCATCATCATCATCATCATCATCATAGGTATTTTGCCATTATTGGCAGGTCACTTGCCGCAACTAAGAGGCTTCCATGCTCTACGGTCTTCCTCTAACATCTTCGTTTTCGTGTAGGGCTAGGGCCTACAATTTCTGTTTTTGTTTTATTTTCTATCATCCATCAATTGTAGTTTCCTTTACCTTCTTCCTCTCTTTCCTGCCACCATAAACATTAGCACGCTCCTCATGATACAGTTCCTTCTTAGCCAATGTCCCAACCGTTTCTCTTTCTCTTCTTATTAATATAAGTAATTGTTCTTTTCTTCCCTTCCATTTCTAACATCCTTTCATTCGTTTCTTGCTTGACCCAGCTAATTCTCTTTATTTTTCTCTAGCACACTCACATTTCGGAAGCTTCCAGTCATTTCTCATAATTTTTGCGTAATGTCCTTGTTTCTGATCCATACAACACAATACTCCGTACGAAGTATGTCATGAGTCTTTTTCTCCTCCCAGTTTGGGAACCAGTGGAGTATTGGATCTGTTTAAAAATATTAAAAGATTACTAAACGTTGTGATTTTACATAGGTAGTCAAGCGTGGGCACACATTAAAAAAATAATAAAGGTCATCGCCTATGTTGTACACTATCATCATCACTTACGTAGGTAAGCACAAAGTTGATGTTGTACACTATCATTACACAAAGGTAAACTATAGGGTGTCCACTCCCTCTCAGAATGTCCAGTCGATATTCAATCACGCGCCTTGTATTGTGTAGCATGTTCGGTGCGATTGAGTTAATGGCTTCTTCAATTTTGTGATGAAGAGCAGGAATATCACATGCAGGTATGGCGTAGACTCTATCTTTAATATAGCACCATAGGCAGGAATCCTAGGGGTTATGTCGGAAGATCGCGGTGGCCAAAAAATGGGTTCATCGCTTCCAATCCATCGCTGTGGAAACGTTTGGACTAAAGCCCTACGAACATCTAAACATCAGTGCGTTGGGGTACCATCCTGTTGGAATATCACGTTTGGTTGCAAAGGGAATAGCTGTAGAAAACCAAAGTGTTCGAGCATGTCCAAATAAACGGGACCAGTTATTGTGTGCTCCATAAAGAAAAATGGTCTGATAATTCTGTCGCGTCTCAAAGCACACCACACATTCACTTTCTCGCTATCTCTGACATATTCACGAACAACGTATGAGAGTTCGGAAACCCAAATGCGCATATTGTGACGATTCACCTTGCCTGATGTGTGGAAAGTTACCTCATCACTGAAAATCACCCTCTCCAAGCAATTGGGATCATACTCGATCCGTTCCAGAATCTCTGTTGCAAACCTGGTTCGTTTCGGTAGGTCATCGGGCTGTAGCGCCTGAAAGATTTGCACCTTATACGCATATAAACGCAGTCCTTTATGGAGCACCTTATGGACCGTTGAACTTGGGATGTACAACTCTCATGACGCTCTGCGAACTGACTTTGTTAGGCTTCTAGTGAAGGCCTCCCTGACCTCATCCACAGTTTCCTCAGAGATTCGTGCTTTGCCCAAACCAGGCTGTCGGTTGACACTCCCTGTGGCTTGAAGCTTCTCAAACCATGTTTTAATGGTCTTGACGTCTGGTGTGTCCGTTGGTACTATCGTCTGAAATTCCTTTGTACAGTAATTGGTGATTTAGTCTCAGCTAACCACACCATACACTGTGCTCTGTGTTGTGCTGTTGTCATTTTTGTTCATGAACACCTGCAACAAATAAAAAAAATCATAAACTTTGTTACTGAACACCTGCAACAAATAACAACAAAAAACTATTTGAGTTGCTCTTCAAGATGCCGCAAACCGTTTCTCTCTAGCACTAATAGTTTCCATGCAATTAATATTTGTAATAACAGAGGTTTCATGTGGACACCCTAGAAACGTACATTGTATTTCCGTTACTATTGGTGCGTTGTAGAATTAATTATCCCTTATATCCAGAGTAAAATTTAGCTATGGAAAACGAAAGATTTCTTAAAAGCAAAACTTGCAAGACTCCTGCAAGCAAGACCAAGACCAAGGATTCCAGTGCAAGACCAAGACCAAGACTGGATGTGAAAGATCAAGACCATCCGGGTCTTGGTCTTGATCTTGCAGTTGCTCATTACTAAACTCTGTAGCTGTAAGAATTTCTAAAACAAAGATAGTTAAAGTAAAATTTATTGTTCCTAGGTATTACTGGCTAAAATTTACTATTATATCTGGATATAACAAACGGTTCTGCAAAGTCGAAATATTTTAATAACCAGATGCGAATCGGCTAAATAGCACCACTGCATAGATGTAACAGACGAACCCTATGTGGGTACAGGTCTCCATTTGCTTTCTCCCCCGTGGTTACACAAGTTACACTTAGGGTTACCATATGTCAACATTTATGCAAACATGTCCACATTTTGAGAGGAAAAAATTCCATTCGCATCATTTTCAGAAATTCCCTTTGTCCGTATTTTCTAAACTTAGGTATTTTGTCAATTCAATTTCAGACATTTCACATGCAAAGATGTTTGTCCATTTGTATTCAAAGAAGGAATTGTTCAAAAAATAAGTGATCAGATCTACTGAAAATATTTTTTAATTTTTTTTTCTCATTTTCTTCTCTTTTTGAATAATCATAGTCAACTTACTGCACTTGTTGAATTATGTTTCATGCATTTCAATATATTCATCATAATGTTAGAAAGCAAGCTTAAAATAAAAGATAAAACATGTCATTCTAGTGTCGAAAGATAATGTTTATACAACGAGTTAGTCAGATGAAAGTGTATTTCGACATTTCAGAATATGGTAATTCTAGACTACACACCTGATTCTACTCAATTAAAACATGTAGACGTACTCTAGGATTGCCAACTAGCTGGTATTTTTGTCAGGCTCAAATATGCATTTCAAGTTTTAAAATAAAATTACTTTTCATACTGTTTCGAGGATTATAAGCGGTTGTGGTTAATTTTAATTTCAGAGTTGGCATCCCTAGCCTACTCGTATTGATATAGGTCTATTGTAGTACACGTAGAATACAAACATGCTGTAGAAATAAATAGACCAGAGGCAAAAGGGGGTGATAACTCCCCCCTGGGGAACTTTTGCCACTATATTAGAAACGTTCTTTAGTGTCCTTAGAATGAAAAAAATAGTTGTTGGGCAGCCATGAAAAATTTGACGCTTGTCGGTGGTGATTTATAAAAGCTCGTAGTAACAATAAAGCTCCACAGTAACCAAAACATTTATTGACATACCTGCACACATTGCGCCTTCAACGAATTTACCTTTCGGTATGTTTCTTCCATGAACAATTTCAGTTCGACGACAGTAGCGGCTAATGTTAGTGTTGCAGCGTTGCGCAATGACCAAAGTATTTCAAGAAAAAAATATTATTATCAATAGTAGTAAAGAAAAGGAAAAAAATACTTTTTAATACTTGCATATATACACTTTAAATAACATATTTTTTTTTACTTCTGTAACTGTCCGTTCCGTTAATCCGTTTTAAAAAGCGAAAAATAATCCGTCACAGAGTCTCTAATTTATATTGTGTTGCAGCGAGCATACAACGACCAGATTCCTTCAGCGCGGTAATTGGAGCAAATGTTAAGTCTCCTTTCCCGTATCTCAGAAGTTAAAGGGACTGGTCGTTGCAGTGCTTTTGCAACACAGCACGGTTTCCAGTGAACGAGAAGGTTTTTCACGCTAAATAAGATTTCTGATTTTTTTTTCACTAGCAATTAACAAATGGAATTTGTTTTTATGCATTCATATTTTTAAATTACGGGACCATACTGAAGCAAATCAATATAATGACAATTAAAAAAAAGTGATTGCAGAATTACAAAATAAGAAAGAACATATCTAGTAGAGGACAAAACAAATGAAAGTAGACCCGCATTTACAAGTTAATTCTTAGCTTATATTGATAATGAAGGCTTCTTCTACAGTAATTTGTGAATCAAACATTAATAAGTCAGTATGTAGAATCGCTCCCCCCCCCCCTCTGTGGACAGTACTTTAGTATAATCATATTTTGTTCTTGATAAAATAAGTATATTTTATACTCTTGATAATTTCCACATAAAACTGTATCATAGGGAACCCCACATTGAATTTGGGACTAGTTAGCAATGATCAGGGGCGTAGCCACGAGGGGGTCCACCGGGTCCAGACCTCCCAAAAATTTCAAAACTTGACTGACATTTGTACACTTTCTTAACAAACTATACTTGTTTAACAGAGAAACGATTGATGTGGGCTAAATATTTTATTTTACGCCTCATCATGTACTCTTCTTTTCTTATAAAAATAAACGTTCTATCATTTTTTTTAAAAAAAAATATAGACGACAGTAAGTAAGAATTACTTATCGTTTTTTCGGGTACAGTATAAGGCAGGTTCCATATTATGTAGACTTACTGTTTGGACCCCTCCCAGTTAACATTTCTGGGTGTAGAACTGGTTGTGCTGTTTGTTTTGATGTTCTTTGATTTTTTGGCTTCTGTTACATGTTGATCCTTCATCTGGCGGGTTTCGAGGTTTCCTTTCCAGAACATATCACATTGGTAAGCATTGTTTCGTCTCATATGGAAGTATATTGTGTTCATCGTGCATTGCGTAACAACCAAGACCGATTATTTGGAATATAGTTTTTTTCTTTTACGCACATGTATGTGTGTTGATGTATGAATATGTGACATTCGGAATTCATATACCAGTACCTCTTTTGTATCAGCTGTGTTGGTTTTTAATTATTAGGTTTAATTTTATTGTGTGTGCTTTAATTCTGTAAATAACCTATAAATTCTGAATGAATTTTATACCATGACTTCTGAAAATAACTTACAAAAAACATTGACCAACTTTCAACTGGGGAGGGCAATTCAGGAGAGTGTTCGAAAAAAAAAAATCCAGTTTAAATTTGCAGAATATCCTATGGCAGTAGTGTTGTTTGTACCAGATACATTTCCTCAATTTATTTTAATTTTTTCCTGGATAAACTGTGAATAAAGTGTGTTCAATGTAAAATTTTTATAACACTAGTCTCTGCTACAAACTCTCTTCAGTCAACGCTGAAGAGGAATTCGGATCACTGTCAGGGACTGAGTTTGCTATAATGAATCGTTCGCAATAATCTAGAAAAAATATTTAGTGAATCTACAAAACTTTGAAATTAATATTTCATGTACCTATGGCGTCAGCAAAAGACGAATTTTATTTATTTATTTATTTATTTATTTATTTATTTTCACATGAGAGAGAATTGACACTTTCAAGGAATTGAATGTCCCAAGAAAGGTTATCACCATTGGTTATGCTTTCCATCGAAAAAGACCTGACAATAAGAATACCAGAGTTCAACCAGCATGTATTAGACAGATTTGCTCCAATCAAAGAGAGGAGAATGAACTTACTAATTAATTAAGGTGATTAATCGGATAAAATGTTCTGCATTTTTTATTTTTTAAAAACACAATTTTATTTAATTTAACATGTCACATAGTATTTGCATCTAAAGTTATGCTGATTAGACAATGAGTCAACTTTATTCTATATCTTCTGTCTCTTATCGTTCGTACTGCAACACCCGAAACCACAATCCACCGGCCGCCACTGTTCGACGATCTGGTACAAGTTGTGGTACAAGTTGTGGTGATACTAGGACAGCTGCTATGAAATCCACTTCTTCTATCTGTAACAGTAGTGATTCATCTTCCTATCGAATAGATGTTCCTTTAATGGCACGTTCAGCTGTTCTAGTGACACATGTCACTAGAGTTTCCCATGAAACATCCTTTCCCATTTTTGTGATCCCATTTTAGATCTATTTCTGGCAAAATACGCACTGCTCCTCGTTAAACACGATATCTGCTACATAGTGTCGTATAGCAGTACGCTCCAAATATGGAGAATTATCCACTAAGAGTGTACAATTTTCCGTCACATGTGATTCAGCAGACTGACTTCGCAACCCCCGTAATTTTGTGAAACTGGTAGTCCCAGCGGTAGACCGTGTTTGTTTGTGTCGTATTCTGTAGGAATTTGGATGCAAATTGAAGTTAAGCAGTACAGTTTTGCAGTGTCATTCTCAGTTCTTTGACCTGAAAGTTTTTATGGAAGCTTTTTTCAGTGAAATTTGTCGTCCTCATGTCAGTTTCGTTGTGTGTATAGTGTATTACACAGAATTTTCGATTTTTTCACAACAGCAATCCCTTTTCTTGTTGCAATTGTCGTCTGTATTATTGGTTTTTTTTTTTTTTTTTTTTTTTTTTTTTTTTTTGCTATTCTTCTTCAGAATAACTGAGAACACGTGGATTTCAGGACGAATGTGCTACTATCGACTTATAGACAGATAAGATCACAAAGAGTTGAGTTGAATTTAGTTTAGCGTCCCTTTCAGCAGCGAGGCTATATGAGACGTGGACCTACTGATTAACGTGGAATCCGAACCACATGAGCTCCCGCCGGAATCGAACCCGGGTCTCCCACGCCATAGGCGCGTACGCTAACCGCGTAGCCACGGAGGAGCTCAAGATCACAAAGAATATGTCATATTGTTTAATATTACGGCAATTAAAAAACTACATATTACATACTATATTAAGTGCGATTATCTGTGTGCACATGTAATAAGAATACATGCCCTACGATTTAACTTCGAGAGTTGTTTGATAACTTTACATACCAACAGATATGTTTGGATGTTGCATTCATTGTAGAATAGCAAAACAACAAGTATTTTCAAAAGAACGTAACGTAGCCGCACAACAGTAAAATTTTGCTTTGAAATATTTTCTATTATACAAAGGACCAACAAACCATAAAACCTTCCTGGGGGATTTCTCGGCACTGGGAATCTGTCATAATATAACGAATAAGAAAATTAACTAGAATAATTTGTATCACTTGTTTCATATAGAAAAAATAAAACGGAACATTAGCACAAAATCATACTCATACTTCCATGAAAATCAATTATTATGAACCCCGTCAAGACTGTAAAATATACATTTCCTCTGCTGCTATTTGAAGGATCAACCTAGTTTGCAGTGTTGCCACGTAATAACTAAAAGAATCGCGAGAAGGGACGTTTTCAAGGGAAATTTTCTTAAACGTCCCTCAATTAGTTTTCCTTTGTACACAGAAGTGTCCCCGTTCATTATGTGAACTGAAAGCCTGCAATCTTACAAATCGATCGAGGTATAACTAACGACGTATGCACTAACGTTCTGATGTACGGTCATTTAAAGAGATCCCATCGATGTCTGTAAATATACACGGTTGCTAAAGGGTTAAGGTTCCCAGGACCCAGGTGTTGCACTTATATGTTGATCAACAACTATTTTTTTTTTAATTCTAAGGACCCTAAGGAACATTTCTAATATAATGGCAAAAGTTGCCCAGGGGAGAAGTTTTAACCCCCTTGGCCCTTGGTCTAAAGGGAATGGCTATTTTGTAGAAAATTGCCGAGTATTCAACAATACACTTGTGTTATCATTACAGCTTTGAATGGATCTAGTCCGAGGCTGGGGTATCCTAAGGCCTCCAGTTTTTTGAGTGACAAATACAATTTAAGTTCTTATTCTATTTGTACATTTTTTAAAGTTTATAGTAAACTCATGGTATATCTATCATAACTCTAGGTTCCGGCTGACCCCGCAGTTTTTACTTTCTAGATCCGCCACTACTTTTAATGTCTGGAAAACAGGAGCAAGGAGGAGGAATAAAAATGCAAGAGTTAAAAAAGAATTGTGCACAACAAGCAAAGAAGGTAACAGTTACTTATTGCTGTCTCTTGGAAAAATGAAATGAAATGAAATGAGTTTTACGTCCCGCGGTTATGCCGGTTAGGCTAAAGGAGACGGTGATGATGAATAATGAATTAAATGGTTGAATGAAGAAAGTAGGAGGAAACGGGAGAACCCCGAGAAAACCCACGCATACGGTGTTTGTCCACCACAAAGTTCACTTGGCGGGGGCTGAGATCGGGACCCCAAGCATCAGAGGTGAACGCTCTACCACTGAGTCACCGCGGCCCCCTGGCTCTTGGAGTCATTTACTGCAGTCAGAAAAACAGATCATCAGTTAGCGTTTTAGCGCTAATTGAACTGAGAACCAAAAAAAAAAAAAAAAAAAAAAATCTGAAAACCCAGTTAGTAACCCTAGTTCCAATATTTCATCCAAATCTTGTATTTTCTAATAAACTTTACGTTTATTGGGGCCATCAAAAGGCGATTACTTAGTTTTCTTATTGATAAAAGAAGATCGCTGTCTTTCTGCGCTCAATCTATGTTCACCTCTTGAGTATACATTTTTTTTTCGTACTATAGTTTCGATATTTGGATAGGAACTTCGAGAAAATGGCTCAGTAACATGTTTTGTTAGCTCAACAAGAGGTGTTATCGTTTGACAAAGACAAGGCTAAGCAAATAAACATATAAACGATATCTAAACAGTTACAAACAATTGAAGAAATCTACTTGGATCGAAAATCTTTAGTATCTCTATTATGTTTACTTATAACATAGTGTCCTGATATTTTCTTTACGAAAACAATAGCTTTATAATCAAAGTATACTGTGATGTTAAAAGAAAAAGAAAAAATAGCGATGAAACTAGAATAGTGTATCTTATATTATTGCGCAGGTTTTATTTTCCTCTATTACTGCTTTTGTCGACATCCTTAAATAAAATGTCACGAATAAAGAATTTGCTTCAATCAACACAAAATAAATGTCATTTCCTTTTCTTAAGTTTTGATTGACATGATTTGAAATTCATTGTTACGACATTTTTTTTATAGCTAGCATCTATTTCGTAAATCTTATTGTGTGTCTATTACACAACGCATAACGCATGAGCATATTACAGAAATGTGCTTTCAGTTCCTTTTCACGTATAGGTCTTTAAGCAATTTCAGATGAAACTAGGATGGAGACAGAATGAATGTATGTAAATGCATATATGCTTATAAAGAAACAATGAAATCGCTTATACTGTATATGTTAATTGCCTTAATGAATAAACAAATTCCTTCAAGTATCGATTCAGGAAGTTAGATGGAAACTATAGTAGTAATGACATTGTTTATTTTACAAGATCAACTAGAAACATAAAGCACCTTACATTCTTTGCTAGCAATAATTTAGATTTATTTTTCAACAAAACTTATATCGATTTGCCATACATGTGTTTTCGCATGCTATTAGAATCGTTGTCATCCGTTGCAAGTTAAGATTCCTATGTTCACTTCCCTAAAGAAATAGCCTTCATAACAGTCGTGTCCGTTTAATAAGAAAGATTTATTGTAGAAGTAGTTGTTTGGCGATTTTTAGAACTAGAAGAATGGTGTGGAATTAAGATTACGTCTCGTTATGTCAACTGATTGATTTAACGACTATCATTTTAACATTTTACTCCAAAGGGAGTTAGAGTTTAAGTAGCACCAGGTATGTATAAGAACTTAACACAATTCGATGAAGAGCCATTGTGTTAAATTAACACAGTAGTTTTTTGCTGTGTAGGCTTAGAGGCCATACTGTTCAATGTATCCAGAACACATTTTAAACTTGTTTTTAAACGATTGTCCATGGAGAGTCTGGAGGGGGGGGGGCAAATTTTAATCTTATACCCAAAATAAGGGTGGATTAGTAAAGAGTAAAATTTTTAAAAAATGCGATTTTCTCGAAAATGGTTCTAATGATTTTGTATATTTTTCAAGCAATATTTCATTGACAACCCTATAACATAGTACCTAAATATTAGTCATTTTTGTGAGGAAGTTCCAGAAGAGGTAATTTATCTTCGAAGTGAGTTGTTTTACGCGTCTTTTTTCAAATATGACTCATTTGATCAGCGACACAATAGACTAGTTGTCCCCCTAACAAAAAACTTGCCTTAGCGCCCCCCGACCAACCAAACCAAAACCCTCCCCGACTTCCCCTAATAACCGAAAAACCCCTACCGACTAATTGGCATCACACAGTAATTATCCTATTCCATTTTTTCTTCAACTGGTAATGCTTGATTTCAAAATTGCAGTATCGGCACATAATCTAATTTTTAGTACAAGATAAAACACCAAACTAATTAGTATTTGATTGCCAAATAATCTGAGAGTAGCATGTTTGGTATATTCTTAGTCCCCTCCCACGCACACACAATGTTTTTGGAATTATATTGGGATGTTCATATGTAGAATGAATAAACAGTCTGTTGCTTTAGGTTAAAATATTTAATTATAACAGTCAAGCTGTTGTCTCGAATATTATATTCGGACATTTTACAAGTCTCTTAAATCGATGTAAGTTAAATGAAAACACAAAAAAGCTGTATGGAGCTGAAATTTAACTTCGCAGGTTCTTTTGGCTGCAAAGGTTTTTATAATGTCCTCAAAAGATAACTTTGAAGCTAATTTGTACTCCTAAGGTTGGTGAGTCATTGTTGTCCTTTAAAGTTTTTGAAGTGATTTTTTATGATCTTTAATTTTCTAAAACTTCTTTTCTTGCCTTATAGTGAAAATCAATATTTGTCCAGTTTGGCGCCCCCTCCAATTCGGCGCCCGGGACACAAGCCCCGTTTGCCCCCTTAGTTACGTCACTGCATTTGATTTTATTCATATTTCATAAATAAACGTCTCATTATCATCTCCACAATATGGTGTAAGTCATGTTTTATTAAATAATCCACAAAGGATAGTTTATTCTTGGGAGTGAGTTATTTTCGAACGGTTTTTCTCAAAAAACGATATTTGATTTTGTTCATATTTTGTACAAATGTTTCCATACTAATTGCAGTATGATATGATTCAATTTAAGTTGTGAGTAAGAAGGTTTAGTGCTATAGCCCGTACTTTTTTATTAAAAACAATGTACGCTTATATACAAGTGGTTTTAGTGGTTTTGAAAGAATAAAAAGACATTCTGTTAGTGATCAAAGCGTTCTCACTTCTCTGAATATAAGATTTTTATTTCACATAGGAAACAGGAATGGAAAATTTCCTTTGGACGTCATTGCTACAAATAGTTTATTGAAGACAAAGTATTGAATGTGCTAGAACGTATTTTGCCCCCGATATACGTCGTTTATTGTTATTATTATTTTTTTAAGTATGCAATTTGCCATTTACTATTGTAAGAAAATCAGACTTTAAACGAAATCGAATGGTTAGCATTTGTATTTAACCTTGAACTTGTGATCTTCTGTAAATATAAGAAAAATAATAAAAAGAGTTCTTAGAGGAAATATGTTACAAAGGCACCGACAAGTCTGCATATTCAAAAGCTTCGTTGTTGTCTGTCGTTAATAAAGACCGGCCTAAAGAAAAGTAATAATTTGTTTCATTAGATTTGATAGCTGTTACAGGGATCTTACAAATCGCTTTATTGAAAGCCGCAACGTGTTTGCGTGTGTTAACATAACTATTTGTTAGTCAATTATAAAAGACAGTGTAGGGAATGAGAAAGTAAAGGGAACGTCCAAGTTGTAGAGATATCTAAGGCAACATTGCTACGTTATATGAATCTTGTAGCTGTCATAAAAAAAAAAAAAAATCTTGCAACCCGATCTTTCTATTTACTATTTAGATCTTACAACTTCTTGAAAGCAAGAAAGGTGCCTCCACACGTGCAGCATTGCACTCTAGGGGACAAACAGTGAACCTCCTCATTAAAAACGTGTATTTTGGCGCACTTAGCCTCCCTGTCCAAAAGAATCCGTTGTTTCGGAAGCGGCGAAACTGGTTTTTCCTTTATGTCAGCGGGAGGGCGATAGCAGGTAGCAAGCAAGACTTCCCAGAATGTTGCACACTGTTCAACTCCTTGCAAGATGAAAAAAAAAAAAAATGTTTTAAGACCCTTTCAAGACTATGTGTACATGGTGAAATATGGTAGGGTTTCAAGATTTTTTTTATGACAGCTACAAGTTCTTGTAACATGGCAATCCATCTTAACAAAGATGATTTGGTCAGAAGAGAAAAAATTGAAGTGGATGGGAAGAGAAGTAGAAAGAAACTTAGAAGGAAATGGATGAATATGGTGGCTAAGAATCACTCTAAAGAGAAAGGTATAACAGAGGAATAATTCCGGGATAGAGACTTTATGGAGAAGGTTAATCACAAACGTTGATCTTATGCAAGTGGAGAGAAAGAAGAGCATTTGATGCAAAGGAAGCGTTTGATAAGTACCTATTTTTAGACGAGAGAAATATGTTTCGTACTTAAAATCAATTTATTTTTCGACATAGTCTCCTTTAAGGTCGATACACTTCGTCCAAATTTTTCTTAATTACAGGAAAAATTACAGGATTTGTATTAAGCATAATCTCCGCATCAACTGCAAACCTTCTTCCATGAATCCAGATCTCTGAAGAAGAAATACTTGCGGAGGAGGAATATTAAGAATATGGTGGATGGGGTAACAATTCGTAGTATAATTCGACAGTTTTTGATACAGCTATTACAGAAGTATGAGCTAGGGCGTTGTCCTGATGGAGATGCTTTACTTCCCTAAGTAGCATCGCTTTTCATCAGTTCTTTGTGAAAGCACCCTAATAAGCAGGAATAGTAGGCTTACTGATCTGTAATATTTTCTTCCTTTTTCAGATAGTCGACGAAAACGTTGCCATAGGAATCTGAAAAAAAAACTTTGCCAGCCGACGGAACAGTTCTTGCTAATTTTATTGTTATTATTATTATTACTAGTTGAACCTGCGCTTTCTACACAGCGCATCATTCACATACGAGCATGAATCTCTTCGTCATTCTTCACAATATTTGTACATGTCCCTTTACAGACAGAAGTGAAAGACGTCTTGTTAAAAATGGGAAAGGGGTGCCATAAAGGGGGGATTTTTTCGATTACTTTTTTTTTTCAATATCTCTCACCGTCTGCAAGATTTGAGTCTACTTTTGGTTGGAGTTTCTAATTCATGTATGACTAGTGTTTTCTTTCTTCTTGCATGTAGTATGTAATAAGCAAATGCATTACACACACACAATTAATTATAATGTCAATGATATATGGTGTTCATAGGGCAAAACACTCCAAACAATAAAGATTCATCTTAGACTGGAGAAATAATTATCCTTCGTTTCTCATAATTTGCTCATGAACAAACGCCTGAGAGATATACAACCCCTATATACAATAGTGTGGTGTTGGAATGTATAACTCGTATGATATTATGTTTTATTTTTTAAAATTTCAGCACTTTCAGTGTACCCCTAAAAATGTAATAAAGAAATAAAGACCATGTTTTTTAAATGTTGAATTAGAACTGGACAATCTACACAAAATTTGGAATCGGCCAGTGAAAACGACAGGTTTCTAGCGCTTGTGGTTTTTGAGATCTCATTGTCGAAAGGGTTGGAGACAAACACATTAAACTTTTCTTTGGAGGCAAATATATACACCTAGCATCTTAATATAACTGAACCTGCGCTCTCTACACAGCGCATCATTCACATATGAGCATGAATCTCCTTGCCATTCCTCAAAGCATCTGTACATGTCCCTTTACAGACAAAAGTTAAAGACGTCGTGATAAAAATCGGCAATGGATACTATAAAGGGGAGATTTTTTCGATTATTTTTTCAATATCTCGCACCGTTTGCAAGATTTGAGCCTATTTCCGGTTGAAGTTTCTAATTCATGTATGATCAGTGTTTTCTTTCTTATACATGCAATATGTAATAAGCAAAAAAAAAAAAAAAAAAAGAAAGAAAAGAAAAGAAAGAAAGAAAAGAAAAGAAAACTACACACACAATTAATTATAGTGACAGTGATATATGGTGTTCTTTGGAGAAAGCACTCCAAACAATAAAGATTCATCATAGCCTTTAGAAATGGCTATCCTTCGTTTTTCATAATCATTTGGCCTCGAAACAAACGCCTGATAGATATACAACCCCTTATACAATTATGTTGTGTTGGAACGTATAACTCATAGGATATGATACTTTTTAAAAAATTTTCAACGCTTCCAGCGTACCCCAGAAAAATGTAATAAAGAAAATAAATCCACGTTTTTTAAATACTCAGTTAAAACTAGACAATCTACACGAAATTTGGAATCGACCAGCGAAAACGGCACGTTTCTGGCACTTGTGGTTTTCGAGATCTCATTGTTGAAAGAATTGGAGACAAACATAAACTTTTCTTTGGAGACAAACATATGAACCTAGCATTTTAATATATAGATTATTATTTTAAATTATGTTCCCTACTTGAAATCACTGCTTTGATTGTTTCTTTACTATAATAATTTGAGAAACGAGTTCCATTTCATTATTGTTTTGTAATTTGTGCAATCGGAAATGGAATAAAGATTTGCTAATGAGTCTTGAGCATCCTCCAGTCTACGACATCCGACATGAGACATAAGCTTCATCATAACAAATACATACTGGATAAATGTTGAGAAAATGTGGCGGAAGAATTGAAATTTCGAGATAAATTACTTATTTGTTGCAGTACTTGCAGTTAAAATTATGTTTTGAGCTTCTTCGTAGCTAAGTGGTTAGCGTACGCGCCTTTGGCAAGGAAGACCCGGGTTCGATCCAGGCTGGAGCTCATGTGTTTCGGATTCCACGTTAAGCTGTAGGTCCGCGTCTAATATAGCCTCGCTGCTGAACGGGGCTCTAAACTGAAAATCAAATCAAAAATACGTTTTGTTAAGAGGTGCACTTACCACAATGAAAATTCATATATTTTCATCACGTTTTTACATTGCTTGCTTATTGGTAAGGTACAGTGGAGATTTGTATTAATATAATATCTCATGTTGGAGAACGTGCTTACGTTTCGAAGGGAAGATTTTAAAACGAAGAAAACTTAATTACTCTTATAAATTATCTAACTTGAGTATGTGGTTGCTGTACACTTTATAGAAATTCTCATTGACGCCAAACCACATCCGTGATGCAGGTAACTTCTTTCGGTAAAGAAATTGCGTTTTATGCCACAATCTCTTAAATGAGATGCTTTTAATGTTTTAGTTTTATCAGCTTATACACGGAGAGAAGTGGTTCCGTGACGCTTAATTAAATTTTATTTTATCTTATCAGTTTTGATAGTATTTAATAAAGGTGTTTCACGTTTTTGATGTTAAAGAGTTTGCAATTAATCGCTTATCACATGTGCATGCATATGGGATGCTTTAATAAGGTCAAGGCGATCACTAGGGAAGAATATATGGTACGTGTGGATCGCACTGACTGACATCAAAATGAACAGTAGGAAGTTGAAAAATCCGAACAAATTGGGACCACAGGTAGTTCGGATTTTCAAATTGTTCGGATTTTCGAAAATGACCAAGAAAATGCCATTTAGGCTTAAATATACTGTACAGTATGCTCTTTTATCGATACAATAGTTATACAGTACATACAGTAATTAGAATACCGTACGTAAGGCTACTTACATTTAATGTTTCTGAAAAACCTGCTCGTACACTAAATTACAGTGTTTTTGTTTGAACTTGTATAGGCCTAAGGGAAAATAAAAATAAAAATATGTATGACAAACAATTATATATTAATGAGCATTTGTAAAAACACTGACTTCAAACAAAGAAAATTTAATTAGTGTATTGTCACTAGCTTCTAGGGACCGCGTTCGGATTTTTGACGTTCGGATTATCGACGTCCTACTGTATTTATTAAAAATGGTGTACTCTTTCAGAAGCAATTTACTACCTATTTTTAAAATTTTACAATATTATTAGAGTTTAAGAGAAAAATGTACAGAGATAAGATATACACCAATCAATAAATTTTATTAATCTGAGCAAAATGGATATACATGGTCTATACATGAATAAACTTGCCAAATTTCTGAAGCTCCAAACCGGCACATTGTTAATGCCAATATATTATCAGAAATAATAGGTATAGAATCGGAGAGCTTCATTCTTGAAATTTCAGATATTCCTCTTTCCTTCGTTTCGCGTACTCATTTGTCTACCTCGAAATGAGACTTTCACTTTCATTCTACTCTAATATAGAGAACGTTAATAGACCGACTAAAGAGGTAGAAAGGTTGAAGCAGAACTCTTACATATAACGGCCCAAATGAAGTTTGGCTTTTATACCTTCTGAATAGTCTCTGAGAGAAAATAACAGAAGAAAACAACTTGCTATTTGGATATTTAATTTTTATGAAAAGCAATTTTTACTTATCTGTAACTTACAACATGTTTTTGTTTGTTATAATTAAAACTCATTATTTCTGATAAAATATTGTGAATAGAACTTCTACACTTTTGGGAAACACTTTGTGTTATGCTGATAGTCAGTTGTGCTTCTGATCTGGCAACCTTAGATCGAAAACTACGAGGTGTAGAGCAAGAAGGAGCTACTGATTCAGAATGTCGACGCCGATGACTTTTTAGTGAAAATCTCACGCCAAATGATTAATGTAGCTATGTGAAATAAAAGCTTGGATTGTTATTCATAAGGTAGGAAGTAGCTGCAACTCCTGAATGTGATATATATATATATATATATATATATATAAAGGAAGAAGGCCATCTTTGACGTGGCTTGTGACAACCTACAGTTTTCTAGAAACTATAAGGAAGGACTTCGAAAGAGAAGGACACCTTTTCTTAGGTGCATTATATGCAAGCAGTTTGAGTATGAAGCAGCGAAGCATTTGCGTAATGGAACTGTCCCGATGGCAAGAGGAATTCAGGCTGAAAATAAGTTGAAATTAAAGAGGATTATTGATCATTTAAATTCGAGTGCGCAGCGAACAATGCTGCTGCAGAAGCGAAGAAGCTGCAAGGATCCTGGGCAACATTTTCTGACAGACATCCTTGGGACAGAATGCTAAAGAAAGCAAAGATGCAGACTATGAACAACCTATTGCCATGTGCATTGATGTGTACAACAATTTCCTGTATGAGACACCAAAAGCTCATTCCTGGCCAGCCAGATCTCTAGTTCACTTGAAATCATTGTCCATGTATTTATAGTTTCCTTTTGATCCTGTAGTTTCTTATCTTTATTACAGAGATCCTGTAGTTTATCAAGAGATGCTAATAATTGCGAAGTTAAAAAAGAAAAGTTGTGCGAAAAACTGAAGAGTGTGATTGGCTATTGCTATTAATGAATGACAGCTGTGGAGACTGCTATTAGTTGACGTCTCAGGTAACGATCTTTCTGTTAAAAATTAATTTTATCTATTGTCGAGCCTGATGAGTGTGGTGCACAAGGTTTATTGTACTGTGTAACAAGGACTATTGAAGAATTCCAGTTGAGGATATAAAAAAATCTTCTAAGGCTAACTACAGATGGCGAATCTGCGAACACAGGATTATAATGGTAACTTGTAAGAAATTACGTGGGACACGACATCCTTACTGTTTGATGTGTTTGCCACAGATCCGATCTTGCAATGGAGGACATGTTGGACTGTGTCCCTGAAATGACACATTGGCTGTCAATGTTTGAAAAGTTTTGTGCCTTACTTCAGAAAATCGAAAATAAAAACAAAAGTGCTGCAGAAAACAATGCCTAATTTTCCTGCCTACTTCGAGGTATAATTTGCTGAACATTTGAATACATTGATTGCCGCCATACTCACGACTTAACTGTGTGCAAGATGGTTTATGAGGCAATTGTAAAGGAAGGGGAGAAGAAGGATCGAGCTGCTGCCAAAGGAATGTTGGACGCGTGCGCCGAAAATTCCATGAAGTTTAAGCTAACAGTTCTCATGCATGATATCACCAGTATCTTCCAGCAGATCCAGAAATTCTTTAACGGTCTTATCTTCTACTGCCTGATGTTCTTATAGTAAGGGGTGAAACCAGGGGCGTCATTTAGGGGAGGCAGGAGGGGGCAATGCCCCCCCCAAGAGTTTGAGGAATACACATACTTTAATACATTGTCTACTAATATAATAGTACAAAACGTGAAAGTCTTATGTCGGTGGTGCTCTTGCCCCCCCCCCCCCCCAAGCGAAGTCTGAAATGACGCCCCTGGATAAAACATTAAGAAAACTGAATTTAATGTTGAAAAATTCCTTTCCCTGTGGAAAGGAGGACTACGTAATTAGCAACAACGTGGATGATGATGAACAGAGGCGACAGTGCCGTACAACTCACATAATATGCATGTGACTCGTCGGAACAGAAACTGGGAAGCTGTAGGAAAGGAAAAGGTGTAGTCTTGCTTAAACTTCCTTGGTGTTCGACTGAACATAGAAGATGACACTATTCTCAGCTCCATTCAAACTACTTTGTCCGCATCTTCAACACAATCGATGATAAATGCTGCTTGCCCGTTAGTAGAAGCAATATTTGGAAAAGAAGAAATACAGACTTCTGCCTCAAGTGTATGTGACAGTGGACCAGGAATTAAAAAATTATGATTACTAGTGGATAGTGCTGATGCAGGAATGAAATATTCTGTGAAACTGAGGAGAATATTCTACTACCAGTCTCCTCTAGAATGGTGCAGAAACTTCTTGCTGCATTACTTGCAATGTCGCCTCACAGCATATCAGTTGAACGAGCTGTCTCACACTACAGCTAGCTTCGAAGTATTCATAGTTTGTCGATGAGTGAAATCACGACTAATGATCGACTAATGATATCACTAAATGAAATGGGCACTGCAAATTATGATCCAAGACTGGCTGTAGCGAAATTCTTGCAAGCAAAAGGACAAACGAGAGAGCAGACGTATCTATAAAAGGAGGGAGTGTGTGTCAAAATCAACATATTTACATCACATAGGCCTCTGTTGCGATGCGTTATCAGTCAGTGCCATTTATGATACTTGTGATAGTGCTAGTGATATTAACGGCTCCGTCAAACCTATCGTAACTAGATGAGAAACTTACTCAATTATATTCTAAACATGTAAGAAACCAAACAATGCAGAACACATTCACATGGGATAACACGGTTTAAAGTACGTGAGAAATCAAACAGTGTGAAACAAGTTCAGCTTTAAGATGTGAAAATAATAGCAAGACTATAACCATTAACAATAACCTAAAATACTTTAATACAGGTGAGAAATCGAACAATATGGGACCAGGGAGTAATATGCACACCCCTAATACACCCCCAAATTTCTTTACACACACCCCTGGATGGAAAAGGAATACCCCCCAAATCCAATTGTATCAATCAGTATCATATAGGTTATTTATTACATCAAGTTAAAAAAGGTTTAGCGTTTAAGAAAGAAGGCAATGTTCTTATTTATTTATTTAATAAATAAATAAATACGTGCGACCTCGTTCTCATGTACGAGGTGGTGTTTCGATCAAAACAATTGACAAAATAGACCCGCTCATACCTACCCTCCTGGTCTCCGCGGTCGTTTCCGAGAAACGAGATTGGACAGATGCAGATGAATGAAATTGGCAACGTCTTGAGAGATCATTCACCTACCTCCTCCTCAATAAGGAAAAATGTGACAATATAGTAATAGGCCTATAACAGATTCAATTGGTAAGTACTACTCTGCAAGTGGTGTATTAACGGACGGAAGTTAGAAGGGTGTAGTTAAAACGTTTTTAGAAATGAAGAGATCGATCGAGGTAAGAATTATATATATATATATATATATATATATATATATATATATATATATATATATATATATATATATATATATATATAGACAGAGTCTAGTGTTATGCAGGAAGCATTTGTCGCTAGCTTAATTTTTTGTAAAGTATATTTTTATTCACGTAAATTCATTGAGCGGTTTATTTTTTATTTTTATTTTATTTTTTATTTATTTTTTTAGCAGATTGAGCTCCATAAATGAAAGTTGCGAGGGAGGGAGAAACATGGAACCAGTTACTCTTGCTAATAGTTGCGTAACAAAATATACTGTTTTCTTTGAGTTTGTTTAAAATATATATCACTATTCTGAGAGCACCCCCTTTTATTTTGAACACTCCCCCTAAGTAAAAATTTCTGGCGTACTTATTGTATGGGACAGGTTAAAATTTGAAGTGTGAAAATAATACTAGAAATTAACCAGTTACAACTGGAATAACAAGCTTTAAAACGGGAGAGAAACTAAATGATGTGAAACAGATTGAGATTTAAAGTGTAAAAATTGTAGCAGAAGTGGAACGACTGACAAAAAGACTTACATGCTATGATTTAAACCATAAAGATGAATTTTTGATTACATTTTTCTTAGAAAGAATATAAAGTATTGGTAGTAATATTTAGTATTGAATACATACGTATACACATAAAATGATTTCGTTAGGGAAATGTTAATTCAAGTTATTGTCATTTCCTTGTTGAGTAGTTTGTGTCTTGTATGGTAGGTTTTGTATCCTCTCCTTCTGTACCCAGTCGTGTTTCTTTGTCCTTGTCCTGTCTATGCCCAACTTAAAAATATGGATATAAAAATAAATAAATACGAGTAAATGAAGGAAAATGTCCAATTATGATGTCACAGTACAGTTTTATCTTTAAGTACCGGCCTGATGGCGGATCTGAGACATTATGTAAAAAAGAAAATGTCCGCTCCTGTATTGATGGCAATGTGTTAAATCAGAAATGAAACAGTTAGCAGAAGTCTGACAAATATGTCATTTTGTATGTCATTATTTCAAAAGTGTACATTATACAAAAATGCACTTTAAAAAATTTCTGTACGTTTGAATTTTGCTGTATGTGTCAAGGGTCCTTTTGTGTCTGGATACCCAGTAGCGATGTCTTAAAAAAGACACTGCTGTTCAGTAGTCAAATTTGGTGTTCTAATTTCTCAAGCAGTTCAATTTCTCTCAAGACTTGTTTCTGCTGAAACATATACATATAAAAATTGTTAGCAACAAAAAATTTAACAACTAACTAGTTTAACATCCTCAAAACGGGAAGGAAGAACTACTACACGTTATTCAGGCTTATATTTTTCATTTGAATGAACTTTTCTCAAAAAGAATCTATTGTTATTTATTTTATCAAAGAATTCACTGCAAGTCATTGCAATGTTCATTTTGCAGAGCATTAATCCTCTCATTGTTGACCTTTTCCATGAAACTTCTCAATGCAAAAAGCGTTAGAAGTTGTTAAATAACTTAGCGACTAGAAATTAAATTTCTTCGTCTGACCAGGACTAAACAAGAAACCGGCCGGGACGACCCCTAAAAACCGGAACTGTCTCGGTCAAACCGAGACGTCTGAGAAGCCTATACATGAGTCCAAAAGCTAATGCATAGTTTTCGATAAAATAATCAGAACCGAATTGATTTGTAAATGTTAAAATTTATGCTGAACGAGAACCACACCAGTTTTTGAGCTGAATCTTCTGAAATTAGGGCAAAAACTACTCATAAAACAATAGATATAAGAGCCAACTAAAACATTTACACTGCTAACATGTTGTTCCAAATCATATCGCGTTAAAGGTCCGTCTCGTCGAATTGCAGGGTCTGGAGCAAAAGTAAATTGCAGGACCGGTGATATGCAGGTAAGAATTTCGTATCCAACATGCATAAATAGTTTCACGCCAACTTGGACTTTTTCAAATAAATGCGATGCCATACCTATGACTGCTTTTCGCAACATTAACATATTCAGTCGCAAAGATATGTTATAAAATGATGCTTCATCCAAAGAATTGATTAGAAACGATAAACTTATTACTTTCCTTGCAGTTCCCCTTTCCTGTTATTTCCTGTTATTCAATAATGTCACAATAATTATTGAATTAATAACTAATGACGCAATAATTATTGAGACAATAACCAATGACGCAATAATTATTGATACAATACATAATGACGCAATAATTATTGAGACAATACATAATGACGCAATAATTATTGAATTAATAACTAATGACGCAATAATTATTGAGACAATAACTAATGACGCAATAATTATTGATACAATACATAATGAAGCAATAATTATTGATACAACAAATAATGTCACAATAATTATTGAATTAATAACTAATGACGCAATAATTATTGAGACAATAACTAATGACGCAATAATTACTGAGACAATAACTAATGACGCAATAATTATTGAGACAATTAATGACGCAATAATTATTGAGACAATAACTAATGACGCAATAAATATTGAGTCAATAACTAATGACGCAATAATTATTGAATCAATAGCGTGTTGGTATTGAATCAATATTGATATTGATCAACACCAATATCTCTCTCTATGACTTACGGTTTCCGTGATATGGCTCCTTAAATCTCCCGAAATCGGAACTTTTTTGGCCAATATCTCGGGAAATTCCATCACTTTTTTTTTATGTTCCATCAAATGGAGGGCTCAAAATTGAAAAATTCGTAGATAACACACACAGAGAGACATAGAGAATTCACTAACGAAATTTTTAAGTTCGCTGATCATGTAATTTTCTACTGACTAAATGGGGTTTTCGCCTTGAGTGCGGAAGGATTTGGTTCTATTCGTAGAAAGGGAGTAGGTAGTTAAGAACTTGCTTAAAAGCAGAGGTTCACACCTCATCTACTTGTATACAGCCCCTGTTACTGGAAAGGATGTTAAACTCCAAACAAACGTAAAAGAACAAAATATTATTGTTTTATTTTTGTAAGTGATACAAAAGACTATAAGGACCTATTGACCCGAAATAGAACTATAGCCTAGAAATTTTAGCAAAGGTGCGAAGCGTATTTTATAAGTATGACCCCATCTAGTTGAACTTACCCTGTGTCTATGGACGACATTGCATTAGTGATGGGTAAATTCCCGGGAAGATATTTTTCGGGAATATTCCCTGGGAATCAATATGTATATTCTGGACGGTATTATGTTGTTTTATTAATACTTTATTATATTTAGAGAGTTCGCATAAATGTATATTTACTTACAATATGTAGTATACAAGTAAATATGTGAAAAAAGTGGTATAGTAAGTCCACATACTTTTACACCGCTAAACAGTTTAACTTAAAGGTAAGTGGATTTTCTAAACTTGACTCTACTATTGATATTATAAACATATTAAATTTTTAAACGTTATAAACAAATCAGGTTGGGTAACTGTCAGAAGACACACATCTCACCATGTTTTAGAAGACACATTTGCGCGTACATATTTATGTTCACAATATTTGCAAGATACTGACCTAGTTTTATAATTCAGCACGTAACATTGCCATAAACGATGTTTCTTCCTATCTGTTTCTCGAAATTTCATGCCTTAATTCACATGTAAGTGAAGTCCGAGGACCTTCTCAAAAATTCGAGTCAGAGACAGGACACAGATCGACGTCTATTATTAACGGTGCTTCGGGGTGAATTGATAGTACTTCATCTCTATTCCTACATAATTTCTACATTACTTTACAAACTGGCTGCTTCTCATCATTTGTAAATTAGTATTTTGCTACTTTCTAGTGCAAATGGAAATGGAACTTAAATATCATATTATTAGTTATATAAAGTACTGTTAAAGAATTTTATCTTTTTAATCTACAAATTATTTAAGACCTAGAAGTAAAACATAATAAATAAAAATAAAGTAATTAGACACATGGAAGATAAAGTAAAGAAGTAAAGTTCTTTTAACTTGGAAGATAAAGTAAAGAAATGGAAATAAATTCCTTTCCGGGAATTTATATGCCAGGGAAAAAACCTGGGAACATTCCCACTTTTTATTTTCCTTCTCACCGGGAATATTCCCACTGCCCATCACTACATTGCATCAGTATTTTGTTACGGAGACAGACTACTAAATATTTTTCAAAAGCTAACAATTTTTCTTTTGCCTGTTTTTCGTAAGTGAAAGGAGAAAATGAAAGGTAACTTACCACAATAATAGATAATGTTATTCTACACCTGAAAATACAAATCGGAAGAATAATCAGTGTTGCCATCCGTAGAAATTACAGTGTGACCAAAATTTGAATTACCCAAAAATCTAGGTTAAGGCAGCGACTAGAAAAATGAACTCAACGGTAATTGATGACTTATCATGTTATCTGTGTTCCTTGTTAACTACTTTTAAAATCATATTTGTATTTATTTTGTAATAACTTATTTATTTTAAAAACATATGTAAGTTATTAGAAAATAAATACAAATTTTATTTAAAAAGTAGTTAACAAGGAACACAGATAACATGATAAGTCATCAGTTACCGTTGAGTTCATTTTTCTAGTCGCTGCCTTAACCTAGATTTTTGGGTAATTCAAATTTTGGTCACACTGTAATTTCTACGGATGACAACACTGATTATTCTTCCGATTTGTATTTTCGGGTGTAGAATAACATTATCTATTATTGTGGTAAGTTACCTTTCATTTTCTCGTTTCACTTACGAAAACCAGGCAAAAGAAAAATTGTTAGCTTTTGAAAAATATTTAGCAGTCTGCCCCCTTAATAAATGGCTTAAATAGAGACTACACTTCATATTTTCAATAGAAACAATTTACAAGGATAACCTGATAAGATTCACTTTTCTTAGCTGAGTTTTGCCTTTTTTGTGAGAATAAACTTCTTTATATTTTTCTTCCTCTTTTACTTACGTTTTGACATTGTACTTTGGTCTTTGCAACTGGATACAAAGAAGAAATAAAAAAAATATTGATAAACAGAAAGATTCTGTCCGATAACCTGTCAGGTGTTTTTACACTGTTATGGTTGATAAGAAGACTTTGACAGCTGAGCATTCTGAATTACATTCAATGTTTTGAAGTGATACTTGTTTGTCAAAGTGCTTTGTATAACAGGAACTAACAAAAGATAACAGGCTTTTATATATATAGATATGAAATTCATGTTGAAAGAAGTATTCCCCGGTTGGTCAAAGCACTTTCGTTATTTTTATTTTCAAATATAATCCCATGTCAAAGTTGAACATATGCATTATAATCCTCACAATATTTGTAATGAAGAGTGACAATGGTAAAATGTTTCTCATTAGAGGTTCGTAACTGTTAGGAGCATCTGTGTCACTGTCAGAGGCGGATGTAGAAGCTAAAAACTGGCGGGGGTGGCAACCAGAACCCAGACTAGGATAACAGTGGTGACCCCCTCATGTCCATGACGCACCTCCCTCAATTGTCTATCCGTAGGTGTTCTTCCATGAAAAAAAATCTTTTCGATTAATTTTTACACCCCTCAAACATATTTATATAGATTTTTACCTCCCAAATATTTTAATGACGCAGTTTGCGTCATAGCCCCCCTTTGTTGGCACCCCTGGGATAAGTATATCATGAGTTTACTATAAACTTTCAAAAAAATATAAACAATAGCTTCAATTATTATTTTAGTCAATAAAAAATTCGGGGCCTACGCCCCCCCTTCCCCCGGCCGTGCTAAATCCGGTTCTGGTCACTGTCAACACGTTCTTGAGAAGGGTCCAAGCTATGGTAGGGGTTTCCAGTACTACAAGCAGGGTTGCCAACTTTTCTTAAGAAAAAATCGTGACGGGACAATCGGTGTTGTAGCCCCTTCCCCCCGGAAACGACTACACGTACGGCGAGTCCTTGCAAACAATGTAAATAATCAGCTGAATAGAACGAACCTGAATGAAAATGAAATCTTTGAGTTTTACGTCCCACGGTTATGCCGGTTAGGCTAAAGGAGACGGTGATTATGAGAGATGAGTGAAATGGTGAAATGAAGAAAGTGGGAGGAAACGGGAGAACCCCGAGAAAACCCACGAGCACGGTGTTTGTCCACCACAAACTTCACTTGGCGGGGGCTGGGATCGAACCCGGAACCCCAAGCACCAGAGGTGAACGCTCTACCACTGAGCCACCGCGCCCCCCGAACCTGAATGAATGCGGCGCCTTATTTTTTTTTTTTATTCTCCCACCCCCTGCTCATCACTAGGTATAAGCAATGTATGCAACAAATTCAAACCATAACAACTGCAATTTATTTAATATAAACAAACTTTAGAGAGAAAACTATATAGATTTTTTTTTTTAAATCACAAATGAGTGCATAACATTGTTAAGGAATTACTGACAAAAAGTATTACTAAAATCAAGTCTTATTCTTTGGCTGTCATCACACAACAAATTCAAACCAAACAACTGTAATTTATTTAACATAAACAAAACACAAATTAGTTAAATTGTTTCTATTCATAAAACTGTGCATGTAAATGAATAAGTTATTCCTTTGTAAAAAATAGCCCAGTAAAATATTAATCTATAAATCGGGACAATATGCGTCCCGACGAGTGTCCGGTCGGAACGCGGGACAAAGAAGTCAGAAATCGGTACAGTCCCGACAGAATCGAGACGGTTGTCAACCCTGACTACAAGCCACTATGTTTATGTAGTATTGAAGGGGTATCATTCTGCACTCGAAAAGACGATAAGTAATTGTAAAATACTTCCACTTATATTTTCAGGAAAAATATAATAAAACTACATTGTTTTAATAAGAGAAAGAATAAAGACGAAGGATAAGTTCAAATGTTTGCACTACATCAACGCTTTCCTATACAAGTATAGTTTTCTTGAGAACAGTGTATAAATGTGTGTTGAGCTAGAAAGATTTTTCTTTTTTCTTTTTTTTTCTTTTCTTTTCTTTTCTTTTTCTTTTTTTTTTTTTTGCGAGGGATGGGATGATCCGGATCTGCTGTAGGTGCGTCCCTGATCGTTCCCTTTCATGTGAATACGATATATTAATGATAGAGTACAGAATTAACGAAATCCAATACCAGATTTCGCTTTAGTTTTAGAATTTCACTAACATGCTTTATTTACCTACTGTCTTAGGCACACAACTATTTTTCGTAAGGTTTCACAGAATTCAATCATGGGCTATTGCAATTGAATCATGGCCAATGTAAAGCAGGCATTGAGGTTCGTCCCTGGTAACAACTCATAAAATTGTACTCTCTGTCGTCTTCTGCACATCGTTCCATGACATTGCCATTCTCCGTGGTCCAGGAAAGTTCCAGAGAGGATGACCAAAGACATATGGAGACTGTGTTTGACTAACACTTACTCTTGTTGCTTGGTTTTACAAATGAGGACTCGTATCCACAACCCTCGGAGACAACTAAAATATGTTGAGTCAAGAGAGTTCTGGAAAACAGAAGCAACTGATCGAGAGTAAAATTACTTTCAAGATTGTGAAGCAATATTTCTACTGTGGAATGAATATATCGAGGAAAACCTAAATTTGAAGCCTTTGCGTAGTCAATACAACCATCTGTCACATCTTACTCACTAAGGAAGAAACTGGTCAAGTGCTATATGTGGAACATTCGACTTCATGGTTCAGAGACTTGGGAATTAAAAAAGTTAGAGAAAAAAATATTTAGAGAGCTTCGAAATGTGGTGTTGGAGGAAGATGGAGAAGATAAAATGGACAGAAAGAATAACAAACGAAGACGTGTTAAAACGAATAGGAGGGAGGAGAACGCTTCTAGCCACCATTCTTCGTAGAAAGGCCAATTGGATTGGACACATCTTGCGAAGAAATTGTCTTCATCATGCCGCCATCGAAGGAAAGATGGAAGTAAAGGGAGGAGTACGGAGAAAAAGAACCTAATTAATCGACAACTTGAAAATTAGAAGAAAATATTGAGAGTTGAAAGAGGAAGCTGAAAATCGAGGAACGTGGAAGAAGCATTTCCAGGCCCAAACTTAAAATTAAGAAGAAGATAAGAAAGAGGAATATAGATCAAAAGGATTTCAAAGTTAACACAGAGATTACAGAAATTCTGATGGAATAGCTACGGAAGACAGGCACGTAGCCAGGATTTCGCAATAGGGGGGGTCCGAGACATGAAATACTGTGGTTGTCACACCAGAGTTCGATTATTCTCAACTATTTTATTGGTAACATACTTTGGTTCGTTTAGTTGGATTTCGGGGGGGGGGGGTAACATGAAATATTGTGGTTATCACACCAGGGGCTCGATCAATCTAAACTATTTTACTAGCAACACATATTGGTTTGTTAGGACAAGAAAATGAGGACATGTTAGTAAGTATTTTAGTAGCAAACTATGAAGAAATCTCGAATAAAAGAATATTTAAAAGATTTTACAATATCTATATTTCTTCTTCTGTTCATTCATATATAACAATTTTCCTTTCATTATGACCTCAACTATTTTTTAAAAAAAGTACGTATCCAATAATGTAAAATATTATATAATATCTGCGTTCCTTTCTCTGTTGAATCAAATGTTAACAGAACTTGCTTTTCACATAACTTTTTGTTTCTATTATTCCGTCAACTACTGTCTGTTCCAAATGACAAGTTAAAGAAGCAGTTGAAAACCGTTTCTGAAATAACATGTTTGATCTACAAAGAAGCGATGATGAAAAATTATTTTTATGTTTCGCTTTTTATTTTTAACGCTGATTCTTCCTATTTCTCGTTTCTTTCTGTTTCATCCTTCATTAATTTTTCTTTAATTTCTGGTCTTGAAGGGGGGGGTCCGGACCCCCCGGACCCACCCCTTGGCTACGTGCCTGCGGAAGATATGACGTATTACGACAAAGGGTGAGAACACTCCTATTAAGTTTCTATTCCAAAGTAATACTGTACGTATGAAATTAATTTTAATTTGATTGATCAACTCAGATAACTAAGTAGAAAGCGAAGAAATCCATAGTTTATAGGTATATTGTATCCATAATTCAAAGATAGGCTGATATACTGTATAATCAGCTACGATTACGATTCTAGAAAGAACCCATATCAGAGAATATAAAATATTATCGCTTCAAACAAAAGGAAGGAAGCTTTCCAAATGTCCTAGTTTTAATATACACCAATTAGTATATTAGGTAGAATTTCTTCCCATAGTTTGAAACGATATATATATATATATATATAACAATTGGTGCAATTTGGTGTAACATTAGACGAAGGACATAAGTTTTGTTTCGTCATAGAAGCATGTCACTTGTACTAAAGATTGAAGAGATATAGGGTCAAAGGTCAAATTTCGATTTTTTCCTTATGGGATTGCAATTGGTAAATTCTGAAAGAGTCTGGAAAAACGTAAATCGAAGTGATAACAAAGAAAGAGCTGTATGGTTTGATTCTATGTCGCAAGCTGACCAAATATGCGTCAATCAAGTGTCATGGTCAGAGGTCACTGTCAGATCAAGGTCACAGGTCACCTTGAGAACCCATTTCACATGATGAGGTACGGACATTGCGTTGTTTTCAGAGTATTCAAATGGGTTTTCAAGATGACCTGTGACCTTCATCTGACCGTGACCTCTGACCATGACACTTGATTGACGCATATTTGGTCAGCTTGCGACATAGAATCATACCATACAGCTTTTTCTTTGTTATCACTTCGATTTACGTTTTTCCAGGATCTTTAGAATTTACAATTGCAGGCCCATAAGGAAAAAATCGAAATTTGACCTTTGACCCTATATCTCTTCAATCTTTAGTACAAGTGACATGCTTCTATGACGAAACAAAACTTATGTCTTTCGTCTAAAGTTACGCCAAATTGCACGGCTTTACCTCATACCACTTTTGCACAGTGAACAAATGAAATTGACACACGAATTAATCAACCATCTATATATTCTCTTATGAAACTAACATATATACAGGCACAGGGACGCCAACTCCGAGAGTGCTCCGGCGGTCAGGAGTCCCCGCAGTGGTGGATCTAGCTCGAGGCCGGGGAGTCTAGGCCCCAGTTTTTCGAGTGTCCAAATTAAAGCTATTAGTTAAATATTTTTGAAAGTTTATACGTAGTAAATTGATGATACCTGTATATCCATCATAGTCTGGCTTCTGGCTGGCTTCTCTTCCCAGTTTTTACCTTCCTGAACCTCACTGGAACCTTCCCGGGAATTTTTGTGGGATGCTGACAACCCGTACATAAAAGAAAGAAGAAAAATGAGAAAAGAGAGAAAGATGAGAGAAACAAAAAGGAAAGAAAAAAATATCAATTTACTGCATTGTATATATTATCATTATACAAAAAATAGAAATGAAATATTTCAGTTTAACGTCCCACTATTATGCCCATTACATTAAGGGAGACGGATGATAAAGGCAAGTGAATGATAATGGAAGAATTGGTGGAATGAGAAAGTGGGAGGAAACGGAAGTACCCCGAGAAAAATATGCACTTAAATTTTGTTCTATTTAACTAATTTAATGTGCTTTCTTTCCTTTCAAGATCTTTAATTCCAAAGGTTATCATTTGGAACTAAGAACGAGTGCAAGAACCCTAAAATCTCCGTGGTTACGCCATTATATTCAAACGAATATTTCCACTGCGAAAAAAAGTCACGGAAAAAGTAACAAGAAACAAACAAACAAACAAAAAAACTCAATTTTTGTTCAAAAATACCTAAAACTGCATTCTCAGGAGGGTCCCTGGCAGTGTTTCTTTCAAAAAAAAAAAAAATGTTCGGTGAGCACACTTAGTATTCGGAGGGGCACATATTATTTTCACACTGTACTATTCTATTTATTATATTATTATTTTGGTCTCTTCCGGATGGGGCACTATCCATACTCTGAGGGTCAGTGCAGGCCGGTAGCCAGCCCAAAAATGTGGGGGAGCGGCTGAACTTAGGGGGGCCCAATCCAACCTTATTACAGTTCATCACCATATTATAGTTCATTTGCAAGCCTACCGTGAAAATTTAAGGGGGGCCTGCAAAAATTTAGGGGGCGGCCCCCCTAGTCCCCCCTGAATACGGGCCTGGGTCAGTGCCCTCCCTCAAAAACATATCTGGAGGAAACACTGGTCCCTGGACTCTTTAGGCCTGAGATATATTCCAAATCCCTCGCTTGTAGATTGTGAATTAGAGTATTTTAAAAACCCGGCGCTCCTATATGGCTACCTTTACACATACATTTAACATAATAAAGATGTAGGACAATCTTTCGTATGGCATAAAATACTCGGGTTAGATCGGCTATATCGTCAAAAAAATTTATCAATTAAGGACAATGTCTCTTTTTTCTTCCTCGCAAATACGTCAGCATTAGTACGTAGGATTTATGATCAGTACATAATTACTATTGATTCAATTTTTTCTTCTTCTTTGTTCATGATCTGCCTTGAAAACCTGTACGTTTCCACGAGTTCTTGCCTTGGAGCTAACCTTGGCTACAGAATCACAAAAAACAAATGACAGTCACTTTCGCTTCCTTCCTGTTTACATTCTTATGTTTTTTCCCCTCTCTTTACTCTCATTTTGGCAACAATCCACAAATCCAATACAATTTACTTTTCTTTCTTTCTTTGTCTTTTTTTATTTTTTTATTTTTTATATAATCTTTCCTTTTCACTTTCGTAAGTACTACAAGGAAGTTCAGGCACTTAATAAAAATAGTCAGTGATTCGAGAAGCCATAATCTTCGGTTCATCTTGAATATTAAAAAAGTTAACTTTTTCTCGATTATGTAATATTATTGGTTCTTTTGCTAAAAATACAAAAGAAATTCAAATTAGCAAATTACCCTATTGCGAAAAAAATTGTCCTTCGTTTGTTTAATTTTCCAAACAAAAATGTCGGAAGTCTTAGAACGGCTACGTTCGTATGTCCGTCTGTCAGTCAATAGATGTCAGAGCAAAAACGTTAAGAGATATCGAGAACTTATTATTATTATTATTATTATTATTATTATTATTATTATTATTATTATTATTATTATTATTATTATTATTATTATTATCGATTCAATGTTCCAAGAATAGGAATAGGTTGCACTTTCTCCGTTAATCCACTATTCAAACCCACAGTAGTAAAAAAAATCAATCATCTCTGGTTTCAACGTTTATCGCAATAGAACTAAACCGGTACCAGATAGCTATAAGTATTTTTTTCTTTTTTTTAGTCTACTCAGCGTATCAAGACAATATCCTATCACCATTCACCAGGCCCGTAGCCAGCCCAAAAATGTAGGGGGGCGGTAGAAGTTAGGGGGTCCCGATCCAACGATATTATAGTTCATTTGCAACTTACAAGCCTACCGTGAAAATTTTAGGGGGAGGCAGTAAAAATTTAGGGGGTCCGGCCCCCTAGGCCCCCCGTGGATACGGACCTGCCACTCGCAACACTGTATCAAAACTTGATGTGGTTGAAATTTACTAATACTTTCGGTTTCAATACTTGTTTCCTTAGAGCAAGAAAAGAAACGATAAGAGATAGATATATACAGGATGTTTCAAAACAACACCGACAACGTTTGGGAGGTGATTCCTGACACCAAGATAAGACAAAAAATATAGACCAACCTGGGTGCACAAATGCTTCCTTTCGGAGTTATAGACTGCCGAAAATATGAAAAATGAACTTTAAAGGTCAATGGCTCCGAAATTATGATGAGACATACCGTAGTCGGATCAAGACTTTACTTAGGAACTAATGTGTGCCCTATTCAAATATCCATGTTTCATAATCCTAAGGTACTCACGCAATAATTTTTATAGAGGGAGTTTGGCTGCTACAAGCATATAATTTGAAGTACTCACCAACTACCTCTATAAAAATTGTTGCGAAAGAACCGCAGGATTCTGAAGTATGGATATTTGGATAGGATACATACTAGTTCCTAAATGAGGTCTTGACCCGAGTACGGTAGGTTCCATAGGTTTGGAGCTATGGACCTTTAAAGTTCATTTTTTCATATTTTTGGCAGACTATAACTCCGAAAGGAAGCATTTGTGCACTCAGGTTGGTCTATACTTTTTGTCTTATCTTGGTGTCAGGAATCACCACCCAAACGTTGTCGGTGTTGTTTTGAAACACCCTGTATACATAGACGATGGATAGGCGGTAAGAGAAGATCAAAAATTGTAGATGGCAGTAAGGTGATGGCCGCTGTAGAAGCATTTTTGGGAGGGTCAAGACGAAGATTTTTCCTAGAGTATTCATGGTTTAGAAAAAAAAAATGGACCAAATTATATCGATTTATTAGGAGACTACGTAGAAAAATAAATATAATTTTAAACCATAACCGTTGTACCAGCATATTCGTAGACAAAGGCGCCAATCCTGGAGGACTCGGGGCCCCAAATCTCATGTGGCCTCCCCGACATTGTATTTATGAATATACAATATTTGGCATAATTTGAATACAATTTGTTTTAAAATCCTCATATATGCCTTCTGCATCTGAATGGCCCTCCCCCAAATTTACAGAGAAATCGGAGCCCTTGTTCGTAGAACATAAAACTATTTTCTTTTCTTTTCTTTTTTCTTTCTTTTTTCTTTCTTTTTTTTTTTAAGTGCTTGATTTCATTTGTTCCTTTCAAGTTGCTGGTGAAAAACAAGCTACCTTATCGCACATTTTCGTGGACATGAAGAAGATAAACATATGTTGGCAGGAATCTCACCGTCCGTGACCTAATGAAACCCTCCCGTTTTATGATTAAAATATCTCGGTAAAATTGTACTAACGTCATTTGCAGGTCTTAATAGATCACCACAGTTTATATTATTATATAAAACAGAATGGTTTACGTAGATAGATAAATAGAAATGCACAGGCTCCTTCGCATTTTTTGGCAACCAAAAATGTAGTTCAAGGTAGCGAAAAAGAAGGTCTTATTCTTATGTAATCAATTTGATTATTTTATTCTCACTTGCTTTCAAAGATTGTTTTAAATTTACACGTTTAAACTATCCCTTCAAGGTCGACTTGACCTTTCAATAAACAGAGAAACCATCTACTTTGTATGAGGAAACCAAATTTCACGACTAAAGAAATCTACCTAGGAGATGATTTTTACTATTATTTATTGTAATGTCTATTGGATCAGTGCATAAGTTCGTAGTGTTAGGTGATAGTGTTCAATGTGCCTATATTTACGTATGATCTGTCAGGAAAGTAAATGTACACCTACTTTTCGAGTCTGGCATTCCTGCGCTCCATCCGTGGAGAGTATGAGAATTAAATCAATCAAATGTTAACTGAGGGGCAAAAAGAAAAGCTTAATCTGAATAAGACATTGCAGAGGGGCACAAGCTGTGAATACGAATAGTGCATACTGTAAATAAAGGACGACACCGAAAGAGAAAGCCAGAAACAGCTGTTAAACTTACAAAAAAAGAGTAAAAATTGTCGAAGTGGGAACATAAAACACAAATACAACAAATACGCCGACAACTAAACCGTCACTATGCCATGATCTTGGTGTAGTTGTGAAGGTGCTGGCTTACAAATGCAAAGGACGCAAGTTCGAATCCTCGGCAAGGACATTTAAAAAATTTTTGTTAATAATACATATAACTCATGAGAGATGGTAAAAGAGGTCGTATTTAGTTTTTCGTAGTAATTATTATTGGTAATGTTTAGTACTGATAATACTTTTTGTCTTTGCGTATTGCTTTTATTCTTTTCTTCATTTCCAAAGAGAAGAATATCCGAACAAATGCCACCAAAATTCCTCATATTTTGAATGTAAACGCCACTTGCAATTAGTAAAGAATAAAAATTGAACGTTCCGATGTAGCTGCAAAAAGTAAAAAGAAAAACATGGAAGTCGACCATACTCATGGTTATTAAAAATACAATTTCTACATGCCTTACACCTCCCGACCACGTTTCTACGTTAGCAAGTAAGAGGCTTGTGTTTAGGTTAGGCTCGTCAATACGTTTTGCAAAGGGGCCCGGTTTAGCTCTGACGCACCACAGGTGCGAGAAGGGGGAAAAACACTTTTTCTCTCTCCCTCTGTGTGTCTATTTATCTATCTATTTGTATATATATAACGCTATTTGTGAATGCCATAACCACCCTAATTTTCAGCGGATTGAGACGAAACTTGGCACAAACATTAATTGTTGAAATATCTTGATGAGTTCGTTAACCAGAATAATCAGATGAAAATGTTCAAAATGGTGGCCCTTCAAACTCTTAAAAAGTTCCAAGGGAACCAAATTTCGCCCATAAATAGGTATTCAGAAAGTTTGAATAAATTTTCCTCTTTTACTGAAATATTTGTGTGCAGAAACTTATTGATATATTGGCCCCGATTAATCGCCTAAAGAAGGTTCACGCCCTTTCGCTACGGTCAGGCTTTTTTTTTTTTTTTTTTTTTTGCAGGAGGGGGTTATTTTCGTATCGGGACAAGATGATTGTTAGTGATGATATGAAATTACACATTGAAAGTGAAGTAACTTGTGTAACGTGTTATTTGAAAGAATAATATAATAAATGTGCATTCCTCTAACACAGAGAACTGTAAATCATGTATTTCGAGTTCGGGAGCCTGAATGGCGAGGAGTGTTATTTGATTTGCTTTTTAGTAACACATTGCATTGCAAATAAAGGTAGGCAACATTAGTGGTAAGTAAAACAACAACAACAACAACAATAATAATAATAATAATAATAATAATAATAATAATAATAATAATAATAATAATAATAATAATAATAATAGGTGTTGTTTGTGGCAAGGTAATATCTTAATCAATTCTTCTTCAAACGTAATGATTGTAACGCCATATCTCCCTTACAAACAAAATATTAGCAATTTATATCGAGAGAACGAGAAACTGTAGAGCGATGGGAGCAACGTTGGACAGTATGCACTCATAGTACTCAGAAAAGTAAGCGATTTCAATGCAAAAGGAACGAAGAGTCATTGTCATGGGTACTCATGGGGCCACGGCAGAGCCCTCTTTAGGCAAAGTGTCAATAACTTATATCGAGAGGTGATACTGGGATGGGACCAACTTTGGACACCGTGGACCCATAAAGCGCATCGAAAAAAATAGGGGGGGGGGCGCCAGCCAGCCTTACTTATTTCCACATAATAATATAAAATTATGTTGTCGAAATACACACACGAGTTAGCTACTAATATTTCATATTATTATTATTATTATTATTATTATTATTATTATTATTATTATTATTATTATTATTATTATTATTATTATTATTATTATCGACAGCGTCTTTTCATTACGTGTGCGTGTTTGACATGAAGCCAAAGAGAAGATCCATCATTCGTAGAAAGAATAATAGTCAGTTACTTTAACTGTGAACGACAGCGAAAAATACGAAAAGTGTGGACTACCTGTAGCGTAAAAAAGCAATATTTTCTCTCAAATGGATAAAAAATCAAGCCGAGATTGATTCGAACTCGCATGGACGGCGCGAAAAGCCAGTGCTTTGTCCACTTTTTTTTTTAACTGACTCACTGAACGTGTTTCAGTAACTTACTTATTGCTAATTTTACTTTCTTCACTCGTTTAACTTGCTTTTTCTAATAACTTATAACGACAGGGACACGAACACAGAAACATCGAGAACAGTAAAAAACCATAGATGCTCTCCCGCCGGGAATCGAACCCGGAACTCCATACACCAGAGGTGCACGTGCTAGCGACTAGACCAGCGGGAAGGGCACCACCCTCTCCCTGTGTCGTTAGGGATTACGACCACTGTATTGCCAGCTATCACTTCTGTGGGTTGTATACTATGATCACATGTTTCTTCTTTGCTGGAAGAGTAAAACCTACATTATATGTAATACATGAGGTATTTAGACCTACATGCTCTTCATATAATGTAATAAAAGGGTCATGCTGGGAATAAGAAAAAGAACATTCCTTGCACAAAACGGAAACTATTGGCATCACAAATATTTATCTACGAGGCATGCGCAGTAGTATATTTCAGAATAGTTACTGTTTTGTTCAGTAAACGAAGAAAGGGGTATAAAAAAGCAAATAAGTCGCGTCAACGAGATCGACCAGATTTGACAGGGGCGGAAGCAGATGTATAGTAATACAACAACTTCGCTCAGTTGATACGAGCCGAGCCGGTTGATATCACTACCCGAGTTGGTCTTCTGCTTGGGCTCAAGAATTCGACCGTGCAGGTCTCAGCCTTAATTTTAAGAACTACAGTATATACTTATATTGGTGATTACGACATTTGAGGCTGTCTCGTAATAATAATAATAAAAAACTCTTGTCTTCTCGTTATCTAGACGAGACGAGATACACTAAAATTGCCCCACGAGATGCACCAAAATTACGAGAGGAAACGCACCCTTGCCGTGAGCAACACTAAAAGTATCCCACATTACTGCCTACATTTCTCATGGCTTTCGGTTTCCAGTCTAATCAGGCCATTATTTCAAAACGAGTTAAAACGAGCTGAACGAGCGAGAGAGCCATTATAAAACTCGACTCAACTCGAAACTCGACCTCGAAAACAGCGCCTTGGCTTGGAACTCAACTCAAGAAAAATACCTTTGACTCGACTCGGATTGAACTCGAGTCGAGTCGAATTTTGGCTCGACTCCTGCTCATCCCTATTCGTATTTGTATTTTGTTTCCACTTCATCAATTTCTACTCTTTTTTTTCTTCGTTTACCTATTGTTTCTGGATTTCTCTGTCGGTGTCGTCCTTTATTAACACCATGCACTATTCTTATTCCCAGCTTGTGACCCGCTTCAATGTCTTATTCAGTTTAGGCTTTTCTCCTTACATTGGCTTCACATGTGATTGATTTAATTCTCACTTTCCGCGCACGACCGATGAAAATGTTTTATTATTATTATTATTATTATTATTATTATTATTATTATTATTATTATTATTATTATTATTATTATTATTATTATACTATTGAACTTGCACGGCGAAATTACTGTATAATACGATATCATTTCAATAATTTTATTCCATTGTATTTTATTTAATTTATTAATGGGCACTAAATTGTCTCCAGATCAACGAGTAAATTAACTACGGCATGCACTTTGGTGGAAATATCATTACATGAACATGTTTGGAACGAACCAATAATCTTATTGTAATGATATTTCCAGCAAAGTGCATGCCGTAGTTAATTTATTCGTTGATCTGGAGACAATTTAGTGCCCATTAATAAACTAAATAACATACAATGGAGTAAAATTACAGAAATGATATCGTATTATACAGTAATTTTGCCGTGCAAGTTCAATAGTATAATAATAATAATAATAATAATAATAATAATAATAATAATAATAATAATAATAATAATAATAATAATAATAATAATAATAATAATAATAATAATAATAATAATAATAAAACATTTTCATCGGTCGTGCGCGGAAAGTGAGGATTAAATCAATCACATGTGAAGTCAATGTAAGGAGAAAAGCCTAAACTGAATAAGACATTGAAGCGGGTCACAAGCTGGGAATAAGAATACAGCACGGTGTAAATAAAGGACAACACCGAAAGAGAAATCCAGAAACAGCAGGTAAAAGGAGAAAAAAGAGTAGACATTGTTAAAGTGGAAACATAAAATACAAACACGAATAGGGATGAGCACAAGTCGAGCCAAAATTCAATTCGACTCGAGTACAATTTGAGTCGAGTCAAAGGTAATTTTCTTGAATTGAGTTCCGAGCCAAGTCGCTGTTTTCGAGGTCGAGTTTCGAGTTGAGTTGAGTTTGATAATGGCTCGCTCGCTCGTTCAGCTCGTTTTAACTCGTTTTGAAATATTGGCCTGATCAGACTGGAAAGCAAAAGCCATGAGGAATGTAAGCAGTAATGTGGAATACTTTTAGTGTTGCTCACGACAGAGGTGCGTCTCATCTCGTAATTTTAGTGCATCTCGTGGGGCAATTTTAGTGTATCTCGTCTCGTCTAGATAACGAGAAGACAAGAGTTTATTATTATTATTATTATTATTATTATTATTATTATTACGAGACAGCCTCAAATGTCGTAATCATCAATATAAGTATATACTGTAGTTCTTAAAATCAAGGCTGAGATCTGCACGGTCGAATTCTTGAGCCCAAGCAGAAGACCAACTCGGGTAGTGATATCAACCGGCTCGGCTCGTATCAACTGAGCGAACAGCTCGAGTCGGCTCGGTTGGGATGAGCCGATGACCCGAGCCGGCTTAGTTGGAACAAGCCATCGACTCAGCTCAATTGAGCCGATGGCTCGAGCTTTCTCGGTTGGGATGGGTCACCTACTCGGCTCATGTGAACCGGTACGAGCCAGCTAAGTTGAAACTAGTTCATCAGCACGTTTCGACTCAGCTCAACTAAGCCGATGGCTCAAATCGGCTCGGTGTGGTGAGCTGTTGGCTCGGCTCACTTCTCGATTCGGTTCGATATTGAATGAGCTGTAAGCCGAGCCGCTCGAGCCGTTGAGAAGCCCAAACCCGGTCCCAGCTGTTTTGAATATGTTTGGATGAAGCCTATAACTTTTAACAATTTTTTGCTCGAGTCCGAATACTTGCCCCTTCGGAACTCAAACCCAGAACGTGACCGATGTCCTTGCCTCCTGAAGACTTCCAGACGACCGAGATCGACAGTCAATTAGCTTTTACTATTCAGATACAAACCGTATATCTTTTAAAGATTATACATGGAGTTGATATAATAATAATAATAATAATAATAATAATAATAATAATAATAATAATAATAATAATAATAATAATAATAATAATAATAATAATAATAATAATAATAAAAGTTTTAAACTTGCCCTGAAATTTGGCAAAACTTACTTAAAAGTAGAGATTTCGGGGAAAGGGTTCCGTACCTTCAAGACACACCTCTGCAACTACCAACATTTTAAACTAGAACCTTTCATTGAAGTTTCATGTAGAAAGTATGTTTTGAGGAAAATAACTGTAATAAATATAACTGAATATCACGCGACAGTAAGGCATATAATAAACTAATTTTTAGAATATGCAGAGGTAAATATAAAAGCTTTGCTACAAAAATACCTACACAGAGCATAATTCAATGAGCTCTGAAATACAATGTAACGAAATAGCCTATGAGATTCAGTCTACAGAGCAATTGTTACTTAAAGAATGGACATACACTATTTCGAGAATCGAGACAAGATGGGAAATGTTTACGATACTTTTCGTCTCGTCTCGATTCTCATCTCCAAAGAGAGACGAAAATTTTGACTTAGCCCTGACCCGTCTCGAATGTAAAATGTTAATTCTCATGTTATTTTATTTGTTTTAGAAACGAGATGAGAAACTCCTCTTCTCGTGAGCAACATTAAACCAAACCGAAATATTATTTCCAAATGTCACGTTTCTCCTTGTAATGGTATGACCTGAGCGATAATTTAGCTTCTAGCTTTTAATCTTCTACGAGATAATAATAATTATTATTATTACTATTATTATTCCTGAAGATTTGATAGTTCAAGCATTGAAACATCCGAGTATTCAAATATCTGAATATAATAAAACGTATGTTATCGCTGATCAATCGCCATCAAAAATTCTAAAGTAAAAAAAAAAAAAAATTGCAACGTGCATTCGCAGAAGCACCTTGACCACTGAACCGCGATCGCTACGCGGTAAACGATCCGTCTTTAGTCTGGTTACGTTAGGTTTCTTTGTCTCCGCTTGCAAACTTGTATGTTATATTTTTCGATTCAAAATGTCTTTCGTATTTCTTTTATGAAGTTGGCAAAGTTTACATTAATAACTTGAGTTTTTCTTAAACCACTGGTTCACAAGTTCGTTCTTTCTCCACACGAAACTACAAATATGACAGATTGAATTCTCATACTTCCCATTTCTTTCAAAGCAGTCGCCATTACCTGGTCAAAGTCTTATTTCCGCCACGATTCATATTAACCAAAATAAATTCATTTTTCGGAAGCGGAACTTTCACTTTCCGGATATCGCAAAATTATGGAATTCAGTTATACTCCGGAATTCAGAAGAATTTCGGAACTCGGAAAGAATCCGGAATTTAGAAAATTCCGGAATTGAGAAAAACTCCGACTTTCGAAAAAATCCGGATTTTCCGAATTCCGGAATGTTAACGAAATCAGAAATTTCTAAATTCCGGATTTTTCCGAATTCCGAAATTATTACAAAATTGGAATTTTCCGAATTCCGGAATTTGTCTGGCTTTATTTTCGGGAGTCCGAAAACTAATAATTCCGGAACGGGCTATCCCTAGTTTATACACAACCTTTCAGAACACTAAGCTAGTAGCTGTCTACAAACAAACAAGTAATGCAAAGCATGTTGTATCCTGCAATACGTCATGTATTAAAATCCGACATCATGACCCTTTTATTACATTATATGAAGAGCATGTAGGTCTAAATACCTCATGTATTACATATAATGTAGGTTTTACTCTTCCAGCAAAGAAGAAACATGTGATCATAGTATACAACCCACAGAAGTGATAGCTGGCAATACAGTGGTCGTAATCCCTAACGACACAGAGAGTGAGCGTTGCCATCGCCGCTGGTCTAGAGGCTAGCACGTGAGCCTTGGGTGTATGGAGTCTCGGGTTCGATTCTCGGCGGGAGAGCATCTATCATTTTTAACTGTTCTCGATGTTTCTGTGTTCGTGTCCCTGTCGTTATAAGTTATTAGAAAAAGCAAGTCAAACGAGTGAAGCAAGTAAAATTAGCAATAAGTAAGTTATTGAAACACGTTCAGTGAGTCAGCTAAAAAAAAGTGGACAAAGCGGCTTTTCGCGCCGTCCATGCGAGTTCGAATCAATCTCGGCTTGATTTCGCTACAGGATGGATCTTCTCTTTGGTTTCAGGTCAAACATGCTCACGTAATGAAAAGACGCTGTAGATGATGATAATAATAATAATAATAATAATAATAATAATAATAATAATAATAATAATAATAATAATAATAATAATAATAATAATAATAATATGAAATATTAGTAGCTAACTCGTGTGTGTATTACGAAAATATAATTTTATATTATTATGTGGAAATAAGTAAGGCTGGCTGGCGCCCGCCTCCCTAATTTTTTCGATGCTCCTTATGGGTCCACGGTGTCCAACGTTGATCCCATCCCAGTATCACCTCCTGTTCTCTCGATATAAGCTATCGACATTTTGCCTAAAGAGGGCTCTGCCGTGGCCCCATGAGTACCCATGACAATGACTCTTCGTTCCTTTTGCATTGAAATCGCTTACTTTTCTGAGTACTATGAGTGCATACTGTCCAACGTTGGTCCCATCGCTCTACAGTTTCCCGTTCTCTCGATATAAATTGCTAATATTTTGTTTGTAAGGGAGATATGGCGTTACAATCATTACGTTTGAAGAAGAACTGAGGAAGATATTGCCTTGCCACAAACAACACCTATTATTATTATTATTGTTATTATTATTATTATTATTATTATTATTATTATTATTATTATTATTATTAATAATAATATTATTATTGTTGTTGTTGTTGTTGTTGTTTTTCTTACCACTAATGTTGCCTACCTTTATTTGCAATGCAATGTGTTACTAAAAAGCAAATCAAATAACACTCCTCGCCATTCAGGCTCCCGAACTCGAAATACATGATTTACAGTTCTCTGTGTTAGAGGAATGCACATTTATTATATTATTCTTTCAAATAACACGTTACACAAGTTACTTCACTTTCAATGTGTAATTTCATATCATCACTAACAATCATCTTGTTCCGATACGAAAATAACCCCCTCCTGCAAAAAAAAAAAAAAAAAAAAAAGCCTGACCGTAGCGAAAGGGCGTGAACCTTCTTTAGGCGATTAATCGGGGCCAATATTTCAATAAGTTTCTGCACACAAATATTTCAGTAAAAGAGGAAAATTTATTCAAACTTTCTGAATACCTATTTATGGGCGAAATTTGGTTCCCTTGGAACTTTTTAAGAGTTTGAAGGGCTACCATTTTGAACATTTTCATCTGATTATTCTGGTTAACGAACTCATCAAGATATTTCAACAATTAATGTTTGTGCCAAGTTTCGTCTCAATCCGCTGAAAATTAGGGTGGTTATGGCATTCACAAATAGCGTTATATATATACAAATAGATAGATAAATAGACACACAGAGGGAGAGAGAAAAAGTGTTTTTCTCCCTTCTCGCACCTGTGGTGCGTCAGAGCTAAACCGGGCCCCTTTGCAAAACGTATTGACGAGCCTAACCTAAACACAAGCCTCTTACTTGCTAACGTAGAAACGTGGTCGGGAGGTGTAAGGCATGTAGAAATTGTATTTTTAGTAACCATGAGTATGGTCGACTTCCATGTTTTTCCTTTTACTTTTTGCAGCTACTTCGGAACGTTCAATTTTTATTCTTTACTAATTGCAAATGGCGTTTACATTCAAAATATGAGGAATTTTGGTGGCATTTGTTCGGATATTCTTCTCTTTCGAAATGAAGACAAGAACAAAAGCAATACGCAAAGACAAAAAGTATTATCAGTACTAAACATTACCAATAATAATTACTACGAAAAACTAAATACGACCTCTTTTACCATCTCTCATGAGTTGTATGTATTATTAACAAAAATTTTTAAAAATGTCCTCGCCGAGGATTTGAACTTGCGTCCTTTGCATTTGTAAGCCAGCACCTTAACAACTACACCAAGATCATGGCATAGTGATGATTTAGTTGTCGGCGTATTTGTTGTATTTGTGTTTTATGTTCCCACTTCGACAATTTTTACTCTTTTTTTTTGTAAGTTTAACAGCTGTTTCTGGCTTTCTCTTTCGGTGTCGTCCTTTATTTACAGTATGCACTATTCGTATTCACAGCTTGTGCCCCTCTGCAATGTCTTATTCAGATTAAGCTTTTCTTTTTGCCCCTCAGTTAACATTTGATTGATTTAATTCTCATACTCTCCACGGATGGAGCGCAGGAATGCCAGACTCGAAAAATAGGTGTACATTTACTTTCCTGACAGATCATACAGTTAGTGATGGGCAGTGGAAATATTCCCGGTGGGAAGGAAAATAAAAATGGGAATATTCCCGTTTTTTCCCTGGCATATAAATTCCCGGGAAGGAATTTATTTCCATTTCTTTACTTTATCTTCCAAATTATAAGAACCATATGACTAATTACTTCATTTTTATTTATTATGATTTACTTCTAGGTTTTAAATAATTTGGAGGTTTAAACAATTTAAAAATCGTTGACTGTACTTTATATAACTCATCATCATCATAGGTATTCTGCCTTTATTGGCAGGTCACTTGCCGCAGCTGAGAAGCTTCCATGTTCCACGGTCCTCCGCTAACCTCTTCGTCTTCGCGTATGATCTTTCTGTTTTAATATCATCCATTAATTGTAGTCTCCTTCGCCCCCTCCCTCTCTTTCCTGCCACCATACCCTCTAGGGCATCCCTCATGATACAATCTCTTCTTAGGCAACCCAATCAGTTTCTCTTCCTCTTCCTAATAATATTTAAAAGTGTTTTTTTCTCACCCACCATTTCTAACACTCTCTCATTCGTTTTCCGCTCGACCCAACTAATTCCTTCCATTCTTCTCCACACCCACATTTCGAAGGCTTCCAGTAGATTTTCGTCACCTTTACGTGATGTCCACGTTTCCGCCCCATATAGTACAACACTCCACACTTAGCATTTTATGAGTCTTTTTCTCAACTCTTTGTTCAAGGTCCCACAAAACAGACTTTTCTTTTTTTTAAAGGCTTCTTTCGCCATTCCTATCCTTGCTTTTATTTCACGTTCGCATTTCATGTCATTACCAAGAATACTACCCAGGTATCGAAAACTATTCACTTGTTCTATTTTCTCCCTTCCTACTTTTATATTTGACACAGACCCCTTCGTTCCAATCACCATGGCTTTTGTCTTTCTAACATTTATTTTCATTCCATATTCTTCAAAGCCCTTTCTCATTTTTTTCTAACATTTTATTGATTTTATTTTCAGATTCTGCAAGAAGCGCCATATCGTCTGCAAATCTTATGCATCTAATCATTCTACCTCCTACCGAAATGCCATCATCATCATGTAGGCTCTTTTTCACTATTTCTTCTAGATATACATTAAATACTGTTGGCGAGAGGCAGCATCCTTGTCGAACTCCCCTTCCAATTGGGGAGTTACAGTATGGGTAGTGATATCGTGGTTTTCTGCAGGTCCCATCATAGCTCTGCATGGAATGATGAATGCTAAGGCGTATGAGGCCATTTTGGGGGACCAGGTTCTACCCATGGTCCAAATATTGTTCCCTGAAGATGATTTGGCACCCTGTCACGCTGCAAAAACGGTGAAGTCATGGTTTGAGGAGAATAACATGAATCACACCTCCCCTGGGCCCCACAATCACCAGATCTGAACATCATTGAGCCATTGTGGTCTGAGTTAGAAAGGCGTGTTCGGTCTCATTACCCTCCATCAGCATCCCTTATGGAACTGGAGCATGTTTTGGAGGAACATTTTGGTACAAAATTTCACACACTAAGATTCAGGAGCTGTATAGGTCCATTCCACGTCGGATCCAAGCTGTTTTGGACGCAAAAGGAGGCCCCAGACCATACTAGGTATGATTTTTATACTTTTGCAAACGTTTTAGATTTTTTGTCGTACCCCTGTATTTACTTGCATAGAACACATTATAAATAAATATTTATTAAGGCCCTATGCGTACTATCTAACTATAATAAAATATTAATAAAATAACATAATACCGTTCAGAATATACATTTTAAAGACTCCTCTGGGGACAACAGTAATAATATACTGTGATATAAAAACGAATTTAACTTTGAAATCATAATAGAAAATCATATTACTATAATATATTATAGTAATAGAATGCAATTTTCTTTGTGATTGTACATAAATTCCCGGAAAATTCCCATTTTCGGGAATCTCCCCGGGAATTTACCCATCACTACGTACAGTACCGTAGGACGTAAGGAGTTACTTTGCACTTCAGGAGTAACTTGCACAAAATATGAAAAGAGTTGCACAATCCTCTGTCAGTAAAACCATGAACTACAAAGAGAAAGTTTCAACTGCCACCGTAAGATAGAACATTTAACTGTATTTTGGCTATAATGTTGGCGGTTAACATCAGTTCTAATTACCCGGAGGGTTTGTTATTGTAGAGATATGGAGAGCGGTCACTGTAAAGGCCAACAAAATTTGAAAGATATCACCTACAAGAATTTCCGTCAAAGTTAAATCAGTTCATAGAATACTGATGTGTATAATGGGACTTTGAAGCAATAGTTAAATTGAACTTTAGACACACACACACATACATACATACACTATTGCTATTGTATTGGTTCATTTCTGAAGAACAAAGAAAAGTTTAAACATATACTGTATATTGGTCAAAGTGAGAATTTCCCTGGGATTTTGACATTTTATCGAAAAAAAAAAAAAAAACTTTTTTCGCTTTTTGCTAAGTTTACCTACGAACTTTCCGTAGATTAGGAAAATTTTCTTCAAACTACGAACACAGTATGGAAGGTCTCGAAAACAATCAAAACAGTGATTTGTTCATTTAATAGCATTTTTCAAATATTATCTCGATCACTTCCTAAAATTTTGGTACGCTTCATTCATTTAAATTATTGACTAAAATTCAAACTCTTCGCAAGGAGCCTAAAATGGTTGGTTGAAATGAATTTGAAATTGAAGTTCATGAATCTGACAGGGAAAAGAAGAAAAAAGATTGTAAAAAGAATCTAGGAATTAAATGCATAAAATAAACAAGAGGTGAAAGGGCATTATAATTTATCTTCATTCTTAAAACAAAGAAGTAACCGAGAAACAACGCAAAAAGCTGTTTCATAAAGCATACTTAAACAGGAAGGCCTCACCCAACAATTATCTAAAACATTCGTACAATGTCATGGACAATATTAACAAAGCCAAATATTGTTCAAGTGCAGACCATTAAGTTTCATTCATTAAAAGCCCCGACGATCATATTGAATTACAATTCAGGTAAACAAAAATTGGCCAATTCATAAAATTGTCGCCTATATAGAGACTGTTAGTAACATATCGATACGGAAATGTTAAGTAAATTAAGATAAGTGTTTGGCGATGTTTGTATTTTCCTCCACCTAATCATTCGATGCAGAAGAGAATCTCCATATCTTTCTGAAAGGGCATAAACACAAAAACAAGTCAAGGACCTGCGTCATTTAGGTGGGTTTTGGCACATTTTTCCGGGTCATGTGATCAATATTTTCGCCTTGACCTACTGTTAGCGCGTTTGGCGTACTTCCGTGGGGTGTTATTTGTAGCGATACACCCTCTCTCTCAGGTTATCGAATCAGTTATTTTCCTTACGTCGTTGTTCTTCGTTGTTGGCAATTGCCAATAATAATGCTCAGGTTGTTACGTATATTTGATAACCTGTAATTATAAGCAATAGTCAGTTACTGATAACATGCAAATAAAACAATAATAAGCTCCTTTTGGCATAAGATACAGATCGTGTAGAATTATAATCATTTGCTTGACGTTCATGAAACACGTCATTAGTTTCTAAGCCAAAAAATGGGAGCGTTCACAAAACATAAAGCAGATTTTTCCACTCATATTCGCCGTATAAAGATATATATTACGTGCTTCAAAAGTTGTAACTACGTCAATTTTGATACAGTCGGAATCGTTTGTAGATACATCGCTTTTAACGACGTATTCGGTATAACGGCCAAACATAACGGTCCTTTCTAAGGCGCCATTTCGTACAAAAACTAACTCTATGGTCTATGAAATACGGAAGTTCAATGCCGCGTTCACTAAAGCTTTGCATTGACTTCTGTCCTTACTCAACTGGATCCAATTTCTACTTTGTATTCATATTTCTGCGAGATCCATCTTAATATTGTCCTCCCATCTGCATCTAGGTCTTCCTAATGATCGTTTTCCGATTGGATTTCCAGTTAAAACTTTGAAAGTATTCCTACTTTCTTCCAATCTGGCTACATGACCTGTCCACCTGAGACTCCTAAACTTGATAGGGCTTATGCAGAGTCGTTTAAATGTATGATTAGCGTCATACTAAAGGCCTGTGTACTGCAGGAAACATATATCAGTCGAACTCTTTAGAATGACACTAATCACGCGTCAGAACGACTCTACATAAGGCCCGATGACACTAGCTATGTTTGGTAAACCGTATAAATTATATATTTCCTCGTTATGAAGTTTCCCATTCCCATTCCTCTTGGGTCCGAATATTCGTCTCAGGATCTTGTTCTCAAATACTGTCAATCTACCTTTTACTCTCAGAGTAAGTCAGTACGTTTCGCAACAGCAGTGGCGAATCACCAGTTTTTTGGATGACAAAAAAATTTAAGCTATTATTTCTACATTTTTGAAAGTTTATAGTAAGTTCATTATATACCTATCATAATCTAGGTTCTGGCTGGCCCCCAGTTTTTACCTTTAAGCTTCAAATTTTTCTTCAGAATTCGCGACGATAAAAGATTTTTGAACTGAATAATAACACGAATTTCCGCTTTTAGTCGACATTTAATGTCTTCGTAAATATGGTTTTGGTCTGCTAATAATCACAAACATAGTCACTTTCATTTTTACATATATAGATTTCTTTTACAACACAATCGGACCCAGATTTAGTGTTTTGACGCCCCTAAGCCGAAAGATATTTATCGCCCCTCAACCCCGACGTACAAAATTTTAACACAATAGAATTTTTTAAACATTTATTTTTTGCATACTTTTGTTTTATCTTTTTTTTTTCTGTATACATTTTGATGAGTATTCGTATGGTGATAGCTTATTGTGAAGAGTCCATCGAGCACAAGCACAATGCGTTTAGGAATGCGCACGAGACAAGATTTGTGGCTGTCTCTTCTCGAAAATGTGCTGTAAAAGTGATGTCTCGACTCGAAAAATGTATAGTTTTCTATTGGAAGAGCCGTGTCTCGACTCGAATTTTGTCAGGAAAATCCTGTCTCGACTCGTCTCGTGCGCACCCCTAAATGCGTTACGCGATAGCCCCTACGAGACTGTCTACTGTTAACTTCAACAACCAATACCCGAAGCCAAGCGATATTGGGGTATTGGAGAGCGTTTACTCTTACATTAATCGTGTATTATTATTGTTATTATAAATTATTATTATTATATAATAATTAAGGGCAAGTCAATTGTAACAAATCTAATTCATTTTACAGACTTTACCTATAACACACTGAAAAATAAATTGCAAGTCGATGTAATATACATAGATATATCAAAAACTTTTGACTCTGTCAGTCATAAGTATCTCATTAGCAAGTTATCAAATATTGGTTTGTCACCTTTGTACATTCGCTGGTTTGAAAGCTATCTGTCAAACAGAACTTACAAAGTTAAAATCGGACCTGTACATTCTAGTGTAGGCTATGTAAAAAACGGAATACCACACGGGTCACCCTTGGGCCCTCTCTTATTTTCTTTATTTTTAAATGACCTGACAGAAAAAATAAAATATTCTAAAATTCTCCTATATGCTGACGATATGAAGTTGTTCAGATTAGTCAACAATGAGTTCGATAATTATTTACTGCAATAAGACTTAAATGCAGTAAACATGTGGTGTAGAAATAATTTTCTAAAAATTAATGATAAGAAAACAAAATTTATGACATACACCAATAAAACTCAATATTATGTCAGTAAATATGAGGTCAATGGTGTACAAATTGAGAAAGTAAGCATTATTAAAGACCTAGGTATTACATTTGACAGTCAGTTAAGGTTTTCTAATCATATAAATTGTATTGTACAAGGTGCCAGAGGGATAATAGGTTTTATTTTTAAACAGTGGCCTGTATTTCAAAGAGATAAAACGTATGTATTTCTATATAAATTACTTGTAAGACCAAAATTAGAATTTGGTTCGGTAATTTGGAACAGCATTTCTAAAACTTTGACAAACAAGATTGAATCTGTGCAAAAATGTTTTATTCGACTTCTATGTTTTAAAATGAAAATGAGCTATTACTCACATAGTTATGAATATTGGACTGATTATTGGGGTTTAGAAAGCCTTATGAATAGACGAAAAAATTTCGACAGAGTATGCATGCAAAAAATACTAGATAACATTTATATCAGTGAATATTGTTTACAAAACATAGGTTTTAAAGTGCCAAATCATAGCATAAGAAATACCATGATTTTAGTTCCTCTGAATTGCAAATGTGAAATTTTAAAAACATTGACATATTCTTTAAGCTCATTTTAGACTTATTGTATCAAACAATGTGAAAGTTTTATGTGATCTGACTGATAGTTTTTAATCAATGACGTTTAGAAACATTAAGTCAAATGTAATTTTATGACTGCTGTTCTTAGCTTCTTGTTGTTTTAGATGGATGGAAAACTTGATAAGTTTTACTGCGTTGACAAGGAATTATTTCTGCTTAGCTGACTTTTAGCTACATTGTGTTTTATATTAGTACCTTTCTTTTTATTGTTTTCTTTATTATTTATTTTTTAGTAGTATTATTATTCCATCGCATACTCTGATACCAAGTGCTGTATCTTTGCCAAAAGCTGTTCGCGGCACTAAAATAAAGATTATTATTATTATTATTTAACTTTTGCAATTTTCTCGTCTTGTTTATTAAGTGTACGTCCAACGTGCGCCTCTAGGCCCGAGGTTAGACGTAAATCTGATCCTGAATACAATGACTTTTTTACTGTCCTTACGAGAGCACAAAAATCAAATACTTTCGAATTGACCTATAGGACTTAACTGACGTAACAGCTTTTCCTTATTTATAGATTGACCACTAAGAATCGTGAATCGTTTGCGCCAAGTTCTGAAGATTTGTCTATGACATATGATTTCCTAATTTTAGTGTTTAATATCCGTTATTACGTAGATTCGATTTAAAATTTAAATCATTTTGTCATTCTTAGCATACTACAAACTAAAGAAAGATTTTGGACTTACTATATTTTAACTTTCCTACTCAACTAATTGTATGCTAAAGATAATTCTCTAGTTTCTTTCTATATGGGTTGGTTTACTCGTGTGTTGAGTATGGTATGCATATCAGTTCTGAGTAGACAAAAGGTCACATGAGTCAAAGAACACCTTCTTTTGTTATAAACCGCCGAAAATGCAAAACACCATATTTTAAAACGCCCTGGCTTGAAAACAAAGAGACCTACCGCAAGCGATTCAAAGAATTATCCGGAAACTAGTATATGCTCTATTTACATATCCATTTTTCACAATCCTCCGTTACCCACGCAACGGGAACTCCATTCCTATACCCCAACTTATGTTACCGAGGGATTGTGAAATGTGGATATTTAAATAAAGCGCACATTAGTTTGTTTGTAATTTATTTAATTACTTGCGAGAAGTCCTATAATTCCCAAGCCAGGACGTTTTAAAATGTGATACTTCGCGTTTTCGGCGGAACTTGCTAACATTAACTAATAAACTAACCCTATGGCACCCAAAGCTTAATACCGCATTCATGTAAGCTGTCCATTGACTTCTGTTCTTAGCAAACTCGATCCATCTTCTACTTTATATTTCTGTGAGATTCATCTTAATATTGTCCTTTCATCTGCACTTTTACTAATGGTCTTTCTAAACATTCAATATTATTTTTCTTTTTAAATTTTAGTTTATTATTATTATTACATACTCACTTATTTCTTAAATTATGAAATAAATTTATTTTTTGCCTTTTTTTTTCGTAAGTTATATCAAGAAAAGAATAATAATGCTTAATACAGACTGGCATACTCTCCGTGTCCACAGAAAGAATCATTAAATCTCCAGCATTTTGAAGAAATATCTTTAAAAAAAAAAAAAAAAAAAAAAAAAAAAACACTATATAATCAGTTTATCAAGAGATTTTATTTAAATTTTAAACCCTTGCACCTAAATTGCAAAATATTTTCTTAAAGTGGATCCCATCTTCGTTTGCGTTGGTCAAAAAGGCCAGAGAATAAGTGGTTGAATCTGTTCAGGAGAACTCTTACAGATACAATTAGCAAGTAAGCGTTAAATTTATCTCCTTAAAAACGTGTATTAAAATGCCTTTAAATAAATAATTCAGTCATATTTCATTTGTGTCCTGCTACCATTACAACAATCTTCCTTCACAGATATTTAGGAATGTGCTTAAACTTGGAGTATTCCCTGAGTTTCTAGGTCTATTTAAGGGAGGTCATTACTCAAGTATCTTAGATCTTCCTTATATTTTGGCATTCATTGCATAACTTTAGGAAGTTTATAAGATTTAAATAACTTACTTGTGTTGGCTGCATTGGTTATACATTATTTTTGCTGAAGGATCTGGTATTTTTTGGATATGGTAGTTCACCGTAATAGAGTATGAACCAGCACTGGGCAACGCAAAATTCTGAATCCACTCTTAAGCAACACCAATTCGAACTCCTGACACTGTCATCTGGAGAAACATCGTCTAGAATTCCCGGACTTCATGGCAGTGATTAGAAAGACATTGAAACAGTGCCATAACTTTACAGAAATTGAGCCTTCTAATGCATTTCCCTTAGCGCGACTATGACAGCATAGTGAATTCCAATATACGTTCAGGATATTTCTGGTTACTGTCTTGTTTCCAAGCTATTCCTTTGCTCTCCTGATCTTTAAACTTTTCGCTTGTAGAACAAGCGCAAGGACAGCTAGGACGCCATCTTTGACTATTATGGGTACGTGGCACCTAGATCTTTAGCTACAAGGCGCAAGTATTAGTCACTTCTAAGACTTCACACCTTGTGTATGACGGCATAGAAATGAAGGAAAATTGCACTACAAGGACTAATTACCTCTGGCGTGTTGCATATTTAAAGGGTCATTTAGCCTGATATTGTAATCAGATATTTATATAGCAATTTTCGTATAAAATTGATTCAATTATTAAATTTGTTCTGTTTCTTTGTTGGGACATTTTTCAATCAGGGAAGTACGTGGGAAGGATTAGGTTGCTGGAAAAATCTGAAGCAAACTATAATTATTCAGTGAAAAGAGTTGTCGCTTGAATACCATTCCCTAGTCGAATCGATGCCACCTTAAAGAAATAAATAAATAATTAACAGGACCTTTTCCCCTCGACGTCGTTCTACAAAATTCAATTCCATTGGTTTAATTTGAAATATAAATTATGCGGACAACAGTATGGCATTAATGTTCTTTGATGTACTGTGAACAAAGCTGCTAAGATTGCACAAGAGCAATAAACAAATAAGCTACTAAGAGTTCAAAACATGCACTTTTATCAGTTTCCCGTATTCATTATCTTGACACTACGCGATAATAACTTAAAAAAAAAAAAAAAAAGTTAAGTGGTAAATCCTGCTGAATCAAACATAAAATATAGAAGATCCTGAAATAAAAATTATCTTTGCTTATTTAAAATGACATTAATCAAGTGTATTTAACTTTTTAAAAATAATAGATTAAGATACTAAGAAAATTGTTCTGACATCGAGTTCAGCCAAGCAATGTAACTCCTAGATCCGGCAGCAGTCACTGATAATTGAGCAGAGAAGAAATGTTTTGTCCTTTCACTTTGCGTTTCATCCTTCGCTTACTTCACAATAATAATAATAATAATTAATAATAATAATAATAATAATAATAATAATAATAATAATAAAACATTAAATTTATATTGCTTAGTAATGAAAATATTAATGATTAATGAATAAGGACTTCTCTGATAATATACTCTCGGAAAAGTGGTCGGAAAGATTAATTTGTTTAAAATTGGGGGCGTGGTGACTCACTAGGAGAGATCTCATGTATAGTACGTAGGGTCCCTTGTTCTACCCTTGCTCACACCAAGTGGCCTTTGTGGTGGAAAAATATCGTGTTTTTTTTTTTTCTCGGGGTTTTCCCATTTCCTCCCACTACCTACATTGCACCATTGAATTCGTTATCACCATCACTGCGTTTCTCTTAGCCTCGGACCATATAAACGTAGTACGGTAAACTAATATATATATATCGTATACATATGCAATTTGTATAATAAAAATTGAAATTCATATTCTCATACCTACTTACAGACAACCTCAAGTGCATCACCATGCTGTTCGTTTGGATTTATTTATATTCTTTTATAATCTTAATATTGAGGTTTTATGTCTTCAGGTGCAGACCTTAGTCCCAGTCAGTCATCTATATCAATAAGTAATGTTATTAATATTTATTTTCTATCATAGTAAATTCAACGTAAAAATTAATGAAAATGATGGATGCTGATAAAAAAAATGACAGACGAATTTCATTCCTCGGAATCATTTATAACTTATTGGGCGCTTTATTTATTGGCGCAACCTTCAATCTACGACATCACCACGAGTAACGTATACACTAACACAGGATTGGTTCTGAATGAGATTAACTTTCAAATTATTATTACAATAGTTCACTAACACAACAAATTAAGTGTATTAGTTGCTTGGAAGAAAAATCAATGTATTTGGCTCCCAATAGTCATAAAAGTAACCCAAACTTCCACTACAGGACAAGGGCGCCGATTTCTCTGTAATTTTTTTTTGGGGGGGGGGGGGGGAATTCAGATGCAGAAAGCAGATATGAGGATTTTAAGACAAATTGCATTCAAATTATTTACAATGCCAAATATTGTAAATTTATAAATAGAACGAGGGAGCCCACATGCTACAAAAGACTGACAATATTTTACATAAAAATGAAAATGACTATGTTGGTGACTTAATAACTCTTGAACCACCCGATCGATCTCGATCAAATTTTTAACATAGATGACGTTTCGGACCTAGAATGGTTTTTATCATTTCACTTTGACGGTACAACATAGGGGAGGGGGAGATATATAAAAATGATCGAAAATTATCGATATTAGTTTCGAATCCATAGTTTTCGGGGTCGCTGAAACGAACAATGACACTTCCAATGCCGTTCATATCAAAATTCAGCCGCCCTTTATGTCCAAAATGAAACGTATTCTCCTGTACGAAGAACGGTTATCCTGCTTGTCTATTCTAAAGTTGTATTTTAACTTTGAAAATGTAGTTCAACGTTAGTGAAGTTGAGAGTTTGAAACACAACGTCCTACATTCTTTGACAAGTTACATGCCTCTGTGACAAGTTTGTGACATATGGCAGTATCGTGAGGTGCAGGGAAGATATGCACAGCTACAAGTAATGTTTCTTTGGATATGGTTTACAGGGTGTCTACCGAGTTTCATTTTCAAAATTAATATATTTCCAGTATATTCAGTATAACTATCAGCAAAATCCCTGTACCTAATATAATGATTTTTTTTTAAAGTTCTTTAGGAATAATCACATTCTTGATGATTTCAGGTTTGTAATTGTTTTATGATCAAAAGAATATTTTATTTTTAATAAATTTAGTTAACCTTGATTTTTTTAAAAAACACAATGACTAACATTTTTAAAGGGCCTCCCAACTCGCCTCACAGCCCTGAACTCCGCCTATTGCTTTAAATATCTAATTACAAAATGTATACACTCTTGTGGAAAATTTTACAATCTCAATGGATACACAATTGTTTCTAAGACTATTAAAACAATTACAAAAAAGTATTGTTGACAAATTACCAGTTTCATGATTTTTCCAGTATGTGGATCAAAATTCCAGTATATTTCCAGTATTTTCAGTATCAAAATTAAATTCCAGTGTAATTCAAGTATTTCCAGTATCAGTAGACACCCTGTTTTAGAAAAGTTTGCCATTACTTTGAGCATGTCCATTAATTGTATACATGCGCAGGAAATCTGCATTGTGCTTTATTGTAGTATGTATTAATCTTGTGATGTCGAATTAAGTTTACCACTAACACACAACATTCAGTTTTATCTCCTTAAAGTGTGTATACATTTTTTGACGGACTCTCATATATATGTATAAGAATAGTAGGTACCACAGTATTATTGCAAGTTAAAATATAACATCATTAACATATAAAACCTTCTGTTATTGTAGTATTTCTGCTTTACATACCTTATAAGATATATTTGTAGAACTTGTAAGTTCTGTGAAACGAGCACTGGCTAGGGAATATCCAAGGAAACAGGCAAGGTAACATTTTTACTTATAGATGCTATGGAGTACATCTTAAATGAATAAAGACAGACGACATTGTGCATATTTCTTATCAAGTTCTTAAACTAATATGAGACGAATATTTAAATACAAAGTAAGGTATTTGTACTTAAGAATTTGTATATTAAACATGATATACAGTGAGTATAGTATATATGGGAACAAGTATGCAAACTGACAGGTAAAAATTAAATTAACTTAAAAAAAATGGAATTTGATGCAAAAACTGTTGCAAGAAACACCAATTCTTTATTTGGACTTGTGTTAGTGGACGGATAATAATTGCAAACGGAGTATTATAAGCGTAATAAGTTAAACAAATCTAAAGTACTCCGGAAATCGGGGTTCATTTTCTTTACAGGATTTGCATGAGTAGTCAATGATGGTATTACGTTCTAGCCTACACGATGTAACTGATGATTGCAAACACGATTCACAAGTAAGTACAAATATTAACGGAGTGAAATGAAGAGAAGACAGCTGCAAAGGTAAGCTTTATTATTTTATTAAGATAACACATCCTTTGGAGAGTTCCCTCTTGTTTGACATTTTACCTCCCATTTTATTTGTACTTGTCCCATAAATTTAAGACAAAAACCGAAACAAAGAATAATAGCAGACAAGTTAAAGAAAAAATAATATTTCGTGGGTTAGTACTAAAACCAAGTAAACTGGATAAATTCCTGATTTTCAGTTCTCTCTAATTAAATGGGAACTTATTACAGCTATCAAAGATAATCTTGCTAAGGTACTCATAATATTGTATTGTAGCACGCCCTTAAATAATGTTCGTTAAGAGCAAAATGTATTTTATCACACTAGAAATATTTCAGTAAGCTGGTAAAAACCTAAAGGTCTGCAACTTACAACTAGGTCAAAGAGCTGAATTAAAGAATTTTAAAAAAAGTAAAAGATATAATTCACGTTGATAGAATAAAAATCTTCACTGAAAAAAAAAAGTGACTATGTGCATAAAATGAGTGCTTTTCTAAGTAAACGTCAAATAATACGTGGTAAGTTCATCATCTCAATGAACATAGCTCTATAGTCTAGTTTAGATAACAGATTAATATATTAAAAGATGGCACTTAACCCTTTTTTCTGTGTCTGGGGATCAGAGTCTTAGGGGTTTCAAGTATCTGGTGTGCTTAAAAAATAAACAAATAAATAACTCGTCCTATCTTTCCTCTTGGTGGAGATTGTGATTCCTCTGACGGATGAAACTTGAAAAATCAGATGTTTTAGGTTGAAGGATCTTGATTGATTCTCGTTTAGTTTGCATACGAAAGCTTTAGAGATATTAAGAAGTCTTGGTTTGAGTTTTTGTAAGACTGTTTAATGGAAGAAATCAATGACAATGTAGGTGCTATAAGAGATATCGATGTAGAGTGCTTGACAGAGGTTTTCTGAGATTGAATGATACTTAGAGAAAAGAGCGAGTGAGTGCGTGTTTGAGGGAGTTGAGTTTGAGTTTAACGTCCCTTTCAGCAGCGAGGCTATGAGACGGGACCTACTGATTAACGTGGAATCCGAACTACATGAACTCCTGCCGGGAATCGAACCCGGGTCTCCCACGGCAAAAGCGCGTACGCTAACCGCTTAGCCACGAAGGAGCTCTGTATGTGAGGGTACCTGAGTATATATATAGATAAGCAGATAGATAGGTAGATATAGGCCTAAATAAATATGTGCAATATAGAATGAGATGAGCATTTTTAATTGTAGAAGGTTTGAGAAAGTACAATTGTCTCGATATGAGACTTTGAAGACAAATTATTATTACAAGATTAGTGTAAAATAAAATCTAATATGTAACATCGTTGGGTTTTATAATATAGCACGACTTCTCTGGCAAGGGGGATGTGTCCCCATATAAATATCAAATAGAAAGGATGAGACAGATAAAGAAAAGCTGTAAAGTATATAGAAGTACAGAAATAGAAAAAAAAGAAATGAACGTAATACCCGAGTTAAGTAGTGATTGTCGAGATGTGTACCTACATGAAAGTTGATATATTTTAAATGATTTAAGAACTATATTTTCCTTCTTCTTTTGGAGAGATGACATTCTTTTCTTAAAAAACCTTAATATCTTTAAAATACATCACTTTGATGTAGCTAGCAATGCAACATATATTATTACTTAACAGCTGATAAAATATTTATTTCTTCTTCCCATCTATTAATACTCACTCTTTTGTGTAGCTACTTTCTATTTGATCTATTTTACCTTTAACATCTTAGAATTAAGATTTAATCTAATCGTTGGGGAAGAAGATTACGAGAAAAATAGAAGAAACCATGTACTGTATATATATAATGCAAGGGTCATAAAGTAATTTTAATGGATGGTACGAATTCTTTGGTGCGGAAAGAGAGTATTATGATAGATAAATATGGTTTAGGGAAAGAAGGAGAGGAAGATTGATTAAGTTTTGCCGACATAATTCGCTGACGCTAAAAAGAAGTATAAAGATTCTACAATCATTTAGTAATTTCAAAATAATTTATTCAATATGTATTTAGTGTTACTCTAGATTATTATTATTATTATTATTATTATTATTATTATTATTATTATTATTTCTTTGTGTAATACAGGGTTTTTACAAATGATTCATCCGGTTTTGTATGTATATATTTCACGAAGTATTACATACAAAATAATGATTGATATATCATTTAAAAAAAGCACATTTTCAAGTTTCTTACACATCATTACAAATGTTCCATGTGAGCTCCTCGTGTTACACGACATACATGTATGAAGCTCAGCCGATACACGTTCGAGCATGTCCCTGTCAATGTTCGCCCGGAGCTTTTTCCTTTACAGAGGCAGCTTGTGTCCTTAAATTATCGGTAACATTCCAAAATACTTTGGTGGGTTGGTGGTTGTATGTTGTACTGCCTTCCGAACGCATGCCGCATGGTGCTGACGGATTCAGTCTTCACATATTCCATCTCACAAAATGTTTTCTGTTGATTATTCGCCATTTTGCAAACTATTATCACCCTGCCACCTGGTGAGTCACAACGGAACCTGCAATGACATAAACAAAACTTTAAAGTGTTCTCTTTCGATTGGTTATTAGTACAAATAGGTAGGCATTAAATATTTAAAGTTAGATGACTTTAAAACCTGATGAATCATTTGTAATAACCCTGTACTTTATTTTGGGTAACTTTATAGATATGAAGGATGAAAAGTGTACAGATAGATATAGATATGAAGGATATTCAATGAGCGAAATGATCTTTGAAGCATATGAAAAAAAAGAAATCACAAAAAGCACACTACGGATGTAAAATAAGCAACTGTGAATTTTAGGTATTAAAAATAATAATAAAAATAACAAAAGAAATTCGATACTGAGGGATCGAAAAAGCTTTATGTAAAATGAAGAAGGAAACGGTAAATCAAGTAAGGCATACACAATGAGATAAATCTTAGGAATCTCTTACAATATTTGCTAGAGTCAAAATCTCAACGTGTCCGATCGCATGTCATTTCCTATGTTATAAACGATCCTATGAGATTTCTTTTGTTTACATCATGCTCTATTTAGGAAAGAAAATTTATAAGATTTCGACTGAAGCGACATCAGATGAAAGTGAAAACAAATTTGTGTTCTTCCCGCCAGTCGCCTAAATTGTCCACGATACGAAGTGATCTGTGCACGATATTTTAGATGGAATCATGAGCTGGAACAAAGATACGCAAGCGGCTCTTTTATTTGTAGTTCATTTTCCACCATTTTCAATATCGTGTTGGTAATATTGTTTCGGCGAAACAGCCACGGTTTTGTCCAATAACATCTATTTGTTTCCTTTTTGTTGTCATAATTAATAGTGTTGTTAACACTATTCCCACACTTCCAATTGTTTGTTCAACTGTAGACGCCATTCGGTCAGACAGGCAAAATCTTCACGTGTATGGAACAAAAGGGTAGGATTTCCTACGAGATATGTCATAACATTTTTCCTTAGGATTTATCTCATAGTGTGTAGCAGGCATACCTATGACATACCTATTGAACTCATTAAGAATTAAAAAAAGGGAATGAAGAAAAATATTCAAAATTTGTAACCAAATGACCACAGAGTCGCCGTAAATTTCTTAGAGAGAGTTGAGATTCCATGAACCAAGTAATCGATTTTTTTTTAATGTAAGAAGCATAGGGGCAGTAATCTTACATTCTATGAAGACAAAATTAGCTTCAAACTTCATATTTTATGGAGCTAGAATTCAGATTCGAGTATTAAAGAGAATAAACTATCGAGGAACAAATTAAAAGGATTAAGAATAGTATTGGTTTAGGAGGGAATCAAATGCACTAGAGACAATTAAATGCATCACTAACTGAAGTCTTTTTAGTCAAGGGAAGTAAGTGTATATAGTATTCATTAATTTGGAAAAGGTTTGTGATTGGATAAAGTAGTCAATTTTAACGGGGATACTAAAGAAACTTGGGATGAACTCGAAAAATCAAAGACTGGCAAGAAACTTACATATGATGTAACCATTAAAAGTTAGAATGAAAGGAGGAGTCACAAAGGACAGTACGATTAAAACAGGTTCGACAAAAATATTGCTTCTCACCGACATTTATTCAACATCTATTTAGAAGAAATAGTTTGAGTAGAGAAGGGTTCTTGTGGTGGGATGTATATTAGAGCTAATTTATTCGCTTTGTAAATGATACAACTTTGTTGCAGAATTTGAATCGAAAATTAGCATCTTGTAGCTAATTGTACCTTCCTTCGCCTCCTCCCTTTTATTGCAGAGTCGGAACAATTCTTTCTTACCCTCCTATATTCTTAATGAATTCAATTGGTATATGACCTATCCCGGTTGCCTTTCCATTCTAATCTCGGATATAGCTTTTTCAAACTCATCCTGAAGAATACTACCCCTTTATCATCCTGCGTACTTCATTTTCTATTTCAACGTTTAGGTCACACGGTTTATCCCTACTCTCATGTAATCCCTCAACATATTCTTTCCATCTTCCTAAGATTTCGCTTCTCTCGCTGACCACCTTCCTATTCTTATTTGCTACTGCCATCGTAATACACCCTTGTTTCCTCCGAAGTTCCATTGATTTTATCTCCTTGTACAATCTGCGGCAGAAAACCTGCAACATGAACATATAAGTTTATTGTGAAATGAAGAAGTCTTTTGCTCCAAAATAAGTGTGCACGGGAGGAGGCCGAGGTTTATCCTGGCGTGATTCGTTCCACTTAGACGTTATGTTCATTCCCTGTGCTGTTAGGCGTAGTTTCACAATAAACTTACATCCTCATGTTGCAGGTTTTTTGCCGCGGATTGTACATTTCTTCATATTTCCAAACTCTTTCTAATTCTTCTATATCCTCGCATTTTCTTCCGTTGTTATGTTTGTTTCCCTTCGTGACTCATTGTTTAGCTTTTTGTACACCTTTCTGCCCTCTTCTGTAGCAACCTATTTCCACGTCTTCCTTTCCCTCATTTTCTGCCATATCTGTTCTGTAACCCATGGTTTCTTAGCCGTTTTGTGTTCGCGGTAACCTACAGCTTCTTCTGCAGCCTGCTGTATGCGAAGTTTAATATGTTCCCACCATCTGTTACTACCTGCACCTATCCTTTCTTCGTTTGAGTACTTTTCTTCGAATTTTTTCAACTAAACATTTTCTTATTTCCTCGTTTTTCACTTTTCAGTATTCACCATCTTGTTGCCTACTTTTTTTCATTTTTTCTGAGTTTTACGTCCCACGGTTATGCCGGTTAGGCTAAAGGAGACGGTGATGATGAGTAATGAATGAAATGATGGAATGAAGAAAGTGGGAGGAAACGGGAGAACCCCGAGAAATCACACGCACACGGTGTTTGTCCACCACAAAGTACTTTTTTTTTCAGTTGAATATCCACTTCGACTAGCACAAAGTTATGATCAGAGAAAATCTCGGTCCTAGGGAGAGTCTTTGCGTTCTTCAAACTATTCCGATATCTGTCCTGAATCATAATATAGTCTATCTGATATCTTCGGCCGTCTATTGAGAATTTCCAGGTATATCTTCTCTTGTGCTGATTGAACCAAGTATTCCCAATTACTAGTGAATTCTGTCTACAGAAATTGACTAATCCCTCTCCCATTTCATTTCATTCGCCTAAACCAAATTTGTCTACGACACTATACCTTCCTGTTTTTCTACCACAACTGCATTGGAATCTCCCATTACAATTACGCATGCACACCTCTTCTTCTTGTCTATAATTTCTTCTATTTTCCTGTACTTCATCAGTTGTACGCAAAGTCGTCAGTGCGTATGTCTGTATCATCACTAGATCCTTAGTTTTTCCTTTAAAACTTATTATCAAAACTCTATCATCAATACGTTCTATTTTCACTACCTTCTCTTTTAAGCGCTTCCCAAAAATTATTCCTACACCATTGTGACCACCTTTTCATTACCTCAGTAAAACATTTTATACCTTTGGCTGTTCAACACTTCATTACCTTCCCATCTAACTCCATAAACTCCTACCAAATCTAGATTATTTTGTCTCATTTGTCACTAAGTAATATCGCAAAATTACTTATCCTGATAGTTTGCTATAACCATGCAAATCGTTACCGTTCTTTCGTAATTATTAACCCTAATAAAATATTTGTTACAGTGCAGGCATTTGTTGGTTTGCGATTGTCTTCCTTTTGTATCAGCTGTTCTCCGTGTTTTAGGTAAGTTGTCCTCCTTTGGAGAAAAAAAAATCGCCTGGTAACCCTGGTATATAATAAGTACAAGATATGAATATGCGGCAGCACAAAAGGAGGCCAGAGTGGTGTGCTCATGGGAAGGAAGATGACGTCACTTGTGAAGTTCATGGAACACAAAGGTAATGTATTTTGGGAATACTGCAGCAAAGTTTAACTGTGCAGCCTCCACAGAAGTTTACACACAGAGATCGATATCAAAGTATGTCAGAAGAAAACACAGAATACACTAAAGAATAAGAACAGGTGATGCAAAAACAGTTGTTACGGGTTAAGTCGATATTTATACGAAAAAAAAAAAAACCACCGTTCTGGATGACGAAGCCTATTTCGCTGTTAGTACGTGTAACTATAAGCATTTCTACGCATCAGATATTAACGAGACTCACTCCGAGGTAAAATATATTCCAACTGAGAAGTTTCTCCCAATCTCCCTCATTTGGATTGCCAGTTCTGAGCGCGGTTTGCCATCTGCACTCATAAGTCGGAGTAACAATGCTATCAATGCTGATGTCTACACTAAGGAATGTATACAAAAGAGATTGCTGGTATTCTTGCAAGCAAATTGCCATTACAACAATTAAATATCTTGGTCCAACAAAACAAGTTCTTACTACGCCAAGAAAACTGTGTCATTCTTACAGAAAAATCATGTGCCAGTTGTAACCAAACAGATGAATCCGATTAACCATCTCCGGTGTCATCCGGGGAAAGGTTTCTGGGCTATTTTGGCGCAGTAGCTCTATAAAAATAGTTGGAGAAATAAAACCACAGAGCATCTACTTCAACAGATCAAACGGTGCTTAAGGAACATGGATGTAGCTATTGTCAAGCACAGTTTCACGAGCATGAAATAAAGGATGCGAAACGTGGGTCTATAAGGACCAGTTACTATGATACACTAACTTCTTTGCCTCATTAGATTATATAGCGTGTTCTCGTGTAACTGGGTTTCAGACTGTCTCTCTCGCCCTAGAATTTACGTGTTTTCCCTGTGTATCATTTTGGTCGAACATACGTTACCGGCAAATTAATCATTCTACTCATACAAACCCAACACATACCTCAGAGATACATTTTTCTCTTTAGTAAAGTTTCGCCAGCCTCTTGAGCATTTTCTGATAAAAGGTTTATTACAGTTTGTAGAAAACAGGTTTTTCTTCTCTCAGCATTGCACTTTCCTGTCTCCTTTGTTTACACCTACTTCTACTCTTTCATCCCTAGTGAGAAATGTCTCAGACTGAAGTCACCTTTTAACCTCTCACTTCTTTGCTATCCTCTTTGTACCCTTACACCCAATGATAAATTAGGATTATGAATTAGTTTTCTGCAGGGATGGAAAATGAACCGGTTCTTATGGAAAACACTCCGGACAGGTTCCTATCTTTAGCATGGGTTCTTGGTGCCTGAACCGGTTCAAAAGCGGGTCAGAACCGGTTCTTTTTCTATCCGTGGATTTCTGGGCTTTCGGTAGCTATGGCTATGCTAACCCGTCACACCTAAGAGAAGACATCTTTCGGCGATCACACCACCTACGTAACTGGGAAAGAAAACAAGAAATGGGGAAGGAAGGAAACGGTTTGGGACCATTCTGTTAGGTACCATCTCGGAATTTGCCTAATGTAAATGAGGAAAACCCAGGATAAGTTCAGTCACGATACCTGACCTACTTTTTCTTTCAAGTGTTCCCACCATAAATCAGTGATAAAAGTCTCAGAAATCAACTATTAATATCTCTCCCCTTTGCTTTCGATTCTTTCTACTCTCTCATACCTAGTGATAATGTCTCAGCAGGGCTGGCCCTAGGTAATTTGCCACCCCGTCCAATGGCATCATTTGTCACCAACCCCCTTTCTGCAAAAAGAACAAATCTTAAAAGCCATGGTTTTAAGTATGCTACTCCATCATGAACAATGACGGCGGGAAAGAGCACTGGCAATCAGAAAGGTCTTAACACTACAAATACAATCTCGTTATGTCTGTTTCTTTTCTTTAAATAATAATCTATTGTGTTAGTAAAAAAATAGAGCAAACACAACTGCAAAGGAAATATGGTAATCCTTTCTATGGAATTCAAAATCGAGCTTCAATTTCAATATATCAGTTTGCAATTCCAGTGCAACTAGCTCTTTCATATTTATTCCTTGATTTTACTTCTACATCTATTTATATTTTTTTTAAAAAAAGTTTCCACCTTCAATGATAAGGAACTTGCTTGTGACAAAGACAAGACTATTTTCCAAGTCAAAACTGTCATAACTAACTAAATGGAACAGGTGTTCGCTACTGTTCGAGAATTGAGTTCTTGTATTTGACATGAATCAAGCAATTTATGCTGGGATTTGTTTGACCATTTGCTTTAGAACTGTCCACATGACCTTAAACTAATACGATCCAAACATGATTTATGAATCCATTATTCAAACAGTTTAGTTTAGTAAATTTAACTACGATCATCATGAAGTCTGTTTCCAACAACAAATATTTTATATAATATAGTTGTGACAGATTTTGCCGCCTATCGAAACTTGCCTCCTCGTGCAAATTCACGTGTTGCACATTTGGTAGAGCCGGTCCTGTGTCTCAGATAGAAATCATCTTCTAACCTCTTCCTTCTTTGCTACTTCTTTTTACACTCTCATACCTGATGATAAATGTCTAAGACAGAAATTATTTATAAACCTCATATCCATAGTTTAATACATATCCTAGAAACCTATGTAGCTTGGCTAAGGGTTCACTCATAGCGAATACGCTATTTGGGGTGCCCTTACTTCTATCAATTATTTACTATTTAGTATTAACATCTGATAGATTTCCTAACCCTTATATTTATTTATCTTTGGAAAAAATATCTTTTAAAAACATTTTTAGAAACTACAAATTTAATTTATATACAAGTAATGAAACAAATAAAGAACTATTTACAAATAATTTATTTGTTTACAGTCTTCTAGAATCGATTTTTTGACATTCAGGTAAGTCTAATATTTGTTCTCTTAGATAATTGAGTTTGGCTTCTGGTTCTGCCATAAACATGGAATTCCAAAGGGAACTACTTATTCCAACCACTTTGTATCCCAGAATCTCCAGGTGTCTTTGCTTCAGTTGATGGGGGCCTTTCAGCTGCGGGACGTGTATCGTATATGCGTCATCGCTTCGCAGAATAACTGCAACTCTATAGAGAAAGAGAAATATATATATATATATTTACACGAATATTCATAAAAGGATAGCACTGTATTATTATTTTTTATTACACAGAAAATAATTTCTAATGATTCACTTAGAATTCAGTACATTATTCAGGTGTGAAGATCATTTTAATTCCTGAACAATTCTTTCAGTTTGAAGCTCTTGAATACTGGCTAAAACACATGTTGCATTTTTGTTTCTTTGTTTGTTTGTTTACAAATACACATGAAAACACATTGACAATAAATAAATAAATAAACTAGAGTAACGAAACCAGTAAGTAACTTTTCTTTTTTTTTTTTAAGGACAAAAGCATCTTACCTTACACCCTTCTAAATAAATTATAACATACTGTTTCAGTCTTTTCTCGCCTCCTCCTCAGAGAGTAAAATTTCAAGCTCCGCTGCTAAAATTAAGACAGGTTGATGAGATTTTTCACTCTGTAACAACTCGTAACTCCAATACAACAGCTTTTGAAGTGAAAAACCAATGTAAGTTCATTCCAAACTTCCATGTTATGATTGACAAAATTTCTAATCTATTTTCTTCTTGTACAACCGTTACAAGGTAGAAGAGCGTTTCAGAAAATACTGAGGAAGACGAGAGAAAAACCTGAAAATAGTATGGGTTATAATTTAGTAAAAAAGAGTATAAAGTAAAATCTTTTCGTCGTTTTAAATGTTACATACGGACTTTATAGCGTCATAAGTAAATATACCTAAAAAGCTTTGCCCGCGGAAGATATAAATAAAACAAATAAATATTGGGAAAAAGCACTGCAAAAGAACCTTCTCTTCTGTGTGAATGTGATTCACTCTTCGAGCTAAGATTCTCTTTTTATTTCCTTGATGCTTTTTGTTTTTCTTACTTCAATATTATCCTTCATGAACAAAGCTCTAAGGCGGGTTCCTCAGTCGCGAAGTTAAGCGGAAGACATAAATATAATTAGAATCTAATACCGGTAAATATTTTTAAATATTATTTTGAATTTTGTTCTAATAGGCATATTTTTGTTTTTACACATACTGTTAAGAACAACAGAAAATAGGTCCACTAAACATTTTCAACAGGTGCAGAGTTGTTTAAAAATCAATTTAAATGAAAGAGGTGCGATATGAAACTAATGAGAACTGCATATTGAAATACTAGAAAAATACAAACCTGCATATTGAAATACAACTAAAATTGACAGCTACTGAGATACCTGAGCTGATTTCATTAGTGCGGCAATGTCCAGTTCAATCTTTGTGACACACATTATCAAGTCATTTAAAATAATAACTTTTTGAAACGAGTGACCAAGTTCTTTTTTTAACCAAAATTAGAAATCACTTTATATTTTTATCATATGACCCAATAATAAAGTTTTAAAATTTTCAAACGATCCTCATTTTGAAACAGTATGACGGATCGGATTCGATATTTGTAATATGAATAAACTGACCAAATTTGATTTTAATCCATTCGTTTTTAGGGAAGTTACTGTATCCACTATATACAACAAATGGATTCTATTATAATAGAAATAAATGGATATCCTTACATCTCCGCAATAGATGTATTAAAAATCTTTTACAAGCTTAATACAAACCAGAAATTATAAGGGGGTCGCTGGCAAGAAGATGTGATAAAACGGGTTCGTGATAGGAATTAGGTTGAGGACCACTGCTCTAGGGCAATGCCGAAAGTTTAAAAATGCTAGAACTATTCAGGACTTCAAATTTAGAGCGAGATATTTATTATATCAGGTAATTCTAAAAACTATTGAGTTTTTTGGGCAAGAGATGGCGTTAGTGTTCCAAATCTCACAGTATACGAGTCGCTGTGACGTAATGTCATTTGACAGCTGACAGTTGAAGTTAGTAGATGTGTAAAAAGGGTTTGAATTCTTAGAATCAAACGTAAGGTATTGTGCCATGGAAGTGAGTGACCTTTCCGCAAAACTATGTTACACCCCACATCTTTAATTTAAACCAACTAATCAGAGAGGGAGATGTACTCAGTAAAAAAAGAAAGAAAAAATACTGCTTTTAAATTTATACAGTTGCGCAATACCAGAAGGACAAAGTAGTTGATTAATGTAAACTACGAAAACGTAAACCAAGAACGAAAGAAGGAAAAAGATTCCTTTATGAGAATAACCTTACAACTACCTTTCACAAGTTCTTATCTCAGGTACGAGCCTCTTAATTCGCTTTGGTGCTGTGCTTATTGATTAACCATTATAAACAACCTTTAGAAAAATAAACACACTGCTGAACAACACTGCACTTATTTAATATAAAAACACATTTACACATGACGTTTCGATCTTCTAGCCAAGATCCTTATCAGACGTACACTCAGAGTACGTCTGATGAGGATCTTGGCTAGAAGATCGAAACGTCACGTGTAAATGTGTTTTTATATTAAATAAGTGCAGTGTGTTTATTTTTCTGATTTGATTTGCAAGACGTATGACTATGATTATGCGTCAAACAACCTTTGTTATAAGAGAGAGAGACTTGGTTCGAATAGTATTCACGAATATCAATAAAACAGGATAAATTAGATTGTCGCACAATTTATTTCCTCTGTACTAGCAAATTAGATTTCTTCACTTTCTCATTATTCATTGTATATACAGTAATTGCCAATTTGATAAATAAAAATAAATAAATTACTTTCATCTCCAAATTACAAGTTGTAATTTACCGAAGTTTCCGAAGAATTACATAATTTCGTGTTATTAAATTCTCAAACTAGTTCTGCATATGAATCCTTTAAAGATTAATTCCCAAAATTTCGTTCAAATAAAACTGTCTGTATTAAACGAGATGAAATTCCTTGCAAGAGATGTCATCAAGTAACAGATCACTATTATTGATTTATGCACTATCAGCGGCTTGTTAGCTTACTAACTCACTCCACGTAGGACAAGTAAATAGTAGAGAAACCAGACTAATTTCACGAACTTTACGTTACAATTGAGTTAATACAAATTATATGCTTAAATTAAGAGAGGTTTGCTGGTATTCATAATTCTTATACCCCTACAGGTAGGCCGTGTGCGTGGGTTTCCTCGGGATTCGCCCGTTTCCTCCCACTTTCTTCCTTTCACCATTTTATTCATTTCTCATCTCCACCGTCTCCTTTAGCCTAGCCGGCATAACTGTGGGACATAAAACTAAAAAAATTCATTTAATTTTTACTACAGGTAGGATAAGATGCTAGCTCGGGAAGCAATTCGAACCGGATACTGGAAGTAAGCTTTCCACCCTAGATCATAGAAATTAATGATCTTTTGAACAGATGTGTATATGTTCCCTCTTTTCCCCTCCTTGTACATTTCCTCCGATTCCGAAGGGAAGAAAGAAATCGCTGAGATTTAAAAAAAATTTTTTTCGAAAAAAGTCTGTGTAGAGAGCTTGACAATTTTTAATATTCAAAGACAAATATCATGTCTCGTGATAGTACGACACACTCGACCTTCATTGTCGACAACTAGCGCGATACTACGCCAGATCTTGGTGATGATTCACACAAAATAAAGAGGGAGAGAGTTTGTTGAGAAATAGAGATCAAACATTGCACTTCACTTCATCATATCTTTCTTATGGTATCATCTGTTGAGAGATCCTCACGTCTCCAAAACAGTTTGCAAGCTGGTTCGATCCCAGATAACAAATAAATTCAACACTTCGTATTTGAACATCCTAAAAACACCATGAGATCTATAGTTTTTTCGCCGCTGTGTGCAGTTTGAAAGAAGAAAAATATTAGAACTTTCACTAAATACTTTTGAAAATTTATCTGAAATAGTTTAATATAATAAAATGAAATACTATTTAAAACGCGAAGACTCCCGTTATAAATGGAGACACCATCTTCCAAAACCATAATCATGGCAACACTGTAACATACACCAGCTGGGAGTAACGCAAACAACTAACATTTTAATAACTGAGAACGCTTATTACATTACTGGGAAGCTTCCATAAAATGAATTTACTTATTACGCTCCCAAAATCACGAGTATACGTAACGGAATAATAATAAATATTCAATAGGCAAACTCACACTTAACACTTGACGATTTTATAACACCTCTAGAGAAAATTAATTATCCCGTAATGAATAGACGAATAGATGAATACTTTAAGATTAGATGAAATGACTGCGCAAGACAAGACAAATAATATTATAGATCACTATTAACCAATGCTGAAAGTTTGAAAATGCTAGATTTATTCAAGAACTTCAAATTTGGAGTAAGACGATAATTATGTCAGGTACTCTAAAAACTATTGTAACGTTTACATTAATAGACATTCAACTTCCTTAATTGGTATATGCTGAACGTGGATTAACACTAAAGACCATGCATATTTGTAGCACATTATAGTCAATCTGCACCACGGTAAGACATATTCAGAAAACACAATATTAATATATAACAAAGAATGGTAAAAGGAAAGCACACACCAATTAATTTTTTCAAATTTCGGTTATAGGCACAGCACGCAAAATTTCGGTTATAAGCACAGCAAATACACATATTGTATCCAAAAATATGAAACAGTGTAGCAAATAATAAATTCTATATCGAATTAGTATAGTAAGTAAGTCAGTAAGTAGGTCGATAAATCGGTACGTGTTGCAGTGTGAGCAGCCAGCGAAGAATTACATTGTTGCAGTCATAAAACCTAACCAGAGTGGAGTGAGAAACTTACAGTAACATGATTAAATATATATATTAACTCCCGACAAAATAACATACTCAAATATCATAATGAACACACACAAATTGAAATATACGGTATGGCCTCTTTACGATGTATTTACCCACGGTTATACATGAAATATTACGTCACTGTTAAATCACTGATGAAATATATCATGCTGAAGAAAGATAATCATATCAAAATCAGTTTATTCAGAATTCCAGAAGGAGACGAAATCTTTTTTTCAGAAGTGACTGTTATCCAATAAAGTTAGTGCTATTTGCAAAACTGGAATACTTCAGAGACAAGAAATCTTAATCCAAATTGTTTTAGATTGTAGTTACTTGTAATGACTATCCATGTGACTATTTGTGAAATCTGCCAGAATCTAGCAGTACGAGGGCCTCCAGCGATGAACTAGAATTAAATGGAAAATATTACCTGAATGGATGCATAGAACTATCCCATGAATTTCGGTTGAAATATAGCTTTTATTAACTGCCTGGTTATTACATTCGAAACTGCGTAGAAGAACCACACAATCTGAATATTTTCAAACCACTCTGTCGAGTTCAATTTAATCCACTTTCACTTTTCACTAGTTCAACCAAATTTCGCATAATTACCAGGTAGGTATTCGGTCTTTGTAGTTCGTAATTTTTCTACTGTTAACAGAATACAACGTCCATCATGTATTGTGTCTTGGCTCATACAAAGAAGAGGAATGCGCCGAAGACCAGTACAGAGATTGCCAGCTCTTGTTGATTGATTAATTTCAAATGATGAAAGATTTCACCAAATTGTATATAAATTTTCTTAGTATCTATCGAATAATGGCCAAAAATAACTGTACTACTTGTATAACAAAGAGCTGTTGATTTTTTATATTTCCAATAATTAATCTAGACACTTCCATAATTATTCACAACTTCTAGAATTTTCTTTTCTCTTTCTTCTTCCATTTGTTGACTATGTACGGAATAAGGAGACTGCTCTCGCACTGCAACAGATCAACGCGGGCCATACTACCACCGAAGTACGGGAAGCAGTCATATTAAATCCAAAGTAAATAGACACAGGTCGCAAATAAATATAACAGAAATAATGTGACGAAAAAGGTCCGTCTTAAATGCTCTACATTTTACAATTTCATTTCAATAGAGGCACAAATGGTGTATAGACCTGTGAAGAAATTTGTGATGTTTATGAGCAAGATACATATCAAAAGCAAAAGCCAAAAGATGGTTCAGTCGTCTTCGTTTTGGAAATTTCGATGTCCGAGATTCTCCTCGCAGTGGATGAGCAATCACAGCAAAGCTGGATGATATTCTAGCAAAACTCGAGCAATATTGTCACGTATGCACTCATCGACAATGACATTAGCATCCATCACTAAACAGCGATAAACCATTTGGAGAAAGCTAACTAGAAAAAGAAACTCGAAATCTGGGTGCTACATGATCAGGCTCAAAAACCTTTATTAACTAACTCTAACTAACCCTATGTCCTATGGAACCCAAAGGTTTAATGCCGCGTTCACAAAAGCTCACCACTGACTTCTATCCTTAGCCAACTGGATCCGATTTTTATTTATATTCTTATTTCTGCGAGATCCATCTTAATATTGTTTTTCCATCTGCGCCAAGGTCTTCCTAATGGTCGTTTTCCGGTTGGTCTTCCAGTTAAGACTTTGAAAGCGTTCCTACTTTCTTCCATCTTGGCTACATGCCCTGCCCACCTACGCCTCCTAGACTTGATGACCCTAACTATGTTTGGTAAACCTTATAAATTATGTAGTTCCTCTTATGAAGTTTCCGCCATTCTCCATTACCGTTTCTCTTGGGTCCGAATATTCGTCTCAGGATCTTGTTCGCAAATACTTTCAGTCTATGTTCTTCCTTCAGAGTAAGCGACTATATTTCACAACCATAAAAAACAATAGGCATGATTATCGTTTTATATATTTTAAGCTTCAAATTCCTCGACAGAATTCGCGACGACAAGAGATTTTGAACTGAATAATAACACGAATTCCCTGCTTTTAGTCGACATTTAATTTCTTTGTGAATATGGTTTTCGTCTGTTAATATTCATCCTAGATATCTGAAAGTATCCACTTTATCAAAAGTATTAATTGATATTTTAACGCATCCATAATTTACCGTATTACGATCCCGACGAACTTCGATATATTTAGCTTTCTCTGCATTTCTTTCTATTGTTCTCGTATCATCTTCTATTAAATTTACATCATCAGCATACGCCATAACTTGATGGTCATAACCTATTCAACTCTAAGCCCTTGTTGTTATCTTTGATTTTCCTTACAACATACTCCAGGACAAAGTTGAATAATAATGGCCACAACACATCTTGTTTCATGATGCATATATAGTTTCATACTGCTAGTTTCAAAATAAAATAAATATACTCTCAATTTTGACCTACAAAGGCTTAATAAATTTTAGACAAGCTAATACTATATTTATTTATAATAGTATAGTTAGAAGGCTCCTATCTTGTCTATCCATCAACCATAATACACCATGTATAAATTGCATTTGCAATTACCGAACACAATTTAAGGTACTCATAATACATAAAACGAACTATTTGAAGGGAAAAAAAGTGTCTCGATAGTATCAACATACCAGCGTATTGAAATTTCATAATACATAGTAGCTGATCTTGAGTTGCATTATTACCAGAACCAAACATTTTTTTAGAAATTTTTGCACTATTTGGAGAGATGATGCGTTTCGAATTTCATAAGGGAGGCAGGGGATATTATTATTATTATTATTAGGCATATCATTAAAATCCAATAATCACATTTTGTAGTATGGAACAGTATTTATACAACTTACAAAATAAAAGAAAAATCTGTGCAGTTGAATTTTATTCCACTAAGATTTAAAACTAACTGCTACTGAGTTTGTTTCCACTCTATAGTGATGATTTTCACAAGCGCCAAGTGTATCATAACACCGGTCGCGTAGATATAATGGCCCTTATTAACTAACACTCATCGATTCTGTGCCCGGAAATCCTAATAGGGTGTTTATATTTCTGGTATGATTTCAGCAACCAATTCTCTTGCCTTCGACAGCCAAACACTGATAAAAAGCTTGGGCATTGGTGAATGTTCGTGTTAGAAAAAAGCCACCGAACATCAGCCTTTGCTAGGATGGTAACATAACGGTGCTTTCTGAAGCTAAATGCACGCATAATTGTTACTTACAGAAACTTTGAAGATGGAAAAAGTGTCATTATTTCTTATCATTTATAATTGAGCAGCCCGGGTGAACATAATAGTAAGCACTACTCCCGGTGAAATGGGTTGTGATCGAATCACAGAAGAGTATGTAAGTAGTTTAATTTCGGGTACCTGCAGATGGCAGGGGAAGCTTGTTTGGTTTTGTATTATCGCACTGAATTCCATAAGAATGGCTAAACTTCTTTTCCTGTTTACTCGAAAGTTAGAAGATGTGATACACCATTATATTCGCCCAAGTCGTTTACTTATCTGAATAGTACAAGCAGTTGCACTCCCAAATATAATCTTAATCTTGTGTATTCATTAATCTTTCTAATGGCTTCTTACCATTCTTAACATTTTGGTCATCAAAGAACTCTTTACAATTAATACCGAACTAATCTTAATCGTAATTCTATTATTAGTTCTTGCCTAATTCTTTTAAATAAGTTGTCCTCGATCTTAAATTCTATCATAATTATAACTTTCCTATTTTCTTGTGTTAAAAGTCAACGTTTGTTTTACTTAAATGGGCGTCATCATGTTTGAAAAAAGTGGTAATTATTTCATTGACTTTATTTCTGTCAATATTGACAAACATGTTATTAATCTAAGATTGTTTCTTAAACTGCTACTTATTCCATATTTGCAAGTGTTGGGTGTCTTATCGTTAGGGAAAGGGAAAGGAAACAACTATAGATACAATACGTTAGTTAACATTGTATACAGTATATAAATAAACCAGTTTCTTCCAACAAAATAAAGTAAGATACATACGAACGAATGACACATTTTACCACCACTCAAGTACGTTTTATTCAGTTTTCCCAAAAACTACACATAAGAATTCATCCGCAAGCATACTACTCTGTTCAACTTGATATGATTTATCAGATAATATTTTAGATACGGAGAAACCAGGCCGGTAGCCAGCCCCAAAAATGTAAGGGGGGCGGTAGAAGTTAGGGGAGCCCGATCCAACCATATTATAGTTCATCAGCATATTATAGTTCTTTTGTAAGCTACCGTGAAAATTTTAGGGACGCCAGCAAAAATTTAGAGGGGCCCGGACCCCCCTTGGATACGGGCCTGGGGGGAAACTAAAATCTAAGACTTAATGATAATTTTAGGCAATCTCATTAACCAACTGGTGTATTGTAGTCTTGCTAGCGTCATAATAAAGAGCTTTCATGAAGGTATATTTCGGCATCAGTTTCACCTCAATAAATATCATGATTATCGTACAGCAAAGGTTAGATTACAAAGAAATTCTTATTAGGTTTACAAAGAAATTCCTTTTTTCTTCATTTTCTCAAAAAATACGCATGAGCACACTCATGCATACTATTTTGTTCAGCTCAGTAAGACCTATCGTTTGGTATATGTCTCGTCTTTGGATATTTATTTTTCGGGTTAAACGCTAACAATTGTAGAATTTGTCTTCTCGTGAGCGTTGATTGTTTTGATTTGATCTAAATTTAAGTTTAGCGTCCTTTCATTAACGAGGCTACATGAGACTTGAACTTACAGCTTACCGTGGGATCCGCTGGGATTCAAACCCGGGTCTCCCTTGCCAAAGGTGCATATGTTGATCGCTTACTCACGAGGGAGCTCTCTCGTGTACAGCGTGATTCAAAGTGAGGTGAACGATTACAACTCCTTATAACTTTTTTATTAATCATCCAAATAGCTTCAAATCTTACAGTTAAATGCTAAAACTCTCCAAGTTTTTGTGGTAAAAAATGAAAATAGTACATCACAAATGTTCTATGTGGGCCCCCTTTGTTACCCTGCATACATCTATTTGGTATTCCAATTCCGCCCAGACCCGTTTCAACATGTTTGCATCAACAGTTTGCATTGCAGCAGTGATGCGCTCTTTCAGTTCATTCACATCTTGGGGGTAGAGGAGGTTTGTAGACAATGTCTTTTAGATGTCCCCACAGAAAAAAATCGCAGGGGGTTAAGTCCGGTAATCTTGGTGGCCAACGTAGAGCTGATGATCACTTTTACCTGACCGCCCAATCCAGCGGTGTGGCAGTCTGTTGTTGAGGAAATTTCTGACATTGTGATGAAAGTGACATGGAGCTCCATCCAACTGATAGATGAAGTTTGCACTGTCATGTTCGAGCTGTGGCATAAGCCACGTAGTAAGCATTTGTAGAAATTTTTGTCCAGTCACAGTTCCTTCGTCAAAGAAGTACGGACCATAAACTTTTGAAGATGAAATTGCACAAAACACGTTCGTCTTCGGTGAATCACGCACAATTTTACAGATTTGGTGAGGCTTCTCAGTTCCCCAAATGCGAACATTTTGTTTATTCACTCTTCCTGTCACATGGAACGTAGCCTCATCACTGAAACAAAGTTTGCCCAAAAAGTCATCATCAACACTGCACAACTCTTGAAATGACTCACAAAAAGTCTTGCGACACGTGTGATCATTAGGTGTTAAGTGTTGTAACAACTGCACTCGATACGGATACATCTTTAAATGTTTACGCACTACATGTCAAACAGTTGTTTGAGGCATTTGAAGCTGTTTGCTAACTCTCCTTGTTGACTTTTGTGGGCTGCGTTGAAAACTGGTTCGAACCCTTTCGACATCTGTCTCAGAAGCGAACGGCCTACCGGGCTATTTTTCTTTATAAATGCATCCCGTTCTGTTGAATTTGTCATACCACTTACGTATGGAGTTCTTTGATGGTGGATCTTTTACGAAATTTTGTGCGGAACTCGCGTTGAACACTAACAACAGACCAACAATCGTGAAACTGTAAAACGCAAAATGCTCTCTCTGCACCACAGGCAGCCATCTTGGAACTAATCACTCTGCCACCTAGCGGATAAATTTTAAACTACTACGCTCGTTCCAAACAAAACTTGAGGATAATATTGAAAGTGTTTCCATAGAGATTCCATTGTTGATAGAGTATCATCACTTATAGAACGTTTCCTTATCGTTCACATCGTTTTGAATCACGCTGTATATTGAAAAAAGCCATGCGGATGCAAATAGCTGCAACGTAGACATTAGATTATCTAACATAGCAAGAATTGTGTAGTATGAGTAGCCGGGCACCAACTTCAATAGTGATATGGCTGTTCAAGAAACAGACTAAATGGCGTAGTGGCTAACGCATCCGCACGATAAAACGGAGACCTATGGTCAATTCTCGGTCCACTTGTGCACTTCTTTACTCTTTGTATCACTGAATTCGCAGCAAAGAGGAAATAATGTGTCATAAAACTGGTTGTTTTTTTCACTTATCATATATAAAATCATCAAACCACGTCCTCTTCTCTAGTCCAGTGGCTTGCGCATGTGCCTTTGGAGTATGTGGTCCCAGGTTTGATTCTCGGTGAAAAAGTATACACAAGATTAATTTCAGAATCATTCACTTTCATTAACCATCTGTCTCCTTTAGCCTAAAAGGCAACAACCATGGGACGTTAAACTAAAAAATTTCATTTCATTTCAAAAATGCTTTCAATTACGTCACAATTTTCAATCAACACAGAAAATTATGTCCTTTGTCGTAATCGAATCCAGGCCAAGCTACATGGAAATAGTAAACACAAGATTTATTTTATTTCAGTCTTTTAGTGTATAACTTATCAAGATATGTTATTATTTCTATCACTTATATATATATATATATATATATATATATATATATATATATATATATATATATATATACGTACATATATTTCGGTTGATTAATTCGTGCCGTTCATTTTCAGGATTTTTTTTTGGGGGGGGGGGGCAATGTCAGTGTTGATGCCAGTACTGTGGATTACATTAAATTGTAGCTGTATCACCAGTAATATGTAGCACTATTTGTAGTTTAGCGAGGGCTAATCAACGTTTCTTTTTCAGGGTCTGAAGGGTGAAGTATCACATTCAAAGAAGCGTCATCTCCGACAGGTTCTCCTGCACAAGTTCAATAAAGCTTCTAGTGTTTATCCGCCACTTTTCTCTCACGTATTGTTACTGAAGATTAAAAAAAAGAGTGTACGCACGTACTTGAAGCAAAGAGAGCAATGGGTGAGCCCGTACAGAGAGGCAACACCACGCCGTAAACAACATTTTCATCCTTAAAAAAAAAAAAAAAAAAAAAAAAAAAAAAAAAAAAAAAAAAAAAAAAAAAAACATGTTATGTGTCTGGTGGCACGTAATCGTACCATCATTCCTGCTGTATACTATGTTATACTGTACTGTATACCTGAACTTCAACATATTAATGTAGGAGTTCAAGAAAAAAGGCCGAATAGAAGACATCACATCATCATCCACATGAAGCCTTTGGTGTGGAAAGCCCGGGTTCGATTCCCGGCGGGAGCTCATATGGCTCGGATTCCATGTTAATCAGTAGGTCCACGTCTCATATAACCTCGCTGCTGAAAAGGGACGTAGAACTCAAAAATCAATCAATCATCCACATGGAAATGCTGACCATATGTGGTACACAAAACAACCGTTGCCATTTAGCTCTTTCAAGGGAGGTTCTTCCTCATATGGCATATACCCAGATCTGGCTTCTACAGATTAGAATCTTTTCGGCCCCTGTCGAATGCATTCCGTAACACATCCTTCAAAAACTATGAATAGCTGCAAAATATCATTAATGACTTGTTATACATCAAGCCACCGAGATTTTTCCCTAAAGGCATTCAACAATTGCCTAAACGTTTGGAACAGACTGTGAAAACAATGCAAGAATACATCAGTGATCAATTGTGTGATAATTTCAGCCTTCAAACAAGAAAAGTATCCATTGATTCCAAACTACACGAATTAATGCATTAACCAAATACACATATAAAAACCTCCATAAGTCCACATTCAATCTAATTGTACAGTAGCGACATACAAAAATAGTCATAATTTCCCTTGCCTCAATATTGCCGAATTAGGTAAGTCTATGTTATTTCTAGTATTCTAAAACTTACCTCGTGTCCTTTGGATTAGGGTTTTTGTACCTCAGATCTTTTACATTGACTGGTTCTTGGTTTTCGTCCAGCAACACTTCAAAATCTGAAACAACAATATAAATACTATTACATTCTAGGCTAAAAATTGATCACTAAATAAATATATAAATACATAAATAACGATATATTTAATAATGTAGCACGTCTAAAGTCCATCCATTTTCAATAATTTTACGGTTTTATTCAATGACTTTGTTAACTGATTTGCAATTTAACACCCTTTTATTTTAAAAAAATGAAATAAAATCTTCAAGTTTAACGTCCCACGGTTATGCCGGTTAGGCTAAATGAGACGGTGATAATGAGAAATGAGTGAAATGGTGGAATGAAGAAAGTGGGAGGAAACGGGAGAACCCCGAAAAATCTTTAAGTTTTACGTCCCACGGTTATGCCGGTTAGGCTAAAGGAGACGGTGATGATGAGTAATGAATGAAATGGTGGAATGAAGAAAGTGGGAGGAAACGGGAGAACCCCGAGAAAACCCACGCACACGGTGTTTGTCCACCACAAAGTTCACTTGGCGGGGGCTGGGATCGAACCCGGGACCCCAAGCACCAGAGGTGAACGCTCTACCACTGAGCCACCGCGGCCCCAGGGAGAACCCCGAGAAAACCCACAAGCGCGATGTTTGTCCACCACAAAGTCCACACGGCGCGAGCTGGGATCGAACCAGGGCCTTTTATTTTAGTAATAGAGACTGAGGACCATGCGTTTTCTTCCAATATTATACAATACTCACTGGTATTGTACAAAAATTGAAGTTAAAAACTTTAACATCTGTCCAAAATATAAGTTGCTTTTTAATACAGTATTTTTAACATACTAACACTATGATTTTAGAAAATTGCAAGGTTTAATGCCGTAGAGACAAAAGCTCACTATTTGATGATATCCTATCTTAATCCAAATGCCAATAATAATAGCAACAGCATGTTCGGGAGTTTTAAATTTTCAAATCAAGTAATAAGTCCAAAATTTGCGCCGTTCATTTACATAAACGAAGACACCATGTTGTATACAATAAAGGAAAATGTAACCCAATTATTTAGGATTAAAGATGAACAAAATAATAATTGTAATACTCACTTGAACTAATCTTGGTATACATGTGTAATTGTAATTGTATATAAGTAATTGTCAAAATCTGAATTATGAAACTGTAAAAATAAAACTGGTTATATCTTGTAAAAAATAAATAAATAAAAATTCAGTGGCGGTACGTTTCTATAGCGGTTCGCAACATTTTAATTTTAGTAGCTCCAGTCTAAAGACGCTTAGTCAACACAGAAAAGTATCCTCTTCTGATAATTAAGTCCAGGACCACCCACGTACGTTAACCATACCACTTCAAGAAAACATTACATTATGAAGAAATCGTGACCAAATTGATTCTATGGGAGGACACCCACCAATTTTATCATGTAATCTGTTTCACCACAGCCGTATAACTAAGACTTACCTCTGAAAAATATTCGTCTCACAGATATTTACATGCAGCCACACGGAGGACCGCGATGGCTCGGTGGTACAGCTATCATCTCTAGTGTATGGGGTGCCTGGTTCGATTCCAGCCTGCGCCATATAGATTTTGTGGTGGACGAACACCGTGTGCATGAGTCTTCTTGGGGTTCTCTAGTTTCCTCCTGCTTTCGTCAATCCACCATTATCATCCATTTTATCACGGTTTTCCTTAGTTCTGGTGCCTAATCGTTGGATGTTAAACTCAAAAAGAATGAAGAAAACATGCAGCCACATTTTGAAATACATTAAAACTGGAATGAGACGCAGTACACGTTTAAATCGTTTCTTGACGTAAATACACAATCAGTATCACTTAAACGAATTTAAAAAGTCAATCAGATAAAACAACATAAACAAATGTGTTACAGTAAATTTCCTAGGCTTCATCCACCATCCTCCTCGCCAGTAAGTAACAGAATTAATATACACATTACTCATTTCTTGATATCTATCCATCATGTCATCATACTTTTAATGACGTCAGTATACAAATTGCAAGGGCATTTAGATATGTATCAACCAACGCTATTCATTTCGTAAAACAGTTTTCACCGTAGTAGAAGATAATATAGAAGGCTGCAATCATACGATATTAGATCACGGAAAGAAACCTTGAAAACAGTATGCCAGTTTTCGATAAAAAAAAACACTCCTATGTATTTAAGCACAAAAATATACAGGACAAAAATATGCACATTTGAATATAACACAGCGAGAAAAAAGACGCATGGTCGTAACAATTGTTTCCTATCGTAAAAGACGATCCGAATACAGTGTCGATCATTAACCAAGAAGCTCGTCTTGCAGAATCAAAACTGAATCCTCAAGTCACATTCAAAGCATATAAATGAAGATCGATCATGTATCCCAAGTATAAAATACCTTAAGAGCTATACTATTTTGAACAGAGTTAAAACAAATAAATAAATAATAAAAAAAAAAGATTATTCTTATCGCACATTTTGGACATGAGAGCCACAGCATACCTTTTCAGAGCTTCTGTGGTCTCTTTATCGATGTATTTTCTACCACCTTATTGAACATTGAAACATGGTTATATTATATAGATTCTGTTCCCCCGCAAAAAAAAAAACATATGCTTCAATAGAAAACCTTTGTAAAGAGAGGTAAAGTTAGTTCAATCTACGCTTTGCGAAGAAAGAAAAAAAAATAATAAAATAACGCTGATGGAAAGTACCGTATTTTTCTGAATCCAAGACAAGATTTTTTTGCCGCAATTTCATGCCCTAAAAATAGGATTGTCATCATGCTTTTGCGAGATATGACAGAATTTTTCTTTACTGAACAGAATCACGAGCTTCCATTAAGTTCTAACTTTATCCATTTTTTCGAATACATTTTAACCTTAAATGTTCGCAGATTCGCCGGACCCTTTCAGTGATGAAGTTTAAGGAAGGTCGGTATTTGATTTGATTTTTAGGTAGTTTTTAGTGTGTTCTGAAAATAATGTTACATCCAGTATGCGCTTAACTTTTTTGTAATCCTTTGCTCAGAAAATAGGAGGTCGTCTTGAACTTAGAAATATCCGTTAGTTATAAGCCAGTAATGTATTTCACATTCTGAAGTAAACATTTTCTTCTGAAATCAGATAAGTATATTATATATCCAAAAAGTGCAACATACTGTAACAATGATAGTGGAAACTACTGATTTAATTTATAAGGAGAAGCGTTGCACTGACATTTTTCTACGTATGTGAAGTGCGATGCGATACACTGATTACACCATTAACCAAAAATTATTTTCGGAGAATGTGAATTGAATTAAGGTTTTGTATTTAAGCATTCGTTTCTACAGATGGACAAAACCTATAACCATGTTTCAGTGTGCAGTCTGGCGATAGAAAAGATACATTGATAAAGAGACCAGAGAAGTCCTGAAGTCCTATGTTGTAATTCTCATGTCCAGGGTGCAAAGTAAGGTTATTTTTTTCTAATATTAAATATGCACCCAATAGCTTCCAGAAATAAATAAAATAGAACAAAGACCAGTTTTCAACATGAAGTTCGACTATGTAATTAATTAATTATAGGAGTCAAATAATGAACATTTTCTACAAAGTTATATAAAATACATATCTATCAAACGATATTATAATCCAACATTTCCCTTGTTTTCTTGAAATTTTGCAAGAAATCATGTTAAATCCCACAAGATTTTTTAAAAAAACAATTCCAGAATTTGAAGTAAACAATCTGGCCTATAGAATGTAGCGTCTCTTTCTTTTCCGCAAGACTGCGTACTTTAAATTGAGAAAAACAAAAAGTTATTTTATTAAGGTATTCTTGCTCTTATGAAATTAAGCCCACCTTCTTCTGCATATCTATTCGACAGTAGACGAACAGAATCACAAATAATTTGAAATCACATGCAAAGAACATATTTTTAAACTATCTGGATATCTATATAAATCAAAATGAAAGGTGACTATGTTTGTGAGTGAATAACTCTTGAACCACGTGACCGATCTCGATCAACTTTTCAACATAGATGAAGTTCGGGCCTGGGATAGTTTTTATCATTTCACTTTGACGGTGCAACTTAAGGGAGGGGGCGGGACAAGATAAATAGAAATGATCGAAAATGGCCGATATTAGTGTCGAATCCATAATTCTCGGGGTCGCTCAGACAAAGAGTGACATTTCCGATGCCGTTTAAATCCAAATTCAGCCCCGCAACTCCATTCAGCCCCATATACATAAAAATGATAAAAAATGACCGATATTAGTGTGTAATAGTAAAAAGTGACCAACGGAATATATTACTAATTTTTCTTGTTTTAACCGAGCGAAGTGGGAAATTGACGCTATTAATATATAAAAGAAAAAATGGTCTTATGTGTGATCGAATAACCAGAAAACGTTTGAACCGTTTGAAATGATTGTTTGGACATAGTTATAAACTACCTCGAACTAGGTTTTTATCACATTACTTCGATTAAAATTCGCATCATAAGGGGCAAGCGGCGGTCATAATTTATGCGAAAAATTGAGTATCTCATGAGCCCGTGTAGTTGTAACGATGAAACTTGGCATATAAACTCCTCATTAAAAATAAACGAAACGTATTGCTCCGTTTTTGATAATTTCCGTTTTAAGGGGATAAGGGGGGTAAGATTGTTTTAAATCTTTTTTTTTTTAATCTATGAATTAAAAAATCACATTATTTTGGTTAAAAGAGAAATAAAATTAGATATTTCTGACCATTCTGGGACATTAATCAAATGTAAGTCTCAAACTCAGATCTTAATCTGTCCAATGGTACGTAATGCAAATTTAACAAAGCATATAGTTTTTTTGATTATAGTTAATGGGTCAAAAATTTTGAAATGTACTGATTTAATAATTTCTTATTGTACAGGAGACTTGAGGAGAAAGCTTGAATCCTTTTAACATACACTCACAATTTTTACTTCAGAACTATACATATTGTGGTAATACATATAGTTTTCTTTTTTCTTTCTTTTTTTTTAAAAAAAAAAAAGTACTGAGACGTTTACCATATATATATAACGGGCTGAACCGTTTGAAGTGATTTTTTTGAATAGTTAAACATACCTCAAACTAAGTTTTCACCATCATTTTGATCAAAATACGTATCTAAATGGGGGAGGAAGATTAAAATTACTGGCTGAAAAAAAAAAAATAGTATCTCAGGAGCCTCTAAAGTTAGGAAAATGAAACTTGGTATATAAACTTCTCATTAGAAATAATTGGATCCGTGTCTCAATGTTCTCAATAATACCGTTTCTGAGGGAGAAGGGAGAAATTTCAATAAATTTTTCCTCCATATTCAAATCAACGTGGTCTGTCTCATCATCACGGGAAAATGGTGAACCGTTTAGAATGAATTTTTGACCATACCCGGGCTTAGACCGGATTTTTATCTTTTTACTTTTAGCAAAACGAGTATCCTCAAGGGGAAGAGGTTCAAAACTTATGACAAAAACATATGTCTCACGCATTCAAGTTAGGATATGGAACTCGGCTTATAAAATTCTTATTGTAGATCAGTTGATATGTGTTCCAGGATTATCAAAAATTCTTCCTCTAAATGCTGAACATTTCTGTAATATTTTAATGTTCTATTCAGAAAATGAGGAGGACAGGATTGAATCGTTTAAAATGAATTCTTAAACACAGCTTGGGTTGTCCTGGGTATTTATTATTAGCTCTGCACTTGGGATATGGAAGGCGTATTCTAAGGGAGTGGAAAAGCGGGTTTAAAATACGCCTTTCATACATTTGTCATAAATCTATTCTTCCCGTGCTAAGAACGGACATTTTACCTTGCTGTTTATATTGTAAATGGGAAGAAAAATGAAAAATATAATTATAATGAAAAGACCATTTTTGAAAAAAAAAAAAAAAAAAAAAAAACCACTTCACTACTAAAAGAGCGCAGATATGTATACGTCATATAATAAAAGAAACTTGAAACTCCTGTAGTTTACCAGTTAAGAAAGGAATATCATTTAAATTGTATTCTGTTTTATAGAACTATGAAGTACAAGTGATTTATATTTAAAAAGTCAAAATAAATAAATAAAAAATAGCTTTTTGAAAAAAAAATCATGATTTTTTCCAACCGTGAAGAGTGCATTATGAATTATTTTTTTCTTCATTTGTCTGTTGTTTGAGATCGCATCACGCGAAAACGGTTAAAAGTTTAAAATTAATTTAGGTACATAATACCTACCTCAAGCTAGGACTTTACCTTGTCACTTTGATTCGATGGGGTATCCTATGGAGAGTATAGGAGATAAAAAGATTATGTGAAAAATTTCCTATCTCATGAGCAGTTTAAGCTAGGAACATGAAACCAGAATTATATACTCCTGATTTAAAATTATGGACACATCCCAATATTTTTGAAATTTACGTTCAAGGAGAGAGGAAAGGGGAGCATTTTCTATTCTTTTTCGCCGCACTGATAATATCGTTCGTTGTTGGCAAAACGCCTGAATAGTTCGCAATGGATTCTGCAACGTAGCTAGCACCTACCTCGAGCTAGGTTTTTTTTTTTTTTTTTAATCATGTCACTTCGATTCAAGATTGTATCCTAGCAGGGTGAGGAGATCAAAAAGTTAGGATGAAGAAAAACTCGCTAAATAATTTCTCATTAAAACTAAACGGATATGTGTTTTAGCGTTACTAAAATTTCGGTTTTAAGGGAGGGGCAGTTTCTATAATTGTTTTTGTCATACTGAAATCCAGGTTGCGCATGATGAGAAAACGGTGACCCCCTTGAAAATAATTTTGGAACATACGTTATTACCTACCTCAAGCTGGGTCTTTATCATGTTGCATTGATTAAAAGGTGTACCCTAACAGGGTAAGGGGATTCAAAAATAGACTATCTTATGAGTTTTTATTATACTTTTCATAAACCTATTTCTCCCCGTGTGAAGAACGTGCATTTCAGATAGTTTATGAAGAAACTGAAAAGATATTTACCTTGGTTTACTGTACCCTGTTAAAGACTAACTCAAAACAAAATAATATTAAACGTCAAATTTTCCCTGCCAGCTATCCACTGGCATGACCCAGTTAAGGAAGATAAATAGATAAATGAATGAATAAATAAAAATAGTGAGAATAGGGTATACGAGAGTTAATTTCTATTCTCGGCACAACTCCACCCCAATCTACCTTCGTACTTCTAACGACAAAAATAATAAATTAATTAAACCCTCTCACAATTGATCAAACTCAAAACTTGCTTAAGCCCTACAGAATTGGCTATCGGACGTTAGATTTAATTTTAAACAACTTAAATTAGATTTTCAAACATGCAGCATTATAGGAGAAATAAAAAAAATGACACCCATAGTGTGTTTTTGTTTCGGGTATCGGCACAGTAGGTTCGTCATCGATTGGATGATTTCTTTCTAACGAAACAAATAAAACAAAACAAAAGAAGGTAATTAATTAATTAATAAAAGTAGCTCAATTCTTTGATGATAATTACTTTGAAGACACATGGCGCGAGTATAATGGCGAATACAATGGCATTCCATAACATTTGGACTCGTGCTATTGTTAAAAGTGATCACAATGAAGTTTTGTTTACTAGCAATGATCTTACGATTCTCATACTACATTATCAGTTATTTCTAGAACTCACCTTAAACTTTGTGTTCAATGTTGCATAGTTATGACGTAAACTATTTACAGTGACGTACACTATCTACACTTCCAAGACGGAACTATACCACAAGAGCACTGTACGGTACAATCACTTTGCATTCCATGCATACTACTACTACTACAGTTGACCTCTGCAGTCCAGTCATTTTATCGTATCAGACGAATGTGTCTTATTCTACACGAACCAATCAAAACACACGCTAACAGCACATATTTTGTTACGAACGATGTTATCTAATTAATGCTAAAATTAGTCAATACTTTGGCATTAAAAGCCAATTATTTTGAAACGTGCGTGATAGAACTAAACCAGCAAAATTATATCATCTTTGTATATTTTCATACACACGCTACTCTTGACGCAAATACGTGGACGCAGATGACATACTTTAACTGAATAATTCTAGCTGTTAGTTTTCCAGTGTATACGAATAAACTGCCATATATTTTAGAGCGAATCACCTTGCTTTCCACTAGCGTGTTACGTAACAAGGAACAAAAATATTTCATGTGGACATTATGTACTTAAACCTTAACTTATTATCAAATTTCCGACACATGAAACCCAGAAACCTGAGACTTTGTTCTAATACTCTTAAACATTAGTGATCATAAGTAGAATTCATAAGAATCTTGCTATCTGTGACCTCTAAGGTGGGCGAAGAAACGCCATTCACCATATCGCCGATTCTCAACCTAAGATTTTCTTGTAAAGTTTAACTCCTAAAGGAAAAAGCAGTTAAAAGGCTTTTACAATATTAATTACATGTTTCGTTGGACATAAAAAACCATAAAGGCTTGGAAAATAGGATCTATCGGACGTTTTGTTACAGAATACACAGATCTGTGTCTCACACACATAAGTTTGCTAATATTTTAATAAGTGCAGAATATTTCACTTAGTCCTTGTGTCTTTTTTTAAGTAGAACGATTATGTCACATTTGAAACAAACAACAAACTCTATTGATTAAGGAATTCGTAATTTCATTACAAGAGCCTAACACTGGATTCTTCCCTATAACTCTAACGAGTAAAAATACCAACTTCCCTGTGACCCTTTTTTATATTATTCACTCAGCATATTCTTGGTTAACCAAAGATCTTTTCCGCAGACTAGCCAATAAATCCTACGATTTCCCATTTTCATGCGAGAGTCACGTGTCTTGTCTAACTTAACTACACAGTTCTGCATTTCACACTTGAAAGCCCATTCAGCTCGCAGTCACTATCCTCAATGGTGCTACAATTCGCTCATGCTTGCGTTCACTATACTCAACGGGTCTTAAGTCGCTCATGCTTGCGCTCACTAACCTTATTGGGCTCGCTGTCAATATCTTCTTTTAATGGGACTATAGCGCTTTATGCTTGTGCCCACTAACTTCATTTGGCTCACTGATACTATCCTGAATGGGGCTACGCTTTATGATCGTGCTCACTAACTTCATTGGACTCAATCATTATCCTGAATGGGGTTACAACACTTCATGCATGTGCTCACTACCCTTATTCAGCTCGCAGTTACTATCCTCAATCGTGCTATAATTCGCTCATGCTTACGTTCACTATACTCAACGGGTCTTAAGTCGCTCATGCTTGCGCTCACTAACTTTATTGGGCTCGCTGTCAATATTTTCTTTCAATGGGACTATAGCGCTTTATGCTCGTGCTCACTAACTTCATTCCACTCAATCATTATCCTGAATGGGGTTACAACGCTTTATGCATGTGCTCACTACCCTCATTGGGCTCGTAGTCACTATCCTCAATGGTGCTACAACTTACTCATTCTTGCGCTCTCTCATCATTGGAATTGCTCTCACTAATTTCAATCGAGATACAATTCGCTCAATCTCATTGGGACTCAAGCTGAATTATTGAGCTCGATCAGATTAAACTTCAGAGCCAAGTTCGCGAGTTTGAATATCTGTGTTCTATTGTAGTATTTCCGGGTAGTGTTCTGTTTCATTATGGAAAAAAAAAAGTAGTTGTAATGAACTTACATGGAAAACGTAATAGATAAGTAAACGTAAAAGGAAAGAATAAAACCATTCTGATCTCACTTTGCAATACTTCATATTCGCTTCGTTGTCCGTACTCTGGCACTGTTATCAGTGTCGGCTGCTTACCCACTATGCTGCCATCTAGTGAACCGAAACTACAACGATGTGCCCACTCAGAGCGTGACACATTATACAGCATCAGAAAGCTACTAGAACATATCTTGAAACGTATTTCGGTGTGTGTTCTGTTTGCACGGTTTAAATGAGGCCGAAATCAAATAAATGAAACGATTCGTGTCACACTTAGAGAAGTTTATGTGGTGTGAAAATTTACAGACAGATAATGTATAGAATTTAGAATGTTATAAATTATAGAGTTATTAAATTTAATATTCTTTTGTAGAGTAATTTGTAGTTATATATTTTTCTCCCTTCAAAGTTGTACTTTGACTTGGACTTTATGGATGGTCACTTCCCTCTAAATTAAAAAGAGAACCGCAATTGCATACTTTCTTATATTACATTTTATTTTGTAAAGAACTAAAAATCTTTATTCTTTTGTATGTATATCCGAATCATCAAAACGGTTCGATTTTAGATAAGAGGTTTGGTCAAGTCTATTCCAGACTGAACATATTATATGCCCATAGTCGCTTCTACAGTCACTTAATGTTAACTTCGTTACCGCAAATTGTAACATTTAATACTTACAATAATTGGATTTTTAACTTTTAAAATTAGTGAATTGGTCCTGATAATAACGCAATGTAAATTGATGCTGCTGATAGTATACTACTTGCTGGATTAGTGAACTGTTTTGTCATGAAAGGTTATATATGATAATTTACGATTTGTTCTATTCCCAGTCATAGATAAGGCTAACTCGAATCGAATCCGAAATTTCTATTCAGTGGCCTATTCATCATCAGATAATGTTAGAAACTTGATTTTTTCTGCTGCAACATTCTCTGAATATTGCTGACTTTAACTGTCCGTTTCCTTTAGCGTACAGAGCATAACCATACGTTAAACATTTCATTTTTCATGATTTACTGGAAACGTTCGTAACAGGACTTTAATTCCATTACACTGTGTTAGATATAAACAACACCATTATTTACCAATGTGGAAAGACGCACTTTGTAACAATAAAAACAGAAAATGCGACCCTTTTGCGTTTATTGGATTTGAGTTTCAGTAACATGTTACCTTTTTCAGATCAAAATATGTGGCCCTGCGTAGCGTAGTCAGTAACGCTCTCGTTTTTGGTGCAAGTGGTCTCAGGTTCGATTTCCGGTGAAAACATTAGGTCAGAAAGATGCAAGAGCTTTTTCAGACCAGTCATTCGGAGTGATGTTTCTCCTGGGATTTCCTCATTCATACCAGGCAAATACCGGAATGGTATCTATCATACCAGTCCCAGGCCGACTTCCCTCTTTCTCCCCTGATAAGTGCTCATCGAGGAACGCCATCTCTCATACTTGGCGGGCTTCAGGCCATAGATGCTGACGATGTCCAGAAATACGTATAAATAAATAAATAAGTTAAATCAAACGCTGGCTCTATCATACGTGCAACACGTGCATTTGCACGTGATGGGAAGTTTCGAGAGGCGGAAAAATCTGTCATAATTATATTGTTTAAAAATAAATATTTCTTGTTGGAAACACACTTCATGATGATGGTAATTAAATTTACTAAGTTGACCTTCTATTCGAACACTACATTCACAAATCATATTTAGGTCGCATTAGTTTAAGGTCACATGGACAGTGCTAAACCAAATGGTCAAACAAATTCCAGCATGAGTTGCTTGATTGTTGTCAAATACAAGGACTACATTTTCGAACAGTAGCGAACATGTTTCATTTAGTTAGTTACCAAAGTTTTGATTTGAAAACTAGTCTTGTCTTTGACACAAACAAGTTTCTTATCATTGAAGGTGGAAACAAGTTATTTTAAAATTTTTAACAGATATAAAGGGAAAATCATTAAATAAAGATTCACTGCACGGGCGACAAATCGCCTAGGGCCGGCCCTGGTTAGATCCAAATATGTGTACGATTAAAAATGTGTCATACTCCTACAGTATTCTAATGTATTAATTTTAATGTCTTGTAATTTTTGCATGATCCTATTTATTGTGATACATCCTATTGATTACGAGGTACTAATTCAATACAGTCACTGTAATTTCATAAAGATCTTGAGAAATAAAATAACGCAGAATACTATTTGCAAGGCACAATTTTTGTCCTAATTTAAGTACTACGTAATGTTCTAAATACTACAATGATGACAAATCATAGGTTTAGTGATAATAAAATTCGGTTGTTTTGTAGTAAATTGTTACGCACATTTCGGTAAAAAACTTAATATCTGACTACTGTAAACTTTTACATCATAATCAAACGGACTTTATAACAAATAGGGTTATACGGAAAACTACAAGAAGACGGAAATAAATTAAAATGATATAAAAGAACGTTGCACCTTATAAGCTTGCAAAAATCTGAATCCGAATAAGATTCGGATGAAACTTACTAAAACTGAAAGATAATACTGAAACTGTAATGCAATTACTGTAGAAAAGACGCACCTGTGATCAATAATTTCTTTCCTTTTCATCGATTATCCAAATTATCACTTTTTCAACAACAAAACAGAAATAAATTTAGCTTACCTATGTTATAAAAGTACGGAGAGTATCCATTGACTTTCACGAACTCTCTTCCTCCAACTATAGCGATGAGTCTCTCTAGAACATTTGCTTGAAATTCAGTCAACGACGAGGATTCTGCAAACAGACAATAATTTATGCAATCGTTCACACAAGTAAACTTTGCGAGAGGCTAACAATCAATCTATAGCTAAGAGTCATTCGCAGTTAATATACATGCTACTTTCTTCATCATCATCTTATTATTTTACCTTTTCGTTTTGAAATAACTGTAAACCAAAAGGGATCATAGGCAGGGTGTCTACTACAGTAAAATTCCAAACGAAATTTCGTGAATTTATCATGACCCTTTCTTTCCCAAACCATAAAATTTAGTTAACATTCTCCAGAGCAATTTTGAGTGCGAACTGTGCCGAATTTTCATGCATGCGATATAAGCGTGCTTTCCTTATAGCGTCTAAAGCCGACCAAAGACCAAAGTGAATTTTGAGATTTTATAGAACAAAATTTTCCAGTGTATACTTATATTTCTACAAATAACAAAAATCATGACCCAAAAGCTAAATTTCGTGACTTTTTCTTGACTTTCATGACCGTTTTCTGATTTCGTGACTTTTTCATGACTTCCGTGACCGATAGACACCTTGATAGAGATAGCCTGAACGCTTCGATGAGAAGGGTGTGGTGGTGTTGTTACTACTACTAGTATTACTACCACCACAATACTACTACTGCTACCACCACCACCACCACCACTATCATCATCATCATAATCATCATCTCTTCCTCCTTCCTATTGCGTTTTGTGCAATATATGTTCATTTCTTTCTCTGACAGTGGCCTGATCCACATAAACATGTCTCCCAATTCCTTCTTACTCAGACTGAAATTAAAGATCTGAAATTCTGTTTCCCCACTCTTTGTTCATCTCCCTGCCTTCCCCCTCACCTGTGCAATAAGTATACATATATTCTACCAATTTACATCTTCTAAACATTTGGAAATGATATACCGTCATACATAGAAATTAGCGCTCCACACACAGAGATGGTTGCAGTTCCAAGACTTGAGAAACCTGAAATCCTTTCCGTCTCATATTTTAAGAAATATTCAATGGAATAAGTTACGACCCACCCACACCAACCACCTTTTGATACGTAATTGAAAGAGAATATTAAAATTTAGAGAAATAGTGACTTAGAACATCAGAGGTATTATAAAATAAAAGGATGGGATTTACGAAAACATAGCATGAGTCACAGTATCAGGTGTAATTTGTAAAAGTAGTGGTAGTAGCTTCATGAGATAGGAACGCCAGTGCTGCGAAATACATGAACATATTGCAAGTTGGATTGTAACCCTCTCGTGAAGCAGGCACGCAATTCACGGCAGACAGGGCTCCATATGGTACGGCAAAAGTTGGTCACCCGCTGGAAGTCGCAAAATTGGGTACAAACTCAACCGTGGAAAGGATACTTTACGGAGATTAATTCTACAACTAAAATTTCATAAAAGTTCTTAGAGACCCGTGAGCAAACAACAGTATTTGATACTCTCTGTGACGAATGGTACCACTTATCACAAGATGTCATCGATGGCTTACTGAATACCATACCACGAAACGTTACCTGCTACCGAAGGAACGCCACCAAATATAAACCATAGCACTACAAACTTCTATGCATTGATAAGTAACACTGACTACAGCATCATTTTTGAATGTATACGAATTTGTATGTCAGGGAAGTGTACTCCTCTATAGGAACGAAATCAATGAAATTCACATCGAAGCAGTATGATTGTGCTCAAAATCGAACTCCGGACTTTGTCTTAACATGTCGATGAGTTAATCATGGTGTAACCGAACCTGTCCCTATATCAACTCTCTTTTTTGAATTTGGACCCAAACAAGATAACGTAAGAAATAAAAATTCGGAGTTTCCTTCACTTCTCATATAACACTCCTATGAAAACTGTACTCAAGTCTTTAACAACTAAATGAACTCAAGGGACGAATGTATTCAACAGGCGGTGACTATATTGAACATACAACTTTGTCAGTACGTAACCCAATTTTGGTCTCACTCTGCACTTTAAAAGATAAAATGAGTTATATGTAATTAAATGGATAATACCTTTGGAGGCAATTTCTTCGCAGTATTTCTTATGAAACCATGGAATATCTGCTTCTGGGAAGTCCAAGCACACAGTCCGATTCAGCTCCATTAACGTATGTCGTACTCGTTGAGGATATGAAGCCTACAAAATACATGAGTAAAAAGTTAATATATAGTAAAACCTGTCTAGATTAGGCACTTTCGGTTCTATTGAAAAATGGACATTTTACAGAAAAATACGGGTATTTTCACACAACCACACAAAACTATTATAATACAGGAGTATACAAAATAGTGTGAACAACCTTTAAAAACACCACTACTGTGTTACCACTGTTATTGTGCATAAGAAGCTGCGGACTGCAATCATCAGTTCTTTTTATTTTCTCTCTCTTTTTCGTTGGGCCGCGGTGGCTCAGTGGTAGAGCGTTCACCTCTGGTGCATGGGGTCCCGGGTTCAAACCCTGCTCCCGCCAAGTGAACTTTGTGGTGGACAAACACCGTGTGCGTGGGTTTTCTCGGGGTTCTCCCGTTTCCTCCCACTTTCTTCATTCCACCATTTCATTCATTTCTCATAATCAGCGTCTCCTTTAACCTAGCCGGCATAACCGTGGGACGTAAAACTCAAAGATTTCATTTCATTTCTCTTTTTCGTTTTTATATGAACCATGCTCAACCGTTATCTGTTGTTAGTTCACTGGGGTTATGCCTGTTATGCTAAGGGAGGCGGGTGATTATGGCAAGTGAATGATTTGGTGGAATGAGGAAGTGGGAGGAAACGGGAGTACCCCAAGAAAACCACAGACACGATGTTGTCCATCACAAATTTACTTGGCTGGGGATCGAACGAAGGGCCCGACGTACCACAGGCATGCGCTCTACCACTGATCCCAAATGAGAGACTAGCGTTAAGCTGCAAGAGTCTACAAATCACCGTCGAATTTGTTTTTCATTGGATAACCTCCATACAAAAATGGGTACCCATTTTCTTTACATAAATATAGTAAAGCGAATAATATGAGATTAGTTCATTAAAAGACTATCAATTAAAAGTTAACATTTAAATATTATCCCGTATTACAGCGTATATTCTAATTAACATTCATTCATGCGTTACCTCATGATAAGGATTACTTATGATAAATACTCACCTTGGAGTAGCAAGCAGATACCTCATCATCAAGTTGCTCAAGAAAGCCAATAGCAAATATATAATGAATAAGAGAATCTGGAAGGTGATGGAAGAAAGCAAGTGCTAACGCAGATTGTAGAAGAGGCAAACCGGCTAATTTCTCCTTCTCTCTGAAAAGAAGGAAGTTTATTTAACATAATTAGAAAGAAGAAGAAGAAAAAACTACTTGCTAACTAACTCACTCACTCTATGGTCTATGGGATCCGGAGGTTCAATGCCGCGTTCACAAAATCTCTCCATTCATTTCTATCCTTAGCCAACTGGACCCAGCTTCTACTTTGTATTCCTGTTGCTGCGAGATCAATCTTACTATTGTCCTCCCGTCTGCACCTAGGTCTTCCTAATGGATGTTTTCCGATTGGATTTCCAGTTAAAACTTTGAAAGCGTTCCTACTTCCTTCCATTCTAGCTACATGAGCCTGCCCACCTGAGCCTCCTAGATTTGATGACACTAGCAATGTTTGGTAAACGATATAAATTATGTAGTTCCTTGAAATGAAGTTTCCGCCATTCACCATTCCCGTTCCTCTTGGGTCCGAATATTCGTCTTAGGATCTTGTGCTCGAATTCTTTCAGTCTACGTTCTTCCTTTAAAGTAAGCGACCATGTTTCGCAACCATAGAGAACAACAGGCATAATTTTCGTTTTATGTATTTTAAGCTTCAAATTACTCGACAAAATTCGCGACGACAAAAGGTTTTGAACTGAACAATATCACGTGTATTTAAAAACCTACTTGTTAATATATCAACACACTTTTAAGATATTTCCCGGAAGTATACATACAAACAACGAAGCTAAAGTGAAGATAATAACGCAAAGAATATTCTGAAAACATAAACAGAACGAACATTTAGTTATATAAACAACTCATACATTGTGTGCATGATCCAATTCTCCAATTCCAAAGCTACAACAAAATTCCGAAGATGCCTACTTTGTGCGCGATTAAGTAAATGTGTACTTATATTGTGTCAATAAAGTTACAACAAAATTCCGAAGATGGCTACTTTGAACGCGATTAAGTAAATGTGTACTTATATTGAGTCAATAAAGTTACAACAAAATTCCGAAGATAGCTACTTTGAACGCGATTAAGTAAATGTGTACTTATATTGAGTCAATAATGTTACAACAAAATTCCGAAGATGCCTATTTTGAAGGCGATTAAGGGAATGTGTGCTTATATTGTTGCAATAAAGAGCTACGTCAACATTCCTGGAACTTTTTGACTGTTCTAGTATATTTACATACACATATGGATATATAAGTACGAGTTACTTAATTGCATTTGCAAGATTTGTATTGTACTGTTGTATTAACTATCCATTCTATACAAATCCTGACTATAATAATAATAATTATTATTATAAATCATAGTTCTTACTATCCGATTGTATCATAAACACAGAACGAATCAAGTTATACTCACCTGTCTATAACCTGCGATAATGCTGAGAACAATTGTGCTCCTCGTTCCGGGTTGTACCCCAAATAATAGTATAGGAACGTTAATCTTGCCGCTGTATCACCAATTAAATATTCACTATTCTCTACAACATATTCCGCTATCCTGTCGACAATACGTGGCACTAAACAGTTCATGTTTATTAAATTTGCCGCGATATCCCGCACATGCCTTGAGGACAGAGGCTCTTCATTATTTTCGTATCCACTCACAAGTAAGCCATATAATTCAGTATTTGGAGCACCTTTTCTACTCGCATACGATCGCATAATTCCATTCAGTTCAGAAATTTTCTGGCTTTTCTTCAGTTGTTCTAAACCGCAATTGTTCAACACTTGATTTACTATAACTAACTGGTCATGAAATGACCGCCGAGGGTTTCGACGATGTAAATTCATAGCGATTTCCACACCCCTTGATATCAAAATACAATCTACTATTGAAAATTGTGGCGCCATTTGTTTCATCCTTGTTAACAAATATGCCGGAATGTCTTGCTTACAATATGCAATTATAAAACCAAATATTCTCGCAAATTTAAATGGAATCATGCCTTCGACACCATCCGCTTTTTCCAAGAGCCACGCAATCATATGTTCCTCAAATTTATGATGTCTGTAAGTGCCACCGAGATTGTTGTTGAAATGCATGTATTTATGACAAATTTTCAGCAAACTATATCTGTCTTTCGGTTTGGATAAGTTTTGAAGGGTTTTATCCCAAAATATGTTGCATAAATTGATGTCAGATGTTTTCAAATAGCGGAGGACTTTAAACATGAGAGGCATTGAAAAAGATAAGTCTGTGCTTTTGATGTACGTCGAAGCTAACTGCTCAAATATTTGACGCTGCTTAAACGACGAGTATGAAGCAACACAAGATAACAGATCAATCCTGGGCAACGGTTCTTCTTCTTCTTGTAGAAGTTTACTACTATGTTGTTGAATTTCGTCCAAAAGCTCTGAAGGTTCCAGAAGCCCTAGGGAAATTCTGTGAAGCACTAATAGATCAAGAACTCGTAGATCTTGGACGTGACCCTTCAACAAAAGAATCACCTTTCGTGTCAAGGAAAAAGTGTCAGAAGACCAGGACGGAACAGTCAGAAATGTGGCTACTTTAACAATTGTTTTGGGATCGGCACCAGTCAGTATATTATCTTCAATACATTTTTCTACTTTATTCATATACAATTCAAGAACCGACTTCGAAACCAATTGTTGTGCATTCAGTAAACATATAGACAATAATCGTAGATCCTCACTAGACGAACATTTCTCTATATGTTCTACCAGAACAGGTAACATCTTTTGTAACGCTGTGATGGTCCATAATCCCTGATCTTGTACCGCCACAGCAAAACGCGACAATGACGTAAGTGGCAACAAGTCAATTCGTTTATGACACTCAGTAACGATTTTCTGCATAACTGGATGCCGTAAATGGACTCCAATTTTAACCAGGTACAGCAAAGTACATGCTAAGGCGTCCGGTGACATTTTCGAGTAATTTTCATCCACTTTCTGCAACAGAAATTTAAAATCTTCATGGTTTCTCACTTGGTTTACGTATTCTTTAACAAATTTATATTTAGAGTCCATGTCTTGCTCCGCATGGTATTTAACAAATATTTTTTGCAACGTCCATAATACAATTACAGCCTGACTCACATGACATTCATTTAAATTAGCACTATTCTTCTTTATGACGTCAAATACTTGCTGTAACGACGCTGCCTCGTTCAGTTGGAGAAGAATCGCGTCTTTTGAGTCAGGATACAATGCATGAGTCAACGAGTCTGAGTCATCTATGTAAGTATACCGACTATACTCGGATGGTGTCATTTCATCACTGTCACTATCATCTTCCTCACCAGCTGTTGAACTTTCATGAAAGGAGTTTCTGATCGTTAATACTGCATTATGACTAGTGAGAGTAATATTTTCAATTTGTGGTGAGTATTGGGTAACACTGAGCACTGTTCGCCGTGGAAGTTCACTGTGACTACAACTTGTTCCTCCAGCAAAACAGCAAATGGAACTTCGCGCGACTGCTGAACAAGTGGCCAAAGTTCGATTTGCATGTCTCAGCAGTGTACCCCATGGTGCCATGAGGTGATTCGTCATTCTTCACTCCTGCAAAGACACAGAAATATTTACGCATTAATTCTATACAGGTATTTAAAATTTTATTAAGAAGAAGCTATATAGAGCAATTTTTTATGAGAAATATTAGTAGGAAGCAAGAAAGTACAGCGTAACCATAAAAATTCTAAAATACTTTAAAGTAGTATTATGTCGTTTTGGATAATTTTATTTAAATGAAATTTGTCACATTTGAAAGAAAAACTCAAAATATTTTTGTGCATGTCAACAATGGACATCAATGTCAATAATGGATTTGATCAAAGAAGACAGAAAAAGTAAATTCTCTCATGTTTACTTTGTGATTAGTCGATATGGGTTCATTGTTGGATATTTAGCAGGCAATTGCTGTTTCTGCTGGAAGTTACTTGGGAAGCTTGTAGGTTTTCTGTACTCTTATGCCATAATGTGCTAACGTAAATTTTATTTTCTTTCGTTGTGTTGTGTTATTAAAGAATACATTTTAAGGAGTTATGGCGACCTCACAAGAACGAATTTAGTGCGTTTTGGAACATCACAGCACGCAAAGTCTGGTGCAGGTTTAGCGTGCTTTTAGGTGAAAGTTTCAACATCAGGCTCCTACACACACCTCAATTTTGAAGTGGTATCGTGATTTTTTGGATCGTATCTGCATATGTCATCAAAGGAAACGCAATTCAGGGAGATACGTATGTTGGAGTGTGTGTGGCGTGAATGGGAATATCATCTTGATGTCTGCATCACCACTCGTGGGGCCCACTTTCATGTCTATGAAATTTAGTAAAAAAAATATTTAAGTTTATCTTTCGAATGTGATCAATTTCATTTAAATACGATTATCCAAAGCGATATAATATCACTTTATGATAGTGACCACTTTATAGAAGAAAGAATATATGGACACGCTGTATTTTGGCATACAGTTTAATTTTATGACCGTCACTAGAAACAATGTAAAATTTAGGTAAAATTTATCTTTCTACCTCCTTCTGAACATTTCCACAGCACCACACGCTATTAAATCTACTGGGTACAAGTGAAGTTCAGAGAATCCATCATAAACATTTACGAAAAATTAATACTCTTGTATAATAATGTAATAACAATCTATGCAATCCTGAATAATATGTGACAAATATGAAACTAAATATGTGCTCGTGAGGTCTATGCAAGTCTCAGGAACATTAATTTCGTGCAAGTAAGAGCTGGTATCGTAAAATTTTAATTATCACCAGGAAGTAATTAAGATATGATGATGACATTTTGTTAGTGCCATGTTTGGTTCTTATGTGCGTGACTTTAAGGAAATAAGCTCCTAATGATTGTTTTTTTTTTTCCACACTGTGTGCCAAACGTGACCAAAGTGCAAGATGGATAAGATTGAGGCTCGCAGTGTGATAAAGTTCCTGCATTTAAAGGGTAATAATGCCAGACAAATTCATGACGAGATGAAGGCTGTGTATAGCGATGATTGTCCATCTTATAACACTATTGGAAAATGGAAATTCCAAACTAGTCATATATTCTTCACAGGCGATCCAAGACCTGGAAGAACATCCCTGAGGGACGATGCGGCCACTGTGAAGAAAATGGAGTGTTTAATTCTCGAAGACAAACGTATAACCATCCAAACGATTATGAGTGAGACTGGTCTGTTATGGTAGTGTTTGGAAAATTATCCATGACGAACTTCACATGTCTAAGGTATCTTCACACTGGGCCGACACTTTCTCAGAAGCAAGCACGGCGTGACCTTTCCCAACAGATGTTAACGCTGTTAGAAGAGGATTTTTTCAGGCGTCTAGTAATCATGGATGAAACATGGATATATAAGTATAATCAAGAGATCAAAACCATGAGCATGCAGTGGAACTATGCTGATTCCTCTCTCCCAAAAAGGAAAGGGTGCAAAAGTCAAGGAGGAAGGCCATGCTGTCCGCTTTTGGGGATTCTCGTAGGGTAATCCTCACCGATATTCTTGCAAAAGGACAAACCGTCACTGGAAAGTACTACATCAATTTCCTGGACAAATTGTGCGATGTTCTGAAAACGAAATGACACGGCATGTCCTTGAAAGGCGTGCTCCTCCTAGCTGAGAATACACCAGCTCATTCATCTCAAGTTGTCGACAAAGCAAGGACGTGTGGCTTCCAGGTATTGCAGCATATGCCTTATTCTCCCGACCTCGCACCCAGTGACTTTTTCTTGTTTTCGCAAATGAAGAATCTGTTGCGTGGCCGCCATTTTGACAACAGATGACGTCATTCATGAGGGGGTAAGAGAGGTTTAAAGCACAATGTGTAGACTTTTAAAATGACGGCATTCCGAAAGTAAAGGAACGATGGGAGGAACATGTAAATCTAGGTGGTGAGGGGTTAACGACTACAAATCACAACAATCCTTGTATCCTGATTTTTTAACTATGATAATAATTAGAACTTTACGATAACTTCTCATATATTATAGTTTTTGTTAAACCATGGTATTATTAAAATGAAAAATGAAAAATTTGAGTTTTACGTCCCAGTTTATGCCGGTTAGGCTAAAGGAGACGGTGACGATGAGTAATGAATGAAATGGTGGAATGAAGAAAGTGGGAGGAAACGGGACAACCCCGAGAAAATTCACGCACACGGTGTTTGTCCACCACAAAGTTCACTTGGCGGGGGCTGGGATCGAACCCGCGACCCCAAGCGTCAGAGGTGAACGCTCTACCACTGAGCCACCGCGGCCCCCATGGTATTATTAGTTTACATTATCTAGAAGTTACGGAAGCTTTTGATTTGGAAATTAAAGCGATTCCCTAAGCTTATATTCTTTCAATCACCTTTAAACACCACAACAGTGGTTACCTGGCACTTTACATGAATACAATGCGATTGATATAAACTTCTGCCTAACAGTAAGAGTGGGTTTGTGTAACAGAAATAGTGACATACTTTGTATAAAAATTTAAATGTATACATGATTCTTATGGCCCATATCTTCACCCTACATAATAGTTGTGGTGAACAAACAACAACAACAAAAAAAAAAGTTTAACATCCCAAATTTATGCCCTTCGGGCTAAAGAAGACGAATGATTTAGTAAAAATAGATTGTGAAATTAAATCTTTATGCTCTCTCAATGGGAATCCAACTCGAGACCATGTGCACCAAAGGTACATAATAATAGGAGTAATATTGTGTAAAATGCGTCAGAAACCAGTAGTGTGATGACTTATACGAAATTTACCACTACACTATCACAGAATAATGGTAATAAATGTTATAATCACATCATTTCATATATAGAATAAAAAATAATTTGAAATTTCTTATGAATAGTATAGTACATGCAAGGTAGTATGCTAATATGTTTAAACTTCAGTGGGTGATTCTTCCCAGAACAGACAACAAACTATATCAATATATATGTGATATAACACTGTTCCGAAGATACAGGATGAACCAAAAGATACGAAACATATCACACGGTATGGACGTAGATGTGAACGGCCTGAGAGATACGTCGATACGCTAGAAACAGTTATCAGCATAAGCGTTTCGTAGAAATACTTAAGGGAATAGCTGGAACGGTGAGACCGACCACTACGAGCAATATTAATTAATGGAAACTTTGGGAACGACATACGTCTCTGGGGAGGAAGTAGGAATATGAACTTGCACTAGACGTGTGGTTGTTACAGAAAGAGTTCAACATTTGCCATGATCTGCGTACAGACTAGCACGAACACGACGTATCATTGATGCATGCAAATTTTCAAAAGCGCCTGGTGTTATTCGAACGGTGTTGCAACATTGAACAATGCGTTTCTCCAGACCATGAACATCCTTGGTAGGAGATGAGTACACAAGAAGCTTCGAGATAGACGCAAACGTAAAATTCAGACGTATGTTTCTTCCACGATGGGCATCCTGCAATCTAGCAAGTACTCTCGAAACCCAGCATATCTCCGGAACGATTACGTATCATGTGTGTATTGTTGGCTGAGTTGGAATTCAGCGTTCCGTTGAGCACGAAGCTACATGATACGTGAATCTCCACCTTAATGTCGGATCCGAACCACACAAACTCTCACCGGGAATGTATATATTGGTATAAACTTTTTTGTTTCCCATCCTTAAAGCAATTAGGCCTACTTACAACAATGTATAAAAGACACGAGAAATTACTCTTGCCAGGAAAGAGACTTTGAACAATAACAGGGAATATATATAAAATAAGATTTGTAATTCTGACAAACGTTTATTACAGTTCAATAAGAGATCATTAACTCAAGCAGAAGGAAAAGAAAAAAAGAAAAAGAAAGAAAAACTTCATCCACACACCCGAAGGAAGAATGATCATTCAGAGTTTGAAACTATTAGTGACTGACAAGGTACCATTTTCTTTGGAGGACTTGCAAGCACGGTGGATTGATTTAAATCAGTCTGATTTAAATAAAAATCATTGATTTTAAAATCAAATTCCGAAATAAATTTATTTAAAGTGGATATATGCAAAATCCCGTTTCTGTTCTGTTATTTCGATTATGGAAGATAATAATCACAACACAATGAGACTCAAATGTACGTACAGGACAGTATGAAAACCAGTGTCATGCAGAGGATAATTAGGGAAAAATCCCGATTTGAGCGGGTAACGGGGCAAATCTCGCTTTCTTCTCTTCGTAACATAAGGTTTGTAAATCGTTAACTATTCCGCCGGGGAAATCACCATTTGACATTTAAGACAAAAATTCTGTTGTGTGCGTGTCTGTTTGTTTGTTCCAGATCATAGGGGTGTATTTAGAGTAGTCCGATCCCCTCTCCGATTTTTTTTAATATATATATATATATATATATATATATATATATATATAACTTTAGGCGAAATTTATGTATTTTATATATATTTCGTGCCGCAAGCTAGTTTCGATTTTTTAAAAATATGCCTCTGCCAAATATCAGTAACTTTTGGGAAATAAAGTGTAATTTTTATAAATGTTGCTGTACTTTTTTCCTTAATGCTAAAGAAACAGTATTTGGGATTAAAATAGGTTAACGACTGGGAATTTAATTCAAAATTCAAGCACAATACTTTCACTTAAATGGCATAATTAACATTTAATACTAATTTTATTTATTTATTTTCTTTTAGTTCGCAACTTATATTATGCAAGGAGAAAGATGTGATTTAAATTTTAAAAAATCGATTTAAATCAAAGAATCAATAAAAATGATTTTTTTTTTTTTTTAAAAAAAATAACTTTCACCATTCTATATACAGTCTTTTCAAAAAACCTACTATCTACCTTTCTTAAAAGACGTAGCCCACATTTGGAATCAAACAGACTTTCATTCTCTTAGATCAATTAGTTTTTACTTGTGTCATGTAAGATATTTTCAGGTCGCTCAGCGCAAAGCATTTAGGAAACAATAGGAAGAAAATTAGTGAAAGAATTATAATTTTGCAACAATTATTTCGAGTGCAGCGCCAAGACTAAACCTGCACGAAATAATCAGTTTCACTATTCAGGTAAAGTTTAAAATTATACTTATTTTAGCGGGTTGCCTCATTACTTATTATCTCCTAATGTCTGACATCAGCAGTCCTTCACTTAAAAATAGTATCAACAAGAAGCAGTTTCTAACATTTTAAAATATCTCATTGCTGGTGTAGTTTTAGCGCACCATATTTTGAAAAATTTACAGGTAAACTCGAATATTTTGGATGAAAATCCATAAGGAACAAATTTCTGCAGGCGACTGAACTAAATACAAATTAATACAGCTATATTTTAGGTTGACAACTGTAGGGTTGCTAATGGAAAATCATTACTAGTGCTTTACGACGAACAAAATAAGTGAGTGCGTATGAAAGATAATTCTCAAAACCAACTTCTTTTCATTACCATCACTTATGCGTATAGCCATCATCGTTGACGCGGCTGCTCCCTTCGGACGCACAGCGCGCTATCTCGCTGACCCACCAGCTTCGCTTTGCACTGACTCGGTTAGATACCATTCGTGCTTTATAGTGGCCACATAGCACATGTTGGTTTGTGATTTTTGTACTGTAGTTTTTATGCCATACAATCGAAAGCCGTATTTATACGCATTTCGTAAACGAATTGTAATTTTTCAACAACTATTTCTGGTGGTCTCCTTGAATTTTACCTATGCTAACAGATATCCTCATGTCGTCCACCGCAAATTTTTTAAAGGACAATAAGAAGAAAATTAGTGTAAGAATTATATTTCTTCAACAATTATTTCGAGTGGTGCGTCAAAAGTAAACATGAATGAATATCACATTGTTAACTTGTTCACTTTGTATGATTTTCACGAAAAATTGCCGATTCACCATTTTTTTCCTGTAAATATGTATTTTTCATACTTCTGCACCTACTCTCCGGCACTTAACCCCAATAATTAATTAGCAATACAACACTGAAAATAGGTTCATCTAGGGTCAGCATCAGCGAAGTCTTACCCATACACGCTTTCAAGCTATGTAGGATATTTTATAACTTATGATTATGTATCTGTTATTTCACCCCGTGATAGTTTACAAACAAATAGCCAGTTAGTAGAAATCTAAGTGCAGATTTACTATGCAGATCTATAGATTTATAAAATTTACAGAAGAAATTTCTAATAACATTTTAATACAGTTGTGTATAAGTAATGGAAATATGGTGTGTTACCTCTGAGATGTGTATTCACGTGGAAATATAGAACCGAAATTAACTTCGAACTTTAAATGCACGTAATCTTCCATAAAATTTTGGCAAGTCTGCAATTTCCTCATTTTATGATAAGAATAGAACCCAACCAACCCCTGCGGGGCTCTTAATCCGGTCCTACTCCTACTACTACTTCTCTTCTTCCTACTACTACACCCACTACTACCATACTTACTCCTACTATTACTATTTATACTATGGACCCGTATAGTAAAACTACACGTTGCCCGGGTTCTGCAGAAGACCTGTTAAAGTGAACCTGCACCGGAGAATGCAAGAGCATACCTCGAAAATGAATGCTGAAGGTACAGAAATTGAAACCAGAGATTTTTTTTTTTTTTTTTTTTTGCATTACTTGGGCAGAAGGCTCTACCAAATTTTTACACATTTATTGCATTTTCCGATTTCTTATTGCAGAGCATGCACTAAATGAGGAGTTAATGCATAAACCGCGAACCAACTGGTGCTAGGTGGCCGCTAAAAGCACGAATGCTATCTAACAGAGCCAGAACAGGAGGACAGCAGGGGGGTCCGAGCGGAGAGAGCGTATACGTCCGTAGGGAGGAGGCGCGTCAGCGACGGAGGGCATACGCATAAACAAGGCAAGTGGGAAAATACATAAAATATCCCCAATATTTTTCACCTTCAAAAACACTTATATAATAGTAATAACTCTTACTTTCAAAATGGTTTCACTGGTTTCCCAGGTAAAAATTGCCTGCTGCGAGGAGAAATTCGTCCGTTTTGAATTTTTAAATCTTTTTCACACTTCGCATAGTTGATTTTACGTTTCAACATACCATGACGCTGCAAAAACTTTATAATATGACGCTCTTTATCACACAATTCTTTGTAATAAAATCTTATGTTTGCATTATATCCATCGCGAATGTCCATTGCTAACACGAACAGAACATTCCCGCCGTTTATTTCCACCTTTCTCGCATTCTTGTAATCTTCCGCCTTCCGCTTCAGTAAATAGTTGCACTTAGAATACGTTCACTCCCGTTCAAAATGTAGGCATTTATTCCGAAGTTGGGCGTCCGCTTTTGCCACGTCTTTTCGCTATTATCTCCTTGCCACACTTTCTGCAATTTGTTATTAGGTTCATTAATCCGTGCTCTTCACAAACTTTTAAAAGATTTTGCTCGTTATCAACGTATTGCTTCACAAATGTTAAAACTGGTAGTTCATTGCCCTTGTACATTCGCCATGTTGATAACATAAATGCTCGTTTCTTTCCAACAATGCAAATGTTCGGTTACCTTGTCCAGCAAAATTTTTAAAATTTACAGGAAAGATATGGATAATTTGATCGTTTGTGCGCTTGATAATATATAAGAGTCACGAAAAATACGTTTATTTGTTATATATAAGCGGCTATAAACATGGGACTACACGGCGAGCGGAGGGAACTACTTGGCGCAAGGTAACCGAACAGTTGCATTGTCGGAAAGAAACGAGCATTTATGTTATCAACATGGCGAATGTACAAGGGCAATGAACTAACAGTTAACATTTGTGAAGCAATACGTTGATAACGAGTAAAATCTTTTAAAAGTTTGTGAAGAGCACGGATTAATGAACCTAATAACAAATTGCAGAAAGTGTGCAAAGCAGATAACAGCGAAAAAACGTGGCGGAAGCGGACGCCCAACTTCGGAATAAATGCCTTACTTTGCGCCAAGTAGTTCCCTCCGCTCGCCATATAGTCCCATGTTTATAACCGCTTATATATAACAAATAAACAGATTTTTCGAGACTCTTATATATTATCAAGCACACAAACGATCAAATTATCCATATCTTTCCTGTAAATTTTAAAAATTTTGCTGGAAACGGACGCCCAACTTTGGAACTTAACCCAAAATGTATTTCAATATGATATCTAATGATAGAAATTACTTATATTCACACTCTACTTGTTTTACGAAAAGTGTTTGACATCGTATTTCACCTATAAATTTTATTTTTGGCAGAAGCGTCTGTTTGAGTGCCTTTTTTTAAAAATGAATTTGTGTGTATGCGTATAGTAAAACTGCACGGAGATCTGAACAATTATTTCTACTCGTGTCTTCAATTTTTCACTGAAAAGTGCAAGGACAATCTACGAACATTTAAAAGTTACATGTGTGTACTTATACCACAACCCTATATCCAGTGTTTTTCACTCGCTCCATAGAGAACGTACTGCTATTTAAGAATCTCACAAACAAAATTTCAGTATTTTACCTTTCCTTTTAATAGATCAAGTATTTCATATTTATTTGTATGAAACTTCCTCTTCTTCTTTTACAAATCATTACCGTCAAATGTTTCCTTTCCTTCATTCTCATATAACAACTTCCATATCTCAAGTCTGACTTCTTTCGCATCTTACGCCGTCAACCAAATGTATCGAAGGTTTGTATCAACCAACAACGGCCTTTGGAACTCAAAATTACACTTCTTTGGACTTAACATTATTTTAGGTACTGATACAATGTGAGACATAAATTTATTGTTAGCGTACACGAGTAGTTGCTCAAGATGTTATAATTACTGTACCGTACTTCTCAGTGGCTTAGGGAAGGAGGGGCAGAGGCGCGGTGGCTGAGTGGTAGAGCGTTCACCTCTGGTGCTTGGGGTCCCGGGTTCGATCCCAGCTCCCGCCAAGTGAACTTTGTGGTGGACAAACACCGTGCTCGTGGGTTTTCTCGGGGTTCTCCCGTTTCCTCCCACTTTCTTCATTCCACCATTTCACTCATCTCTCATTATCACCGTCTCCTTTAGCCTACCCGGCATATCCGTGGGACGTAAAACTAAAAGATTTCATTTCATTTTTTGCTACTGGTACTTCTACAATATTATTTTCTTTGCATATACATAGCGATTGGATACTGAGTATAGAAACGTTATCATAAAACCCTTATCCATGATAAATGGCTGTTAAATTGGGTTGTAAGATAATTGATTTTAAAATGCACGGTCTGTCCTGAATAAGTTGCTTTGACTTCCAGGATATAGAGTATTTTAGTTCCATATACATACAATTTGATGGATTATGCGAGTCCATAAGAAAGGATTAATGTTTTGGAGGCCAAGACTGAAGAAATGTATCATATCTTCAACAGTAAAGGGTTCTCGTAGAGTTATGCGGTGACACTGGTGTATCGGGTGTATGTAAAGATACTACTAAATCGTATTTCGTGGGTTTCGCTGAAAGTTTGGCTTTGCACTTATAACTGTTAATAGGTGTTGCGTTGTGGTTATGTTGCTCCATTAGGACAGTCTTTGATTTGACAGGGTTTGACTACAATAACCACATTTGGAAGTATTCGAACAATTAGGTGTCACTTGTTGATTATAAACTTGGCATTTTCACAGCGAATCGAAAAAAATGGAGGTGAACTAGAAGGTTCTACTTTATGGAGCGTTCGTAAGACATATGTAGGCATCATGCTGTAACAAATGATCAATAGCTTGCTGTTCGTTTTTCAGAACTCGCGTCAGTATTGTTTAGTATGTGAATACATTTTTAATGCTGACTCCTTCATCAGTAAGCTCTTCTTCAATTTCAGAGTCAGAGATCTCATGGTCAACACCAGTAATGACTACAGATAACTACGGCGGTTTTCTCGGTGGTGGAGCTTGCGTCTGGCGTTTTGGTTGCCATACAATAATGTTTGCATTTCTGCCGAAGATATCGAAGAAAGCTTTGTTACGAACATGGCGATGAAAATCTTTTGAGTATGACGATGAAAATGTGAGTTCTTATTCTTGAGTTTGATGTTATTGTTGGTGAAGCTAATTTCGGCACGTACTTGACAAGCTGGTTTGAAAAAAGACCTGGTTTAAATTTTTGAATCTCATGTCAAATTTAGAAGGAAGTTATGTTTTGGAGCCATGAAGGTGGAGACGGTACAGATTCATTATTAGTTGTGGGTTGGGTGTTCATACTCAAACCCTGTTCAACAACATTGGCAAGTTGGCCACCTCAGGAGCAGACCCAGAGTGGGAACACTTATTAAGACTTATCGGATGTATCAGATTCCTGCCTAGTGTGCCTACATTGATCCCTAGGCTGGGAACGACAGGTAGAAACCTGTGTATTTGTCTAGCGGACCCACACAAAACTAGTGTAGATAATACGATAGCTAGAGGTAGTTAGGTAGAAGGTTAACCCGATTGGAATTACCTAGAAAGGCGTTGTCCTCGATGAGGCCGCCGGTTTTGCAGCAAGTCGCCTACTAATCAGAACGAGGGGATACCGGTACTTGTATATACAGATAGAGAGAGATCAAAATTCACTGTTTTTATTTATTTTTATTTTTATTTATTTATTATTTTTTTTTTTCAAGTAAGGAAAAGGGCTAGCCACCTTTAAGAAGATTGTGTCCTCTGTGTCCTAGGAATGAGTTGCAGCAGGGTTGCCACACTCGAAATTCACGAAGATGAAAAACATGTGACAGAATTATACTTGATTTTTTTAAATTTCGCTAATTTTCAAATTATGTTTGCACAGTAATTTTGAAAATCACTCCAAATTATCTTCATTATTTTAATGATGTGTGCTAACTGTATTCGTGTATTAAAGAACTAACATGACTATCACAAACGATAATGAAATAACTTGATAGACAACACATTATAGGTCTACCAGTATACAGTTGCAGTGTAAATACATTCGAGTGTGACATTTCTATTTATACGACCCGCTCTGGAGAGTAATACTCCCGGAAGTACGTTTTTTCGCGCGCTACCCTAGCCAACTATTTTAAGTTAGTCACAAAATGTATATCATGAGGGTCAAGGTGGAACAAAACGAGCCCTGCAGAGCTTCTAACCCGTTCCTACTACTCTAACTCCTCCTCGTCCTGCTACTACTACTACTTATCTGCACAAGTCTGTAAATCACTCCTTTGAGTACTATTTTCATCTTATTTTAATGAGAAAAGTGTTATGAAAATGTAAAAAATAAAACTAAAAATAATACTTTTTCCTTCCATTTTATATATATATATACATGCATTTTCCTAGAGACGCAAAAAGTATAAATCTGACCCTGGTCAAATTAAATATTAGATTGAAAAATACTGCTGGTCTAAAACATTTCAAGTATTTTTTCCTTCTTTTTTTTCCCTCCCGAAGTTTGTGCCCCTTACTTCGGCGCCCGGGGCCGTCATCCCGCTCGCCCCTCCACGGCAAGGCACTGAAGAAGTGCAAATTAATATTTTATAAGGGAATAACATTGTTAGCAATATATACAATACATGCCACTTCGGACACAGCGCTGAACTAGGTCTACCCTAACGGCCCCTCCTCCAACCCCAAGTTGTAAAGTGAGGAGGGGCATAACTGTGCACTTAGGTTTCAATTACCGATAATTAAAACTAGTGGTTACTAAGCAGTCTTTTGAAAGGTCATGTTTTAATTTTTGAATTTATTTTTTAAAAATTTCTGTGAATTTAACAAGAAAACACAACGGAAGTATGGGTTGGTTTTATTACTCCACCCATTACTATAATCTAAAATGATAGTTGCTAACGATAGTTGAACCCCAACATTTTCATTTTTAACCTGTTCTTCAGAGGAAAGAATGAAATGCTAGATTTGGCCAGAATACTAATGCGGGTGATTTATTTCAGATTTGGCACCAGTATGAAGAGGAAGACCAAGGGTAGAATATCTACATGCAGTTACAAAAGAAGATACCTTATCAAAGTATGAAGCCCAAGGGAAAGAAAAGTTTTAAAATGTTCATGTTGCCCACCAACCTATGGTTGAGGTCAGGGGCGGATCCATGACGAACTTCTGGGGGGCGGTGGGTTGTAATACTGCTACTTAGAGCTACTTTTAAGAGCTCCAAACTCTGGGATGGGTTTTATTTATATATAAAATAAGAGTTTCCTCTTCTGGGGAGGAGGCGATGCCCTGATCACCCCCTGGATTCGCTTCTGGTTGAGGTGAACAATATGTTCGATATGGCTTCCCTCAGTTGCAGTGATCAGAACCGTAGCTTCAGATTTCGGAGCCCGGGGCGAAGTAGAATTCGGCGTCCCCATCATTCACATTACCAAGCTTATTTTTTTCCACCAGCCAAAAATGATCATTATGTATTCTTTTACAAATAAGAGCTGTTTTCAACCTTACTTCAGTAGGACTTTTTTTTATTGAACTTGACAAACGTATCTTTAGTTGTAACAAGTCCACCTGGAGAATACCAAGGGCGCCCGAAGGGGAAAGCAGGGTGGGGCTCGGGTCCCCCTCTGGCCTACGAAAATGTATGCGTAATGTAGCAAACCACGTACAGGTATATTATATACACGAAATACCACACATAATATAGTAGCCATGGAGATGGGCTCCTTAGAAAATTTTCTTCGGACGCCCCTGGAGAACAGTTATGGAAATTTACAACTGTTTACAACATTCATACTATCGATAAGAAATGAAATTTCAACACATTAGAACCTATGTGCTTTTAAAATGTTCGAATTGGGTGACAGCCAGGGCCGGATTTAGGCATGGGCCACATGGCTCCGAGACCAGGGCGGCAAATTTTGAGTAGCAGCAATTTAAAAAAAAAGTTTTAGAAACGATAAAACTCTTGAAAATACATATTTCACCAACGACTTAATAAAATAAGCGAAAGCCATTATTTTTTAATGGCCGTGAGTACGATAATATTGTAGCAGATTAGTCGTAGCAAATATTGTCATAAGTCAGTTGGTTATTATGGTGGTTTGATCAGTTGTCGGTGAATCTACCGAAAAGGGCGGCAGTAGGCAACTCGACACTCGTACTTTTACAAATTGGCGTGTATTTATTTATTTATTCAACAAATACCAGATACAGCCCGGAGACCACTTTACACTTTATATATAACAACAAGGGAAAGAAATAGGGAAAATTCCAGTTAGTGTGATCGGCGGTGACGATCGAACCCATGAACTTCCGAATGCGAACCCAACAGAGCTATTTCGCTCGGTTTGAAGCAGTATGGACTACATTAGCACCACTTTTGCTTCGCAAAAGAAAAGTCAGTTATATTTATTTGTCACTGGTCTTTTTTTTTTTTTAAAAAAAAAGCAAGACATTCTTGAACGTGCTGAAACGTACTAGTCCCTCTCTCTACAACCGTAGACGTACCATGTACGAAAAGAAGAGTGAGGAAGCTGGGTGATGGTGTATGGTTTGTCTAACTGCGTGTCACCCACACATATATTGGGAACAACTAACCACCGAAAAAGGTTTGTTGATTTTTTTTTAACTTCCTTCTTTCTCTTTTAGTGGCATCAACTGCGATACACAAGCATTTTGATAAATACGTAGTAATAATCAGAAGCTGACTCAGAGACTTCAGGACAACGTTTCTAAAGGTTTTTGCCAATGCCAAAGCAAGACGTGAACAGTTTTTGATACATAAAAGTTTCAGAAATGTCATTTTGTAAATTTTTAGGTCAATAATATAACTCATTATATCTGTATTGTTTTATATTTTGTCGTCTTTTAAACCCTGTAATGTTGAGTAGGTTAGGCAGAAGCCAGGTAAGTTTTAATGAATCTACTCCAAATGCTGACCAGATATAGGAATTAAAATATATTACATAAAATGAATAATAAGAAATAAGAACAGTAATAATTAGTAATAGTAATAGTTATGATTTAGTAGCAAACGTAAAAGTAATACATATTTTAAGAAGTAGATCCAGGAGAATGGAAGTTTTGGAGAGTGATGCTATTGGTATGGTTAGAGGCCACAATTTCGCTAGGACCCATGGGCGCAAAACATAGAAATCCGGCCCTGGTGAAAGCATTAATTTCCAGTAATAATGGTAAACATTTGTAACTTTATTCTGTATGTGATCACATAAATAGCATTTTAAGGTTGGTGTACAGGGACAAGTTTTGCCGGTAGATGTCACTATAGTCTTCGTATCTCTCTCATGTTTTTTTTTTTTTTTTTTTTTTTTTACCTTTCACGAAAATTCACGATTTCTCTACAAATTTCAACCTAGAGACTTTAAATTTTTGGAAAAGGAACTTCATAACCTATCGAAGGTAACAATCTGTGCCGATTTTTTATTTAAACTTTCTTAATTGTTTAAATGGCTTGATTTTTTATTGTTAAGCCGGTCAAAGGGTTACGCCCTTTCTTCGGGACGAGGATTATAAATATGGGGAATTTGCTTTATTTACAGGGGGCATTGAGGGTTTGGAGCATTATTTTATTTTATTTCATTCTTATTAATGAGCATCTTTGCCATTGGGGGTTTGGAGCATTATTTTCTTTTATTTTATTTCATTCTTATTTTTGGGCATCTTTTTTATTTCTTTTTTTTATTTTTTTATTTATTTATTTATTTATTTATTTATTTATTTTTTTATGAGAGAGGAGGTGAAGTGCAGGTAGACGTCACAAACACGAGGGTAATGTTAGTATGGACGAGTGAATGGTTATCTTCTGCCCTGGGGCGTCACAGGGCTGATGAAGACAGATGAAGCCCGCTGCTAGCAACATTGATGGAACACTAGTGCAGAGATGGATAAATGCATGGACTAAGATGAGGTGGATGATAGATGGCAAAGTCGGCCTTTTGAGGGTCATCGTCGTCTAGAGTGTTATGATATAGAGTGAGAAGATGTTGGAGAGGAGTGGCTTGGTGACGTGGGGGCGTATCATGTATGATATCCTGTTGAAAGCTGTCAAGGAGTATCGGATTTCCTTCTGCAATGACTTTTATAATATATTTAGTGCGAAGTGCTTCTAAGTGTGGAAGTATTGTTGGAAAGTTGATTCGGCGATAGAGGTCGGCAGTCGGTGCTGGTAGTTTGATACGATAAGCAAGTCGGAGAGCATGTCTTTCGGAGATGGCGAGTCTATTGTATAGTTCATCAGGGGCAGAGATCCAGCAGATATGGCCATGTGTGAGAGCAGGTCGGAGGAATACTTTATAGGTCGTAATGACTGTTTCGGTATGTAAGCCCCAGGTTGTGCCCACTAGCCGTCGGAGGAGGTTTAAGCGGTTCGTTGCCTGTGATCGAATCTTTTGTAGGTGGGGTTTCCAACTGAGTTTAGAATCGAAGATGATCCCAATGTAGGTAACTTGTGATGATGGGCGGATGAAAGTGCCGTTTACATTAAGGTGAAGAAGTGAAGGATTGCGGTGGATGCGTGAGCGGCAGCGAGGTGGGAGAAAAATAAGAGCTTGTGTTTTGAGAGAATTGATGGTGAGGCGCCATTTGGAACACCAGGAGGTAAAGGCGTCAATTGCCTGCTGAAGTGTTTTATTTATGTTTTGAACAGTATTAGATGTGGCAAGAAAAGCGGTATCATCTGCATATTGGTATACTGAGACATTTGGTGGGAGAGGGGGCATGTCGGCGACATATAAAATATATAGAAGAGGTGAAAGGACAGATCCCTGAGGGACGCCACAGTGAAGAAAGATCGGATAGGAAAGGGATTGGTTGATATTAATATAAGTCATACGATTGGAAAGGAAAGAAAGTATACATCGGATGTACGAGATAGGAAGATTGAAAGAGTGAAGTTTTGCGATGAGGCCGGCATGCCAAACTTTGTCAACAGCCTTCTCCAGATCAAACAGTAAAAGGCAAGATGGTTTTGAGGTATTATAATGATTTGTTATAGCAGTGGTGAGGCGCAGAAGCTGGTCAGAAATACTAATATGTGGGCGAAAGCCGGCTTGATGTAGAGGGATGAGATTATGGTCGGAAAGATGAGTATGCAGACGACTGACTAGAATGCGTTCAAAGATTTTGCTAAGGACTGATGTTAGTTGGATTGGTCGGTATGATGAGAGTGCAGTAGGAGGTTTGTTTGGTTTGATGAAAAGGAGAGTTTTGGAGATTTTCCATTGGGGAGGGTAAAATCCGGTGCGAAGAATGAAGTTGTAGATGATTGCGAGAAGTGAAAAGAGGATGGGAGGAGATGATTTGATGAGTTTATAGGTAATGTGATCAAAGCCGGGGGCCGTGTTTCGTTTTGATCGGATGGCGGAGGAGATATCTTCAGGAGTTATGAGATCGTTAAGAGGAGAAGCGGTAAGTTGGTGGTGAAGATTGGGTTGGAGGTGAGGAGCGTGCGGGTTTGCGAGATGTTCCACACGGCGGGTGAGATTTGGATGAAGTGGTTGTACTGTTGGGGTAAAAATGTCTTGAAAGAAAGAGGCGAAAGCATTTGCTTTGTCAGTATCGGTTTGAAGAGGGTTGTTATGTGAGATGATAGGGTATGAAGTATGACGGTTTTTGCCAGTTAACTGATGAAATTTTTGCCAGAATTTGGTAGGGTGCGAGGTAGTGGATAGAGTGTTGCAGGCTGAGATCCAACGTTTTCGTTTGTAGGCATCTAAGTAATTGTGGAGCATGCGATTCCAGCGACGATGATGTTCTAATGATATAGGATTACGTGTACGTTGGAAGTCACGGAAAGAGCGTCTAGAAGCTGCAACGATAGACTGATATTGTGGAGGTATTGGAGGTTTGTGCGGATGACGTGTACGAAGAGGGATGTTGGTTTGGGTGGCTGTGTCAAGGGATGTTGTGATTTGGTCCACAAGGTTATAGAGTTCTTCTTCACTAGTGGGCTCCTGTAGATTTTGCAATGAGGTTGTGAGATCGTTTTGAAAATTAGCCCAGTTCGCATGAGTGTAATCAAAGAAGTGAATTGATGGGGGCTGTGTTTTGGGGTGTGTGGTGATAAGAAGATCAAGGAGTATCGGAGCATGATCGCTGCCGAAAGGTGGTAGAACTCGGAGGTTGTGAATAGTAAGAGAAGGAGTACTGATCACTATGTCGGGTGAGGTATTGCTTATTGGGCGTGATGGCGATGGGAGATGATGGTAGTCGACGGCTAGAATATTAGAAATGTAGTTTTGAAAATGTTGTTTCTCTGTCTGTGGACGACTATGAATATTGATGTCTGCCATGATAATATAATGTCTGAACGTGTTGTCGATGTATTGAAAAAATTCGTAGGGAATAGGGTGGCCTGGTCTGATATATATGGTGCAAAGAGTAATGATTTTTGTGCGAAGATATAGTGTGACTATGGAATATTCTGGGAGATCATGTGGTTTTGGGAAAGTATGAGAACGGACAGGAATAGTATGATAGGTTCCAATTGCTGTGCCACCATTCTCTCGTTGATAAGGTTTAGGACAGTCATGGCGTTGTAATTGAAACTGAGGAATGCGGATATAATCGGTAGGTTTGATATAAGTTTCATTTAGGGTAAAAGCCTGTACTTTTTCTTCTCGGAGAAGTTGTTCAAAAACTGCTTTGTGAGTGACAAGAGATCGAATGTTAAGGAAGAGGAAGGTGACTGCCATGGTGATTGATAACATGAGAAAGGTTGTTTGGATGGATTTTGTATTTACAGAGATGGCCATTCTGGATCTGTTTTGGTAGATGTTATAGAAAAGTGAGCATGTGGACCTGTATAAGTGGCAGACAGTTGTAGGCCAAATAATTGTTGAGCGATTTGGTCGACCTGCATAAGAATGTGAGCGCGTAAGAAAGGATGGATATTTTGTAGAACGAGCGTCGTGAAGCGAAGCAAGTCTTCTACTGTTACGGGTTCTCTTAAGGAGTTTGTAGGAGTTGTAGTGGAATCGGTAGTGCGGATTGGGACTGAGAGTTCAGGTTTGTCAGTTGGTGGAGCAGGTTTTTGGTGGCATTTGTAGCTGTAGGTTGGATGTTGTTGATGGCAGGTATTACAGAGAGGTGGTTTTTTAAGGTTTGGACAGTTGTTGGTTATATGGTCTTCATTACAGTGTCCACAGCGGGGTGAGTTAGGACAATTTTTCGTTAGGTGTGAGGCATATGTCTGGCATCGGTCGCAGCGTATAGGAAGTGGGGGTGACGTGCGAGATGGTTCAACCCTGTGGCGTCTGTGATAAATATAGGCACCATTTTGAAGCAGATCGTCTACTGTGTCTTTGGATTGTGTAAGAACTCGTACAAGATAGGTGGGGCCTGATTCACACTTGATGCGGATGCATTTATGTACTTCATAACATTCGAGTCGTAGTTCGTCTAGGATTTCTTCGTCTGAATAGGCTGGTGGAACGCCTTTTATCACTACTGAGAACATGGGCTGTCATCTAGGTGGTGGTGGTAGCTTTTTCCTGGTTTGTGAGAGTGCTTGGATGTTTGCTTTGTCACCAAAAATGTGAAGGCCTGCTTTGTTCCGGATTGTAGAAACGAAGTTTTGGTCTGGAGATTTAATGATGATTCCGTTTTTAGTGAAGACTATTTCTGATACATTGGCTCTCGGGTAGTATTTCATGAGTTGGATTAAGATATGTTTAGGGTTAGAGTATTTGGTGTCAGCATTAGTAAGAAGATAATTGAAGGTTGCTGGAGGTTTGTTTGAAGCGATGTCCATAGCTTGTTCATAGAGGTCACTTTCAGATGCTTGACTGAGCGGAGAACTTGATCGAGGTCGAGGTTGTTTTTTCTGACTTTGCGATTGCAGTGTATCACCTGATCGTTTTTGAGAATTGGGACCCGTTCTGGGTTTGGCCCCCTTGCACTCCATCGAGTTCAGAGGGGACACACCCACGGATCGCAAGACTGCGGAGTGGCCGAAGCCAGTGCAATATGAGAAGAAAACAACAATGATCAGACAGATTGATGTCGAAAATATGAGATGAGATGAGATGATGGAAGATGTCACCCTCCAGCACTGAAAAGTACTGTCAATCCTAGAGAGAGCGTATGCGTGCTGGTCTCAATTGTGCGTGTGCTACACAATATCCTCGAGGACACGTTAACACTTCCCAGCTAGGCTAGGTCAAAATACAGCTTGTGACGTATGGTACGTCAAGCTGATGAGAGAGTTCGCGAATGGCTTGATTGTTGAAATGGATATCCAAATATTTAACAATATAACTGTTTTAACAATGAAGAAAATTGTAAATAAAAAATCGGCACAGATTGTTACCTTCGATAGGTTATGAAGTTCCTTTTCCAAAAATTTAAAGTCTCTAGGTTGAAATTTGTAAGACAAATCGTGAATTTTCGTGAAAGGTAAAAAATACATGAGAGAGATACGAAGAGTGTAGTGACATCTATCGGCAAAACTTGTCCCTTTAAACCGACCTTAATTTTGATTCTTTTACGGTAAAAAAAATTGTGAAATATAACTGAAATTCAGAAGCCGCCGCCTTTTAGTCTAGTAGCTTAGCAGCATAAAAGGGCCGAATTGTGCAAAATGTGATACCAACATACCACTTTCAGGGATGATAGACCTATTAATAAGGAGTAAATCCTGATATAGACCCAAAACGGCGGGGGTCTTGTTTTAGGTATATGACGTCATCAATATGGCCGCCAACGAATTTCGACTTAACTGAGTTTAAAAATGTATAACTCCATTACCATTGAAGGTAGAAACTTCCTTTTACCTTTATTTTGCAGAGAATACATTGTACCTTTATTGTCATTATAAATACTTGCCTTATATTGCCGCCATTTTTAAATATGGCGTCTCAAACTGGAAAAATGTTTATTTTCAAAACGATTTTCTATGTTTTATAGCAAATAACTTTGAAACTGCTATGATTATGGGAAAATACTTTGATATAATCGTCAAAGGTCATTTCAATAGCTTTCGAACGCGACCAGAATCATTGATGTATCTCAACAAATAACCGAGATAATCAATTTTTTGTAGGACTAAATGTCGAACTTTCGTGAATAATGTTCGAATGTATCCGTAGATGTAGTTATATGGCATTTGTAGTTCCACTGTCCTTTGATAATAGGAACATAGTACCGCTACCAGTATGTTCCTTTTAACGTGGAGAATAGCAAATCACAAGTGTTTATCTTTTGTCCGTGCTGAAAACCCTTTATAATGTCATAAATCCAAGATGGCCGCCGCGCTTTATCTCCGGTGAAAATTTCTCGCCACAGAAAGATAATAGAAACATGCAACAAAAGCCAATATCTTTCTTTGGATGTGAAAAAATCTTGATATAACATGTGATTGACTCTTCTTTGTGTCTATAAGCCAGTATATGACGTCATAAACACAGTATGGCGCCATGGCTTACATATGGATTATGAAAATTATGTATTTCTCGCATTAGAGAAACGATAGAAACGTACAACAACTACCAATATCTTTTTTCATATGTAGAATCAAAATGTAACATAAGTTATTGTGTTTTCTTTGAGGCGAAAGTATATGACGTCATAAGCCCAAGATTGCCTTCGACTCTTAAATACGCATGAAGAAAACTGTGCCTTTCTCACCTAAGAAAGGTGATAGAAACGTGCAAAGCAACTATTTTTTCTCCTTAAATAAGTTAAATCATGAAGTAACAGAAAGGTGTATCGTGTTTGCGCCCAAAGGTTAGTATTTGTCTTGTTTAAGTGTATGACATCGTTATACAAAGTAGCCGCTGTATGTATTTTGAATATTATATTATGCATTAAATTGAAAAACTAACAAAGCTAAAATTATGCATTATTCGAAAATAAATTTTAAATATATTCTCTTTAATACTAATTGTCCGAAAGTGAATATTTTTCATGTTATTAAACAAAGAATTATGCGCTATATGAAAGTATAAGGCTTGCACTAGTATTTGCGCTAAATGAATATTTCAAGGAATATGGGAAATGTGCATTTCGAAAGACATATTTTACATTTAAAATATTTTTAATCAGTCCATTGAGAATGTAATTGTCTGAAAATTATGCTTTTCATATTATTTTACAAAATAGCTCGAGGCAAAAGGCGTCACGTTTTCAAACCACCGCCCAGCTTAATTTGATATTTTTGGAGTTTGTATTAAAATGTTTATGAAACAGACTCAATGTATAAATTTAACAGTATATCAGCGAGAGATAAATTTGCAACACAATAAACAGTTATACAATTAAATATGTTAAGAATTTGGAAGAGAAAATATTTGTGAGATAGTATGACTATTAACTTAACATCTGAAACGTACTTCAGAGAACTAGGGGAAGTAATTTTTGTTAATCACATTTCTTATTTAGACAAGATCAACTCACAATAAAATGATCTACTCTATCACACTGTCCATCGCAGGTACACAACAAAGTGCACACTAACCCGAAGTTTTGACACTTGCAAGAATGTTGACAAGGAGTCTTGCAACCACAGCGAATAAGTTCTCTACAGTGCGCAGAAACTTCTGGAAGTAAGGACCACAGAGGATATTAACCACGATCCACCTTCTTCCAACCCCTTTACAAATTTCGGGTATTATGGGCACTTTCTGGAGAGCTTGAGACCAGTAATACCCGGCCTGTAGGGCAGCTCGCAGACAGTGTTGAAATAGGGCTGTCTATGTAGGTGCGATCCCTTCGTAAGAACAATTCTTTTTCGTCATTAATCTTTGTCGACAGAGCGATCGTACAGGAGTACGGTGAAGCATTGAAGAACTGCAAAGTCCTGAGCTGAAATTTCAGCAGGAGTAACTGAAAGTTTGATAAATATATCCGTTATTTCAGGGAATGCTTGCCACACCTGCCAAGCTGTCTTCTTGCGATGACCACCAAAAGCGGACACTGTGTCACACCCTGCAAATGCGTACCAAAAGAGCAGGGCTTTTGAGTGAGACTTTCCTAGGCTTGTTGCAATTTCGTGGACAGGAATATATCTCTTATTTTTACCACTCCCATATTCAATCCACAAGTGTGATACATTGAGCTCAAAGAATAAAGCAACGGCAATAACAACATCAGAAGCGACAGTTTTAATTGAGATATTCTTATGTCCGTGGTTGCTGGCATGCAATGCATGCAAGAACATGCGTGTGTCTGCTTCTTCTTATTTGCAGGGCATAAGGCTTATCACGTCCATATTAGAGTTTGCTGATTGCGGTATCATCACATGCACACACAATCTCTCTCTTACCACCAGAATCACTTATGTTCTGTGAGTGTTTACACAGAAGTCAAAATAAATCAGTTTTGTTTTCAGAATTATTCAAAAACAATGCCCATTTTTTGGGAGTTAGTGCGGAGTCTTTCACAAGTATTCTTGGTCCTTTTCCTCGTTGATCTCGTTCTTCTTTTTTCAGACTGTCGGGATCATAATTGTCAAAGACTATGTCTATTCTGACGACATCATTCGCAAACTTTTCTAAAAATGGTTGAAATGTGATAGGGTAATACATAGAAAACGTCTGTCCCGGAATAGGCTTCAGCATGTGAGCTAATACTGCTTCATCAAATATAACACACGATACACTAGGTACATCGTATTGTGATGTTCCAAGTGGTTCTAAGCAAGAAATAATATCTGATTTTGCTCCCTTGCGCAATTCACCATTTGAAGAGAGTGACGGAGGGTACGAAAGGTTTTCGTGAGCAAAGAAATCTTTGATGTTTCCACCTTGACTTTGACAAGCTATGTATAAGCGAGAAAACAGGTTACAGTAACTCTTTAAAATTGACTGCTTGAGTCCTTTCTTCGTTCCTTCTTTTTGCGATGTGTGAAAAAGCGAAAGTTTATTTCTTTTAATCGGTTCTCTTAAAGGCGTCTGGCATTCGATGAGCCGTTTCCGAACAAATGTTTGTCCTGTTGCTTTACCAATTCTTCTGCTTTGAAGACAGACTCAGCTGCTTTCTCATCCATAACAGCATATGTGGCAACGCATATTAGGGCACCATTTTCTTGAGCAAATGTATTTCTGTCATCATCTTCACATGCATTTATTAAAGCTTTTACATGTTTTTTGAATCTAGAGGAAAAAGCGTCTGTATCTTCATGATGACTGTGATAATCTGAATCGTCACTTATTTCTGCCTCTTTCTCAAGTTCGGTTAGTAATCCTGCAATCACTGGACCCGAAACCATCCAACGCAGAAGAGCACATTCATTATCAAATAGACCAATGGCACCTCCTTCACATTTTAGATCCTTATTACATTGTTCATGTAACAGGTCTTGGGACATGTACGAATATTTACTGTTAGTCTTTCTTTCCACAAAATTACCTTTCTGAAATTCATCATACACCTGTGGGTTTCGTACATTCAATTCTCCCAAAGACTTTACGAATACTGACATCCAACGGACATAATTGATATGATCCAAGGCGAACATCCAGGGACAAATCTGATCCAATGCACTACAATAGGAGGAGAATTTCACCGATCGAATAAAATCGATTGTCCAGCAAATAAAGAAGAAATGATTCAAGGTTCATGGCCGTGTACCAAAATTTGAATTGGGCCGAGAAAAATAAATCATATAATATTATGCATTACACATATTTAAGAGTCGACGGCAATCGGGTTTATGACGTCATATACTCGCCTTTCGCCTGAAAGAAAAGACAAAACTTATGTCTTTATGATTCTACATATGAAAAAAGATATTAATGGTTGTTGCACGTTTCTATCGTTTCTCTAATGCGAGAAAAAAATAATTTTCATAATCCATATGTAAGCCATGGCGCCATACTGTGTTTATGACGTCATATACTAGCTTGTAGACACAAAGAAGAGTCAATCACATGTTATGTCAAGATTTTTTCACATCCAAAGAAAGATATTGGCTTTTATTGCATTTTCTATTATCTTTCTGTGGCGAGAAATATTCACCGGAGATAAAGCGCGGCGGCCATCTTGGATTTATGACATTATAAAGGGTTTTCAGCACGGACAAAAGATAAACACTTGTGATTTGCTATTCTCCACGTTAAACGGAACATACTGGTAGCGGTACTATGTTCCTATTATCAAAGGACAGTGGAACTACAAATGCCATATAACTACATCTACGGATACATTCGAACATTATTCACGAAAGTTCGACATTTAGTCCTACAAAAAATTGATTATCTCGGTTATTTGTTGAGATACATCAATGATTCTGGTCGCGTTCGAAAGCTATTGAAATGACCTTTGACGATTATATCAAAGTATTTTCCCATAATCATAGCAGTTTCAAAGTTATTTGCTATAAAACATAGAAAATCGTTTTGAAAATAAACATTTTTCCAGTTTGAGACGCCATATTTAAAAATGGCGGCAATATAAGGCAAGTATTTATAATGACAATAAAGTTACAATGTATTCTCTGCAAAATAAAGGTAAAAGGAAGTTTCTACCTTCAATGGTAATGGAGTTATACATTTTTAAACTCAGTTAAGTCGAAATTCATTGGCGGCCATATTGATGACGTCATATACCTAAAACAAGACCCCCGCCGATTTGGGTCTATATCAGGATTTACTCCTTATTAATAGGTCTATCATCCCTGAAAGTGGTATGTTGGTATCACATTTTGCATGATCCACTCGCTAAGCTACTAGACTATTTGAAAAAGACGAAATTCGTTGCGTTAAGCTCTGACCCCTGAAGCATTTATTCTACAACTGCTTGAAGTTCGAAAATGTAACTATTCTCCTCGTTTACTTTTATTTTTAATATTCTCGCGCAATTATCAGCTTATGTGTGTCTCTTGACCCCTGTGACCTTGATACCTTCATTCTCACCGTCGTGATTATTCCGATTGGATAGAAAAGCGTAATCAACTCAGCAAATTCATCACCATCAAAACGCCGAACACGTATTTCAGACTTTGACCGTTTCTGATTTCGGAAACACTCCTGCGTACACTATAAGTTTCCAGAAGGGGAAACTTTCTTATTTTATATATATAAATAAAACCCATCTCAGAGTTTGGAGCTCTTAAAAGTAGCTCTAAGTAGCAGTATTGCAACCCACCGCCCCTTCCCTCCAGAAGTCCGTCCTGGTCCAGAAGTCACCCCTGGTTTCAGGCTATATAATAATATGGGTTGAAGTAGGAAAATTAACAAAAACAAGTTGACAATAATGTATCAGAGCTGACTATAGTGATAATATGCTTTTTGAGTACATGTACGGAGATTATGTATGTGGATTTCGGTGTATATGTGGATTTCGGTGTAGATATGGCGTCTGGACTTTATTGGTTTATGGCTTCGGTGCGTTTGTATATAGCTAAAAGATGATCCAGTGGTGGGTAGGCATATCGTAGTTCAGCAGGAACTTGCTATAACAGCTCATGGACAATTGGATGTGCCAATTGAATTCATGTCTTATGTAGCGAAGATTCGAGCACCAGTCTTGTGAACTGTGCAGATCCAATGAGCCACGGGATAACATGCACCAGAGCTTACTTAAGCTGTGAAAGAATGTAGTTTTATTTTGTTCTCTTTATTGAGCTTTATATTTCTAGTGTCTTGTGTGAACTGCAAAGGGGAAGATAATACATTTATCGACTTTTTAGAAACTGAGCCTTTAAAACATTTAATTAAATCGCAAGGTGGTATAAAGGTACGCGTGGCGGCTTTTGGGACGGGCGAACCGGGCCGTTGCCCGGGGCCCCGCGCAGTGAAGGGCCCCACACATTAATCAAAGTATATGCAACATCGCATATTTTAATTTAATATATATATATATATGAGAGAAAATGACAAAACAAAAAATGTATACGTATTTCAGCCAACAAGTATAAAATATAACACAAACTTAATAAACGTACTCGAAATAATACGTACTAATAAACGTAGATGGTAATTTTTTGAACTTGGTCAAGTTGATAGCTTTATTTGATCCAATCCTGCGAGATCATTTGCGACAAGCGATAAACAAGGAAGTTAAGAACTATTACCTCAGGGGCGGATCCAGAGGGGGGCGATCGCCCCCCAGAAGAAGAAACTTTTTTATTTTATATGTAAATAAAATATATAGTTTATTTTTTGACGCTCTTAAAAGTAGTTCTAAGTAGCAGTATTACAACCCACCGCCCCCCCCAGAAGTCCGTCCTTGATCCGCCCCTGCATTACCTTGGAAAGAATATCCAAGATGAACTTATACAACTGCTTGCGACTAACGTCAAAGCTGAAATTGTGAAGAAAATGATGAAGAGTAAGTACTTTTTCAATTATTGTTGACTGCACTTGAAATATCGCTCGTGTTGAACATTTCTCACTAATACTGCGTTTTATTAACAAAATCACAGGCGAAATCGAGGAGCACTTTTGTGGGCTTTATAGCTGTCAAGGAAACTACAACTGAAAGCTTGGCGTATTACATTTTGACCGAAATTGAACAACTGGGAATATCATTACAAAACTGTAGAGGCCAACTCTACGATAATGGCGGAAACATGCGTGGAGGAAAAAAAGGCGTGCAATGAAAAATTCTAACTTTTTTTTTTGTACCCTGAGGAAGTCACAAATGGAACTTGGTGTTGGGAGACACGGCAAGTTCCTATGAACGTACGTACTCCTTCTTTGGAATTCCATAGAGACTTTACACATTTTTTCTGGCTCAAGTGAAAAATGGGCTATTCTTAAAGAACATGTCCAAATTTCTTTGAAACCTCTCTTGCAAACAAGATGGCAATGCAAAAGTAGAATTCGTCAAATACCAACTTAACAATGTGTGCGCTGCGCTGCAAAGATTGTCTGAAAGAAGTACAGACTGTGTATTGATCAGTGAGTGCTAGTCACTAGAAGCAGAAATAACAACTGACTAATTTATTATCTCACTTGTAATGTGGTACGAGCTCCTTACAAAGATTAATGTCATCAGTGAGTCTGAAAAATTGCAATTAGCGAAGATAAGCACGGGGACGGCGTGACGTCAAGCTTCCCCCCTACCTTTTCAGATCCACTTTTACCCCTGTTGAAGACTACTGGGAAAGTGGCTTTCCAAGGATCTTATAAAATAGAGGATCTGCCATCACAACAAAATCTTGAAGCCATACGTCACAGTTTCGCCACTCCTACTCTGCCCACTCCGCCCAATAGGATCGCAATGTTTTGAGCCAACAATCATGGCGGAAACGAAAGTAGCCAATCAGACAATGGCAGAAACGAGAGTAGCCAATCAGACGTGCCGATGCTCGGTTGCTTTTTGGGTTCACCGATTTAATAGGATGAAGATACATATTGGCAGATCCTCTATTTATAACATCCTTGTGGCTTTCAGACAGCCCTGCTAACAGCGAAAAAAATCGCACAAGTGGAAATTGAAACAATCAACAAGACTGTCACAAAAAAAGAAAGACAGACAATTACCTTACGATGCTGAGAACAAGCACCAAGAACTTTATGCAGAAGACTGCTTCAAAATAGAATAACTCTATGTAATTGTTGACACGATCCGACGAAGATATGAACTACAATTCGAAGCTCTGAAGAAGCATGAACACGCGTTTGGTTTTCTATTTAGAAATTTGATTAACATACGCGACGAAGCTCTTATGAAGTGCTGCAAAAACTTAGAACACTGCCGAAGAAAAAAGTGATCAAACGTTGTGACGATCACAGCTGTGTAAAGGTTGATTTCCATTCACTCTTGCGTTGCGTAATTTTTTCTTGAAAATTTATCTTGTCGAAAATAAGTTGTTTTATTCTATTGGCACTTAAAAACAAGAATTCAAAATCTTTTAAAAACCAAAATAGCAAGTTTTTTAATGGGTCTTCCCGTTCTGCCTGAAGGCCCTCCAGCATTTTGTAAAAAAAGATTTTAAATTATTCTATATTTAGGCAGAACGGGAATTCCCGTTCTGCCTAATCTTTCGAGACGAGGAATTTTGTCCACTGAGGGATTCCTTTAAGGGAATTTTTCTTTAGTAACTGTAACAGATTCTGTAAGAAGAATAATTATTTCTTTAAGTTTTATCATAAATTTTAGATGTTATTCTACTTGTTCTTCTCGGAAAAATGACTAGATACTGTTCTATTAACAGCGTTATTCACATCTATATCAGTAAAAATGAATGTGATTTAAAAAAAAGAGCTACCTGCATAGAAATGGAAAATTGATTGACTCACTAGGAGACTTACGAAAGTGTCACTTAAAGTTTTGAATGAAACTTTGCACATTTGTAGAACATCGAAAAATAATCGACACGCATTTTTTAATATCGGCAATGGTGGCAGAAACCATCCTTTGAATGTTGGAGGTGGTCTCTAAGCATAGACAGAAAACAACCATTTAATTTAGAAGAAGACATACTGCCAGGGGGGGGGGGTATAGGACAGCTGATTTAGAATCTGACATCAAAATTACAAAATTCAAAATGGCGGATCCAATATAGTGATTACAATTGCAAAATGTCTTCTGGTTTGAAATTCTCTGCACTTAGCCAAGAACAGTTATATTTGTCAGAGATTACTGCGAGGAGGTTACAAATCAATTTGAAACCGCTTTCTGCACTCATTTTAATGGGAAGTTTGATTAAAGTGAGTCTGTGTTTCTCACTATATAGTTAGAAAATGCGGTACAGTCAATAAATCTATGACTCACAGTCAAACTATACAGCTATTAATTTCTGAAAATGGTGTTCTGTTATCACCGTTGTTAATTATTTTACAGGAAAGGAATGTAACATTTGGCCCTATAGTCCAAAACAACACCCTTTAATCTGAAAATGTTCTTGTGAAAGCATCAAATTCGGGAAAATTAACATCAGGTCTTGTGAGATCATGATTTCAAGAGGTTTTTCTCCATTTTGTTATTAGATTCGTGGAGTGGTCACAATCAATCACCTTTTCCACCTATTTTATGAACAAAAGAGTACCGGTACCTCAAAATAGAAACTATTCGGCGCTAACAACTAGTAGGATTCAGCCTCTTGATGTGTTCGTCTTTAGGCCGTGGCAAAACTTCTTGATACATTTTGCTGATTGTTCTCTACAACTATAACATAAGTTCACATCTCCGTAATAATATAATTTAGATCCAAATCACTGATTTATAAACAGTTTTGTTCTCCCAGATTTGCAAATCTTATTAGATATGCGTAATACAAAAAGTTATTCGGAAAAAGATTGTATTGCATTTTGCGATTTGTCACAGTTATTGCTGTAGGAAGGTGAGCTTGGTGTACACAATGTTTATGCGTCGTTATGCCAACATTTTTTTTTTTTTTTTTTTTTTTTTTGCGAAATATGATTACTGTGAAGCGTTTGCAATGTTTATGCCAACTTTTTTTCTTTTTTACGAAATATCATTACTGTTAAGCGTTTTCTCTCTGACATAGTGAGAGGCGAGGGGACTCACTATACATAAGCACTCCGAACAGGGAGAGGTGCAGAGACTTACTTTAATCAAGCATTCCGTTAAAATAAAGGCGTTACAAATAAATAGAAAAGGATTTCAAATCGGTCTGCAACCTTCTCGTAGTAACCCCTACCACTTATAATTGTTCTTGGCTAAGTACAGAAAATTTAAAACCAGAAGACATTTTGCAACTGTAATCACTATATTGGATCCGCCATTTTGAATTTTGTAATTTTGACGTCAGATTCTGAATCAGCTGTCCTAACCCCTTCCATGGCAGTATGTTTTCTTCTAAATTAAATGGTTGTTTTCTGTCTATGCTTAAAGACCATCCCCAACGTTCAAAGGATGGTTTCCGCCCTTAAATCTTTTCCATTGCCGATAAAAAAAAATACGTGTCGATTACTTTTCGATGTTCTGCAAGTGTGCAAAGTTTCATTCAAATCGGTGAGTGACACTTCTGTAAGTCTCCTAGTCAGTTGCAAGAAAACCGTTTGACATTGTAGCTGAAACGAAGATAAAACAAACTTACTTGGTCTAGTATCAAGTTATTTCACAACAAAATGTTATCGTTTTCCAGTAGTTCACCTCCAACATGATAAGGCTTGCAGTCAGGGGCGGCTTTTGAATTTTAATTATTGGTAAGCCTGCTCCCTCGCGTATGGATACATATGCATATCTGATTGATTAATGACAATAGGAAATTACTTTTACAGTAGTGGTTGATGCTGTTTATTAAATAATTATTTACCATTAATATAAAAAGTGGAAAATATATTTACTCTTTATTGTATCTTTTAGTGTTTATATATTTTCAGTTTTATATATTTTATATATTTTGGATAGGCCCGTGCCTACCCGACCTACCTGCTCATACCGCTACTGCTCGCAGTATGTAAAAGGTGCCACAGTTCACAGCCTCAAGACATTTTTGGCCATATATTAAGCAAACAATGCAAAAGGATGCGTAATCTATCGCCGATTATCTGACCTTTTGATTTGATTGAAACTACAAAAACATACAAGTATTTCGATATTGATATTTTGTATTGCTGCTATTTACATTGACAATATAAATATGAAAATAGAAGTATATATGGTATTATTGCATATAGTATAGAATTATGTATATAAGACAAATCAGCTGATACGGTGGTGCCGAAAAAGGAGTTGTGATTTAGAACACTAACATTCTTTCTTACGAGTCGCCTTATGCATCCTCTTGCATTGTTTGCTTAATATATGGCCAAACATGTCTTGAGAATGTGAACTGCGGCACCTTTAACGTACTGCGACTCTTAGATTTTAGAGATGAACTACTGAAACAGTGAATAAAATCTTGATGTGAAATAATTTGATATTATACCGAATTAAGTTTATTTTATGTTTGTTTCAGTTACATTGTCAAACGGCTTTCTTGCAACTGAGTCAATCAATTTTCCATTTGCCCGCAGGTAATTTTAAAAAATTACATTCACTTTACCAAAGTAGATGTGAATAACACTGCTGATAAAGAAATATATCCTCGTCATTTTTCCGAGAACAAGAAGAATAACATCTAAAATTTATGATGAAACTTGAAGAAATAGTTATTCTTCTTACAGCCCCTGTTAGAATTACCAAAGTGATTATTACGAATGCAGGACAAAATTCAAGAGGACAAACGCCAAGGAAAATTCAGACAAAATGGACTAAATTCAAGCGATCGAATCATAGGCGCAGATTAATAAAATAGTGATTATTTTTTCTTCAACTATTATGCATCTAAAATGTTATCTGAAATTCTTCATTTTACGGAAATAACATTTTAAAAAATGTTGAAAACCCAATAAAAGACGTAAGATTGTTATAGTAAGTATATATTTCACATTTTGATCTTTGCTAATATATATATATATATATATATATATTGATCAGTATTTCAGAATTAAAATAAATATTTATACATTATTCAAAATAAAAGACTGCTATATGCTACCGCACACAAGAATGACTTTTTAAAAATCTAGCATCACAGTTACTCTTCGTAATTAAAATGAGTGGTCTTACTGTAATATGCTAAACGTATTTCAAATATAGTAAAGATATAATAAATAGGAATACCCAGAACTCTTCATATTGGTGTGTGAGAAAATAATTAAAGCTAATCTGTCCTATTTAATATATTTACGCATTTTACGAATTTTCAGCATTTTTTAAAAAAGAAAAAGTTATTTCAGTTGAAAAAATGCAGATAACATTTTAGCATATATGACAATTGAAGGGAAAAAATAATCATATAAGGTGTGCATATCCAATATATACTCCTGTGATTTTGTCCTTTGGATTTTGTCCTCGTCAGAATTTTCCTTACATTTTGACAGTTTGGATTTGGTTCCCGCGCTCGTTACTACAGCCATTTTATACGTGATTTCTGACCTGCATACAAACACGCTGGGAGCAGGCCCATATCCAGGGGATCTAGGAGGGCCGGGCCCCCCTAAATTTTCGCTGGCCCCCTAAAATGTTTACGGTAGGCTTGCAAATGAACTATAATACGATGATAAACTATAGTATGGTTAGATCGGGCCCCCCTAACTTCAGCCGGGCCCCCCCTACATTTTTGGGCTGGCTACCGGCCTGGCTAGGAGTCAAGCTTTTTGGTGCTGCATTTCCCTAAAAATTACCTCCTCGCATAGAATTCCCTGTCTCCAAAGATTATGCAGAACGGGAATTCCCGTTCTGCCTACAGGTAAGATCATTTAAAATATTTTCTACAAAGTTTGGAGAGCTTTAGGCAGAGCGAGAATGAATCTTTTTAATATTGCAACCCCCCTAGTTCCGAAAATTTTAGGGGGTTGTCCGAAAATTTTAGGGGGGTGCTGGGGGGTGTAGATAAATCACTGTTCTCACGAGCCTTTGATAGCGAAAATAACCTTCTATCAGTGCTTAAATACCAAGGTATATAAGTGAAAACAAATTGGAGGAAATCTATCTTAATCTAGACATTGCTTTACGAATAATATGAATCCACAGCTTTTCAAGATTAAAACTCATAAAACAATATCTCAGGAGCCCCATGTCCCAACAGTGACTGACCACTCTCGTCCTTCTTTCCATCGAAAACGACGTGGCTTCTTCTTTAGACTATAGTGTTTAATTCAAGAATTCAGTTAACTGAAAATTCGCGAAACTATTTTTTTAAAGTAAGCATTCTAGTTTCCTGCATTTTATTTTAGAGCAATATGTACTTCATCTTACAACAACGGTTTGTTTTACACAAACCCTTACAAAGTATGATAGCGCGAGTGTCTACAATCAAAATAGTAGGGCCCCACAGCGCCAACTCGCCCAGGGCCCCGCAAGAATAAAGGCCGCCTCTGCGCGTAACAAATTCGTTCTCATAGAAAGTGGCAAAATATAGTCTACTATCTGCGAAAACCATGCATTTTCTTTTATGACATAATACGTAGCGTCCTAGTTCCCACTACATAATACAATAATTCAATAAAATATTGGAATCACTCCTAAGGACAGTGATTCAAATTCGCAGGAGTCTTTAGCAGTTAATAAGGTAAAAGCGCCTGAATTCGATAGGCACCCGAATTCGACATACATGTGCTTAAATGTTGTGAAATAAGCGTAAGATGTCATCCCTGTGATCGTGAATAGAAGTGGCAACATTATGGGAGTATCTTTTCTCGTGTCAAAAGTACGGTTACAGTAGATGAGTCATATGTATGGAGAAAAGAAGTGCATTGTTGTGTGTGTGATACACTCTTCGAGAAAAAGCACATAATCTTAAGAAAATCATAAGACGGCAGGTTATTTTCGTAAGACTTTTGTTAAAGTTAGGTTTGCTTCAAGCAAATAGTGGTACTTTAATGTTGTAAAGGAGTTCTAATCAGTGCGTTTTGTTTTCTTCTGTGAGGACAAAGGTTGGGATGTAACATGAACGGGGGTTGTCGAAAACATGAACCTTTATTTGAAACATGAACCGGATTTCGACAAGGTTTCATGCTCAGTAGTGCAAATATAATTTTAACTGAATATCTAAACGTACAAGTAGGCCTATGTTCAAAGTCTTTCATAAAGCTATTTGTTGCATAATTCTCCGATAGTTGTAACCTCAGTTCGACACGGAATGTCGAAATCAAGTTCCTGCATGTCGAATTGAGGATCGTCGAAGTAACTACTCAGTTCAGAAAATTTAAGTTGATTTATTTTGCCCGTCTGATAATTTTTGCATAATAATAAAACAATATTTGAAACTGAGAAGAGATTACTACTAATAATAATGCCGACTTAATGTTTTACATGGACATAATTGAAGGTGTCGAATTCAGATACCGCAACTGTCGAAACCAGGTGAAGTGTGTCGAATTCGGGTTTCATTGGCGAGTTCCAGTTTCATTAAAAAATTTAACATTAGCATTTGAGCCTTGAAGTGACTTTTAGTATTAGTAGAGACTGTACATTTCAAGGAAAAAAAATGGACCAACACCGACCAATATTATGGCCACAATAGGCAATTGATTTTGAAGAAGGTCCTTAACCTGTCGAAATCCGGTGCGTTTACCTTATTACTGGCCGTAAAAATTGCATTGTAACTGTCATAAGGTAAGTTCACTGCATATTGAACTCTAAAATATTCACAAACAGAACTTAATGCTACAAGTTACGAGAAGCAGTTGTTTTGCCGTGGTTAACTTGTAGTATTACCTGACCAGGATATTAGTGCGGTTTTTCGTGGAGGGCGCTAGTGTAGTGTTTACATCAGTTTCTAGGTAAGCGCGGTGGGACAGGGGAACGGAGAGCGTCACTCTGCAGTGTATCCAACGATTTTCAAAAGTTGCAGTTTACATGTTATAAGTAGCCTAATCTGTTTCGCTTAGCTAATAAAGAACTCCATAAATTATATAGTTGTTATTGAATGCAGTAATGGTTATTCCTACAGTAATGCAGATGTATTGTGAATAATGGCATATGCATGGAAATTAACAATTTAAGAACAAGATAGCATACAAGTGAGTTTCTACCGTGTATTAAACAGATTATATATATATAAAAAAATTGATTACGTTTTATTTGATTTCATTATAAAACAGTAGAAACCTGTAAAACTCAGTAATAAGATGTTAATGACTAAAATATTAATTATGGGTTGGTAGCTTAGATACTTTCGCAATATCTTGTAACTGTAAGTTTAAATCAAGTTAAGGCTCGCGATGCTTGTATTTGTTTTAATGTAGGTCTATCGATTGACAACTAAATTATTTTCTTGAGTTGTAGCCAAGAAAGAATTCCGATACGTTTCCACTCGAGAACTGTGGAAGTTCTCTCTGTTGGTCTATTGGCTAGCGCATGTGTCTTTGTTGTACGTGGTTCTGTGAGAGCCCAACAATTAATTTTACAATGTTTCACTTTCATTAATCATCTGTCTCCTCTAGCATAAAGAGCATAATCATGGGACGTTAAACTAAAGAAATTTCATTTCATTGTTTCGATTAATGTGAACCCTTTGGGGGAAAAGGAAGTGAAGAAGAAATTTTCCTTAATTTTTTAAAGGGCTACGGGATTGGATAGCTTGTCTTTCGGGATTGCCTTGTAAAACCTGATTACAATGTATTATTCTTTTAGGATTATAATAGTAACCCAGCCTTTTGGTAAATGTGAAATAAAAGTATCGATAAAACATCAGCGTATGCGTAATGTAAGCATAAATATCATTGGTTCAATACACAATAAATTCACAACTTTTATTTATGAGTATAGAAATTCCCTTTGAACTCCCTCTGAATTTCTTTCAGACCCTAGGTCTCTTGTGACAAAGAATTAATTCTATTATCTGTTTTCATACACAATATAATTTTGAAACTTGGGAGCCTAGTGTTGTCTTTGTGTCTGTAATACGTAATCATTTGTCGATTGACTTCAGAAGACTGAGTTTAGCCCGTGAGCATAAGTTGCATATAGTTCAAACGTATCATATGCACGGTCTTGTTTAACAAATCCTGTGTGCACATATGAAATTCAAAGACAAAGGTAATCAATCGTCTTTAAACAGCTGTATTTTTATTTCAAGTGTAAGTACTAAAATGTGCTACGTAGATTTCCGGCCAATTGTTTCATCGCGGGTATCTTTGAGCAATGAGATAGCAGTGGAAGACAAGCTTCGTTCTTCTAACTTGATATTTTGAAAAACTTACGCAAGTGGTTTTGTTACTTAAATACATATTTATTCACTCTAATCAATTTCAAAAGTACCATTAATTTTATAATAACATAATGAATGTAAGAGTTACCCTGAAAATGTATTTTGTATTTCTTTTTTTATATGAAATTCATTTTTTCTGAATTTCACGAGCTATAATAAATCAATTGTCAGGCTCCCCACTTTAAATTTTAATCGCTCCTCTACCGCCTCAATGTAACATTGGGTTTATTTCTTTTAAATATTTTTTTTTTTTCAAAATATGGTAGAAATACTGGATTTTTAAATTACCAAACCATGTTAAATAATGACAGGTTAGATATCAGAGAAAGTTATCTTTATCTACCTTCTTAATTAGGGGCGGATCCAAATCTCCTTCGGAGGCGGTTAGATTATCAGTTTCTCTCTCACCAGTCTTTTGCAGCTAATCCGAAAATGATCTCAATGCAAATTTGTTACTGAAGGTACTGTCAATCGATCGATCACATGGTCCAAATTGGTAGCAATTTCGAAGACGCCTTATCTCAAAACTACACAATAGAACTTGCATTAAACAATGAAAGCGCAGTTGCCAAAGTATAACTTTGATTCACAAAGATGAACTTCGAGGTTTCGTTAACAGATGAATTAGGAATTCCTTACACTCTAATGCTACGAAGTTCCCATTTTCCTTTGTACAATACTGAGGTTAGTTTATTCGCAAGTTATTGTCATATTAATATGAAGGATGTATGTACTTTTTTTTTTTTTTTTTTTTTTTGCAGTTCCTTAAATGTTCTGAAAATAACTTCCATAACTTTTGAAATTGTGTTTGTCTTAACTTGAACATATGCGTGAAGTGATTTATTATGAACAGGGCAAAAACAACTGTGACAGATTAATTACAAGTGATCCGGTTAGAAACACTGTTGTTTGTATTTTAGTTGCAAAATCGGCCGCCCGCACTCGTTCGCTGGTGGACTAATACAAAATTATATTTGGGAGAAATAACGTTGATTTCAGGACCGAAGGCATAAACTACCTAAAGGACCTAACAAAAATATATCAAAAAACAAAGTCAGTTGGAAATCCTTATAATTGACTGTGCGTTATTGGAGGCTAGTCTCCTTTATCTAATGTTTATTATGCACTAATTTTAAAATTGTTTTAAATGTTTTTAAATATAAATTAGAATTTTGATTTTAGATACATTATTTTCGCACAGACTTTATTATAGAAAACAGTACTCTGTAAAATTTATCTGTAGGCATCAGCATTAAGAGTAACTTGAACAATATTTTACAAGTGAATATATCCTGCCACCTAGGTTGCACAATTATACTAAGTACAATATTAATTTTTTTACATTTGAGTGCTTAGTATATGAAAAAAGTAAAACATTTTAAGTTTGAGAAGCAAGCATACGTAAACCAGAGCAGAAGCGGTTCCAGGACGAACTTACGGGGGGCGGTGGGGTGTAATACTAGGGTGGGTCGTTTTGCCACTTTTTCTTCGGAACGAAATGTAATACCTGGCAAAAGTGGCCAATCCACATGGACATTTCAGGTATAGATTTTCTTTCAAATCAGATAATATCTTCTGTGAGAACTATTGCCTCAACGTTTCAAAATTTCACTGAAAATTGCAAAAAATACCAAAATTGTTCATTTTTTTGTTATGTTAAAGTAAACATATTTTTGGGTTTATACATGCCAGATGCTATGAAAACTGACATTCCAGTCTCAAAATGCCAGTTATATGCGCTTGGGGGGTATAGGGGTGCCTCCTCTGGGGCCGGAAAAGAGGGTAAATTCAGTACAATTAAGCGTTTCTACAACTTTTCTCGTCCTTGCCTTTTCCTTCGGGACCTGCTGGACCAATATGAAGATGAACGTGACAATTTTTTGGATAGCATCGTCAATGAAGATGATACGTGGTGTTATCACTACGAGCCGGAATCCAAAAGACAGTCCATGGAATGCCGATTTTTACAAGCGCGACATTCAGGCTCTGGTTCATTGCTGGCAAAAGTACATAACAAATGGTGAGAACTATGTGGAAAAATGAGCCTGTAGCTGAAATATTGCTCGATTTAACTGTGCTGTTGTTAGTTATGTATCTCCATTAGTTTCCATAAAAAAAAGGATGCATTACTTTGGGAACGACTTTCGTAGATTTTACTGAAACTGTTATGATTGCTCAGAGATACAATGTAAGCGAGAGGGCTGCGGCACATATAACAACTGTTCTTCAGGCAGCTTCAAAGGCTGGAATTAAAACTTCTCAAAAATCTAGCGACATAACATCTGCTTTAACTGTAGACAGGAACAAAATAAGGCATGCGAAACTTAAACTTGCTCGGAATTTAAAAGAAAGTTCTAGAAATGATGATCCCATTAAAATCCTATACTTTGATGATAGAAGGAATGACACTAAAACATACACAGGCATCGTTAGAGAAGAGCACTCATCACTTTTGGCTGAACGTAACTCTCAATACGTTGGTCACGTGACACCATCCTCTGGCTCTGCACATGACGAGACCAGAGCTATTTTCGAATAAATCATTGGCTTTGATAAAGTTGAGGTTCTTGGGTGTGATTGAACATACACTAACATGCTTGGAATGGAGTTGTTCTTCGAAAATTAGAGGAACTAGCAGGAAAACAAATGCAATGGGCTATTTGTCTCTTGCATTTTAATGAACTGCTGTTCCGAGCTCTCTTCACGCATATTCACGGCGCTTATTCAAGCCCCTATTCTTACACACGTCCCATAGTTTCAAAACTATCTAACTCTGAAAAGCTTTCAGTGTTGCTATTCAAACCAATAAAATGTGACTTTACTCATCACAGTCCAGAAGAGCACAGAAAACTCAGTAAGGTCCTGAGATGCTTGTTCCAGATATCTCAAGTATTTGACTCCAGAGCATGCCCGGAAGAGCTTGTTTCTATGTTCCCTGGCAAACTAAACAAAGCTAGCTGGTTGATTAGCGCAAAAAGAATTTTAACATTGTATATTGCAACAAAAAACCTATCAAGAAATTAATAGAAATTGCGACATTCATACTTAGAGTCTGTGTGCTTATACAATGCCGTGTTAGAACATAGTCTTCCATTGCTGATGGTCCTCTCACGTCTTTGAGGCCATTCAAGGTCTAGATACTTACCAAGGGAATACCAGGCTGTAATCCGTTCATCCATTCAGACGAATGCATTCTTTGCACTCCCAGAAAATTTCTTCTCACCATGATGACTGATGGTCAACTTGCTGTCCGACAAGATGCATTACATAAGATTCTTAGTGCTCGAGAATACGAAGCAGGGAATCTCCATAACTCCATTAGATATAACATCATTCCCAGACTGAATCTTGAGGCAAACGATTACACTGCAATGGTCTTTTGGGAAAGCACTGATGTTTCAATAACTGTACTACCAGTAAGTTCTATGGACGGTACCAAACAAACAGCTCATGGTCAAACTTTCACTTCCTGACAACACTGTGCCAGAATGGTCCTTCACCGTCCATCCGCGCCACACGGTGGCAGTAGAAGGGATAGTGAATTTGTCACTGAAGAAGCCTCCCGAGTATGTGCCAGGGATGCTAGAGGCGGAATAATCAGGTCAACCTTACTTTCTAGGCAAGCTGCATCTAAATTTCAAAGTCCCAATTTGTGACAATTTTTCCTGACAGTGACTAATCGGATCAGTTCATCCGGCCCAACATATGGTTGGTTGATTGGATAGGCCTAGCAGAGAAGCCCTAGGTGCAGCCACCTCTACATGGTGGGCTCTGGGTCACTTGGCCAGGCTATATTGCCAGGTGAGCGAGGAGCTGCACAACCGCTTAACTGTACTGAATTTGCCCCCTTTTCTGGCCCCAGAGGAGGCACCCCTTTCCCCCCCCAAGGGCATATAACTGGCATTTTTATACTTGAATGTCAGTTTTCATAGCAACTGACATGTATTTAACCAAAAATATGTTTACTTTAACATAACTAAAATTAATGAACAACTTTGGTATTTTTTGTAATTTTCAGGTAAATTTTGAAATTTTGAGGCAATAGTTCTCACAGAAGATATTATCTGATTTGAAAGAAAATCTATACCTGAAATGTCCATGTGAATTGGCCACTTTTGCCAGGTATTACATTTCATTCCGAGAAAAAAGTGGTAAAACGCTGCACCCTAGAGAACTGAAATACTGCTAAGAGAACTGCTTTTAAGAGCTCCAAACTTTGGAATGGAAAATTGAAAATCACTATGTTTGTGACTAAATCTCCTGAACTGCCCGACCGATCTCGATCAAATTTGTAACATGGATGAGATTCGAGGCTGGGCTGGTTTTAGGCTATTCACTTTGATGGTAGAACTGAGGGGTAACGGAAGGGAGAGGGAGCATAAAAAAATAAATACCGTAAATCTTAATAACTCCTGAACTACTCGACCGATCTTGATCAAATTTTCAACATAGATGAAGTTCAAGCCTGGGATCCTTTTATGATTTAAATTTGGCGGAGCAACGTAGGGGAGGAGAAGGAGGGGGAGATATAAAAATCAATTAATAGAAGATTGAAAGTGAGTATTCTTGTAAGTTTATAACTCTTGAACTACCCGACCGATCTCAATCAAATTTTCAAGATACATGAGGTTCGGATCTGGAAACATTTTTGTAATTACATTTTAACGGTAGACCCTAGGGGAGGGGAAGAGGAGGGGGACGTATAAATCAAAACTAATAAAACCTAATAACTTTTGAACCACCCAACCAACCTCGATCAAATTTTCAACATATGAGGGTCGAGCCTTGGGTGTTTTCATCGTTTCACTTTGACGAGCAAACGTACGAGAGGGGGAGATATATGTAAAAATAATTAAAATAAAAATGACTACCTTTGTGACTTCACTCTTAAACCACCCGATCGATCTCAAACAAATTTTCAACATAAATGAGTTTAGGGGCAGGGATTACTTTAGGCTATTCACTTTGACGGTGCAACGTAGGGGAGGAGGAGACATTTAAAAATGATCAAAAATGACCTATATTAGTGCTAAATCCACAATTTTCGGGATCAATGAGAGGAACAGTGACACTTTTGATGCTGTTTCAATCCAAATTCAGCCCTGATAGTCGGGGAGGGGAAAGGTACAACGTAGGAGAGGGGGATAACATTTAAAAATGATCGAAAAAGACTAATATTAGTGTCGAATCCATAGTTTTAGGAGTAGCTGAGATTAATAGTGACAATATTGATGCCGCGTGCCGCACCACGGAGGAGGGAGAGGGAGAGCTCTATATATAATAATGATTGAAAATGACCAATATTAGTCTAATCCATAGTTTTCGGGATCATTCAGATGAACAATGGCATTTCCGATCCGGTTTAAATTCAAAATCAGCCCCGCCACTTAGGGGAGGGAAGAAAGAGATACATAAAAGTGATCGAAAATGGCCACTATCACTGTCGAATTTATAGTTTTCTGGGTCCCTTAGATAAACAATGATACTTACGATCCCGTTGAAATCCAAATTCGAACCCGCAACTTGGGGGAGGGGGAGAGATATTTAAAAATTATCGAAAATAACCTATTCTAGTGCTGAATTCACATTTTTTGGGTTACTGAGATGAACAGTGACACTTCTGATCCATGGTCCGAAACATGGCGGAGAGGTATATACAGTATATATATATGGCCGATATTGGTGTTGTACTGTTTAATTCCATTTTCAGCCCCGACACTTGGGGGATCAGGAGGGGTGGCATACATTAAAATGATCGAATGTGAGCAATATCCGTGTTGAATTCATAATTTTCGGGGTCAGTAAGATATTGACACTTACGATGCAGCATAGATCCAAATTCAGCCATACAACATACAAAAATGTGCATTTAAATTATTTATTTCAACTCAGCGAAGCGGGTAATATATATGTTAGTTTATATATAAAATAAGAAAGTTTTCTCTTCTGGGGAGGGGGCGATCGCCCCCTTCTGCATCTGCTCCTGAACCAGAGAGATATGCAAAGGGTCTTCCAGGTTTTCACTCCCTCTTCAATAATATATTAAAATATGTACACAAAAATCCAGAAAGGATATGAACTTGGGAGGCTGAACTTCCCCTTCTTGATGACTGATAACGACTGTAATCAAAGTTATAGAGATAGCTGGGGCTCAAAGTTAAAATTTTGAAATTAAATTTTAATTATTTTTCAATAAGTAATCTGCTTTGAAGTTTTGTTTAGAGATGTGGCAAGATTATCTTCGACACAAGCAGATTTGCATTTTATTAGTATATTATTATACTATTGATCTGCATATACAGCCATTGCCGGATTAAAGGGGGGGCTTAGCTAGGGTTGCCAACTCTGTAACAAAAAAAACGGCACCCCATCAAAATTCCCTATGATATAGGTCTAAGTGTGAAGTACCTCTGTTCGGACCCATCCATGGGAAGGAAATGTACTATCGTGGACAAAAGTACATTAACACCTGTATTCTGTATATGCTTAGTACATTCAGTAATAAACTTAATAGATAGGGAAAAGTCGAATAAAACCGGGACCTGGGTTTTCTGGCTATATTAGTGCCGCCATCTGCCGGTCAACGCATGGAATTAGTTGCAAACAGCAGCCATGTCATTCTTAGTTTAAGACAAAGCTGAGTAATTGGCTCCTTTGTCGTTGGCGATGTGTTGAAGAATTTGTGTAGAAAAGTTTTGATTTGTCTCCCATCGATAATATACTGCTGTTTCTTACAACTGGAAGACTGACTTAACAATACCTTTTTCTGTTGTTATTTCATGTCTTGAATCAGTATTTTTGTGTTCATTGAGAGGTGCTAGGCCTGTAGTTCTGAGTAATGGTGTAGTAGGATAAAACAGGGACCTCAACAGTCGGACAGAACCGGGTAGTACAGTGTAAATATGAGAAGGTTGGATACAGTGTCTTAACTGTAAAGGATGGGCACACGAATCTTGCAGCAATGTGGACAAGTATAATGAAACTTTTATTTGTAATTTTTGTTCTTAGATTTAACCAAGTCGTGACTTTAAGTTTCTTTTCTATGTTATTGGTCTAATATAGTCTAGCCCTCTATATTTTCCGTACCTTTTAGGCTCGCATATTTTTTTTAGTTGTATTCAGGCTTACTGTACTAGTTCTTGGAGTAATTAAATATTTTTCTTCTTAAAAAAAAAAAAAAAAAAAAAAACTTTTTAATAATTATGGTCGGACAAAACCGGGTTTTGCATACCCTTTGAAGAAAATGTTTTTGCTCTCGAATTTGTCACCTTTTTTACTGAAATAAACATTTTTGTGTCAATAACAAATCTATTTAGCATTTGGAAACTACAAATCTATTTAGCATTTGGAAACTAATTGAAGCTATACCATCCATACAGATGCTGGGGAACAAGTAAAAACATTTTGGGTCCCGGTTTTGTCCGACTTCCCCTACATTGTGCTAAAAATGAGAAACTGAAGTCGGTATTGATCAATTTATTCCATTTACCAGTAGCTGCCACTTCTTTAAAATCATCGAAACAGATGAACAAAAGTATATTAATCCTTAAGTGACAATTTTGGATTTACAAAATGGAATTTCTTTAAACTTATAAATTCAAATACAGGAAATTGTTTTAAAAAGTCCTTTTTCACTTTCAAATGTAAAAAATTCCTTACAAATAAATTTCAAATTTTCCCTGATACAGTCCCTGTGATATCTCTAAATTATCTAAACAGATAAACAAAATATATTAATCATTGATAAATGGTGAAAGGTGACAGTTTTGGATTTACAGAATGAATTTTTAAATCTATACTTCGAACTAGATGAAATTGCTTCAAACTAGATACAAATTTGAAAAAATCGGCAATAAAGGGGCTGGAAAGAATTTTGTACGGGTCACCGGCTTTAATCAAAATAACAGCAATATTTCTGGCCAGACCGGTGAAAAACCGGCCAGTTGGCAACCCTAGCTATAGCTCTGGGTCTACAAGTGGATAGGGGCCTCTACTCTGATCGAAATCTCAACTGTCTATCTAAAGAAGAATCGTGAAGATACAATCATAATCATAAAATAAAATATGACCGAAGATATGAAGTACATTACCTTAACTCTTCTGCTGTACTTTCACAGAAAAGTAATAGGCGAAGTCAGCAGGGGCCACATTTTTTCTAGCCCCGGGCCTCCACATGGGTTAAGCCGGTTCTGTATACAGCGTGTCTTCAAAGTCTGATCTTGGGCCATTTTTTCAGAAACGGTTCGGAGCAGGGCCGGATTAAGGGGAGGGCTTAGGGGGGTTATAGCCTAGCCCCAGGCCTCGAGATGGACAGGGGTCTCCACTCTGATCAAAATCTCAATGGCTATCTAAAAAGAATGATGAACGATTTACCATTTAACAATAAATACCACCTTTAATGTACGTTCAACTCATGTTTTTATTTCATACAGATGTATACTAGAGGTTAACTCAATATATACAGAGTACATTTACAATATATGCAATGTGGATCTATTTCACTGGTATAATGCTTTGCCCGAATAAACAAATTACATGTATAAATGTATAAAAGCAATTTTTCTATAAATTTAATGAGGTATAAAATATATTCGATGCCAAATTTACAAATTACATTCATCTGTACCGTTATCACTAGCACAATCGACGTGTAGACAATACCAGGTACCCAAGAAGTAGTGACTTACTATTGATACCTTACAATTTTAAAATATAAATGTAAAAGCAATAACATACAGAAATCAACAAGGAAAAAAAAAAAAAAAAAACGGAAATACTGTCAATATAAGTCAAACACTAACTGGGACAGGCATTAACAGGAAGGGACACATATTACATAGTTTATATATATATTTTTAAAGCCTCTGACACTTCCATTAGTGCCAACACATAACAATTCCGTTTGTACAACTTTGACAAGCGACGAAGTATATTTTATAATGAGAAATGATAAAAGCACGAACGTTTTTGTTGTGTTCATTTGTTTTCAGTAACAAACAATGCCACTGAAGGGTCGCATGCAATAAGATTTTGTGGAACCAGCATCACAACAAGAAAATCATCAGAGTTTGAATCACTGTTTTGAATTTTGATACTACTGAAACAATATTTGATGCATAGAACGGCCGGGCACAAACTGCTGGCGCTACTGTAAATATGGTAAGAGTTGCAAAGAATTTGTCTCATTACCAAGATAGCTCAAATTAGCACGGAACTGTCACCAAATATGGATATTATACGATCATCACTTCAAAAATGTTTAGGAGAAATAATTGCATCCCTTTTCACCCAGGCTTAATTCATTCGCTTTATGATGTTCAAATCGAATGAAATTTACATTTCATGTTTTTGCTTCACTACATATATATATATATATATTCATTTTACGATCCATTTTATTCAACAGTTCGTTACGAAACTACTATTTGATAATACTTACGTGCACATACTGAACTATCTACACGTATTTTCTGCGTGATTTGAGAAGAATACACAGAACAATGTTTGATTTGAAACAATGAGTCACAACTTCCTGGTTATCCTGTATACAGTGTTTTGTATGTCCCACGACTTACAAATTCAGTGTCATTTTTGTGGCACTTATCACAAAGTAATTTCCAAGTTCCTTTACCTCTTGGTTCCCATGTGTCCTTGTTGCATTAGAATTGACTAACAGAAAATACCACTACAACCCCACGATAAAACCCCATTTTAATACAATACGAAGAGCGCGATCATGTTGACCACATGTAAAAATACATACTTTGCCACTCGGGTATGTAATGCGATAATGGTCGACAGACAACACCAGCTAATGGAACTCTTCGACTGAGAAAGTCAAGAAATTTCTGTAGCCTTTCTTTTGTGTGTTTGTCGTAGAATGGAGATCTCAGGAGATATAGAAGCAGGCAAATAGTTCTCCTAGATAATTCCACTCGTTCCTTCTCAGTCAAAGTGCTATTTAATGACCGATACAGATGGAGACTGAAAAACAAAAATTAAACAGAAATTAATGCACACGAACTCCACTGAATACTTATGTTCCAAGTAGGGCTGCTAGATTTCTCAGGAAAAAAATACTATTTTTAGGGAGAAAAACGAATAATTTACATACAGGGTGGCCCAAAAGTAGGTATACAGACCAGCATCGATCAAGTATGCCATTTTAATTTAATAAGATAATGCATTTACTTGCTCGGTCTGTTCCGAGCTTAAGGTACAAGTAAAAAGAAATTACGAACAAACAATGAAAAAACTAAGTTAATACCTGTATGGATAATAAGTAAATGATATAAAATGTCATGAGTCGATGAGTACGGGACTGTATATCTACTTTTGGGCTACCCTGTATGACAAACACATATAGTTTCATACAGTAACGCGGAATAATTTTAAATCAAAACTGAAGCAGTTTCAATAAAAACAAATGCAATACACAAAATAAAAAAAAGGAAAGGGTTTTCCACAAAGAACGTAACTTTTGAATGCATAATAGCATACAAATTTACTGGTGAAATGAAGTAAATTATTTACATATTCTTGCAGTGTATGCTACCTGTGATAATGTATGAAATATGATATCACTCAAATACCCTCCACGGCACACTCTCGTTCTCTCAATGGAATTTTCCATAAATTTTCGGTATACTTGCACTAGTTATGAAATGACACACTGAATCTCGGCCTTGAGCTCTAGAAGTGATCATAATTTGTTCGCGTACACACAAGATTTCAAATACCCCTACAGAAAGAAATCACATGGTGCCAAATCACAAGATTTGGGTGGCGGATTCACCTCACCATTGCGAGTTTTCGCTACGATAATACGCTGTTCCATTGTGAAGCGCTCCATTCCCACTCGCACAGAAAACAGATGACGCTCATGCGCTATTCGGCGCACTGTGACTACTAACCACAAAGATGACAGATGGGGTGCCAACTTACTACAACAGAAATGAACATTTCAAATATTATGAGACACCCTTTATATTACAATTCCCGCAGGGAGTTCATACGGATCAGATTCCACATTACGTTGTAGGCCTAATCTCACATAGCCTCGGCGCTGAACTCCAATCCAACCAACCAAGTATACTACACAAATGTTTGTTGCTTTTTCATTTTGTCTTAATGAAAACTTTACATCTCTTAACAGTCCTACATCCTTTTTTTATACGTTCAAGAAGTACTTGTAGGACATGTCCAAGTTTCACAATTACGTGGATTGGAGTTCTGCTTTATTAAGTCTGTTCCTGATATCAGTATACTTCGATCGATCGAAACTGCGATTTGGTCGAGACGGTGTTGACAAATGACGGTTAAGGCGCTAAAAAAAAAGGGGGGTCCGGTTAGATGGAGGTAAAAACGCAACTTGTTGCAATTTCTCTCTGAATATTAAGTCACATCGTTGGGTTGTGTTCTTAGTATGTGAGAAATCAGTTCTTCTGAAAAAAAAATAAGTATTCTAGAGTTGAGTTGAGTATAACTCTCCTTTCAGCAGCGAGGCTATATGAGACGGGACCTACTGATTACCGTGAAATCCGAACCACATAAGCTCGCTCCCACCGGGAATCGAAACCGGGTATCCTACGCCAAAGGCGCGTACGCTAACCGCTTAGCCACAAAGGAGCTCATTAAGTGTTCAGGATTACAATTTCTTTTGTTTATTTAACGAAAAAGGCAGAAATCATCTTACGGAGAAGATAAAAACGTATAATATAAAACATGAAAAAAATACGGAAAATTGTAAGATTTTGCAGCCTTAGTTCCGAGAACAACTCGTCACATATTGAGCTCCTTCGTGGTTAAACGGTTAGCGTACGCGCCTTTGGCGTGGAGACCCGGGTTCGATTCTCGGTGGGAGCCCATGTGATTCGGATTCCACGTTAATCAGTAGGTTTACGTCTTATATAGCCTCGCTGCTGAAAGGAACGTTAAACTCAAAATCAACTTAACCCTACTCAACTCGTCACATACTAACTCAAGCTGACTTACCAAAAAGCACTCAGGAGATAAATTTTAGCGTGAACGTTTCAGCAAAGCGGTACTGCTATCCTTACCAAGGAAACTTTAGGAATTTACGGTGCTTAAATAACTATATTCCTGCTGACTATTTGTAAAAATAACATGTACAGATTCAGAAACAATGTATATTTATCAAAAGTTCTTCGCGGAAATAAACCTGTCAATCAAAGTGTAATGATTTTCTAATTTTATAGGAAACAAATTCAAACACAGGATATACATCGAATGTCGGCATATTTATATGACGAGTAATTTTTGACAAATATACGTTTCTTTGGAAATATTTACATTATTATAACAAGGGATAATCAATAGGAATGTAGTTACTTAAGCAATGTGAATTTCTACAGTTTTCGAACTGAAGAAACGTTCATAGTGAAATTTATCTTCTGGGTGTTTTCCGGTAGGCCAGCTTCAATTAAATGTTGAATATGCCTTCTATTAAATCATTAAGTAACTTATTACACCCATTGACATTTATACAACAAATTACGGCATCATTACGCAGAATGCATACAATTTATGTGTATGCAAATAGCAATCCATCAATACTAAACATTCTGTTTGTAGCGTCAAGAAGCCAGATCCTTGGGAGATGTCACTCTACACAGGCTGGTTCATTCCTAACTAGACATGCATAAAAGCCGTCTTTTTTGAATCTATGTTTTTTTTCACATAAAGCCGGCTTTTTTGGTTAAAAAAAATAATTTTGGAAATTTTGGCTTGTTTCATTTTCTTTCGTGATTTTTCTATCTAAATAACTTTCTTACAGTATACCCTATAGTTAAATAAGATTTCATGACAAATGCCATATTTCGCTCTGGAATTCACCATCATGATTGATAAGGCACATGTTCTATGAATTAAAGTAAACATAAAGAAGATAGTATCTGAGGGCAATTATAGAGGTTATTTAACTTTCTTTTAACTTTTGGGTTACCAACACTTTTTTCTTCTCTAAATCATTTCATTGTTTGTCTTCCGTGTTTCATTTCTTAGCGCTTAGTGCTCTAGCTTCTAGCACATAAGTTAAACTTATATTTTTCAATATTTTTATCCGTCAGAGCGTACTTCCCCATTTCTGTTATATTGTAGCTGTGCAGTGATTTAACAATAATCTTCCGGATACAACATTGAATACCATTTTATAGAAATAATTAGTAGTGGATTTAGAAAAGTATTTTGGGAGGGTTTTTTTTTATTAATGTTTAATTTTTCTAAAAATTTCTAATTTTTATTTGAGGGGACCTGAAGTTTAAGTAAAGGCATAACTAATATTTCGTTTGTTTTTAGAAATTCCGAAATTTCGGGGAACAGGCTTCAATCCGAAACACACACCCCACGCTAATTCCCTTCGCAAATCCGTCACTGCTGGTAATTAGTAACAAAACGATTTAAAAACAATAAGAAAGGAAGTCGGCCGGGACTGACGGCACATGCACTATCTCTACATTCACAGATGGAATTAAGAAAAACTTGTTAGAATGGACGAATGCGGGGTTGAATCTCGGACTTCCCGATAGATGCGCAAAAGCTAACCACTTACTCATGTTTGTTGTGTAGTTGTGCTTGACTTGACTTAAATGCATCCTCTCTATATATATGGCCTATGGAACCCGAAGATTCAAAGGGGCCGCGGTGGCTCAATGGTAGAGCGTTTTCCTCTGCTGTATGGGGTTCTTGGTTCGATCTCAGCTCGCGCCAAGTTAACTTTGTGGTGAACAAACAGTGTGCGTGGGTTTTCTTGGCGTTCTTCAGTTTCTTTCCACTATTTCCTTCATTTCTCATTATCACCGTCTTGTGGAGCCTAGCCGGCATACCCATGGGACGTGAAACTTAAGAATTTCATTTCATTTTCCCGAAGGTCCAATACCGCGTTCACAATAGCTCTCCACTGATTTCTGTCCTTAGCAATTTGACCCAGTTCCTACTTTGTATTCCTATTTCTGCGAGATCCATCTTAATATTGTCCTTCCATCTGCGTCTAGGTCTTCCTAATGGACGTTTTCCGATTGGATTTCCAGTTAAAACTTTGAAAGTGTTCCTACTTTCTTCCATTCTTGCTACATGACCTGCCTACCTGAGCCTCCTAAACTTGATGACCCTAACGATGTTTGGTAAACAGTATAAATTATGCAGTTCGTTATGAAATTTCCGCCATTCTCCATTCCTGTTCCCCTTAGGTCCAAATATTCGTCTCAGGATCTTATTCTCAAATACTTTTAGTCTGCATTCTTCCCTCAGCGCAAGCGACCATGTTTCACAACCTACAGTAAAACAGGTATGATTATCGTTTTATATATTTTGCGCTCTAATTCTTCGACAGAATTCGTGACGACAAAATATTTTGAACACGAATTTCCTGCTTTCAGTCGACATTTAATTTCTTCGTGGATATAATTTTGGTCTGTTAATATTGATCCTAGATATTTAAAGTATCCACTTTGTCGAAAGTATTATTTGATATTTTGACGCATACATAATTTGCCGTATTACGAGCCCGATGAACTTCTATGTATTTAGTTTTCTCTGCATTTACTTCTAAACCAAAGTCACAAGGGCTTAATAAGGCCTCTGCATTTCTTTCTATTATTTTCCTATTATCCTCTATTAAATTTACATCATCAGCATACGCCGTAACCTGGTAAATACCATTCAGCTCTAGGCCCTGATTGCTATCTTTGATTTTCCTTATAGCGTACTCCAGAACAAAGTTGAATAATAATGGCGATAACACATCATCTTGTTTCCGGCCATTCTCGACGTGGAAGCTCGTGGGGAAGAATTTTCCTACTGTTACTTTACTCTGGGGTTCATTTAAACACAATTTAATTAATCTAACTTGCTTTTTCGGTACTATAAATTCTGTAAGCCTGTTGTACAATGTTTCCCTCCTAACCGAGTCGTAAGAGTTTCTAAAATCAATAAATAGTTGATGTATTGTATTCTCATTTCTTTTCGAGTATTGTCCAATGGTAAATATCTGGTCAATAGTTGATCGATTTCGCCTATCTCCAATAATTTCATTTGTGTATGGGATCAATCTTTCTAATAGAATTTTTGAGGGGATTTTATAGGAGATTGACAGAAGAGTAATTCCTCGATAATTATCACAATGAGTTTTGCCACCTTTCTTGTGAACTGCAACAATGATTTTTTCCACTGTTCTTGAATGTATTCTTTATTTTTTTAAAAGGGGGAGTTCAGTAATGAGTAGTAGAAAATGGATCGATCTGGCTCAGACCTGGATCAGCGTTTAACAACTCACAAGCCCCTGGGAAATTGACCACCGTGCACCGTGAGCCCACGGTCTTTTACGACCTCCATTTTAGGGGTGAATTCGTTCCCTTTTATGAGCACTTTTTAGGGGGTGTATTCATTCTCTTTTACGAGCACATTTTTAGGGGTGAACTCATTCCCTTTTATGAGCATATTTTCCAACCCCTATGAACAAACAGCAGAACATCAGACTACGTAACATAACGAACATACAGAAGAGCAAATTGAACTCGTTCCCTTTTATGACCTCCATTTTAAGGGGTGAACTCGTTCCCTTTTTCAACCCTTATTTTAACATAGCAGAAATTACGAACACATAGAAGAGAAGATAACACATAAGAGTACGTAACACACAGCACAACAGATAACAGATAAGAATATGAAACATAGAAGGGGTGTATTCGTTCTCTTTTATGAGCACATTTTCCAACCCCTATTTTAAGATAACAGAAATTACGAACACATAGAAGATCAGATAACACATAAGAGTACGGGGGGGTGAACTCGTTCCCTTTTCCAACCCCTATTTTAACATAGCAGATAGCACAGCTAATAAAAGAGCATGGCATATTTTTCAACCCTTATTTTACCATCACAGAGACTAGGAAACATAGCGGACATAGCACAGAGGGTGTATTCATTTTCTCCACCCCTAATTGAACATAGCAGAAATTACACTGAGATTACGAACACACAGCAGACCAGAGAATACATCAAATTCATTCCCTTTTATGAGTACATTTTAAGGGTGTACTCGTTCTCTTTTATAATTACTTTTTCAACCCCTATTTTAAGACAATGAATACCTATGTAACATAGCGATTCGATACGCTCTTTGAACCGTTTTGGATGAAACTCAGCATATGGGGGTTTTCGACCATGCTGATTACAAATGTGATACTTATTTTTACCTGGGTCCTATAGTTTATGTGGCATACGCCCTTTCTATGACAATTTTAACCGATTTGGATGAAACTCAGCATATGGGGGTTTTCGACCATGCTGATTACAAATATCATACTTATTTTTACCTGGGTCTGATAGTTTATGTGGCATACGCCCTTTCTATGACACTTAAAACCTAATAACTCAAAAACGAAGCAACGTATTGAGATGGTATTTCCACATTTAGTAATCGACCACCAACTACTACAAGTTCCAAAATAGTGGCCATCGAGGTCAAAGGTCAACATACTTAAAACCTAATAACACGAAAACTGAGCCACATATTGAGGTGCTGTTTCCAAATCTAGTAACTGGTCATCAACTACTACAAGTTCCAAAATAATGACCATCGAGGTCAAAGGTCAACATACTTAAAACCAAATAACTCTTAAATGGATCCACATATTGAGGTGGTGTTTCCACATTTAGCAAGAGGTCATCAACTACTACAAGTTCCAAAATAGTGGCCATCGAGGTCAAAGGTCAACATACTTAAAACCAAATAACTCGACAACTGAGCCATATATTGAGGTGCTGTTTCCAAATCTAGTAATTGGTCATCAGGTACTACATGTCCCAAAATAATGTCCACCGAGGTCAAAGGTCAAAATACTTAAAACCTAATAACTCGAAAATGGAGCCACATATTGAGATGCTGTTTCCAAATCTAGTAATTGGTCATCAACTAGTACAAGTTCCAAAAATAATGACCATCGAGGTCAAAGATCAAAATACTTAAAAGCTAATAACTCGAAAATGTATCCACATACTCAGGTGCTGTTTCCACATTTAGTAATTGGTCATCGGGTACCACAAGTTCCAAAATTAGTGGTCATCGAGGTCAAAGGTCAAAATACTTAAAAGCTAATAACTCGAAAACGAAGCAACGTATTAAGATGGTGTTTCCACATTTAGCAATTGGTCATCAGGTACTACAAGTTCCAAAATAGTGGCCATCGAGGTCAAAGGTCAACATACTTAAAACCAAATAACTCTTAAATGGATCCACATATTGAGGTGCTGTTTCCAAATCTAGTAACTGGTTATCAACTACTACAAGTTCCAAAAATAATGAAAGCCCAATGAACCAATGAATGCAAATAACTCTTAAACAGAGCAACGTATTGAGGTGCTGTTTTCAAATCTAGTAATACGTCATCAACTACTACATGTTCTGAAAACACTGACCATCGAGAGCTTGTAAACGGAGCAACGGATAAATTTTGTACAAAGCAGAAAAAGTGAAGGAGGAATAAATTTGAGTGGTTTATTTGCTATTTTACTAACGAGGAATGCCATTTTGTACTACTCAAACAAACGAAGGAATAAATTTGTATTAACCTAAGAAAAGCGAAAAATTCTCATTTTAATTAAACGAATTAATAAATTTATACTAACTAGGAAAAAAAAGCGAAGAAGGACTATTTTGTACTACTCCAATAAACGAAGAAGTATTCAATTTTGTACCAACTAGAAAAACAGACCGAAGGAGGACCATGTTAACTATTTAAATAAACATAGTAATAAATTTGTACACCGAGGAAAAGCAAAGAACCAACCAACCAACTGGAAAAGTGAAGAAGAGCCACTTCAACAATCTTAGAATTTTATATCATTAGGTACTGTTTAAACAAACGAGAAATGACAATTTTAATTAGCTCAGAATTTATGTAACAAAAGAACAAATTTGAATGTTCTGTTTTTGTATCAAACCAGAAAAAACCTAAGAAGGATCATTTTAACAAGTTCATAATTTCTGTGACGAAAGAATAATCTCGATGTTCTACTTTTTATACCAACGAGAAAAAATGAACTAGCTGAATATTTAAATATACGAAAGAATAAATTTAAGTGATCTATTCAATTTTGTACCCATGAGAAATGGCTCAGCAAAAGGCGAAGAAGGACTATTTTAAACAATGGAGTATTTAGTTTTGCACCTTTTGGAGTATTCAAATAAACAAAGGAATTATAATTTGTGTCAACTCTAAAATCAATTAAACGAAGTAATGCATTTGAAAAACCGAAGTTGAGTATTTTATACCATTTTGTATTATTTCAACAAACAAAGGAATAAGCAAAAAAAAAAAAAAAAAGGATCATTTTATATCATTTTAAACTAGTCTATTTAATTTTGTAGCAACCAAAGGATTTTCACGAAAGAACAAAATTGTACTAATCAGAAAAAGCGAAGAAGACCCATTTTAACTAACTGAGAATTTCTGTACCTTTTTGTACTATTTAAACAAACGATGGGATAAATTTCAGTGACCTGTTTTTTGTACTAACCAGAAAAATCGAAGAAGGTTCCTTTGTATTAGCCCAATGAACGAAAGAGCAAATTTGGGTGTTCTTTTTATACCAAACAAGGAAGAACCATTTTAACTTGCTGAGTATTTTATACCATTTTGTACTACTCAAATAAACGAAAGAAAAGCAAAAAAAACTCCTTTTTAACTAGCGCAGAATTTATGTAAGAATAATTTCGATGTTCTACTTTTTATACCAACGAGAAAAAATGAACTAGCTGAATATACTAAAGAATAAATTTAAGTGATCTATTCCATTTTGTACCAAGGAGAAATGCCATTTTTATCTAGCTTAGAATTTCTAGTGCATGTTGTATTATTTAAACAAAACGAAGGGCTAAATTTGAGAAAGCGAACATGAACCATTTTACTCAAATTTGACCATTATGTAACTTTTGAAATACTGAAATGTTCTATTTTTGTATCAATCAGAAAAACCCGAAGAAAGATCATTTTAACAAGTTCATAATTTCTGTGACGAAAAAATAATTTCGATGTTCTACTTTTTATACCAACGAGAAAAAATGAACTAGCTGAATATTTAAATATACGAAAGAATAAATTTAAGTGACCTATTCAATTTTGTACCAATGAGAAATGGCTCAGCAAAAGGCGAAGAAGGACTATTTTAAACAATGAAGTATTTAGTTTTGCACCATTTTGGAGTATTCAAATAAACAAAGGAATTATAATTTGTGTCAACTCTAAAATCAATTAAACGAAGTAATGCATTTGAAAAACCGAAGTTGAGTATTTTATAGCATTTTGTATTATTTCAACAAACAAAGGAATAAGCAAAAAAAAAAAAAAGGATCATTTTATATCATTTTAAACTAGTCTAATAAACGAAGGCATAAATATGAGTGAGCTATTTAATTTTGTAGCTGAGTATTTTAACGAAAGAACAAAATTGTACTAACCAGAAAAAACCGAAGAAGACCCATTTTAACTAACTGAGAATTTCTATACCTTTTGTACTATTTAAACAAACGATGGGATAAATTTGAGTGACCTGTTTTTTGCACTAACCAGGAAACTCGAAGAAGGTACCTTTGTACTAGCCCAATGAACGAAAGAGCAAATTTGGGTGTTCTATTTCTTTTTTTTACCAACGAGAACCATTTTTAACTGACTTAGAATTTTATACCTTTTTGAAAAATTTGTATCAAATCGAAAAAAGCAAGGAAATACCATTTTAAATAGCTCAGCATGTTACTGCTTTTTGTGTTTTTGGTCTACCCAATTTAAACAAACAAAGGAATAAATTTGTGTGACCTATTCACTTTTATAGCAAGCAGAAAAAGGAAAGAAAAAATTTGAGTGGCTTAAGCAAAGAAGGTCAATGGTAACTAATCTTTTTTGTGCTATTAAATTTGAGTGACCTATTGAAGAATGAATAAATTTTGTTTGCAATTAAAAAAGCGGAGAAGGTCTACTTTCTGTACCAACCATAGAAAAACAAATTTGTTTGAGCTATTCACTTTTATAGCAAGCAGAAAAAGCACGAAAAAAAAGGGAAGAAGGTTCATTATAATAAGCTAGGTATTTTTATACCGTTTTGTATTACGGGTGGTCTATTTCATTTGTGTAACAATCAGAAGAAAAGCTCAGAATGTTATACCTTTGTGATGCTACATTTTGTATTATTTTTGTGTCATCCAGAGAACAATTTAAATTGCCTCTCCCGTCACTAAGAAAGGCTCATAAAATATTGTACGTGAGATTTAACAAACCAGAGTTGAGTCATAATTGTGTAGAACAGACTACATAGCAATTTGCGTAACAGCATACTTGACCATTTTGAATCACAGCAGAAGAAGAGATTATATCAAAGTAAGAGAAGTTTTCAAAGTTCCATGTTGCTGCAGATATTTAACATTTGTACTGCTAGTATAGTTAGGGTCCTAAGGTACTGCCTATTGTTCAACGATTCAATTATTTTTAGACTTTCCTTCCTCGTCTAAGTCAAAAAGACAAATACATATTTTTGCATTTATGTATTTTATTATAATGGAATATAAGTTTATGGAGTATATTTGGAAAATAATAGAACATACATCATGATGTTATATTGCCTTGAAAACATGTTATTAAACACGGAGAATGCATAGAATGCTTTTATTGTAGGTATATAAAATTATTTATTTGATTTGTTTTTGCTGAAGAGCAGAAAAATGACTAGCATGGAGATTGTTTATGTTTCACCAAAAAGATCACAACTGTTTGCTGCAGTATGATTACGAATTATTGCAAAAGGTGTGGACGATCTTAATTAAACGTGAAATGAGAGAAAAAAAATCTATAAACTTTATATAGAGAAGCATTTTAAAAGTTGTAATATTAAGAACACTTATACTTTGGAGAAAAAAATTAAATCTGGTATATGAATACATTACAGAGTGTGATTATTATATCAACAAAATAGTAGAAATGTTTTTAGAGAAAGATAAACAATTATTTAATTCTGTAAATGAACACTGAGCCCACTGTAGCATATGCATTTGATTGTGTAAGAATAGAAGAACTTGAACTGTTAACTGGATCAATTTGTAGTATTGTAATATTACAAACATTGGACTCTGGCAACTGATTTGTCAGGGAGAGGCAATTTAAATTGTTCTCTGGATGACACAAAAATAATACAAAATGTAGCATCACAAAGGTATAACATTCTGAGCTTTTCTTCTGATTGTTACACAAATGAAATAGACCACCCGTAATACAAAATGGTATAAAAATACCTAGCTTATTATAATGAACCTTCTTCCCTTTTTTTCGTGCTTTTTCTGCTTGCTATAAAAGTGAATAGCTCAAACAAATTTGTTTTTCTATGGTTGGTACAGAAAGTAGACCTTCTCCGCTTTTTTAATTGCAAACAAAATTTATTCATTCTTCAATAGGTCACTCAAATTTAATAGCACAAAAAAGATTAGTTACCATTGACCTTCTTTGCTTAAGCCACTCAAATTTATTCTTTCCTTTTTCTGCTTGCTATAAAAGTGAATAGGTCACACAAATTTATTCCTTTGTTTGTTTAAATTGGGTAGACCAAAAACACAAAAAGCAGTAACATGCTGAGCTATTTAAAATGGTATTTCCTTGCTTTTTTCGATTTGATACAAATTTTTCAAAAAGGTATAAAATTCTAAGTCAGTTAAAAATGGTTCTCGTTGGTAAAAAAAGAAATAGAACACCCAAATTTGCTCTTTCGTTCATTGGGCTAGTACAAAGGTACCTTCTTCGAGTTTCCTGGTTAGTACAAAAAACAGGTCACTCAAATTTATCCCATCGTTTGTTTAAATAGTACAAAAGGTATAGAAATTCTCAGTTAGTTAAAATGGGTCTTCTTCGGTTTTTTCTGGTTAGTACAATTTTGTTATTTCGTTAAAATACTCAGCTACAAAATTAAATAGCTCACTCATATTTATGCCTTCGTTTATTAGACTAGTTTAAAATGATATAAAATGATCCTTTTTTTTTTTTTTTTTTTTTGCTTATTCCTTTGTTTGTTGAAATAATACAAAATGCTATAAAATACTCAACTTCGGTTTTTCAAATGCATTACTTCGTTTAATTGATTTTAGAGTTGACACAAATTATAATTCCTTTGTTTATTTGAATACTCCAAAATGGTGCAAAACTAAATACTTCATTGTTTAAAATAGTCCTTCTTCGCCTTTTGCTGAGCCATTTCTCATTGGTACAAAATTGAATAGGTCACTTAAATTTATTCTTTCGTATATTTAAATATTCAGCTAGTTCATTTTTTCTCGTTGGTATAAAAAGTAGAACATCGAAATTATTTTTTCGTCACAGAAATTATGAACTTGTTAAAATGATCTTTCTTCGGGTTTTTCTGATTGATACAAAAATAGAACATTTCCGTGTTTCAAAAGTTACATAATGGTCAAATTTGAGTAAAATGGTTCATGTTCGCTTTCTCAAATTTAGCCCTTCGTTTTGTTTAAATAATACAACATGCACTAGAAATTCTAAGCTAGATAAAAATGGCATTTCTCCTTGGTACAAAATGGAATAGATCACTTAAATTTATTCTTTAGTATATTCAGCTAGTTCATTTTTTCTCGTTGGTATAAAAAGTAGAACATCGAAATTATTCTTACATAAATTCTGCGCTAGTTAAAAAGGACTTTTTTTTTGCTTTTCTTTCGTTTATTTGAGTAGTACAAAATGGTATAAAATACTCAGCAAGTTAAAATGGTTCTTCCTTGTTTGGTATAAAAAGTAGAACACCCAAATTTGCTCTTTCGTTCATTGGGCTAGTACAAAGGAACCTTCTTCGATTTTTCTGGTTAGTACAAAAAACAGGTCACTGAAATTTATCCCATCGTTTGTTTAAATAGTACAAAAAGGTACAGAAATTCTCAGTTAGTTAAAATGGGTCTTCTTCGCTTTTTCTGATTAGTACAATTTTGTTCTTTCGTGAAAATCCTTTGGTTGCTACAAAATTAAATAGACTAGTTTAAAATGATATAAAATGATCCTTTTTTTTTTTTGCTTATTCCTTTGTTTGTTGAAATAATACAAAATGGTATAAAATACTCAACTTCGGTTTTTCAAATGCATTACTTCGTTTAATTGATTTTAGAGTTGACACAAATTATAATTCCTTTGTTTATTTGAATACTCCAAAATGGTGCAAAACTAAATACTCCATTGTTTAAAATAGTCCTTCTTCGCCTTTTGCTGAGCCATTTCTCATGGGTACAAAATTGAATAGATCACTTAAATTTATTCTTTCGTATATTTAAATATTCAGCTAGTTCATTTTTTCTCGTTGGTATAAAAAGTAGAACATCGAAATTATTCTTTCGTCACAGAAATTATGAACTTGTTAAAATGATCCTTCTTAGGTTTTTTCTGGTTTGATACAAAAACAGAACATTCAAATTTGTTCTTTTGTTACATAAATTCTGAGCTAGTTAAAATTGTCATTTCTCGTTTGTTTAAACAGTACCTAATGATATAAAATTCTAAGATTGTTGAAGTGGCTCTTCTTCACTTTTCCAGTTGGTTGGTTGGTTCTTTGCTTTTCCTCGGTGTACAAATTTATTCCTATGTTTATTTAAATAGTTAACCCATTACTGCCCCTTGGCAACTTAAGTTGCCATGGCAATTTTTCGTCATAGCGCAAAAACTCATGGATTAGCATTGCTAGTTGTAACCGTCCAGTAACGTTGGGGTCTGTTTCGTTATAGAATTGTTGCATTTTCTTTGTATAATATATTGATGCGGGATTAGCACTGTTTTTTGGGTACAATGTGTTTAGAAGAGAAAGACGTAACTTGATTGATTTGAAAGACTCCAGAAGAAAGGATTGAGAGTCCGTAAAGGAAAGATTGATTTGATTTTGATAGTTATGATTTTCCAGTGTATTTTCTCCTTGAAAATTGTAACTTTTCAAAATGTTCCCTTTTTTTGAATATGTTGCCTGTTGGGAACTTAAGTTGCCGGGCTAAAAAAAACAAGAAAAAAACATAAATATTTTTCAAAAATATTCTAATATATATTTTAGAGTACTAGTAAGACCAAATAGGCGAAAAAACTTTTCAAAATACCAGTGGGAAATTCTGGGCACTAATGGGTTAACATGGTCCTCCTTCGGTCTGTTTTTCTAGTTGGTACAAAATTGAATACTTCTTCGTTTATTGGAGTAGTACAAAATAGTCCTTCTTCGCTTTTTTTTCCTAGTTAGTATAAATTTATTAATTCGTTTAATTAAAATGAGAATTTTTCGCTTTTCTTAGGTTAATACAAATTTATTCCTTCGTTTGTTTGAGTAGTACAAAATGGCATTCCTCGTTAGTAAAATAGCAAATAAACCACTCAAATTTATTCCTCCTTCTCTTTTTCTGCTTTGTACAAAATTTATCCGTTGCTCCGTTTACAAGCTCTCGATGGTCAGTGTTTTCAGAACATGTAGTAGTTGATGACGTATTACTAGATTTGAAAACAGCACCTCAATACGTTGCTCTGTTTAAGAGTTATTTGCATTCATTGGTTCATTGGGCTTTCATTATTTTTGGAACTTGTAGTAGTTGATAACCAGTTACTAGATTTGGAAACAGCACCTCAATATGTGGATCCATTTAAGAGTTATTTGGTTTTAAGTATGTTGACCTTTGACCTCGATGGCCACTATTTTGGAACTTGTAGTACCTGATGACCAATTGCTAAATGTGGAAACACCATCTTAATACGTTGCTTCGTTTTCGAGTTATTAGCTTTTAAGTATTTTGACCTTTGACCTCGATGACCACTAATTTTGGAACTTGTGGTACCCGATGACCAATTACTAAATGTGGAAACAGCACCTGAGTATGTGGATACATTTTCGAGTTATTAGCTTTTAAGTATTTTGATCTTTGACCTCGATGGTCATTATTTTTGGAACTTGTACTAGTTGATGACCAATTACTAGATTTGGAAACAGCATCTCAATATGTGGCTCCATTTTCGAGTTATTAGGTTTTAAGTATTTTGACCTTTGACCTCGGTGGACATTATTTTGGGACATGTGGTACCTGATGACCAATTACTAGATTTGGAAACAGCACCTCAATATATGGCTCAGTTGTCGAGTTATTTGGTTTTAAGTATGTTGACCTTTGACCTCGATGGCCACTATTTTGGAACTTGTAGTAGTTGATGACCTCTTGCTAAATGTGGAAACACCACCTCAATATGTGGATCCATTTAAGAGTTATTTGGTTTTAAGTATGTTGACCTTTGACCTCGATGGTCATTATTTTGGAACTTGTAGTAGTTGATGACCAGTTACTAGATTTGGAAACAGCACCTCAATATGTGGCTCAGTTTTCGTGTTATTAGGTTTTAAGTATGTTGACCTTTGACCTCGATGGCCACTATTTTGGAACTTGTAGTAGTTGGTGGTCGATTACTAAATGTGGAAATACCATCTCAATACGTTGCTTCGTTTTTGAGTTATTAGGTTTTAAGTGTCATAGAAAGGGCGTATGCCACATAAACTATCAGACCCAGGTAAAAATAAGTATGATATTTGTAATCAGCATGGTCGAAAACCCCCATATGCTGAGTTTCATCCAAATCGGTTAAAATTGTCATAGAAAGGGCGTATGCCACATAAACTATAGGACCCAGGTAAAAATAAGTATCACATTTGTAATCAGCATGGTCGAAAACCCCCATATGCTGAGTTTCATCCAAAACGGTTCAAAGAGCGTATCGAATCGCTATGTTACATAGGTATTCATTGTCTTAAAATAGGGGTTGAAAAAGTAATTATAAAAGAGAACGAGTACACCCTTAAAATGTACTCATAAAAGGGAATGAATTTGATGTATTCTCTGGTCTGCTGTGTGTTCGTAATCTCAGTGTAATTTCTGCTATGTTCAATTAGGGGTGGAGAAAATGAATACACCCTCTGTGCCATGTCCGCTATGTTTCCTAGTCTCTGTGATGGTAAAATAAGGGTTGAAAAATATGCCATGCTCTTTTATTAGCTGTGCTATCTGCTATGTTAAAATAGGGGTTGGAAAAGGGAACGAGTTCACCCCCCCGTACTCTTATGTGTTATCTGATCTTCTATGTGTTCGTAATTTCTGTTATCTTAAAATAGGGGTTGGAAAATGTGCTCATAAAAGAGAACGAATACACCCCTTCTATGTTTCATATTCTTATCTGTTATCTGTTGTGCTGTGTGTTACGTACTCTTATGTGTTATCTTCTCTTCTATGTGTTCGTAATTTCTGCTATGTTAAAATAAGGGTTGAAAAAGGGAACGAGTTCACCCCTTAAAATGGAGGTCATAAAAGGGAACGAGTTCAATTTGCTCTTCTGTATGTTCGTTATGTTACGTAGTCTGATGTTCTGCTGTTTGTTCATAGGGGTTGGAAAATATGCTCATAAAAGGGAATGAGTTCACCCCTAAAAATGTGCTCGTAAAAGAGAATGAATACACCCCCTAAAAAGTGCTCATAAAAGGGAACGAATTCACCCCTAAAATGGAGGTCGTAAAAGACCGTGGGCTCACGGTGCACGGTGGTCAATTTCCCAGGGGCTTGTGAGTTGTTAAACGCTGATCCAGGTCTGAGCCAGATCGATCCATTTTCTACTACTCTAATGATATCTTGAATTCCTCTTGTTAAAAGTTCAGAAATCGTCAGCACTGGGTAAACCGTGAAGGTGATTATATATTCTAGAGCCTAGGAAACCACACGCCCAGATAAACAGTTTATTACGCACATGTTCCATGAACAGAGAATTTGGTACTTTCCCGATTCTAAACAAACTTAAGGAACAGTCAGTGCATTACAGAATTCGGGACTTTACCGATTTTGCAGGTCCGAAGCACCTGATAGGCGATAACAGATTATTACGTATGTGATCAATGAATGGAAAATTCGTTCCAAATATTCATACAATGTATATGAAAGTGTAAAATTGTACTGCACTGTAACTTCACTGTAAAATTTCAAGAATGTATAGAACCACCCAAGGCGAAGTTTTTGATGTGCAGCCTTTACGAATATCGTATAAATATATTACTTTCATGTTTTAATTTTATTTTGTTTCAAAAAGAGGGTGTGAGATATTTTGAAGTAAAAATACTACACACAATTTTGCTAGTTATTTTTTTTTAAAGTACTTACTTTTGTACATAAGAGGTTAAAAAATCCTTATTATATATATATATTGGGTAATCTTTCGGGATTCATAATGTAAATATACAGTGAAACCTCTGAATAACGGACACCAATGGGACATGAATTTTTGTCCGTTACTGAGGGGTGTCCGTTACAGAGAGGTTACAAAAATTTAATTTTTCACAACGGTAATTGTATGCAGTAATATACAGTAAATACATTATGTATTAGCGTAAATACGTAAAATTCAATACGAAATTGTGTATTTAGTACGTATTTGAATTACTGGGAGGGAGGAAGGAGAGATTCATTTCTGTTTAATATTATTGCTGGGAAATGTGTTAATATATTTGTATACTGCAAAATGTGCATGGGTGGGAAAGTGCAGAGGAGTTTTTCATTTATTTCAAATTCTCAAAACCTTCTCAAAAGATGTGTGAGGAACCAACTAACCGGCTAAACTCCTTTGTTTAGTGAAAAAGGCATACTTTTTCCTTTACAAGAGTAACATAACTCATTAGGAAGTGTCCTCTGAGAATCATAAGTAGAAATGTGTGTGTGCATTGGCGCGGTATATTCGTTGACGGAATCGATGAAAATATAAGTTATTGGGAGTATATATGTTTATTGACCTAAAAGGAAGCCGGAAAAACTCCAACCCAGACTTGTTTCAATATCATAAGTAAAAGAAAAATTTTGCTTTTCAAAAAAAAAAAAAAAAGTACGAGAGGAAACATTCCTCGTTGAAAATGTTATTGTAAAACAATCAATGTTTGTTTTGTTACCTATGAAATTGACGGGAAAGATACAAGGCCCAGAGGAAAAAGGACTAATAGGGAACGGAAGGGAAGATCTTTCGCATAGAATTCTTGCTCATACAACTGACCCTGCATGAGTGTTATTGCTTATTGAAGGTTTTCTAGGATTTCCAGAAGAAAACAGTTTATTGGGGCAGACAAAAAAAAGAAGAATTTCAAGTTCAGCTTGAAGCTGTTCTGTTTGATGGTTCGCCAGGTCTAGACTCAATAGATACACTTGTGGGGAAAATACTTTTCTGTTACTGTAATATATCACAGAACCAAGAATAATTCCTGTCCGTTATGAAGAGGTTATTGAAACGTTTGGGGAAAAAACGGACTGTCCGCGCCCGTATGTGAGAGTGTCCGTAAAAGGGAGGGTTTTGTTCCGTAAGAGAACATATATTTTTGCCAGGACATAAAAATCTGTCCGTATTGTAGAGGTGTCCGTTATTGAGAGGTGTCCGTTAAGGGAGGTTTCACTGTATTAAGAACTACAATTGTTTGAAAAATCTTTTTGAAATTAATGGTTTATTTTTGATGTTTTATATTATTATCTGCATCAACAACTAATTAAATGAGCTTTTGTGTTGTAGAGAAGCGAAACAAAGCCTACTTTATTAACTTAAAGCAGAATTTTGAAGCGAAGCAGAAAAAACATTTTTTTTTTTAAGCCGTTTCTTCTCCGAGTCATTGCATCTTTATTCCCAACCAAACAAATTGAAGTTGTTGCCTACCTACGATATTGCAACTTGCCACCATCGATCATACTCGATGTAATGGCCACCGATATAGACGATTGCACGACGTCGCAGTTTCCATTGTAGCACACATCATTGAGGTGTAATTGTCCCATTCCTGCTTGTAAGCTTTCCAGAGGCCATTTACCGCGTGAACCTGACGTGACGAAAGGCACTGTTTTAGAAGTACAAAAGCACAGTAATCTAGCTTCTTAACCGAAATATCCTCAAACGGAATATCAGGAATACCAGCTGCAGCTTCGTTAATACAAAACCAGTGATGTATGACTTGGAAATCCGTCCTAGCACAGTTCTCGCCATATAATGCTAATATTTCGTCTGTGTAAACTGAGGATACATGTTCTTGCTAATAAGCAGCACTGAGTTCTTTTTAACTTATGAATCTTCAGCTTCCCTCTGAAGCAAAAGCCAATGACAATCATAAAACTTTTTCAGAAACTTTCTTTGCATTGATGAACGAAATTACAGCAGTCTTTTACATGAACACCTCATAGCTGATGGCTCGAACTTCCCCATAGCCATCTAGGTAGATCCACGCTTTGTCAATTGTCACAAGAAATTTCTCGAAGCACCAGTTAGGTGGCGCTCGCTGGCCTTATGTACACTTTGTAGTCTCAATTGGTGATGGTTTGCACAATTCAATGTTCACTGGGACACGTCTAAGCGTTTGACCATAACACGGTGCGGTTATGGATTCTCACCTGCCGCCATATCTCGAATCTTCTTCACTACAGGTTTTATAAATTTCATTGGCACTCTTTGGAAGCGATTTCGTTTATGATGTACATTGTGGAGAAGAATGCTGTCCATAATGTTTAATTACAATACTAACAGTCTCCCGCAGGAAATGTTAAAATTTGTATGAAAATGTCCCTTCTCAAAAGCGACTTCTTTTTCGACGGCAATTTTCCCGTCTTAGCGACTTACAAACCACAATTTATATGTTTATCACTGATTTTAATGTTGCCCTTCCTGTGAGTGAATGAATGGAATGAAGATTGGAATGAATTTCTAGATAATTGTTACTTAGAAATTCATTCTAATTTTCACTCAGAGGAAGGGCATAAATTAAAATCAGTGATTAGGCTATAAACTATGCATCATACTTTTTCGTATCCTATAACATCAACCTATATCCTATAGCATTAGGGTGATCTCAGTAGAGACTTCTATCTATGACACGGGTATAGCACATGCTGATCTGGTACTTTTATTTAAGATTTTTCCACGCTGAATACACTACGTCCCAAATAATATATAGGCATTAAAAGAAGGATATATTTGGATTCTGTTCCTCTTTATGACAGATGTGAATTAATATTCAAAAAGACTTTGAAATGATCTTCATCAATTTCATCGATTTGGAAAGTTATAATCACACAATTCATACACTATACTTAGCCAAATCGTTGAGAAATTTTAATTTCCAAACGCAAATAAACTAAATTAAGTTAAAAAAAAAACTATAAACATACCTTGACAAATCCATCCCCAAAGCAACCAGCCACGGCTTCCACGTTTTCTGACCAAACAATGCTAGCGATGCAAGATAGCATAAGGGTTTAACAATAAAAATTGTCTGTAAACAAATAAAAAGAAAGTTTTAATTCAAGCACGAATTTAAGTTTACAATTATATTATAAAGTACGAATAATACATTATTATACGCAATAATACAGAAAACCATACTAAGATGAAACAAACCAAAAAGTTGTGCGTAACGAATATTATTACATGATGGGCTGTAGTGGCTCAATGGTTGAACGTTTAAACTCTTATGCATGGGGTCCATGGTTCAATCCCAGCTCCCGCAAAGTTGGTTTTATGACGCAGAATACCCCATGCGTGAGTTTTCTTGAGGTTTTCCCATTTTCTCCCATATCTTTATCATTATCAACCATCTGATTATCACAGTCTCCCTTAGCCTCATGTATACTCGTGGGACTTGGAACTAGAAAGAAAGAAAAAAAAAAAGATAAATAGACGAAACAAAGATTTTCTATTACACTATATCCTCCACAGGTGCGAATTCCATAAATTCAAAGACCACTGAAGCTCGATTGAAACGGGAACGAACCCAAAACCAGCAGTGCTTTTTCGTTTTTTATCATAAAATCTCTTCCGAATTTCTAGAGATCCATTTAACGTTATCTCGCATCTGTTATATATCCAAATAAGAACTTTCACATAAGTAAATTTTTATTTAAAAAGACAAAGAAAACTTGTCTTAACATCCTTGTATTAAACTACCGCACTTACAGCGTTACTATTTAAAACTTTCACATATACTCTAGACGAAATGAATAAATGTTACTGCTAGATTTTCCCATCTACATGGTGGCACCGACGAACTGGGGGAGGAAATAATAGGCATGAAATTAAGCAAAAAAAAAAAAAAAAAAGAAAAAATGTCTAATGAATAGGATCAAAAGCTTGTACCGTTTTGACGTGAGAGGCGTTGAAAAATAGGAGAAGGCGCTGATATAGTACCAAATACTTAAAGAGCACGGAAAAATACGATTGTCGGGTCAAAAGATTAAACAGAAAGTCGCACCCGACGGGAGATTAATGGAATGACGTAAGACGGGAGATTAAAGAATCATTCTTTATTCATAAATATAAACTGGCTTTAAATCTGGATTTTGGCAATATTGACAAAATCTGGTTACTTATCTTTGATATATATTTTAGATCTGGCAATAGTGAAGTAACACAGATATTGCTTCCTTCAACTCAGCTCATTCTTTCGCACTGTGCTCTGCTCGTGGGTTTTTTTTTTGTATCCATCTCTCACGTTATATTTATTTGGTGAGATGTATTCCTTTTTCCAAGCCATATTTCTCTCATCCATTTTCGTCCTTGTTATCTTGCCAGTGAAGACGGAACTAGTTTGTTGTTCCAATACGTTTGGGACATACTTAATTTTTCCATGGGAGAATTTATTGGTAATTAACCAATATTTTGTAAATAAGAAGTTGTGTCGTTAACCGTACAAGTTACAATTGCATTCGGTTTGCGAGAAAATGCAGTTGAAATTGGTGGAATATGTTTCCATGAAAAAACTGTCTTTTCTGACAAGGCTACATTTCACATCAGTAACAAGGTGAACAGGTCAGATATTCGTATCTGGGAAACCAAACAACCACATCGAATGATAGAATACTTTTTATTGAATCGTGCACGAAACTCACGCTGCACCGTAATTACAGATGTCGACACCTCAAAATGCAGGACACAGAAAGTTTTCTTCTACTGTGATGTCATCTTGGAAATTGCCTCTAGAATAAGCATAAAAGGCTTACTAATGCGAAACTTAGACAACTGCCAATGATCACGGTATATACTGAATGTATGTAAAATGATTATACGTAAGTTACTTTTGAAACAGCATCGTTCATCTGTGACCTCCCTTATAACACGTAAATAGTGTAAATATTATTAGTTTGTACAGTAACGCTTTCTATATTAAACGTTTTTTAGTTTTCTGTAATGAAGAAGAGATCTAGATTATGTAATTTATAACCAGTTAACTGGAATATCCTAATATAACTAACTACCTGACGAAGTTTCCAGAAGGATAAAAAGAAAATGAAATGTCATAGCAAAAGGAAATAATCAAATGCTTCCAAAGTAAATTATTTTTTATTATTAGTTTGTTTTTGTCTTACCTCAGCAACCAGCTGGGTTCTGGACGGTTGCCTATTTTGGACATCTTCCTCCAAATTGTTGTTTGGAGGCAGATGTGGAGGTTTCCACGTTCTGTACAACATTGGAGGAGCTGTAAAGTGAAGTAAATATTAGAAACATATGAAAGAAGGAGAATTAACCATTGTTATTTAAAGAACGTAAGGATCATTCTATGTGAAATCAACCAGTGTAGTATAACCGCTACCAGGTTATAGAAGGATTTTTGTGGACACTCTGTATATTTCGTAAAGACAGTGATTATTATTTTCGATTTATACTTTATTCTGCAACGCACATAAGTTCTTTCTTTGGTGGGAATTGCTTCTTTCCCACACAATTGGACAAAGAAGTCTTTCATCATTTTTTCATATATATATTTAAAACATTGCTTTTGCTGAGAACATTTCAGTTAGTGACTAACCATTTCAGTGTTTCTCCCTGACTCATTATATACACAGTATATATTCTATAGTTATTGGGAACTGAATTAAGTGCTTTCTTCAATCACTTATGGAAACATTACAATAGATTAGAGAAATACGGGCTGACCAGATGTCCAGTAGCCAAAGTGGCACCAGCCTCACAATTTCTGCAGTTCGTTATCTGTGCTTTCTCACGCCAGTGTTATCGCTGTGTCTAGTGCATTATAGGCAGTTGACTAAAATTAACATAAATTGTTTTCCGTATTCTGTTTGTATGTGCATACAGGTGAGTTCACTGAGTGAATTTTGAAATGAACTGCCAACACTTTTCCGTTGACCATTGCAACCCGTAGCTTGAGCTTGGATGCTCAAGGAGTTCGACTCCGGTGTTGTACGCAACCATCACGCACGTTGCGTTGGTTAAGTTTTGTGAAGGGGCACAAGCTATTTAGCCGGTGAAGGACGATTTCTTACGGCTAGCCCCAACTAGTGAAATCCCAGGTCCGCAGACCTTGTGCGTTTAAAATGTTATATACGCGCCCTCCAATATCTGTATTCCATTGTGGAGATCTTCTTTTGTGTGTTTGCTGAAGATTCACCTTTACGCTGCAGGACTGTTCAGCGTAACAACTGGATTCATCGTGGGACGATCCAGACAACTTTTCCCCAGTGCTAATCCCCCAAGTGTGTCAATGGTGTGAGAGAAGAATTTGTAGTGATATCTGAATCGTAATCATATATATATAAAGGGCTATATTGCCCGAAAAGGGCAAAGCGTGATTTCAGCGACTAAAATTGTTATACATCCTCAGTGTTCAGTGTTGTGTCCATTCCTCTTCGCTATTTTTTTTAATAGTGTTCTAATAAATAAGTATAGTGTTATTTAATCCAGTGTGTTTTCGTTGTTTGTATGAGTGATGTTTGTGTGCGTTATGGTCTGGATGACCGTCTGATCGTCCGTGAGGTTTTCGAGACGAGACGCCCGAACCTCTCGGCGCCTAATGCTCATTTCATTATTGAGACCGACGAGCTTTTTGGAAACAGTTTGTAACCTTTCTTGGAGAGGTCCTTCATAGTCCTGTCCAGGTAAGTTAAAGTATCAGGAAGATACCTATTGGTAGTACCACGAGCCACGAACAGCGGACATGAACACTCAATCGATTACAAATAAATGGCCGCCCGAACAGCGACTAGAACTCAGGACGGTTACAGTAGAATCTTCTTAGCTTCAATTGGCCATATATTGAGCTAGAGAGAAAAATAATATATCATTTTGAAGAGGAAAGAATAGGCTACAAGATATGTCAGGAGCATTTATTTGAAAATTAAATATTTTCCAGGAAATCCCTGGAAAATTTTGGATCAGTGATATCTCAGAAAGTGCCAATTTGATTTCCTTGAAATTGGGTAACAAGGTAGCCTCATATATCTGGCACAAGTGTACCAAATATCAACTTGCAACAAGAATGGGCCTGGAGTTTACAATGATTTTCGTGTGACCATGTCGGGAGAGACGCCTGGGTTGCCAATGTGGCAATTTGCCAATTTATCAATACTGGTGAAATAAGGTGTAAAAAATATTTAGCTATTACTGACCTGCTGCAAGTGATCAATTGTCAGTGGTGTCTGTGTTGAAACAGTCGACTGGCTCCTTCCATCTCTTTGTTGCTGAGCGTGTATGTACGGCCAGTTGCAGCCATGGGATCAATAAGAGAGATGATGTAACAAGAAGGCAGTAAGGGTACATCTGGATATACAAAGGAAGGTGATGGTCCATGAGGTCTCAGAAAACCAACTTTGCTGTTTCATGTGTTTCGTCACTTGCAGAACACAAGCAGCCACCAGAGGCCACCATAGGTGCAAGTAACAAATCCCCTGATTCTATCAATGGTAATGCCAGCTTGTACGCCATCTGCTGCAATTACTAACTCTTTCTTAATGTCTGATTTCGAAGAATATTGCCTCATTGCGGCCTTTCTTTGAGGCACAGAAACCACAGAGTGAAATTTATGGGTTGCAGGAATCCCATCGAGCTGCACCAAATCTGTCCTTGCTCAGACTCTGAGCTTAAAGTTGTGGAACCAGTTCTCGCAGCCACCGGGCGAAGTCCAACCTTCACCTTACTGCTATGACTGCTAAATGGATTGGCACAGCAGAGCCGTGGCAATGTTGACATTGTGGAATCACCTAAGCAGCAATGCAGCTTTTGAATGCACACAGTTACAGGTAATGCTGTACCTGGATCACGGGATTATCCAATACTGACACTCGGAAATCTGCTGTATAGTCACTTTGAATCTTACTAGCTATGCTTGAACACTATATAGACACTTGCAGCTAGACTTGTTGTCCAGTTTAGAGTTAAGAGCTTACTGGCATACAGTGTCAATGTCCTCTGCTTTTGTGCAGGTAACGAACCTTCCAGAATGTTCACATATTTAGGTCAATACAATGTACTACGATTGATAATGGAATGTTCCAAAGATCTCCACAGGATTAATGAATTACAGACTGCACTAGAAAATCATTACTGCTAGGTCAGTTACACCTTATTTCACCAGTACTGACAAATTGGCCATTTGCCACATTGGCACTCCAGGTGTCTCTCCCGACATGGTCGCACGAAAATCATTATAGACTCCAGTCCTATTTTTGGCCTAAGTTGACATTTGGTATGTGCCGGACATATGGGGATACCTTGGTACTCCATTTCAAGGAAATCAAATGGGTATTTTCTGAAATATCACTGATCAAAAGTTTTCTGGGGATTTCCCGGAAAATGACATTTGATTTTCAAATAAATGTTCCGAACATATCTTGTAGCCTATTTTTTCCTCTTTACAATAGTATTTTTTTTCTCTAGTTCAATATTTACGGGAGATATGATCACTTGAAGCTAACCTGATTTTACAAAAAAACATCAAATTTGTCCAGTTTTTCTCACCCTGTTCTCTGAAACTACAGGGGGTACAGGGCTAAAATTTGGTGCATGCTCATCTCTCACAGGGACCTAGTTTCACCTCTTTTAAGTTTCATCAAATTCTGGGGTTTTATTTTCCTGAAAATTTGGTTGATTTCACATGGAATGGCTCTTAAGTAACCTTTATAAAAATTTATCTCACACACCTTTATGATCTCGGAAGTTAGTTAATGTGTATAAATTTCTGCAATATTTCGAGAACTACTTGGTTTTTCTTCTTTCGAAAAGAAGTCTGCTACTCTTTCCACATGCTCGTACATGTTTTACAACCAGTATATGCATCAAGTTGGTATTACATTCATCACTCCTATAGACAATCCAGCAAGAGAAGGTCTCTGACAGCTTACAGCGGGCTGCCAGTATTCACGTATCAATGTTTTTAAGATGTCTCTATAATGGCAATTTTCTTAATTGTATAAAACAGAGTAACAGTGTTTGGTAACACTAGCACCAAAGTAGGGGCTGCATTTTCCCTCCGCACATGGTAAGAAAGTTCAGAGAGCGTCTCCTGATTTCTCTTCTATAGGAAATGAAATGAAATCTTTAAGTTTTACGTCCCACGGTTATGCCGGTGAGACTAAAGGAGACGGTGATGATAAGTAATGAATGAAATGGTGGAATGAAGAAAGTGGGAGGAAACGGGAGAACCCCGAGGAAACCCACGCATACGGTGTTTGTCCACCATAAAGTTCACTTGGCGGGGGCTGGGATCGAACCCGGGACCCCAAGCACCAGAGGTGAACGCTGATCCATCGCGGCCCCTACTTCCTCTATAGGAGCATGTCTTTCATTGTTAGAAGATATAAAACAACACACATACAACCAACTCCGTCAGATTGGCAATCACCGATGTCCTTTTTAACGGCACACAGATTCTTCCCGATTTTTTTGAAAATTACAAATGCGAATTAACCTTGCAAATGTGACATTTTGTTCGCTCGATGTGATCTATCGGTTGATACATATGTTATCTCTGGACAATATATATAGTTAAATTAAAGTTCAAGGGTCAGCCATAATTTTGGCCTACACTGTATGCTGTCGTCTTGCTAATGCCATATCGAAAAATGTGATTAGTGTATGTTACAATATCACTTTTATCTTAATAGCTTATCGTAGTCATTGTGCAACATTAACTTTTTAGTTTACAAAAAAAGTTTTCTCGGTTTCCTCGAAACTACGCACGAGGAATGCACTCCTCCATCAATGTCAGAATTGAATTCTTTTACATAATTACATACAGTATATACATTATGGCGCTAAGTTCGTTGTACAAAACCAGAGGGTGATTCCTGAGAGCAAAACAAACAAAAAAGTTCTAATAAACATAGGGCGAAAATCGCGTCGTTTACGTGTTATAAGCTGCCGAAAGCGTGGGAAAACAAACTTTAGAGTTAAATATTGCAAAAACTACTGAGCGTAGACGTGATGCGGCATGATATCATCAAAGGATCCTAACCTGCTCTATCCAAATTTACAGTTTTCACACTTGTGCAATGGCGGCGCAAGGGATTTCCCAAAGGACATTAGGGATTCCCGGACATTTTATGACGTAAATTGAGTTGACAAGAGTATGTAAAAGACGTCTCACTACCTGGAAATAATATCACGTGGCAGGTCAATACACATACACGCAGATAAAAGATGGTGAATAAGATAATGATCAATGTACATGTTTGCATACCTCCTCAAAAGGTACTAGTAAAGACGTTGTACAAGATTTCACTGGAAACGTCACGTCGCTACAATGTAAAAATACGTACAATACAAGCCGATAGGTAACAGAAAATAAAGAAATTCCGATTGCTAATCTGCTCATATTAATGATATCGCAACACTTTTGAGAACGCGTCTACCTTTAATACTACAGGAATTGAACAAGAACTGCTATTAAGAGACAAACAAAGAACGCCACGTGATATTATTTCCAGGTAGTGAGACGTCTTTTACATACTCTTGTCAAGTCAATTTACGTCATAAAATGTCCGGGAATCCCTAACGTCCTTTGGGGAATCCCTTGCGCCGCCATTACACAAGTCTGAAAACTGCAAATTTGGATAGAGCAGGTTAGGATCCTTTGATGATATCATGCCGCATCACGTCTACGCTCAGTTGCTTTTGCAACTCTAAAGTTTGTTTTCCACGCTTTCGGCAGCTTATAACACGTAAACGAAGCGATTTTCGCCCTATGTTTATTAGAACTTTTTGTTTGTCTTCCTCACTCCTCTGCTTTTGTACAACGAATTTAGCGCCATACTATACACACACACACACACACACACACACACACACATATATATATTAGGGCGGAGCGAAAAATCACTTTTTTATATATCGAAAACGCAATAGTGCGGAAAAGTTGTCAATTGATGTTGATAAAATACTGTAAAAATTTCGTCGCTGAAATCAAATATCTTGGGGTGGCGAATCGCCAAAAGATTTTGTGTATTTATAGGGTATGCAAACCCGCCGTACACATCATTTTTTTGTGTTTCTACGGTAAATGAACAAATTATTACCTATATTTCTTAACTTAAGTAGTCTATAAAATTGAAGAAATAATTTTTAGATGATTTAGGCAGATTTGTAACTATAAAATAGCCTATTTTAGCAAAACAAAATATTGTAAATCATATACTGTACTTGTGATTTCATATAAGGTTCTCGCATTGAATTAATATGCCGATAAATGTGTTCATTGTTCATTATAATTTTTGCTTGAACACTCTTTTTTCCTTTAAAAAAAATCTCGTACTGCTTTATAGAGTTTATCTTCCTCCCTACATAAGAATTCAATTTGGACTAGTCCAATTGATAGTAGCAGTATTAAAAAGAAACAACGTTAGTATTCGATAACTTTGTTCGAGTGTGGATGACAATCTTTTCAAGATATTTTGCGTTGTTAACATTGCGTTTCAGTGTTTACTTCGTTGTACGTAGTTGATAAGTATATAAGCAGTTTGTTTGTGTACTGTAAATTAAACTTGATGTAATTGTGAGATTCGTATTTTACATCAATATTGAAACTAACCATGCCAAAGATAAGAACAAGACTTGAACATTCAGCTGAGCTTTCAGGTGTACAGTTACACATAAAATCAGATGTAATAAAGCATTATTTTTAATTGGCAGAGCTTGACAAGTGTGAGAAAGGGTATGATCGATCTATAAAGATGGTGGCGAGAGATGTTGCTCAGTGTTTGAAATCTGTTTAGGACAAGGCTTCCATCCCTACTGTGTCGTTAGAACGTATAGTTCAGCTTCTACTTCGCTTGCACGGAAAGTATACAAGAAGTTCGGTAAATCTGAGAAGGAAAGGAAAGCTTCTGCTATTTTTTTTTAAGATACATTTAAACAAGATTACACGAAGTTCTTTGATATATGTTCCTGTAAATGTCATGAACTTCCCATGTGCTCATGTGAATTGAGAAAGTAAGTACTTAGGAAAGAGTGGACATTTCTGCAAGATCAGAGAACAATACGAGTAGGCAGAATAGAGGGAGTTGACTACGATGAGTCTTTAAAACTAATCGTACACACTAAAAGGAAATCAGGAGGGACCACCTTCCAATAGTCTTCTCACATATCACAAACGAATACTTCCAATGAACTCCAGACATCATCTTCTGATGGTGATGAGTCAAATGTTGATGATCACTTTGCGAAATAATAGGATATTAGAGAAAAAGAAGCAAGGAGTAACGAGATGTCCTTAGACCTCTTGTTGTGTTGGTAGACCGATTTGGAATATCTGATCGTGCAACTGCTTTGATAGCAACAGCTGCGATGCCAAGTTTTGGAATGATTGATCCAAAGAATGCTGACCAGGTGATAGACCGCTCAAAAATCCGGTGAGAAAGGGAAAAGATACGATAAAAGGAAGTGCTAATGGCCAAAGGAAAGGTTCTTAGAGGCTTATACTTCGATGGTCTTAAAGATCAAACTCTATGCAGGGAAGGGACTGGAGGTCGCTGGTTTTTAGTAAAAAGATACCCTACTTGTAAAGATGGATGGATGGGATGGGATTTAGATTTCTGGGCTTTCGGCATCTAAGGCCATTTAGCCCTTCACGTTTTGAGGGATGACGTCCCTCGGCGAGCACACAATCCGGGGAAAGGGAAGGAAGAAAGGATTGGGGAAGGAAGGAAGCGGCCTGGGACCTATAAGTTAGGTACCACCCCGGCATTTGCCTGGTGTGAATGAGGAAAACCCAGGAAAACCTCATTCAGGGTGGCTGGCCTGAAAAAGCGTTTTACACTTTTTCGACCGAGTGCCCCCACCGGGATTGTAAAGATGGAGCTGAACACTTATGACTAATGAGAACTTCAAGATACATACCACAAAAGGAGCGGCAACTGGTTCAGGAATTAATCCAAAAATAACTGTTATTTCGCACATCCGGAGAATATATTGCTTTCTTTGGTTGACAATGAAAGACTTCAAGTCAGAAAAGAGGCATGGAGAAAGATAGTCAGGGCAAGGGGAAAGGCTACGAACGAGAAGAGTAGAGATAATGATAGTAGCAACAGTAGGAAGACGAAACGAGGAAGACCTTCTAAAGTAGACAATGAGTCATATGTAAATAAGAAATATGCTATCAACGCGCAATTTCAATGCAAACGATTACACTGATCTTATTAACTGGGAATCAGTTAAAGTGACGCATCCTCCAGCGTTGTCTTGTTTTCCAATAGAGAAATATACTGTAATAACAACGAACATTCATTCATAAAAAGAGTTTTGAAATATTTCTGTCACATCCAGAATACAGAACGCTGCGTGAAACTTGTAACAGGAGCATCTGCATCAGTTCGTGGCAGATAGTTCTATCAGACTTAAACTAAAATCTCAATCTGTAAACCCAAAAGTAGAAGCAAAGGCAAACTATGCTCTCCAAAGAATCAAGATCTAATTTTGAACACACGTGAATGGATGGTGGGATGGGCATGGGAGGGACCCGACCTGCATCCACGTTCTCGTCGTCGGTCCTGGGTCGTTTCACTGAAACAAGCAGAAAGATACAGAAAAAATATGTATTTTGTATTAAGTAGATTGTTATTTTGATCAAATTAACTACTGTGTGATTCCAAATCTGCTTAAATTATGCACAAAATATTTCTTAAATTTCATATATTACTTAAGTTAAGAAATATAGGTAATACTTTTGTTCATTTACCGTAGAAACATAAAAGAGTTATATGTACGGCGGGTTTGCATACCCTATAAATACACAAAATCTTTTTTGGCGATTCGCCACCCGAAGATATTCGATTTCAGCGACGAAATTTTTACAGTATTTTATCAACATCAGTTGGCAACTTTTCCGTACTATTGCGTTTTCGATATATAAAAAAGTGATTTTTCGCTCCGCCCTAATATATGTATATATACACTAGCATCAATTACCCACTTCGCTGGGTTAAATTAAGAAAAAATTGTAATATGTCCGTTAGTCAATCACTTTTTATTACTAAAGCGCTCTTTGATACTGGTCATTTTCGATTATTTTTATATATCCCTCTTCTCTCCACATGTTGGGGGGTACGGCAACGGAAGCGTGACTCTTCATCTCAGCGACCCCGAAAACTATGAATTCGACATTGATATTGGTCATTTCCATCATCTTTATATATTTCCCTCTCCCCCAAGTTGCGGGACTGAATTTGGATTTAAACGGTATCAAAAGTGTTACTGTTCATCTCAGCGACCCGAAAATTAGAGATTCGACACTAATATCGGTCATTTTCGTTCATTTTTAAATGTCTCTTCCCATTCCCCTCCCTTTAGTTACACCGTCAAAGTGATATGACAAAAAACATCTCAGGTTCGAACTTCATCTAGTTGAAAATTTGATCGAGATCGGTCCGTTGGTTCAAGAGTTAAGTTTTATTTATATATATATATATATATAAATATCTACCCGTCCCATCCTTCTCGCCTAAGTTCTACCGTCGAAGTGAAATGATAAAAAGCATCTCAGGCCCGAACCTAATCTATGATAAATATTTGATCGAGATTGGTCCGGTGGTTCAAGAGATTAATAATCATAAACATAGTCACTTTCAATTTTATAATATATATATATATATATATATATATATATATATGAAAGTCACTATGTGATTTCGTACCTCTTGAACCATTCGACCGATCTCGATCAAATTTTTAACATAGACTAGGTTCGGGGCTGGGACGAACTCCTGAACCATGAGACCAGTTTCGATCAAATTTGTCAGATAGATGATATTCGGGCCTGGCCTGACTTTTATCATTTCACTTTGACGGTGCAACTTAGAGGAGGGGAAAGGGAGAGATATTTAAAAATGATCGAAAATCACCGATATCAGTGTCAAATCCATAGTTTTTGGGGTCACTGAGACGAACAGTGACACTTCCGATGCCATTTAAATCCAAATTCACCCCTTTATGTTCAAAATGAAACGTATTTTTTCCGTGCGAAGAACGGATATTCTGCTAGTTAGTGAAAAGAAATGAAATACAAGTGAATAAACGGCGAGAATTTCAAAGAAAGATTTTACTATCTACAAACCATCAACTTTACAAGATAACAGTTAGTACAAGGGAACCAAAGTCTTAAAGGTACAAGGATTTAGTTGAAAGACTACTAAAGTGGCATTTTATAAAATCTGACTGAGGATGGCAATAACCATTTGCACAAACATACACAGATGAATCAATAAAAGTATTTTAAAATAAGTAAAATTTTAATATGCATCCTATTGAATCAAGTAGCAATCGAGAGTCAGATACAAATGGAGTAACAACCATGTCACTAACCTGCATTTACAGTTCTTATTACCCTGCCAGATCTTCGAAGAGTAAATGCAACGTTTGTTTGTACACTTGAAGAAGCACCATCTGAATCAGAGGATTCTTCTGCCAATTTTCTCCTCTGTAATGGAGGCACCGGTGGGATCTGTACAACTCCTTCTCGGTGATGAAATACCAACAGTAGTCTTGAGATGCTCCTGTACAAAAGAAAGAAAATGAAATTTAGCACATAGAATTGTAAACTAAGAGTCCATTGGAATTTAAACCCGGAAGCGTGCTAATTGCATTTATCAGAAGAAAAGAATTGCTTTAAGTACGGGGGCGGAATCTATGAAATTAGCTTATACAAATTTGCAATTTGGCCTGAAAATCCTAAAACGATTGATATATCTCTAGTATAATTTCACCAACCAATCCTGTTGCCTCCAACGGCTTGTCAGTAATGAAGAGCTTCGGATTCACAAATATATATATATATATATATATATATATATATATATATATATATATATATATATATATATATATATATATATATATATATTTTTACATTTTATTCAATTTATTCCTTTTTTCACACAAAATATTGAAATCAGGAATAAGGTTTTGAAATTTTAGTGATCACTATATACACAACTAAAAGTATCAATATTGTAAAATTTGTGCTAGGTAGAACCATGTTAATGAAATCAGAGTCCAGAATCGACTCCCATTACCGGATTATTTATAAAAATCTTCCAATAACAACAGTATTTACAGAAATACTTTAGTAAACTTTTTCTCTATTGTGAGGTAGAAATTATGAGGCCCAAGACCGTTCGGTCGTGAACAGGAACTGTACAGAGCGGCGAAGGAAATTCCAATGCTCCGCAGCAAGCAATGAGGTGGATAATAAGTCACAGAGCCCCGCAGCAGGATAATCCAGGAGGAAAGGAATAGCCAAGAGTCCCGCAGCGGACTAGAGGCTTTGAGGTTGGGTTCTCCTAGTGCTCCAAGGCAAGCAAGAGGAGGAAGACCAGAAAACTGGTACCGGTCCACTGGTTGCTGTCCAATATATATAGGCGTCCTCAGAGAGGCGGTGGCGCTGCTGCTGTCCTGTCGTCATGTGATTTGTAGGAGGTTCTGGTGGTCCGTCGTCTGATACTCGTAATAATTCCAAATGGTGTGTAGTACTCCGACGTAAATACATGTGCTGATGTTTACAAACAGGAGTATATGATATTGTTTGTACCCAGAAGCACGTGATACGTTACAATAAAAATACAATCTACAATATACTCTTAACACGCGTTTCATACAATAAGTGAAATGTTTCACATTATATGAAACCAATGTTAAGAATACATTGTAGATCGCTGGTACTTCTAGTTTGTTGCGTGTGATAACTTTTATCACACTTTATTTTAGTTATATATATAAAAAAAGAAAGAAACCATGTTATCCTAGAGGTTATGTTAAACTTCCGAACACTCGGCATATGCAGCGCCTCTAGAGGAAAACTATAGAACTACTGAGTTTCGAATGAGCTGCGGGTTACCTAAGCGGCCATTCGGAACGAAATGTAGAACTGGGCACATCGAAATTATACTGGTTCTATAATATATATTTAAATTTAATCGGAATATGGTAATTCTTCAAAAGTTCAAGTGATTTAATATCCGAGTTGGCAAAAAGTGTTAAAGTTCTCCTGAAGTTAATCAAGTGTTATATAATATTATAATTTATATAAATCTGTAATTGGTGTCGAATTGTGTGATTATTTGATGGGATTCAGAGGCAATATTGTGAAATACTCCTTCTGGCTGGTATTTAACAAGGCATATAATTGTCATTGTCAAATGGTGAGTGTTATACTTTTTCAATTTAAATACTAGTAATTTATTCAATTTATCATATTGTGAGATATATTTAATTATTCTAAATTCTTATTGAATTTAAGGAGGAATTCAAAATCTATTAGTTATCCACAATTTAATGTATTATAGTATTAATCAAGTAGTGTCAGTTAATGTATCCTATGAACATATTTGAACACGTGTTGGCTTGTATGAATGGAGAATGTACTTACAGATATTTCATAACTGTTAATATTTTCTTCAATTGTTTCAATATCTAATCAGAATTTTCGATACATTTTTGATAATTCAATTCTTTTTGTTTTTTCTAAATAAAATAAGAAAAGATAATATACTGACTTTCCGTTTAAAAGAACCTGATATTGAATTACCTATAAAATGGTATATTTCTAGTGTAGTTCGTAAGTGTATTATTAATATATTTGAATTTAATGTTAAATTTATTCAGATTCATAATCTTTAGCCATAGATTTGATAATACACCAGTTAATTTCTTATGATAGAGAAAATAGGTCTAACAACTCTAACCCCTTAAATACTTTATACAGTTGTCCTGGATCTAATATCCAGTGGCCCAGAACGGCGTCCATCGAGGCACGTTACAAACATTTCGTTCCGAATCCTAATTCTTCTATAGGAAGAAAATTAGGAGTTAAAATAAAGGGGTTAGTATGTTCAACGCTGAATTAGGTGGAAAGAATATTAGTAGGTTGTGTCATTTTTGTAAAACTTTTGTGAACACCCTGTATATATTTATTAATGAAATAGCAAATCTAAAATTTAAGGTCAATGAATGTAAAGAGTCTATCGTTTATCCTAAAGAAAGGTAGTTCATACAGACATTACTTTGGTTTAGGAATAATAATTTTTTTTAGCCTTATTATTGTCTTAGAAAATATGGGTGAAAGAAATCAGTCGCAGTTGGTATTAAATGGCTTTGAAAATGGAAATGCAGGGGTAGTCATTCCTCCCAATGCTAGGCGGCGATGGGATCTTTCTTATTTAGAAACTGAGAGTGAGTCAAGGTCAAGGTATTCCTTGTCTGTTGAGGAAAACAGCGAGACACGTGAATTATGTTCGAACGCTAGTGACATAACAAGCAAGCTAGCTGCAATAGGTATATCACGTGATAGCTCACAACAGCTTTTGTCTGTAGAAAGTGATAGGGGAGGAAGTCTTGTTACCAATCCGTTTATTGACCTGGTGGTTACAGCTAATAGAAAAGGAAAGTACGAAGAAAACGAAAGTAAGAATCCTTTTGTAGTTGACAATTTGTATGAAGCTACCAATTTAAATACTGGGAGAAATTCCTTAATAAACAGTTTTATGCCTTTCCATATTAGGGTAGATAAATTAAATAGTAGTATTACAGGTAACTTATTTAATGAGAAAATTCAATCAATACCTAGTACCGATGGAACAAATGATCTTAATTTATTTCAATTTCTATTAGCAGTACATAAAATTATGAAATTAAAAATTTTTCCAGTCGAGTCAGTTTTAGTTGCTGCGTTAAGTAAAGCGCAAGGGAGGTTGAATCAAGAGTTGCTTGCTTTGTATGAAATGTCACATGACTGGAGGTTTATTTCTAATTATTTGTTTACTAAATTAGTTACACCTTTAGGAAAGCGATAACTCTTAAATCGGTATGTAAGAGTAATACAGAAGCCTAGAGAAAATATACTAGATTTTGTAAACAATATATGCGATGCATATGAAATATGTTATGGTACTGTGAATGGGAATAACTCTAGTGAATTAATTAGTTTAATAATGGATGGGATGCAGCCACAAATTAGGTTTGATATTTATAAGTACCGATACCCAGTATCAATGGAGGATCTAATGGGAGACATTATTGAGTATGATAATCATCAGCGGAACTTAGAATCGTATAATGCACTGGTGAGAAACTCTGATACAAGTAAAACCCAGAAAAACAAAATTGAGTGCTATTTTTGTGGCGGACAGCATCGTGTTGCTAACTGTAGGGCTCATAAACAATATCTTGTGAATAAGCAGTTAGTGAAAGTGAATATGAACTTAAACTCGGACGGACGCTTTGCAGAACTTAGTGACCGGTTAGAGGGTACTACTCAGATGAGGGGGTCGGAAGATCAAACCCGGAGCATTCATAGTGGTGTTAGTGCCTCCAATAAACAATTACCCTTTACTTTAAATAATAATGAAAGACGCTTTGCAGGTAATCGGTCAAGGTTGGGGTGGTCCGAGAAACAAAATAGTGAAAGTAATGATGAAGTGTTGACTCTTATGAAGGGGTCCGGGATTCGATCCCATGGGGGAGGTAGAAGTCATGAACGTAAGGGAGAACCAATAGAACAACACGAAGGGGTCCCAAAAGCAATACCAGTTAATGCGAAAGTGAAAGATAGAAATACGCGTGACCAACAGCGCGGAGACTTTGGTTTCAGTGGCGGTTATGGAGGGAACAGCTATAAAAGTAAAAAACACCTATTTAAAAGAAATGAAAATAGATTTTGCTATGATTCGCAACAACGAGAGATAGGAGACAGAAGATTTCCGTATTCTGAAACTAAAGATAGTGATAATAAGAATAAAATAAAAAATGAAAATGCCAATTCTTGTGGAACTTTGACTGCAGCATTGGTGGATGCTTTTGTGTTAGGACAAAACATAAGAGGTGGTTTGGACATATGTTCTACGGCATCACTAATAAACAAACAAAGGTTTATTAATTGGAATAAACAGTTAAAATACCCAATTAAGATAATTAATGAAAAATTCGTAGGAATTGGGGTTGATAAACAAAAGTTAACATTAGATCAGTGTGTGATCATTCCAATTAAGTTCAGATACCGTATTTACAGAATGAAGTTTTTCTTAGTGAGTGACTTAGAACCAGTGTTCATAGTTGGGATAAATGAACTTAAAACTCTAAAAGCGAACATCGACTTAGTGAACAATAAGTTGTTTCTCCCTTTGGAAGGGGCTTATGTACCATTAAACTTTACTTTAAACACCCTCCCCCCTAATTTGAAAACAGAAACTCGTCCGGGTGATTTATTTTGCAGTGAAGCGGCCGGAAACACATCCAAGCTATTCTTGCGTGAGTCGGACACTGATGAACAGTCAACCAGTAAGACAATGGTATCAGAGCGAGAGGGGCATCTCAGTGGTCCAGTTCATGGGATTTGCAGTGTTGCCAGTGCTGTTAATCCTTCTATTGAAAGCAGTTCTAATACCCATATGGAGCAAATGGCTTGTCCGTTGAGGGTCGATCCAGATGTACTTGAGGCAAACCCAGACTTACAAGGGTACGTTGATGAGATTTATAATAAATATCCTAATGTTTTTGCATCGCAGGTTGGAAAAATAAAAGATTTTGAGTATAAAATACAGATTAACGACTACACTCCTATACGTAAGAAGGCTTATCCATTATCTCGGAGTTCGCAAAGAGAAATGGATAAAATTTTAGATGAAATGTTAGAAGCAGATTTAATTCAGCCCAGCAATAGCGACTATGCTTTTCCATGCTTCCTAGTGAACAATAATGACGGATCCAAGAGGTTAATTGTTAATTATTCGGATCTGAATCGTCATTTGTATTTAAACACACAGTTCACTCCTAGGATTGAAGATATATTGGCAGAATTATCAGATGGAAAAGTGTTTAGTCATCTGGATATTTTAAAGGCTTATTTAACAATTCCTTTAACAAAAGAAAGTAGACACCTTACTGCCTTTCTTACGCATAGGGGATTGTATGAATTTAAGGTCTTACCTTTTGGTTTGGCTGCAGGTAGCCATGTTTTGTCTAAAATCTTGACTGACTTGTTATATCCATTGAAGGACGAAGGGGTTCAATGGTACATGGATGACCTCATATGTAAAAGTCCAGATGTTGAATCCCATAAGGAATTATTGGAAAAAGTGTTAAGATTAATTGAAGAAAAAGGTTTAACTTTGTCAACTAAGAAATGTACTTTCTTTTCCAATAAGATTTCTTACTTAGGTTATATTATAGAAAATGGGAAAATGTATATGGATCCTTCAAGATTAGAGGTCATAAGAAAACTACCTGCACCAAAAACTAAAAAGGGTTTAATATCTTTGTGTTGTTTCTTATAATATTATGCTAAGTTTGTACCGCAATTCCATGAAGTCATGGAACCACTTGAACGTTTACGTGGGACTTCAGCAGAATTTGTCTGGGGAGCGGAACAACAGAAAGCTCTCGATGATGTAAAAGAGTTATTTGCCAACCATGTTATGTTGAAACTTCCAGATTTAAGTAAGAAATTTATAGTCAATACTGACAGCTCTCTCAAAAGTTTAGGCGGGGTCCTCCAACAGTACGATGAGAATAATAACTTAGTTCCCGTTGCATTTTACAGTCGGCGTTTAAAGAAACACGACTTTAACAAACCTATTTATTTATTGGAAATGTTAGCTGCAATTGAAACAATGGAACGTTTCAGTACCTACTTACATAATCCTTTCGAACTTAGGATGGATCATTCAGGTTTAGTATATGCTATGAGAAATATGAGGAGGGTCAAGCGATATGGATCGCTATTGTATAGACTCTTTGCCTTTAACTTTGAAGTGAAATCTATAGCCTCAAATATGAATATTTCAGCCGATTTCATATCTAGATTATATGATCATAACAACTTTGAAGAAATGGAAACCGAACCATCCCATGCGGAACAGGTTAATAATTATTGCTTAATAAACATCTGGAACATGCCTTATGCTAATATTTCCATAAAAGAACATCAACTCAAAGATCCCGAGTTAGCTAATATTATAAAAGATATAAGAGCTAGGAAAGAGGTTGAAGGTTATAAAATAATTCAAGGAATTCTTTGTAAAAAGACCAAAGCAATTAGGAATCCCTATAAGGTTTGTTTACCGAAGGAGTTAGTTCCCAGCATTATTGAATTCTTTCATACACAAATTTTACCAGGTTCTCATGCTAGCATTAATAAGACAATAGCTAAGATCTGTGCTAGATTTACTTGGAGAGGTATCCTAGAAGACATAAGAGAATACGTATCTACTTGTGTAGATTGCCAATTAAATAAAAGTGATAACAGAAAACAATCTGGTACTTTAATATCTCAGTATGAGAACATTGTTAACGGACTCTGGGCTGTAGACTTGCTAGGTCCTTTGGTAGAGAGTAAGTCGGGACGATACTGTCTAATTGTAGTAGACTCTTTTTCAAAAAGAGTATTCTTAGAACCGATAAAGGTCTTATCTACACAAAGTGTAATAAACAAATTGTACAAATTGATGTGTAGAAATGGTTTTATATTCAGTATATGTCATGACAATCACTCAATCTTCACCTCAGCGAAGTTTAAAGATTTTGTATATGCTAACGGGATTAAAGATATTAGTATCTCACCATATCGCGCGGCATCTAATCCCAGTGAAAGATACGTGGCTACAATTAAAAATTCCTTAAGAATATATTTTGGTAATAAACAGAGTTCGGGGGGCAAAGGACTATGGGAAATAGAATTTTCCGTTAATAATGCGGTCCACGAAGAAACTAAATGTAGTCCCATGGACCTAGTTTTCAATTATAACGTTTGCAATCCTCTAGATGTTAAGTGGAAAATAAGTACTATGAATTTAACTCAAAAGGATCCAAACTTGTGGAATAGAGCTTTAGAAAATCTAGATAAAGCCTGGAAACGTAAAAAGAAATTGTATGATCAAAGACGAGTTGAAACAGACTATAGGATTGGCGATAAAGTATTAATTAAGTCACAGGTTTTGTCTTCATTGAAAGAAAAGAGAACTAAATCATTATGTGCAAAATGGCTTGGGCCCTATCAGATCGAGAGTTTCTTAGGTAGAAATACTATCAGAGTTGTAAACGTTAATAATCCTAGGGACATACGTAAAAGCCACGTTAGTTTAACTAAAAAGTACAGAGAGCCTAGAAATAATGCAACGTAAATATTGGTAAATAGTAATTAGGAATTTATCTAGTCTGCAAAAAAGAATCTAGTCAGTTTAGAAGAACATATTCAATAAATTCCATCTAGTCAGCTATTTAGACAAATGTAGTGTTATATATATATATATATATATATATATATATATATATATATATATATAAAAGGTTTTTAATGTGTTTTCTAATGCATGTTTTTATCAGTATTCCAGATCTGGATGTCCTTATGTCTATGTATTGAGAATTGTTTGTACGAATTGTCATTGTCCAATGTCCTACATGGAGATTTTAATGGAAACCGAGAGTAACAGATATATGGAAGCTTCCAAAGATTATTCCAAATATTATTCCAAAGGTTGTTCAAAAAATAGTTCTAGAGGTTGTACCAATGATTGATGGAAAATAATGGTGCTATATCAGATGAGTACAATGGATAATATAAAAATATTTTGTAATTTAATAATATATGTAAGATTAATATAATATTGTTACCTCCTGATATTCATATTAGAATATAAGGTATATATGAGTATTTTTTAAGAACATCTAAAGAGTATATAATGTAAATTTATGAATAGATAGACAACATTAGTAATAGCTATTTAATTTTAACTAACTTAGAGTGGTTGATAGATTGTTAGTGGTGTGTTAGAATTTTGGGGGGGATTTTTTTTCTTAAGTTTCGTTTAAATTTTTATTTTGTATGTAATGAATTTTATTGAGTGTGAGGGTTAGTTAGAGTTAGTAGTTAGTAGTGTAGTGTAGAAGTAGTTATAAGCTTAACCTACTAATAATAACTTATGCTATCTATTCATAATTAAGGTTGAAATGGAATAACTAAATATGGTTAAATTAATTAAATAAAAAGTTGCCTCAACTTTTTATATGCCGGGAGGGCGATATTTGTTGCGTGTGATAACTTTTATCACACTTTATTTTAGTTATATATATAAAAAAAGAAAGAAACCATGTTATCCTAGAGGTTATGTTAAACTTCCGAACACTCGGCATATGCAGCGCCTCTAGAGGAAAACTATAGAACTACTGAGTTTCGAATGAGCTGCGGGTTACCTAAGCGGCCATTCGGAACGAAATGTAGAACTGGGCACATCGAAATTATACTGGTTCTATAATATATATTTAAATTTAATCGGAATATGGTAATTCTTCAAAAGTTCAAGTGATTTAATATCCGAGTTGGCAAAAAGTGTTAAAGTTCTCCTGAAGTTAATCAAGTGTTATATAATATTATAATTTATATAAATCTGTAATTGGTGTCGAATTGTGTGATTATTTGATGGGATTCAGAGGCAATATTGTGAAATACTCCTTCTGGCTGGTATTTAACAAGGCATATAATTGTCATTGTCAAATGGTGAGTGTTATACTTTTTCAATTTAAATACTAGTAATTTATTCAATTTATCATATTGTGAGATATATTTAATTATTCTAAATTCTTATTGAATTTAAGGAGAAATTCAAAATCTATTAGTTATCCACAATTTAATGTATTATAGTATTAATCAAGTAGTGTCAGTTAATGTATCCTATGAACATACTTGAACACGTGTTGGCTTGTATGAATGGAGAATGTACTTACAGATATTTCATAACTGTTAATATTTTCTTCAATTGTTTCAATATCTAATCAGAATTTTCGATACATTTTTGATAATTCAATTCTTTTTGTTTTTTCTAAATAAAATAAGAAAAGATAATATACTGACTTTCCGTTTAAAAGAACCTGATATTGAATTACCTATAAAATGGTATATTTCTAGTGTAGTTCGTAAGTGTATTATTAATATATTTGAATTTAATGTTAAATTTATTCAGATTCATAATCTTTAGCCATAGATTTGATAATACACCAGTTAATTTCTTATGATAGAGAAAATAGGTCTAACAACTCTAACCCCTTAAATACTTTATACAGTTGTCCTGGATCTAATATCCAGTGGCCCAGAACGGCGTCCATCGAGGCACGTTACAAGTTCTAATACATTATACTGGTACTTCTAGTTGTTAGTTAGTGTATGTAGTGGTCACTAAAATTTAATAATTATTCCTCATTTTAGTGTTTTGTGTAGAACAACTCATAATTTCTTGCATAAGTTAGACTTTCGATCTCGGAAGATTCGGATCTTCAATCGTGAACAAGAAGATGGAAGAAACGGAGGAGGCGCAAAAGTATTAACTGCTGTAACACTTCAGGCTAGTTTGTAGCAACAACCGACAAGAAATTTCTGGTTTGGCCAGAAACAATTTTTGACCACGGAAGTTCTAACGGTGAAATGACGGTGTTGCCGGAAAAATGTGAGAAAGTAATTGAACAAAATGGTGTATATGTGGTTTCATACTGTTATCTTCAAATAACAATAAAGTATTCTAAATTTTGACCTCCAAAGGCTCAATATGTTTTAGACAACCTTATATTTGCTAGCACAAGTCCATCCATACTGCTCCGATGTAAGATAAATGTGGTATCGAAAAATTTCAAGACTAGTTCTATTTGCAAAAAAGTACTTTATTTATCTACGTCTACACACTATCACCTTCAAAACAGTCACCTTGTACAGCAACACAGGGCTCCCAGCGTTTCCGCAACTGCTAGAATGTGTCCTGAAAGTTTTCTTTTCGAAGCGTGCCAAGCACCTTCCGCAATGGTATCCAAACGCTGACCTTTGAGCTGGATCTTCAGCTTCAGAAAGATAGCCTAGTCCGCAGGAGGCAAATCTGGCGAGTGGAGTGGATGCGGGAGATCTTTTTGGTGAGAAACTCACGTGCGAGAACACGGTGACGTGCATTGTTGTCGTGGGACAGTCAGTTTTTCGCGCACCACGGATCCGGCCGCTTTCGCTGATGTCCTCCCTTAGACGCCTTAAAACATGGCAGTAGAACTCGCAATTGACGATCTGGCCCTTCGGGTCTAATTCATGATGCAAAATGCTGCGAATGTCGAAAAAGACGACGAGTATGCACTTGGTCGAGCTGCGGATCTGCCTCGCCTTTCTGCGAGAAGACTTGCATTCTTTCAGGGTCGTGCCCTACACCCAAGTTTCGTCAATAGCAACGATCTTCCACTGCACACTGACGGAGTTCTTGGCAGACTTCAACGCGATGTTGCTTCTGCTCCTGAGTCAGCAGCCCGGGGATGAACCTGGCAACAATACGGCGCATAAAATCACACGTGAGGATTTCCTGCACTGTTTTGAATGACACATCGACAATGACAGCAATGCTGTGGACTGTTCTCCGACGATGGTCACGCACAAGTTGCCGAATGGTTGCAACCTTTTTTGATGTTGCACTCGTTGAAGGTCGTCCTGATCTCTCATCGTCTTCCAGTGATGTTATTCCGCTCTTGAAGCACACGTGCCACTCAAAACACCTCGCACGACTCATTGCAGCATCGTCGTACACTTGCCGAATCATATCAAGCATCTCGGTGGCGGATTTGCCTAGTTTGACACAGAATTTCATGTTCACTCAATGTTCTAACTTGCTGTACATGATGAAATCGCAAACACGGTAACAGACGTAGTCAGAATAGAACCAGTTGCACTGCTCCAGTTGTACACAGGACGATGTCTCTTGGCACACTGACTTATAAAGGTTGGTACTCCCACCGCCTGCGAGTGCATCCTTGCGCTGCCATCTGCTGGCACGTTCACAGAACTATTCTTGAAATTTTTTGACAACTTCTCGTACTACAACCTTGTACCATGAAACCAGATTCTTAGAAGGATTTCCATCAACTATTCTATGTGAAAAAAAAATTCAATTGATGCAATTACATTTCAACCTTATCTCTATTAGTAAATACTCACTTGATTAACTGAACTACGCAAATAACGATCCATTTTCCTATTTCTCCCCATAATTTCAATGCAGATATTTCCAGAAAGACTTCGATATACTCAATAACAGTGAGAAAAATCTTCAGTTTGTCTCCAGTCTCTGGTGAAGCAAGTCTTCGAGAACTGTTAATTAGGCAGTCATTAAGAAGAACCAATAGGTTTGACAATGAATATACCAGTTCGGACAGAACTCCTGAGTTGTTGAAGCGACCTGCAAAATAGTAATAATAATAATAAATAGATAAATAAAATATAGACATAATATCTACCGACAGAAGTTATAGGGCACATATTCATAAGAAAAATAACTTCTGAGGGCACACGGTAAGTCACTTTCCTGTAGACGTAATACTAAGTACTTATGCAATGGCTCGAAAATGAAACGGCTTTTTGAAAAAAAAAAAAAAAATCTTTTCATGCTTTTTTTTTTTTTTTTTTTTTTTTAACATTTCAACTGGAAAGAAGAAATAATAATAGCTTCAAGTTTCACTCCTATTATGAGACTCTGTTTCGTGGTTATTTTCAAAAAAAAAAAAAAAAAAAAAAAAAAAAAAAAAAAAAAAAAACAAGAATCAAACAAAACTGATCATTCCATAGGAAGGAACAAGAGCAATCAGTGGAGCTTCCTAGTTCCAAAGAACTGTTTGTAGAACTATTAGAGTAATATTAAACAACAAAATATTCTAGTAAGAAGCTTAATAGTATTAGTAATAACTGTTCTGAAAATCTATTATTATTTACAATTTATTCACAAACTAACACTTCATCAGTAATATGTTCAATAAGTCAAATCTTCTGAACGGACATATGCGGAACAAGTGCGAGGGAAACTGCGTGTTAAACTAACTTCTTATACAAAATGCTTAAATTCTGTGAACTAAACTAATATTAGGTTGCATCAGAATATCTGAAGCTCAGGATAAAATATTTCTTGATCGAATAGTGAAATTTTATACCAAAATTACACTGACAGTTAACAGGTGAAAAATATACAACTGAAGATCTTATGAACAAGTAACTATAGATTAATAGATTCAATCAGTAGACAATGATGGACCATTTTGAATGGAGTATTCCTTTTAGTGTCTAATTCTATAACATGATGGATTTCAAATGAATACGAACAAAATTACAAGAGATTGAAAATTTGCCTTCATTTCGAAAAGCTACTTAGATAATACCTCAACCAATTATATAAACGGTTTTCGATAGATACGAAGATTACAATACTCGATTTTCGAAAATTCGCAACGTTTAAACATTTCCAAAAAATCAAGATATGGTTCTCAGATCTGCAACTTGTTTAGAACGTTGTCTACTATTTAATCCCTATGTAAACAAAAAATTGAAGGCGTGTGTGATTTATTTCGTTTCAAAATGTACATTCCAAAATGGCCATTTCTAGGTTTCCAACCTCAATGTTCAGACCTTCTTTTTTCGACGTTCTAAAGTATGTCTAAATGTACACAGAACATAGATTGTTGTCCATTCCATTATCTTTCACATTGTTTCGGTTTGAACTTATTATCTTTAAAACCTAAAAAGTTACAGCGTTTCACGGAATCCTCTGAAAAGTTCAAAATAAGCTCAGGAGTCTATAGAAAATGGCCGCTACAACAAAAACCTGCTCGTCTAAAAAATAAATCAATACCCGTTTTTAACTCCTTGAATGTGGTACAAACTCAGGTAAAAAATTAATAAATAAATTTGTCAGCAACCATCATTGATCGATATCATTTGGATTGCTCCGTTTGTGATACTATAGCATCCTTAGTTTGCAACACTGCAAAATCAGGTTGGCAGGGCAGAAGGGGTAAATGGGCGGAAAGCTTTCTTAAAAATTTATATTTTGCATTTTAGTATATTTTTACGGAATTTAATTACAGCCAAATTTTGGGTGGATAGATGTTTATCTGTCCACAGATAAACTGTTAAAATTTGTACCTCCCAATTACCGCCTGATGAGGTAAATGGGTGGAATTGAGCTGTGAATACTTTTTGCTTAGAATTCATTTAAATGCTTTTTTTTTTTTTTAAATTTTTTTATGTACACTTTTGTGTTTGTGCATTATGCTTATTAAGCTATTTTATTCAACTTAGGCCTCCAGTGGCCTTTGCTTATGCCAATTGTGCCGATGCTGTACATAGGACATGTTTATCAATCCAGAGTTCCAACACATGTTCTATTGTAATAGTTTATAGTTATTTTAGAGTTAGTCTTATTACCTTCTCCTATGTTTGTTAGAACATCAGGGCCTATTCTCCTGCTTTTTCTAATTTTTTTACGTTTTCGGCCAAAGTTTTGACCGGTTATATAAATATTTTTTCGTATGTGATACATTTTGGATTAAATTCACAGAATAATATACTATGCTATAAAAATAACTGGAAGATTAGAAAAGGCATTCAAATATCTTTGAGATTTAGAAATAAATTACTCCTTATTTTGCGCAAAACAAAGTTATAATTTTTTCTAGGCCACATAAAACTATTAGTTTTTAAGTGAAATACAAGTTATATACACCAAATGAAAGCTTGAGTTTTCTTCATTTACACCCAATTAACCCCAAGGGGGTAGTTGGGTGGAAATCAGACCAACAACAATAAACATGTTGCAGCATCAAAGGTAAAGATGCAGAAAGCTTATCACTACCACAGTAGGTGCACAAGAACCTGCCTCATACAATCAGTTCTTAAAAACTAGAAAAACACCTATAACCTGAGGGGAAGAAAGGTTGACAAAAACATACCTCCCAATTCCCCTCTTCTACCCTATTGTAAGTTTTCGTTTTATATGTACATTTGAAATACGTAATATTTTGACGTAGTACTATTTGAAAGAGTACTTTATGTTGGGTTGGCACCACTGTTAACCTTGTAGTATCACAGAGTATACCAAATTATACCCCCCCCCCCCTTGATCTTTGTATAATACGAGATTTCAATGTCTTTTGTTCATTAGTTACAAGGGCATGGCGTATCGAGATAAATGGTCCATCCTGGATATAAACATGTAAAAAATAAGTTGAGCTGTGATATATATCAAGCTTCAAACATGACAAATACCTTTTACAAATATGGGTAGTTGATGGCTACTTAGTATTAATAAAGAAGATGAGGTCTTAATAGAACTTCTTGCAGAATTCAATGGCATTAACAGGAATGCAAAATTAACCTTTCAGGAAGGTACAAAGACATTAACCCTGAACCTTCACATAACTAGATCCAACAACAAATTCAGAATCTATGTCTTCAGAGAAGAAAACTCTTGCGATTATTTTATCCATAAGCAATCTCTACACTTATTTTTAATGACGGCGAACATGTGAAAATTTCTAACGGCGTACAGAATTTCTTTATATGAATGATCTTACAGATCACCTGAAATTGTTCATGGAATCAGGTAAAGAAAAGTGGCAGTGACAAAACATGATCTTCAATTTGAAGGAACGATCTTGAAAACTTTACGACGAATCATAAAATATTCAGTCTACTCATCAAGAGAGAAAAATATTTTTTTCTCCCTATGCTATCAGACTTGTGCGCGTTCTTCGCGTCTGCTCCTATTTATGCAATCGATGTAAGTCCTCCAGCTACGCCCTCCTCTGAATCCGAATAAACTACCAAGCTAACTAGTGACCAAAAAGCAAGATTGATACTTTGTTCTTGGACTTGCCGCTTTTATGATATATAATATCATTATGTCGCTCATATATTACTTATGCCAGATATGCTCGCACGCACGCTATAGACCTGTAAGTATGTAATTTGCTTGCTGCATGCTAGTAATAGGTGAAGAAGTTTTTTATTTATTATTATTATTATTATTATTATTAAATTTCAGCGATATTGGAGCGGTAGTGGATTTGGAGTTTAGCGTCCTTTTCAGCAACGAAGCTATATGGAACTATAATTCAACGTGGGATGCAAATTACATGAATCTCCAGTGCCCAAAGGGGTGTACGCTAGTCACCTGGACACAAGGAAGCTCAAGCAAACGTTGTAATTATAGCTAAAACATTCTGCTCTTCTAGAAGTACTAAGAGTCGATTATGTTAGAAAACACAAGATGTATGTAATGAATATCTACTTGGACTCTATTCTCAATTTGCACCTTTCTTATTAGTCCTTTTAGCTAAACTTTAAAATACATGCTCCAGCTGCGCATCGATAAATAATATCGCTTTAAAAAAATACAGCAGAGTAGAGTAAGGCAAGGATAAGTAGCGTACGGTAGGGTCCCGTTAGCTTAGGGTTAAGGAAGTCCGGATTCATTTGGTTAAAATTAATGGGTTAACTTTAGAGTCGCTCCTCCATTTTTTATACAAATTAGGAAAATTTACAGGAGAAATGAGGTACGAAATTGATTTGGAGTTCTTGTGAAGTTTAGGTGTGTAAGTTTGGCAGTAAAGTAAGTTTAATACGAGAAAAGATATGTAGAATTGGGTACTATTTACAAGACGTGAAAGGTTTCGATGATTCAGCAGCATGGTAGTCGTATGGGATGGCGAATCGGTGCGTTCAATGTGATATTTCCACATTGAGTTTCACAGAATTATATAAGAATAATGAACAGAATCTATTTAATTTCTGTGAGAACCACAGATTACTGAATTTAAGTGATAATTGAAGCTTCTATGAGAACCGGTTCCAGTCATTGTTCTGGTCTAACTAAAGTCTGATCAGGTAACCTAACCTAACAATATTTAGTGTTTTAACTTGTTTGTGTTTGAAACTGAGGGGCATCTCTAAACTTAAATTAAATTAATGGTGCTGGTGTAGTCTTGGTGCACCACATTTTGGAAGATTTACAGGTGAAATTGAATACTCTGTATGAAAAGATATACTCATAAGGTACATATTCCTGCAGGCGACAAAATTTTATACCAGGGTTGGCAAAAACCATGGTTTTCATTGAAAAAAAAAAAAAAAACCGTTTTTTTATTTAAATAATTTATTCTATGTATTTATATTAGATATGGACAGAAATTAGTTTGTTTCGCGTTGGTGTTATTATGTAACAACAAGGTTATGCTGGAAGGAGTCACATAAGATTAAAGGACTCACATAAGAAATTGTCCATTTGGACACGAAACCGGGGCTAATTGGTCACAAATGCGATTGCCGACTCACTCACGAAGGTCTCCCGATAAATATACGTTGTACTGATCCTTACATGGGCCTACTTGTTAATATAATTGTCAAGAGTCATTTCAGAAGGACAAAAAGATAAACAGTTACACAAGTAAAAATATTATACAGAATTATATATAAATCGGGAAACTCCCGCCTTAGCCATTGGGAAAATCCTGTTATTTAAATGTATTTATGTGTAAAATTTTAAGGTCAACGTATTATAATTTCTATGCTAAAACTGAGGTATTAAATTACAAATTTGATATGTAGATATCATTCAATAAAATTAAAACGAAGTCAAATCCAAGCTGATGTTGAAAGCTACTTGGGCAGTTGATAAATTTGGCCAATTTCTATCAGTATGTTTAAGCAACCTTGGCTTCTTTACAAAACAATAGGCATTCATTCCAGTAGAAATAAATAATTTGGTTTCATTTCGTATGTTCAGGCTTAAAATCCTTATGAAATACCAATGTCATCACGGAAAAGACTTTCGCTCAAAGAGACACCTCAAATCGCTACTTGGTTTACACTTGAAAGATGGGTTGTGATTCGACCGAGAATTGAACACGGGACCGCTTGATTAAAAGGTGAAAAGTAGATAAACGGTTTGGTATGCGGGTGGTTTGATATGTGGAAACATCACCATTAAGTTCACACGATTTAAACATTTTTCGTTCTTTTCTTTTTTTGTTTAAACGTTTTTTTTTTTTAAAAAAAAAAAAAACAACTGGTTTAAACCAGCCAACCCTGTTTTATACAAAGTAATACAGCTGTATTTCAAGTTTACAAGTCTAGGGTTACTAGTGTAAAATCATTACAAGTGCTTTACGGTGGATGAAATAAGTGAGTGCATATGAAAGATGACTGTATCAGATGTTAATTTCCGCCGGCAGTGTATTTCTGCAGTGCACAGAAGCTGTATTTTATGTTTACAAGTGGAACGTTACTAGCGTAAAGCCATGACAAGTGCTATTGAAACTAGCATATTTCCACTTATTTCCACTCTCCTCGCTTGCGCGTATACCCACCATCGCGGACGCGGCTGCTCGCTTCGGACGCACCCCAGAACGGACAAACCAGCTTTATCCTATTCTGACTAGGTTAGATGGCATTCGTGATTTTTAGAGTCCACCTAGCACAGGTTGGTTTGTACTTTGCACTAGTTCTTATGCCGTATATACAGAAATCATATTTATACTCAAATCGACAAAGAATTGTAATTTTTCAACAATTATCTCTGGTGCCCCCCCTTGAATTTTATATATGCCCAAGATATTTTTATGTCGCCCAGCACAAATATTTTAGGAGACAATAAGAAGTAAATTAGTGAAAGAATTACAATTTTTCAACAATTATTTCTAGTAGTGTGCCAAAACTACACCTGCAGGAAATTAATAGTGTAATTTCTCGTCTCTGCATCAACTAGGGCGGACATTGTAAATTTAATCCATCTTTTTACTTTTATGACCAGCTACTCTGAAAAAAGCAATTATTTCTAACTGACACATAAAATCTTTATCATACGCTTTAGGAAGTACAGACTATAATATCTACCCCAAAATTCAGTGGATGATGCCATTAATTAAGCATTCATTATCTACCAGAAGTATGGATGATTTGCTTTACTTCAAATATACTTCTTACGTACTTACCTGCAAGAAAATAAGATATCCATTTCACACTTGTTTCTATGTCTGCTGCTAATTGTGGGTTCTTACTTAACCAGTTTTTGTATGATACATATAAATCAGAAGCAGACTTTGATAAAGACATATTATGTTACTTGGTTTTCTTTACATACGAACAACTCGGTAAACAATCAGAAACGATGATACACAAATTTTAGCCTTAAGCGTTCTGCACCGTGAACATAAACATGTTGCAAACTACAATCATTACGGGAACGCAAACGCAGTACTCTTAAAGGCAGTTCAAATCTAAAAGTTTCACTGGGTACTTGCACCTAATATGAAATTCTAATATCTGTTATTTTTTAAAAAAAATATCATTTTAGCATTTGTTGAGGAAGATCATATAATTAAATATAGCGTTAAAATACTTGGTTGGCCACACTGTAAAAACAAACAACTACTGCAGATCAAAAATAACAAAAGAAAGTGGTAATTCGCATTGTGGGAAATTAAAATCTCCCGGGTGGTTCCGGATTTATCACTGCAAGTGCTTCATGACAAATATATTAGTAAATAATGTTGTCTTGCATTGCATTATTGTATTCCGCCAATTTTTTAAAATAAAAATACAAATTACAAAGAGTTAGTGTTGTAAATAAAAAAAAAAACCGTTCGTATTTTTTCAGAAATGTACGTTTTTTTAGAAAAAAAAACATTGCCTCTCGTTTTTTTCTAAATTTCGTTTTTATTTCAAATACTCATTTTTAATGCATCTTACGTCTATTTAAGTATGGAATATTTTTATGTAGGTGTAATCACCGTAAAATGCAACATAAATTAAACACTAGATATTGATACGCTACAAATATTTTACAATTTATATGAATAGCATACCTACTAACAATTCGGGTTTCAGCAGTTTTCATCAATATCAAGTTAGAAATAAAAGTGGAAATGAAATTTTGTTTTTTCCTGAAAGCAGGTCTTTAATAAGTATAAAAATAATGTCACGAACAGTATAAAATTCAAATGACTTATCTAAAGGTAAAAGCTAATACTAATTTGCCTACTAGTATTTTTCTAAATATAACATATAAATAATTTGTCGACTATATATATATGATATGCAGAGCCGGCTCTACCATATATGCAACACGTGCATTTGCATGGAGTGACAAGTATGGAGAGTCCGGCAAAATATGTCATAAGTATATTATTTAAAATAAATATTTCTTGTTGGAAACAGACTTCATTATGATGGTAGTTACATTTACTAAGTTGACCTAATATTTGAATACTACATTCATAAATTGTGTTTAGGTCGCATTAGTTTAAGGTCACATGGACAATGCTAAAGCAAATGGTCAAATAAATCCCAGCACAAATTGCTTGATTGTTGTGAAATGCAAGAACTCAATTCTCGAATAGTAGCGAATATCTGTTCCATTTAGTTAGTTATAACAGTTTTGATATGACAACTAGTCTTGTTTTTGTCACAAACAAGTTCCTTATCATTGAAGATAGAAACAAGTTTTTTTTTTTTAAATGTTAACAGATGTAGAAGAAAAATCAAGAAATAAAGAGAAAAGAGCTAGTTGCACTGGAATTGCAAACTGATACATTGAGATTGAAGCTCGATATTGAATTCTGTAAAAAGGATTACCATCTTTCCTCTGCAGGTGTGTTTCCTTTATCTCTCACTAACATTAAAGATTAATATTTAAAGAAAAAACAGACACAAGGAGATTGTACTTTTAGTACAAGTAAGTAATTAAGCCTTTCTGAGTGCGACTGCACTTACCCTTCCCTTTATTGTTCATGCTGGAGTAGCATACTTAAAATCATGACTTTTAAGATTTGTTCTTTCTGGAGAAAGGGGGAGGCGGCAAATTATGCCATTGCACGAGGCGACAAATTGCCTAGGGCTGGCCCTGATGATATGTATATACAAGACATGAATATAGGATGACTCAATTTGAAGTAATGCAGGGTGTTTCAAAATTAATATTAGAGCTTTGAAAATTGGTAGTATCTATTGCAATTAACTTACAATTGAAGCGCTTGGAGGATAAAGGTATTATGTTACATTTTTCGAAATGTTGCATTCTGGCTGTTCATGCACGTGTTATATGCTACTCATGCTACCTAACATATTATTTGGTGAGTCCTCGTCCTGGTGCAGATATTTAGAAACGATGAAGGTGGTATGTTAACGGACAAAGTTGTGAAAGTCAATTTTCCCATCATATTCAATTTGTTACATACCACCTTTATCCTCCAAGCGCTTCAATTATAAATATTATCAAATAAAAGAGCAACTCAAACAGTTTTGTACACACACATGCACATACATTGTTTCCTCTGTCTGCCGTTAGAAAGAGCTAGTAGCAAAGATGAGACTAGAGAGCGGAAAGCTGTTTGTATTTTAATAAAGACTGAATCTGTAGTTACAGTGCAACCTTCTGTGTGAAGAATATTAAGGAGACGCTTGCAACTACGTCCTCATCGTTTGCAGTTGCTAAAGGTCTAAAGCCTATAGACTACGGTTTACGTGCCAATTTCACAGATGAAATATTGCTGCACAACAATGAAGATTTTCTAGATCGTGTCGTCTTCAGAGATAAATCGATATTTTACCTAAGAGCTAATGTGAATACTCATAATGTTCGCATCTGGCGGTCAGCAAATCCTCAGACGGTACAGTTGCAACGAAACTCCACTAAATTGAATGTTTTGTGCGGTATGGCGGAAAGTTTATGGGCCTTTCTCGTCTATCGACTAGATGTGTCCCGTCTGACGAATGAAGCTCACATCGAACACTTGTAGCAAAGACTGTTTGAGGTACTCTTTTACTTGAGGTATTGTATATAATTGTACGTAACATGTAATAAGTACTACGAAGACTTAAAACCCCGATATTCATTTTGATACACCCTGCATTTCTCAACAACAATATTGGAACTAATATGTAGAAAGGAGAGAAAATTTTCCTTATAAAGTGATTGTTTACAACAACGATATTATTATTAGTCGAGACTATAACTACAACAACAACACGGGTTAGTAGTCAAAAAAATGTAATAAAATGTACACCCGTAACCCTTTCGGATCCAGGTGGCCAAAGTGGCACATACGGGTGTGGCACTTTTTTAATACGCTCCTGTGTGGACACTAATTAAGGTATCGAGATATTATTTTTGCTAAATATGTTTGGACCACAGTTTATCATATTAATTTCTTTTTCTTCTCGGGGTCGAATTTCCTTCTCAAATTTCAGCCCAGTCAAAAATTCGAGAATTTTCGAATTTCCTTTACTTCTTTTTTCCTTGTAGCTTCCTTCATTGTAGAGAGACTTCCTTAAGACTTGCCAGGTAGATACCTCGGATGGACATCTAATTGTTGACATCAATTGGACGGGCCTGCGCGTAGTGTTTCCAATTAGGTAAATTAAAATTTCCCTAAATTTGGATAAAAAATTCGAAAATTTGTTTATAAATCCGTATCTATACGTCCGAGTGCAAGTCAGCTTACGCCAGTCGAACATTTATCCTTACTGAATAAACGCGGATACAGATCGTTACAATGGGGTAATTAGGGGGCACACGGAAAATTCGTATTTAGGTTCTTACCCTTGATTCTTCTAGTTTTTCCCTACTTTTCTGTTTACCGTAATATATTTTTTGGTAATTAGAAGCTTTGTTCCTTAAATATCGGCATGATACTTATAGGATATATTAGTGGTGTACCAATGTTTAATTTAAGATAGTTTTCGTCTATCAGGTAGCAGCGTTGCCAGCTACAAAAAAATGTAATTCCAGATTTTAGGGGGAAATTTTGGGAAAATTTTTTTGTTTTGTTTCTATTATTTCCCACTTGTTCGCTACATCGGAACAAACGTATCACTATCTGAAATTATCGTCTTTGCTCTACACAACGTACTATAGAAAGTTATTAATAGGATAATTAGGGGAAGTACAGTTGAGGTTTACAGTAGACCTTGTTCTCTAAGTGGAAAGATAACTTTTTTTTTTTTAGGTAGAATGAGATATTTTTATTGACATGCTTACTTTATTAGATATCGTCACAATACTTGTAGGATATATTAGAGGGATACCAAAGCTTATTTTATGATAGTTTGTGTGTCTGATAGCAGTGTTGCCAGCTACAGAAAATTTTAATTCCAGATTTTAAGAGGAAATTTTGAAAAATTCCATTTTTGTCTCTATTATTTCCCTCATGTTGGCTACATTCGAACAAACGTACCAGTGTCTAAAAGCCTCGTTCTTAGGCTACACAGCGCACCATAAAAAGTTTCACTAGAATAATTAGGGGAAGTACAGTTGAGATTTATAATAAACCATGTTCTGTAAATGGCAAGAAACTGGAGAAATTTCTGAGGTAGAATGAGATTTTGTTTTAATTTTATGGTTACTTTGTTAGATATCGCCATGATACGTGTAATATAAATTTTGGGGGTATCATGGTTTATTTTCAGATATTTTCGTCTGTCTGATGGCAGTGTTTCCAGCCAAAACAATTAATTCCCCATTTTAGGTGAAAATTTCGGAAAATTTCCCTTTCCCCGCTATTATTTCCCTCTTGCTGGCTACATTGAAACAAACGTACCACTACCTGAAAGCTTCTTCTTTGGCCTACAGAACGCAGCATAAAAAGTTTCAATGGGATAATTAGAGAAGCTTTAGCCCCGGTATATCTGTTGATTTTTGCTTCGGAGGCGTAAAAAGTGTCAAAATTTCATGTGTATGATGAAAGAGAATTTTTTGTTTCCCTCTTTGAATGGAAGCCAGTGACTTCAGGATTTCACTGTATCTTGTCAACACACCAAAGAATGTTTTTAGGTGACTTGAACCCATATGGCAGGAGTGGTACTAGACACAAAGAATTTTGAACTTCGGTTACGGAATTTTTTGTATATTTTTACCCCTACATTTTCTTCAATAATTTCCCACCCGTTGGCAAGACTGCAATGTAACTTACACCAAAATATAGCCACATCCATTTTCTAAAAAACAAGGCCTTAACCATATCAATTGAATAAACGGTTTTTGAGCAATAAGTCACTAACTGAAAATGTAGGAAAACGCCAAAAAATTACCTGGGTCCGAAAGGAATAATCACACAATTTTGCTAGTATATAGGTACAAAGAAACAAACGATTTGTAAGTTACGAGGGCTTCGACTTAAGTTCTGTTGATTATTTCAATAATCTGCAAAATAAATCAATAAATAATAGTTGCCAGAAAAAAACAGACATTTGAAAAAAACGTGAAAAAGAACGATGTTTTTTATTGAAAAAAACTTCACAGAAAAAAAAACGTTTTTTTTACAACACTACAAAGAGTTAAAAAAAAAAAGTTGCACAAAAATGCGCAATATCACAGTTGAATGTACGTACAGTATACTCCCACATAGGAAGTTATACCGTACCGATCTTCGCACAGCAACGCAACGCAAAACAAATGAAAAAAGAAGTCATTATAATTGCTATGTTGATTGTCGCAAATTATTCGTTACGACGATGCAAACTGGTAATGGATGACCCCCAAAACAGTACAGAGTAGGATTTGAGTAATTTTGAAAGAAAAAAAGAAAGAAAGAAAGAAGAAACATTTCGGAACAAATTTCTATCACAATTACTTCAGATAAAAAAGGAGTATTTAGTCCTTAGATTTTCTGTTAGAACACCACTGGTATCTCTGACGTGAGCATCATTTCAGATTTTCTCATTAGAGAGAGAAAGCAAGATTCTCGGTCATCATAGGAGTTTTATCTTTTTTGTTAGTATATTAGTGTACATTAAAAAAAAAAGCATGTGCTACTCAAAATCAGAGGGCAGTTGTCTCCCTTGCCCCCTGAAATAATGCCCCCTTTCCTGAGACAGGTGGAACATGGCCTTCCCATATATTGTTTAAGGGAACGAATAAAAGCTGAAAGTAACCTCCAATTGATCACAGTGCGTGAAGAATTGGGACAGCGCTACTATCTTTGCGTAAACTTGCGCGGTAGATCAGCCTGCTTCCAGCCGTGGTAGAGTGAAGGTTGTCTGATCACTAGTTCCACTTTTGTAGCGTCTCAAAATCAGGGTTGCCACACTCGAGACTATAGCGATGATGCCAAACACGGGTCTGAATTATGCCAAATTTTTGTAAATTATGCCAGATTTTCAAATTATCTTTCCTAACTAATTTTAAAGACCCGGCCGTACTTATCTTCATTATTTCAATGAAGTGTTTCACCTGTATTCATGTACAAAGCTAATATGACGCTGTCAGGTATGATAATGAAATAAATTGGTAAATGGCACATTATAGAGAAGGAAGGTCGAATTTATTTTTTTTATGAATGGATAACATTTTAAGAAATATATACACAACATGCCGCTTCCGACACAGGCCTGAAGCATTTCTTTTAGTGTATTACTAACTGTCCCCTGACGTTTATATCCCTCCCCTCTCAAGTTGTAAATTGAAAGGGACAGAAACATCCCAGATAACCAAACATTCAGGTTTCAGTTGACAGTAATAAAACTATGGGTAAGTAAATATGATTTGTAGTGTCACGTTTTGCTATTTTTGAACATTCTCTCAATTCAACAATAAATTACCACCGCGGAAATACTGACTGGCCTGATTGTTCCAACTATCGCTTCAACTAAGAAGAATAATTCCCGACGGTTCTTGAACCATCTAAATCTTAGTACTTTTTCTGTTCATCAGAGGGAAGAATGAAATTATGCTAGATTTGGCCAAGATGCTAAAGTCAAGATGCTAGATGCTAAATGCATGAGAATTATGCTAGAACTAGCACCAAGATGCTAGATACGGCTTCACTGCTCAAAATGTGTGTTACAACAGAAAACCCGCCAAGTGCGAGGTGCCATCTGTTATATGTTTTCTTACGGCAAAACAATATTCGGGAGCAACTATTCATCGGGAACTTTCTGTCGTGTGTGAACCAAGTGTGATGAGTGAAGGAGTCATTCGTGAATGGGTTCGTTCATTTAAAAGTGGACGAATAAGTATTCCTGACGAAGAGAGGAGTGGCAGGCCATCAATTGTCATTGATGAACTCCTTCAGAAAGTTGATGTAAAAGTTTGTGAAAATCGATGTTTCGCAATCTCGGAGCTTTCTGATGAATTTTCACAAATTTCCAGGACTCAGTGCTTTGGTGATGATGAGGAGCTGAAAGATGCGTTCACAGGCTGGTTGAAGACAGACGCGGGAGATTTTTTATGCTGATGGAATTTCTAAGCTAGTATAAGTCCTTGAATGTTTGTGGAAACTATGTTGAAAAATAGAGCAAAGTAGTTGTTTTCAGATGTACGGTATATAATAAATTCTTATTTACTTTGGTGTTTCTTTTTTTTTTTAACCAATCGGATGTTACTTTCCGAACTGCCCTCATGCGTATAAGGAAGAAGCAAAGAAATAGGAAAAAGCAAGTGGCTGTTATATCTGTTCTTAAGTAGCAGATTTCCATTGTGTAGTCATTAGGACCACGCAAAGGGGGACTTTTAAGGTTGTAATGTTAGTGCTTGCGTCCGTCCGTTACTCCACACGATAACTCTTGAATGAAAGCGATACAATCGACAGGAAGAGACATTATCTTGATCGAAATAGTTAATGGAGACAATCCAACAAAATCTTAATGGGTAACAGTGAATTACGTCTGTTCGTTATCGCACATGATAACTGTTGAATGAAAATGAATTTTTGATTTTTTCTGTTTTTGCAATACATTACTAAACTGATTATCTTGGTTGAAAAAAAATGAAATCTTTGATTTTTACGTCCTACGGTTATGCCGGTTAGGCTAAAGGAGACGGTGATGATGACTAATGAATGAAATGGTGGAATGAAGAAAATGGAAGGAAACAGGGGAACCCCGAGGAAACCCACGCACACGGTGTTTGTGCACCACAAAGTTCACTTGGCGGGGGCTGGGATCGAACCCTGGACCCCAAGCACCAGAGGTGATCGCTCTTCCACTGAGCCACCGCGGCCCCTGATTATCTTGGTTGAGTTCATTGAGTCAATCCACACACACACACACACACACACACACACACACACACACACACACACACAATCTCTCTCTCTCTCTCTCTCTTGTACGAGGCATGATCAAAAAGTACGGCGAATCATTTTTATTACGAACAACGTAATAAGCTTATATAAAATGTAAATCAATATCCTTCAAAGTACTCCCATAGCTTGCGGTGCATTTATTCCAACGTTGATTCTACGATTGGAAGCACTTGTTGAAGTTATCTTTTTCTCAGGGTTTTAAATTGCGCCATCGTCACCTTCTTAATATCGAGAATGGTGTCAAAACGTCTGTCTTTTCGAACGGTTTTGATTTTTGGGAGGAGTCAGAAATCATATGGTACTATATCCGAAGAGTACGGTGAATGTGGACAGACCAATATTTATTTGGTCGCGGTTGTCCGACACAAGTCGAGGAACGAATTTCGCACTATTCTCATTTGCAAATCGGCGATTAAAATGCTTTCCACAAGCCCGTATGATATGTTTAGTTCTTCGGAAAGCTCTCGAGCAGTCATTCATCTCTTTTTTTGCACGTTTTCATGTCTTTTTGACATCGAAGGCTGCCCCGATCGTTGCTCGTCTTCAACCGTTTCATTGCCGCTTTTGAATCGCTGTACCACTTGTAAAGTCTTCAATGTCATCGCCATATACTGATTTTAGCATCCAGTGAGCTTCTTTGCCACTTTTTTGCAGCTTAAAACAAAACTTAATCGCTCGACGCGTTGCTCGAAATCCATCATGCGCGACAGACACACTTAACACGCCCTCACTTTTCCGCCTCTGGAAGCCAACTGGCATATCACAACTCGTTTAAACTCGACACTGACTGTCCCAAAGGTTCAGGTTATCGAGCTTACTAATCGAAATGGAAAAATGTCGATAGGTGGCGCTGTGCAATTATATTAATCGTACTTTTTGACCATACCTCGTTTATATCAGCGATTTTTAAAGCTGAATCACGTCACAGTTTGTTACACAATATCGCAGAACTGCGACGCAAATGAAAAATCGCAAAACTGTGATGCATTTATGATTATAATTTATCAACGATGCCCGGCATCCCCTATAATTTATGCCCGGCATCCCCTGTTTCATTTTACACCCACCCACATTATATATATATATATATTGTTTGCTTTAATTATAACAATTATTTCCACTGCAATCTTCTGGATTTGATCTCTCGCCTTGTTTTGACAAGCGGAACCTACACATGTGCGTCACTCATGCACATTTTCTGACTTTCCTCTTGTATGCCACGTTCCTTGGGCTTTAAGGCTTACTGCAAGCATTGAGGTTTTAAGTCTGCTTTCTGTCGAATGCGCATGTCCAACTGCTTGTTTTCTTGCTCCTCATCCCTTCCAACCGGTAATTCAGAAACAAGAATGTCAAAAGGGTCGCAATTAGTTTTTCAATCCAGAGAGTATGTACAAAACCGACATTTTTTGGGCTTTTACATCCCTGGAAACAGGTCATTGAGGTTGAGGTTAGTTACTTTTGGAAATATTATTTATTTATTGAAGTTTAGTATTCCTTTCAGCATCGGAGCTATTATGACACAAGGACCTACAGTTTAAGGTGGAATCTGAACCTCGTGATGTGTTCAATTTTCCTTTCTTTTTATTAATGCTCTCCCACCGAGAGTCGGACCCGGGACGTGCTCCACTTTTAGGAATAAAAACAACCTAAGTTATATTTTGTTACTGCATTTCAGTTGTGGAAATCGCACAAGTCTTCTCTTTTGCTTGACCAGTATTTATTATTTAAGGCCGAGTTTCTCAACCTGGAGGTCGCGAAGGAAGGTGAATAAGATAAATGTAATTAGGATTTAGTAGCGGAAAAAATATTTTTGAAGGTTACTTTGAATTTCTTATTTTGATATACACCTTTTTATTTCTATATTTATTGTTATCCTATTCCTGTACAAGGCTTATACATACAGTGTGTCCCAGGAGGAAGGGGCAATACTTCGGAAAATGGTAGGATGGGTAATTCTAAACAAAAAGAGTTTACATGAACATGGATCCTAATCTCAATGGTTTTAGAGCTACAGGTTGTGAACCATTTTTGACTTCAAATTGATTCTTACTCACCCTGTATTTATTCTACAGAGGTAAGACATAACCGATTTGAAAGATGACAGAATTGCCTTTCCAACGGTATGCAACGTGTGACAGTGGAGTTTTTGGAAGGGAAGTTATTGAGGGAAATTTGGGAATCAGTGTTTCCATCCAATTCTCTTACAAAATCTTGACTTTCCTTCAATAAGTCCCTTTTTAAAGACACCACTGCCACATTTTGCATACCGTTGCAAAAGTCATTCCATCACCTTCCAAATTCGCTGTGTACCACATCTGTAGAATAATTACATGGTGAACAATATGCAACGTAAGTTCAAAACTGGTTCACAACCTGTAGCTGTCAAACCGTTGAGATTAGGACCAATGTTCATATGAATCTTTTTGCTTAGAACCACTCATACTACATTTTCCAAAAATATTGCCCCTTCCTCCTGGGACACATGTATACGCGATAAGCAGAAATAATCAGAAAGCTTATTACAAAGGGGAAAAATACTTATGGAGGTTGCTAGCAAGGGAATATGAAAGAGGGTCGTGATATGAAATAGGTTGACAACCTGACATAAGTAAGGAGTACAAAAAGTGGTGTTTAATTTAAGACAATTCATTCATGGGTAGCTTTTATTTGAATCACTATTTGTATTTACATTCAGATTTTCCAACAAGTAACAACGTGTTATTTCCTTGTGAACACAGATTACCATTGGCATCTTTCAGATCGTAGAACAATATGATTACAGATAACAGTAAATGACATGGAATACAATCTAATACACACATACATATTCAATAATTACATGTATTATTAAACAAGAAATAGAACAGGTACCGTATGGCATAGAAGAAAGTACCATTAAACATAAAAAACATTGAGTTACACTCTTATTTCCCTTCAAGATGCGGTCATAGACTGCACAAAACTTATCAACAATGGACAGACAAAGTAATAAAACAAAATTTATTCAAGAGAAAAATACACATTTATTTAATTCAATATTCACATTAAAAATTATTGCTTTTTAAGTTTCCTATATTTTCAGTTCAAAATATTTGACTGAAGCCCATACAATTTGTGGTTGTCACATTAAATTTAAAAGATATCATTCAACATTTGAACAGGTTTGCAAACAACGTGTGGATGAGCATATCACTTATTTAGTATTTAAAACTAAACATTTTCCTTATTTAGATGGTAACATTATTGAAAACAAGTTCGTAAAAGTATTTGAGATCTACACTCACCAAAAATTGTATATGTTCGTAGCGAGTAAATAGCATATGGGTAACATAGCAAAAAATCTGGTTGAATATTCATTATCCCCATTATTTACGTGTTTGATATGTTATTTTACACTGTGTCAATTCAGTAGAATTATGAATATATATATTTGTATACCTTTCGAGTCCTTGTCTGGAGACACAAATTGCACTATGTGGCAGCGTCGCAGATAAAGAGCCATAAATTAGATCTACCAATGTATGAAATAGTTATATCGATTCTTTCCGGATGGCAGCTAAAGTCGATATTGATTGACACTAGCATTAGTGTAGCAAATCCTTTCAACTGCTTATTAGTGTAGCAAATCCATTCAACTGCTTGTTGTAATCGTAATGCTAATGGCTCCAAGTTAATCTGCGACGTTAACACATTGTAGAATTTTGATTCCCCACAGTGGATGAAGGAGGGCCCCGAGGGCATACCATCATACATTTTCACTTTATTTTGAACTGTAGAATAGTGGTCTGTGGTTCGTGGGCGCCATTTTTTTGAACACCCGATATATTATATATATATATATATATATATATATATATATATATATATATATATGTGTGTGTGTGTGTGTGTGTGTGTGTGTGTAAAGCTAAGTGGCTGAACCATTTCAAAATGAATTTTTGAACATATTTAAATCTTTGGATGAGCTGTGCTTCTATTATTATTATTATTATCATTAACTTTAAGTGTTACAACCAAATATCCAAAAGTTGACACAAATTATCATCAAAGTGTCCGTTGCACTCCAATGGTCCAATTTCTCACTGTTACGGCTTGTCATTTGAAAATGTACATTGATTTTAATTCCATAGGAACATGTACAAAACGTTGTAAGAGAGAATTATTAGATCACCCATTGTCCTCAAAATTTTCATCATTGGGCTACTTTCATATAATTTACAATTCTCTTCACTTGACCTTATCTATTAATTTTCATTTAATATTTTTTTCGCAATTTTCAGTTAGAATTCTATTTCTTTTAGCTGATCACAGTGAAGCATTGAACGAAATCAACACTGTTATATAAAACGTGGAAGTTTAGAATAAAATATAAATTACTAAATTCTGAACAAGGCACTTCAGTTTTGCGACTATACTTGCATATTCACCAACTGTGTTAGAGTTTTCACATCGTTACAATATGTTCGTAAACATACAGTTGTAAAACTATAGTGCTTTGCTCAGAGATTAATTTTTTTCCAGTAAACTACCCAAAAACTTTAATTTTACTGCTTCTAAATAATTTAAAAGCGTTCTATACTTGCGAATGAAAAGCAAACTTAAATTGAATCTGTCAATATTAACTTTATGTATACAATTCTTATCTTGTTTAAATTTTTATAATAATAAATTCTGTACTAACACATTTTGATTATATAGATTCCTGTGAAAAGTTAAAAGTGTATTAAACGTTTCTTTCTGCATATCACTGGAAAATACCGGATCTATAAATTATTAATTCTACATTTATGTAAAAGAAATCAAAATACCAATCTTAGGCGACTTAGGATTGTGGGCAAGGTAGACAGCAGATCAGCTTTATACCTTCGTCTTTTAAGAACTATTTAAGTCACCTTCTCAGGTATCTTACACGAATTATGAAACATACTTCAATTTCATGACATTGACATACAGAATTCACAAACTTCCCATTTACAACTTAAAGCAAATAATAAGGGACAATGCGAATACGTTCTATTACACACCCATATATATATATATATATATATATATATATATATATAGAGAGAGAGAGAGAGAGAGAGAGAGATTTTTTACTGAATACCACAAGTGATAAGTAGTAACCTACATAGCATCATAATATTACAAGATGCTGTGACGAAATTAGGTAGCACTGCGAATATCTTGGAAACGAATTATCTAAGATAGATAGTTGTCAAAAAGTATTGGATAAGTCTTAATCCAGCAATGGATCGACAATTGGTGATAACTGTATGTACCAGTTTTAAATGTAAAAATAACCCTCACTACTACACTCATGTGATCCCAGTTCTCATTCTTGATATCTGAGCATTTGATATTAAGAAATAAACGCTTATACCTTGTTCTGAGAGATCATATGTTTAACCCTGTAGCTGTAAGAATTTCTAAAACCAAATATAGTTAAACTAAAATTTACTGTTTCTGGGTATAACTAGGAATTTACTGTTATGTCTGGGTATAACAAAGGGTTCTGCGAACTCGAAATATTTTAACCGGCTCTAGCGAACCGGCTGAATAGCACCACTACGTATATATATTATTAAAGAAATGTGAATTATAATTATCATACATTGTTGTTTGCAAACATGCTCATTTGCACTGCATACCATGATACTCCAAGACAATTACACAAACATGCTCATATGCACTGCATACCATTATACTCGAAGACAATTTATCATTCAAAAATACGAAATCGTTTTTATTCTCCTTAAGACAAGGTAATACTCTTAGAAGCATAATCTCACACAAGTATGTACACTCTTGAATTCAACATATACAAAAGAAAAAAAGAAAAAGAATCCTATTGGGTCCCATTTCCCTTCGTCTGATGTTAAAAACCTTACTGCTAAAGATATGCACATTATAGTTTTAACAAGTCAATACTTATCAGCGATATTAAATATCATATTTTTAATTAAGCATAAAAGTTTAAAATCTCTTTGTAGTGCATACCTTAAAGATTCAGAATTAAAATGATGGGTCGGTATAAAATTAATTTGATCGGATTTATATTTTGTACTTTTTTCCCTTAAATTTAAGACGAAAAGTCACTCAAATAACTCTGTTGTATACGATAACAAATGTTCATTTAAAATTATGCACCCAAAATAGTTTGATTGTAAATTCGAATTCAATAATTGCAACACTGAGCAACACTAGCACTGCAAGCATAAAAGTTCGTTCTTTTCTGGAAGATATTATCATTTGCGTGGATTACAAGAGTCAAGTGACTGATATGCGTTTGAAAATTAAGGGATATAAGCATACCAAAGTACAGACAAAAGTTTTGTTGCTCTCATCAACGAAGGCTACAACTATTTTAATTTCTCAATTTAAAATTGAAAGTGGCTATGTTTATGATTTTTAATCTCCTAAACCACCCAACCGATCTCGATCAAACTTTCAACATAGATCAGGTTCGGACCTGGGATTTTTTTTTATCATATCATTTTGAAGATGCAATTTAGGGGACGGGGTGGGAGATATTTAAAAATGATCGAAAATTACCGATATTAGTGTCGAATCCATAGTTTTGGGGGGGTCGCTGAGATGAACAGTGATACTTCTGATGCCGTTTAAATCCATACCACTAAAACAAAAACAGCATAATTTCAGGTTACCAAACACATGAGATAAGGTGTTGTGCATTTAAAAGGTCACTTCCCAGCGAAGCGCGTAATCGATACTAGTAAAAGGCTAAAATGCCCATAAAATGAACATTGATCAGGCGAGTTTTTAGTTCTTACTCTTTATTATTATTATTATTATTGTGTTCCATACGCTCACAATTGAATATATGATGGTATAACAAACAGTTCTGCGAACTCGAAATATTTTAACAACCAGTTCTAGCGAACCGGCTGAATAGCACCACTGACTACAAACAACATAAAGCGAAACATAGGGTCATATGGGATAAATTTCTTAAAAGGCAGATACCATGTCCCCTTTCGTCCTATGTGTTAAGAAAAAGCTTCAAATAAACGCTATAAAAACTATTGTAAATATCTTAATGTATTGTATCAATGATATGACAGTTTGCAGCCCTGTGATTGAGAGAAACAAAATAAGTCTTAATTGAAAGTTTTGCATTCCTTTATTGTTGTGAAAGTACTATGTTGGGAATCTTGTGCAGTGCGTGATGTACATAATGTATAACAGATAAATATTAAACAAGTACACTGCTTGCTTACTTTTTCTTTGTATCTGATTATTCATTTCCGCCTAGGTACTCTTGACTAACTGTAGCATTTGCTGTTTCTTCAGCTTAAAGTACAGTCATGTTTTGAAGATCTGAACAAAGTTGGCTCATGACAGGTGTAACCAGGGCCGTGCCGTGGAAAATTAGCGTCCGGGGCGAGAGTATACGGCGCCCCATACATATATTTCAAGCAATTTTTCCTATATTTTTTCCTTTTTTCTTTCTCCAGAATTTTTCTCCCCCCCCCCCACGGCACGGCCCTGGGTGTAACAATACCTGCACTAACAATGCAAACTAAGAACAACTACTATTCATTACATGTTAGCTTGCTAAAATGGAAATCGTTGCCTTTTGGTTTTCGAAAGACCATAACAGAGAAGAAAGTGTCACGAGAAAGAAAGAGAAGATCAATGGAATTATGCAAGAATGCCCCATGCCTAAAATGTTAAGCCTTGGTTACCTGCTTCTCTATGCAGATACCTAGTTATAGAGACAAGCTGCAAGCACATTAAAGAGTTTATCAACTTTACAGGAACCAGATAGCTGTTATAGGAAAAGATCAGAAGGAAGCAAGATTAAGACAAGGAACGTGAACTTTCACTTCTCTCGTTCAGCATCTATATAGAAGAGGGTATGAAAGAATTCTTTGATAAAAACGAGACAGGCGTAAAAGTAAATGGCCAGGTTTTCAGCACAATAAGGTTTGCTGATGACATAGTACTGATAGCGGGGAACGAAAAGGACTTGTAGGAAGCACTTCCAGACTTGAACGACCAACAAAAAAAAAAAAAAAAAAAAAAAAAATGCACAAGAACAGGACAGGAAGGCAAACGTATGACTAGATGGAGAGAAAATCGAACATGTTAAGACGTTTCCATATTTAGGAAGTCTAATATCCTCGGACGAAAGAAGTCAAAAAGACTTAAGTTCCAGTATAGCGCAGGCTAAACAAGCATTCAATAGGAAAAGAACTGCTAACATCAAGAAATGTATTGTTAGTAGCTCGAAAACGATTTATTAAGACCCTGGCATGAAGCGTGGCAGATTAGAGACGTGGACACTGAGAGAAAAGCTGAAATATCCCAGCTGGAAGCATTTGAAATGTGGTGTTGGCGCAGCATGCTGCGCATATCATAGACCGAAAGGAAAAGGAATGAAGACGTACTAAAGGAAGCTCAAGGGCGTCATTTAGGGAGGGCAGGAGGGGGCAATTGCCTCCCCCCCAAGAGTTTGAGGAATACATATATTTTAATCGATTGTCTACTGATATAGTAGTACAAAACGTGAAAATCTTATATCCGTGGTGCTCTTGCCCCCCTCAAGCGAAGTCTGAAATGAAGCCCCTGAGAAGCTAATGAAGGACGACAGATCATGAAGATAATAGGAAAAAGAAGAAACAGCATGCTTGGCCATCTTATTCGACACTCCGATTGGATCACTGTGCTGATAGAGGGAAAGGCAGAAGGAAAACCAGGAAGAGGAAGACCAAGGATAGAATATCTAGATGCAGTTAAGAAGAAGAGACCTTATCGAAATATAAAAGAGCTCTCTTAAGTTGTTAAAATTTCCATGTTGCCCACCAACCTACGGTTGAGGTGAGAAAGAAGAAAAACAATATATTTTTACAGCATTAAATAAGACTTCATTACTGTTCAAAGATTTAGAAGGAAAAAAGACTCTCATGCTGAAAGTGATCAGACATAATATCATGATTTCAATAACGAAACTTTTAAATTATATTCTGGAAACAAAAGAATATGCCAAGATGTCCTAGCTAAGATTCAAGAAAAAGATGCCTGTAATATATTAATTCAAAATTTTGCGTGAATAATTGATTTTCTATATTAAACTATTACATATAATATTATTATACAGACATGACTGTGTGTATTACATTATCTAGTTATTGGATGTAGAAGAACCAAATGGCTTATATTTCTATAATTTTGTAGCATAAGAACATTACGAGTTTTCTGAACTGGAAGACTAATACATTTTACAACATATATTATAATAAGGAAATATGGACAATAATATTTAACTGTAATAGTAACCTAGTTTTTCAGTCGGTATATGTATTATTACTAAACATGCACAAAACTATAGTCTATACACATAACACGTTAAGATATGATTGAATTTCTTTTCTTATTATTGAACATGTTTCAGACTTTACAGAACTGAAACAATATTTTTTAACAGACCACTGACTATACAATGGTAAGAAGCCCCCATCTTATCTAGTGTAACGTTAGTTTTCATTTACTATCCGGAGACGTGCTGATGTCAGTAGTGTTTAGCCAATTTAAATAAATTAAAATTGTACTTTTAAGTCCCCAAATTTCTATCTTAAACCTAGAAGTTATTACAATGAAATAAACACATTAATAACGAAGAACTATGATTAGAAGTATTAAAACAAGAGTCATTCTGATTACTGCAGGAAATATAATCTTTCAATACTTAGGTAAGGTGCTATATCTGAAAATATCAATTCAGATTTCTTTCCTTCTCTGGTTTCCGAAACACCATCCTAACAGAAATTTTTTACTAAAAATGGTAAAGTAATTCCTCTTCGAATAGTTCATAAACAATAAACTAGTATAGGGAAGCCCAAGAGGCTTAAAAACCTCCATATATTTGTTTCGGCCTATTCTTTAACTGACAGGAACAGACATAGGCATAGGCGTTAAGAAATATTTGCGACTAGCGAATATAAGTCGACCCAAATGCTTAACAGCCTGACATACCAAAAATAATACAAAATTTAGCATTTTTCTTTTGCTTGTTTTCCATAAGTGAAAGGAGTTAATGAAACGTAACTTACCACAATCATAGATACTGTTATTCATATCCTACTTTAAGCAATGGGTACCTATCTTGAATACCCTCAGTGCTGAAAAAGGGATGTTAACTCCAAATCAATCAATCGTCAGCAACGTAAGAATCGGTCTTGTTTAAAGCTGTTTTGCCAACAAATGTAAGAACTGACTGCCATCTGTTCTCAATAAAACTTTTATCCACTCATTTTCTACAATGTTCAAGCCATATCGCGATAGGAGTCAGACTATTTGGTTACATGAATTTCTTAGGCTATGAATATCCTTTTGTTGTTGCACTCGACACCATTTTCCTTCTGGGTAGCATTTGGAATAGATAACATAACAAATGAGTAACAGATTTATATTAAAAAGAAAAAAAAAAGTATACCAACGTACAGCAGTTCTTTGGTAGTAATTAGCATGTTGACTTTACAAATTTATTATACGTACATGGTGAACTCAGAAGATATTTAATACAAGCAGTACTTTTATTCTTCACTATATTTCATTTATGAACTACAAAGTAAACTTAGTTAATAAGTATTTGCACAGGAAATGCATATACTGTATATGTTTCAATCAGTGGCGTATTTAGGGTTTTACTTCCAGAGGAGGCTGTGCACAACAAGGAGAAGCATGAGGGAATTACCCATCTGAGTTTGAGAATTAAATATATTTTAATTTATGCATAAATTGAAGTTTTAATGGCAAGAATTGGAGATTGGTGAGTCTTATGTGATATGATGCACACAAAAATTTAGCAGTGAATCTAACCTTTTATTTTATTCGTAGAAGAAAAAAAGAAGCATCCTCTTGACCTACCTACTTTCACCGGCTACTTATTTCCTTCTCTTGATTTTATGTAATTCAAACATTTACTTTTCTTTATAACGATGTAAATATTCCTTTGCTATAATAACTGAAGTCCCGTTATGTTGATATCCACGCAGGTTGGAGTCGAACACCAGTTTCGCTTATCAGCTCCTCTTAGTCTTGGTGTTACTGACAACGGCCGACTTGAATCACAACTAACAACGGTCGAAAATATGATAGAAGAAACAAAAGAAACAACCAAGAAAAAGAAACAGAAGAGTAAAATGGACGAAAGAGAAAAAAGAACGCAGTTCTTGCATGGAATGAAATTTGACAAATACAGTATTAGTTCTGAGCAAAGAGCATAAGAAAATGGAAAGTCAATGAAATTCTTAGAAATCGTAAGGATTATTGTTGTACCTGGATTGCGAGAAACTAACAAATTTATTTCGGAAGGGGGGGGGGCGGCTTGAGCCCGATAGCCCACCTTAAATACGCCACTGATTTCAATCTTCGTCTACAAATATATTTATTTTCAGTAGAACCAACACTGGCTATTAAAATGGCCAATGGAAATTTTTTCTATTTTAGCGCCGGAGTCACGCGATCAATCCAAGGTTAAAAGAGGCCTGAAGAGACATCTTACCACTATATACTCAATAATAGAAGTACTCGTACTCGATGTGCAACTTACTTGCAAACGGTAAGTAAACACCGAAAGAATCTTCTTTCGAATACATCAATACATTTTTTTACTATTATAAAATAACAGAACACCTAAAATATACTTTTTCTTTGATTTTCCTATATCATCTATGAAATTAAACACCAAAGTGTATTTATTTATCCGTGTAATGTATATGGATATATTTAAAACATACATTATATATGTATATAATAAGATTATATCACAATCATATGCGCATACTTGTATATAAATATATATTTTAAGAATATATATATATATATATATATGTATATACTACACATCATTCAAACACGTACATACAGATATATGTATCTATCATATACACTAAAACATGTACTTTAACATGCTCAATACCTACATATATTTAATAAGATACCACTCCCAAAGTGAAGTGACTATATTTGCTGATGAACAGGGACACAGGCTAGAAATAGTAATAGAATTAATATATACACACAAATTTTAGTTCTATTCAGTGGCGTCGTTCACCATCTAATCGTATTTACGAAGAAACTGCAATGTTTTTAAAAAAACTTTTGTTTTCGAATTTAATTTATTCTAAGTAAATGTAGTATGCCTAAGAAAGACTTTTGCGGCATTAGGCAGACGTCCTTTCATAAACAGTACAGCACGTACATAAAAGAATATCGTGGTTTCAATTTATTATAATGATGAGGTATGCCTAAGCACAGTATTCTTTCACGCCTAAAACAAAAGAGCAAAGATGAGATATTTAGTTGTGTACATGTGAGTAAATGGTTTCCCTGTTTTTCCACCTAACAGTGTCAGTAACAAAGATGGAGATACGTGAATAGAAAGCCTTAAGGATTTACAGCAGTAGTCCTCAACCGTTTTGAGTCTAGCATCTCCTTGAGTGAGTGCGATTGTCCTGAGCGTCCTCAGACATCTTAACCCAATCCAGCCATGTACAAGGTTGAACGTATATACACATATGGCCGGATTTTGGGGGTGCACCCCTCTTCGTTGTAAATATATACTATCTAAAATAAGAAGCTAGCAGTGAAAAAACAGCAAACACTTTCCGAAATTTTCTGACATGATGTCTCTGTTTCCAGCTGAAAAGAAAGTGGAGTTTTGCAACACGAATAGTTTAAGTTGGTTTCCTGAAAGTTGAAGGGAAAGGAGTCACCACGCAAAGCAATATAATATTTCTCAGGGAAGAAAACAGAAGCCCTCTTTAAAATACTTCCCTCCGTCCTATGCATCAACGTTGTCAGAGCTAAAGAATTGTCACATGTCACTTTAAAGAGTTTCAGTGTAATTGGTTATTTTGATAGTTATTGGTGCACTTCCCGTCAGAAAATCCTGGATTCAGCCTTATATATATAAGACATTTTATTTCTATAGTTTGTCTTACATTAATAATCTTTTCTGACATAATTTCCTCGAAAATGCATTTTCCTTTTTTTTTTTTTTTTATTTTTTTCAAGAACATATGCTTACCCTCACTTTCCACAAGAAAGGGACCAACTTCTTCGATCATTTTTTTTTTCTAAAGGAATCAAAATGCGTAATATAATCAGCATATTATTATTATTATTATTATTACTTGTAGAAAAGTTCAAACTTTTGGTAACTTATAAAATACATAATACTTTTGTCTAATAACAAAGAAGTCGAACATATCATGAAATCTCGAACGCCCATAAATAGTTCATTGCCCCCCAATTACCCCAGTTTTGTTCCAGCGTCCGCTTTGCATATGAGAACCCTTACGTTGAAAAGCACTGATTTAAAACATGGGAAGAACTCTTCTATCAGTTGGATGTGTGCAGTGCGACAAAAGAAGATACTTACATTGAACGTTTGTAGGGAAAAACTGTAAGTGTTGCTCAAGGGTAGCCCAAAAGATGTGCCGGATTTACGTATAAGCTAAACAAGCTCTAGCTTAGGGTCCCACTCGCTGGGGGAGAGGGGCAAAAATTTAAAGAAGAAACTGATTGTAATGTAATTTCCAAATAACAAGAAAAAGCAAATAAGGTAAAACGCACATACAACAATGGTATATTGTACTGATATGTACTAGACTTTTATGAAACAAGTAATAGGGCTCTATTTCTCAGCCCCACTAGTAATGAGGCCCCTGTTATCCAGCCCCGCTTATAATGGAGCCCCCATTTCCCAGACCTTGTTGTAATGGGCCCTTGTTTCCATTTATATATCCGTTAGGTCCATAAATTAGAGTATAACACATACTCATACCTAAAGATGGCGACATTTTGTCGCTAAGAAAGAAAGCTTGACGACGTATAAAGGGCCCCTTTCAATAGCTTAGGGCCCAATCAAACCTAAATCCGGCACTGCCCACAGGTGGGTTTCAGGACACAGGTTACGCCCATGAGAATGTTGGGGTAGGGAACATTTTTTTTTTTTAGTGAAAATGGTAAATTTGGGTGGAGAAAGGTAATTTTAGGAGGATAATGGCAAGAAAGAGCAATTTGGGGTTGTATCCATGCCTTTGCGAGATAGGTACTTTGCTGTTGCTCTTTCACTTTGTGTGAGATTCATTATTGAAAGTCAAATTTCAGATATATTCGTTTTAATACCCGATATTCTTTTATGTACGCCATGATATTAATGCGGAAACCTCTTAGAAAGGGATCTCGGTAGACACAGAAATTGGCAGGTTAATATAAAACAGGTAAATGTTAAGTAGTATTTTGATTAGATTCGATTGACACAATAGAAGATTTGTTCCAGTGACCATAATATACCTTCCAGTTTCTTAATAATAGAGTAAGGAGTTAGTTACTTAGAAAGTTTGAGAATTTTATATATTAATATTATAATCAATTAGGAAATAGATACACTAACTATTAATTACGGTTCTTCTAGTTTTTACTCCTATTACTATTTATTTCAACATTGCAGTTGCTAATTTCTTTTTAAGATAAGAAGTACAATTACGACTACTGTTTATTTAGTATATAGATAATCTTCATCTAACAGTTAACACACTTAAATACTGAAACTTATACAGGATATTTCCGAACTGTTGGCTAGGAACTGTACATTAAATTTCGATAACAGTTTTGAAGTGACAGACATTAGAAATTATATAAGCCTAATATATTGATATATTAACCTTCTGTTGTTGTTCTTTCTTCGGTTATAAAACACTGTCAAGTTGGTTCTGTAATAATGAAATTCCAAAATGGCTACATGCAGAAAAACAAGATAGTATTAATTCTTTCCATTTTGAATTTTTTCAAGCAATTCAGTCAAGTCTTAAGAGTCGCCATGTACGAGGGAGGATCAGAAACTAAGGTTACAAGGCGGATATTTGTGAAGTTCCGTCTTTTATAGAGGAATGAAGAGTGCATGATAATTGTAATACATGGAGTTGGCAACTATGAAGAGTTTCAGCCACCCGCCACCTACGGCGCTAGTTGTAGGTAAACAAAAATGGCGACTCGTTTGGAAAACTGGTCTGGCAAAGAACTCCGCTCAGTTATACGATTTCTGTCCGCGAAACATGTAACCCCGTCTGAAATTCACCGGCAGCTGGTACGGTACAGGTTTACGGAGAGATTGTATGTCTCTTCAACTTATAGCAGAATGGTGTCGAAAGTTTGCGGTTGGCAGAGGAAACGTCACCGCACAGTCGCCGACTCAACACGGCATCAACAAAACCACACGTTGTTGAAGCAGTCTCGCTGGGACATCATCGACAACCCTTCCTACAGCCTGTACCTCGCTCCAAGCAACTCTCATCTCTTCTCGAATTTGAAGGAGCACCCAGGAGGCCGTCACTTCACTTCACAAGAGATGATGAAACACTTGGTGACAACATGGCTGAACACGCAAAGACAGGATTTTTACCAGAACGCATTCTTCAAACTCATCCCACGATGCGACAAGTGCTTCAACCGATATGGAGACCATGGTCGAAAAATAATCTAATGTACAGGTATGTATGTTGGTTGTATGAGATAATATACACACGTTTCACTGCAAGCTTTGCAACCTTACTTTCTGATCACTCGTCGTAAGTAAAAATTATAATTTTAACGCTAGAAGAGAAGGAATTGTATGTACTAATCTAATTTTTCTACACAAGAGTTGCAACCCCAGGAAAAGTATTTTCCTTAAGCTTAGCGATAAAATTTTAATTTTTTATCAGTGTGACTTCTCTCAAGAGTCGCTACTGTAAGTATTACAGCTTTTTGTTTCAAATCCTTACCTCTCACTTTTGTTTTGGCGGGAATTTATCAGAAAAGAACAAACAAAACACACCTACGTTGAATAGGTTACAAAACAGAGAGGTGAATACACTAAATATCGTGAGTTAGACTTCTCTCATTATTTCTACAGATATGAATTGTAAAGCTGATGAAATTAATATAAAAAAAAAATAACAATACTTCCACATTCCTACAAATATTTTCGGCTGATTATTCGTTGTCATGATACAGATAAAGGAAACTTATTAAAATTATTCTTCATTTAGATCATTAAAACGTGTCGCACATAGGCTTAATTTCTGTTTAACACGTTCACTGCCATTTGACTGAGCCTGACTTACTAAGTACACGCAAAGGAAGATAACTTTACACTATATTTTGTTGAAATTATTTTAAAAGTAATTTAGAAGATTGCTGTTAATTTTTCTTTTTCTTTCTTGAACAGAGAGAATTTTTCATTGAAAATAACAAAATCAAACTTTAATTATAGTATAACGATGTTTTTGAATAAAATTGTTGAATAAAATTGAATGTGCAAAAATCAAGTTATCTTAATGTTTTCCATTGTACAATCCGCGGCAAAAAAACCCTGCAACATGAGCATATAAGTTTATTGTGAAATGACGAAGTCTTTTGCTCCAAAATAAGTGTGCACGGGAGGAAGACGAGGTTTATCCTGGCGTGATTCGTTGCACTTAGACGTTATGTTCATTCCCTGTGCTGTTAGGCGCAGTTTCACAATAAACTTACATCTTCATGTTGCAGATTTTTGCCGCGGATTGTACAAGCTTTGCTTTAATAGAGTTAAATCCGATTAAAACTACTCGCTGAGCAAAACAATACGTTTAGTGTAACAGTTTCGCCAACTATCCAATTGGCTTCATCAGACACTATAAATATGTATGTTTGTTCTATATGTGTGTCTGATGAAGTCAAGTGGGTAGTTGGCTAAACCGTTACACGTTATTAATTTTTACAATACAACATATTATTGTGTTCAGTGAGTCGTTTAAATCTGATTCAAGTTACGGTATCTTAGTTTTGTTATACTGAACTTCGGTCTCCTCTACCACTTTTTTGCGTGTATCAGAGGAGAGAATAATAAATCTTGGGAATTTCGCCTACGCACTTGGATGAAATGGACATCGCTACTAGCGAATTATAATAACTTGTAGGTAACATGATATATATATTTTTTATTATGTACTAGTCGACAGAAAAAAAAGCAACGATCTTTTAATAGAAACAATCATTATATTGATAAAATAATTAGAGTACTTAGTAATAAATGACTACTAATATACAGGATTAGCATAAATGATCCATTCCTTTTGAAAAGGCTTTATTTTCGAAAGTATTACACATACACACATAGTACACCAAGTTTATATACCCCCTACAAATCTTCAATATGTGTCCCTTTGGTCACACGACACACGTCCAGACGACACGTCTTTTTCCTTGCTTTCCCTCCATTTTCGACAGGACTAACTTCGTATTGTCACACTGCACACCCGATCGGAAAGATAATGGACTTGTGCTGCCACCTAGAATACACAATACGAACGAACTTGGTGAATTTCTGGTTCTTTTCATATACCTTTCACGTGTGTACGTATAATACTTTCGAAAATATAGCCTTTTCAAAGTGAATGAATCATTTATGCTAATCCCGTATGTTGATTAAATAAAACAGTCGTATGTAAGTACATGTTATAATTTCAATATCTATTACAGAGTAACATACAAACATAAAGAACAAACGATAAAATGTTCAAAGGCGAAGATAACAGATAATTATTTAAGTAGAACAAACATATAGGGAAATATATAACAACAACGATCGTAATATGATTATCACTAAGTTCGGAGTTTATTCGTTTCGCTTCTGATATTCTGGTGAAATTCTCATGGTTTAAAGTAAATACAAATGTTCTCCCACAATTAAGAGTAGATGTTGGGTCCTAGCAACATAAAACAGAACATCAAGTAGCTAATTCTTGTAGCAGTTTTGGAGGGCTTTTCGTTTTTAGATGTCTGTCTCCAGATAATAGTTGGCTGACCAACAGTCAAAATAACATTCCATATTTGTCATTATGTTTAACTTTGACGAAGGCTTCGAAATATCCTGTATTTTTTTGAATTGAAAATATTTTTGAATATATATATATACCATTTTCTAACTCTAGAAAGTATCTCGTCGAGAGCTAAGGTCCTAAAGAAACAAACGAAGTTGTTTATACTTAGAGTTTTCTACATATATTAGTTTTTGACATTAATTACCTCTAAATTCGCGCAATCCGTTGTTTTTATATAAAGAAACTATTCCTAGCAAGTCCCCATTCCTGTAAGTAGTTAGTCTACTAAATAACAATAACAAATAATAAATATTTCCTCTTATTATAACACAACTTTCCATAAAAAACTTACTACTGATAATTTACCAGTAGTACTATTTAAATAGACTTAAGATGTGCTACACACGGCACACATTTCCTTTATCTTTATAATACATATGAGTACTAAAACAAATGGGTACAACAATAGTACAGAGATAACATCTGAAGTAATATCACAAATAGATATTTATGCAAACTACGGGACCATTCCTTTGCTTCATATATATAAATACACATTAAAAAAAAAAAGTACTATTGGTGCGCCATGAAATACTTCTCTTGCAGATTTTCATTTCTTCTGACGGAAGAAGGTCATCAAGTGGAAGAAAGGAACATTTCATTTATTTCTATTTCTCCGTTGTGCGGAAACTTGGTGTTCCGTTGATAGGTTGTAAGGAGTTAGTCACTTCTCGAACAGACTAGTGAATACAAGGAGTGCGTCCCTGAGACCAGCCTGGGTGTAACTTCGAACCCTGAAACAAAAATGAAATGAAATGATATGAAATATTTCAGTTTAACGTCCTACAATTATGTCCCTTAGGCTAAGGGAGACAGACGATGAAGGCAAGTGAATAATGATGGAAAAAAATGGTGGAATGAGAATATAGGAGGAAACGGTGGTACCCCGAAAAAAAACACCATGGTGTTGTCCACCATAAGATTACTTGGCCGGGAATCGAACCAGGGGCTCCAAGCACCAGAAGTAAGAGTTTTACCACTTAACCACCGTGTTCCTCACCCTGAAACAAAAATAAATAAATAAACTAGTGATACTATGCATAGTAAAAAGAAGCGAGGATAAAAGAGAGAGAAAGATGGTTTTACCAGGTTTTCACCACTTTACCATTGGCCAATTTCAACATCAACCAAGAAGCTTCAAGGAAATGGACAAAGTGAAAAGGAGACAGGGGTGTAAATAAATAAAATAAAATAAAATAAAAACGAAATCGCAATGGAATGTTTCAGCATAGACAGTTCACGTGCTTGAACATCCCTAATTATTAAACGAGTGGTTACAAACCTTTTTTGACTCACGACACATTTTACTGAAATCCCATGACATCATAACACATTTGTTTGATTTTCCATTAATAATAATATAAATGAAACTAGTTTCCAGTATTCCTAGTTGATTTTAACACTGACCTCCTTCTTTTTTGTTTTAATAATTTTAAAATTAACTGCTTAATTACAAAAACAAAGGAGTAAGTGCTTAAGTGAATACTATGCGAAAGGTGGTTTCAAACATAAAAATGACTCAACTGATATTTTTAATGCCATGAGTGCACAAAGAGTATATGTGGTATTTATTCCACAATTTTGTAAGTCCGTAAATAAGTTTAAGCAACTAATAGCGGTGAACACACCAAATAGTTACGTAAGTTAAAGCAATAGGTTTGTTTGCACAAAAACTCAAAAAAGTGGTGAATAGAACTGACAGGAGTGTACCTCGGAATACTCGGTACTGATTTTTCTAATTACATGTTTTGGAGTGATATAATAAGGTAATTAAAAAAATAGATTCCGGACAAGTCCGTTGCCAAGGGGGGCCCCCTTCGAAACTAGAAATAAAAAATAATAATAATAATAATAATAATAATAATAATAATAATAATAATAATAATAAGGAAGGATGAAACAAAAAGAAATGAGAAAAGGAAGAATCAGCGTTAAAAATAAAAAGCTAAAGCAAGCGTTTGGTTACTCTTCCTTATGAGCAGCTTTGTATGGAGGAAATGGGGGAAGGGGGAGGCAAGTTAAAAATGGATATTATTGTAACGGAGCATTTCGAATTCAATCTAGCTCCATGCTAATCCTATAGATTACCAATGACGATCGATAAACCGCTTCTATCAGATAGACTTTCACGTAAATTTCAAACCTTCGAAAATATAGTGTCGTTCTGTAATAGTGTGGAAATCTTTGTCATATTTTTCGTTATCGCTTCTCTGCAGTATCAAACGGGTTATTTCAGAAACAACTTTTAACTTGTCATTTGAAACAGACAGTAGTTGACGGAATAATAAAAATAAAAAGTTATGTGAAAAGAAAGTTCTGTTAACTTTTGATTCAACAAAGAAAGGAAAGCAGATATTGTAAAATATTTTACAAGACATTATTGGATATGTACTTTTTATAATAGTTGAGATCATCATGAAAGGAAAATTATTTGAATGAACAGAGGAAGGAATGTAGCTATCGTAAAATATTTTTCAATATTTTTGTTACATTCTTTTACTCGAGATTTCTTCATAGTTTGTTCTTAAAATACTAACATATCCTCATTTTATTGTCCTAACAAAACAATATATGCTGCCAGTAAAATAGTTTAGATTGATCAAGTTCCTGATGTGATAACCAGAGTATTTGATGTTACGTCCCCCCCTCCCCCTTCTTATTACGAAATCCTGGCTATGTGCCTGTTTCAGGTGGCATCACGCTAACACTTGAAGATGATTCCAAAAAGGTCTGAAATATTGTGAAGATATTGACTTAAACAGGAATGGAAATTAGGAGCAGTACACTTTAGTTACTACAAAATAGTTCAGTTTCTACGAAGTAATGATTGGATGTAGTACTGCGCATTCTTGCTGCCGCTCGAGGCGTTCACTGGCACATTCTGTCTCAAAATTCATTTTAACTAACTACTAAGTGCTTCAATATTTTTAAATTCAAATATTTCCCTACACACCTTATGCGACTAACTGACACGTTGGGAACTAATGTTTTAAACTTTGTAAGATCAGAGATAATACTAACCAGTAGTTTACCTATTAATAACAAGTATTGTATGTTTCAAATGACAAGCGGCATGGCCTTGAGTTGGCTTCACGCGGCGTCCAATTAGCTTTGAGCGGTGTTGACAATTCGCGAGAAGCAGTTCTGCACGCTGACTTCTCGCGCTACTGCGAATCTTGACAATACCAGAGGCGCTTATTAGAAATATTGTATTAGTACATCAACTGTTCACTTTACGAAGTAGAGAAAAGAATTACGAACACATACGTGAAAACTACATCTTTTTATGTCAACTGGTTGTTATAATACACGCTTTTAAAGGTTTCTATATAAAACAATTAGTAAAACGAGCGATTAGTCCCGTATCTAATTTCAAGTGGATTTTTCTTCAATTTGGAAATAGAACTCAACTTTTATTACAGGATAATCAGGGGTGTAACCAGCAGGTTGTTCTAGGGGAACATTACTTTCAGGGGAAGGAAAGCATTTCACACATTTAAAAGAGAGAAAATGATCTCTTTCAGAATATGAAAGCATTTTAACTCACCATACGACTATACACATATTATATTTTCACGATGCTACCTTATCAAAAGACGGATCTTGACAGTACTGAAGCTGAAAACCGGATTGTAGGAGATGAATTAATAAGCTATTCAGAAGAAAACAAATGCTGTTTATAGCATTCTGTTTATCTGACTTTGTGTTTATGTGGGTTAAAACAGTAACGAAAAAAAAAACTCGAAAAAAATATCAACTCAGATATTATTATGCAATAATATAGTAGTGAGTTCATACAGTGTGCGCCCAGTTAGGGAAATGAGAATATAAAGCATATGATTAATTTTAGTTGTTTTAATTAGGTACAGAAACTGTATTGATGTTTGATTTTTTAAAAAAAAAAAAAATCATATTTTATTATAAACGTCCCTCATTTGCATTAACTATTAAATAAGTTTATTAAACATATACCAGACGAACCTCATTTTGGAGCTGGAAATAGTTTGGAATGACAGGGCCCCCTCTTCCCCTTGGTAGTGACGTTACTTGCCGCAACTGAGAAGCCTCCAAGCTCCACGGTCTTTCGCTAACCTCTTCGTTTTCACGTATGATTTCTGTTTTCATATCGTCTGTTAATTGTAGTCTTCTTCGTTCCCCTCATCCCTTTCCTGCCACGTTCCCCTCCTCCCTCTAGCACGTCCCTCGTGACACAGTTCCTTCTCAGCCAATGTCCCAACCAGTTTCAAATCCTCTTCTTAATAACATATAAAATTGTTTTTTGTCCCCCACCATTTTTGAGACCCTTTTATTCGTTTTAAGCTCGACCCAGCTAATTCTCTCCATTCTTCTCCACACCCACATTTCGAAAGCTTTCAATCGTTTTTCATCACTTTTCCGTAATGTCGATGTTTCTGACCCATACAGCACAGTACTCCACTCAAAGCATTTTATAAGTATTTTTCTCAACTCTTTATTCAAGGTCCCATAAAATAGACTTTTCTTCCTCTTAAAGGCTTCTTTCGCAGTTCCTATCTTTGCTTCTGTTTCAGGTTCGCACTTCATATCGTCACTAATAATATTACCCAGGTATCGAAAACCAGTCACCTGCTCTATTTTCTCCCCTCCTACTTCTATATTTGACACCAACCCTTTTGTTCCATTCACCATGGCTTTTGTCTTCCTAACATTAATTTTCATCCCATATTCTTCACAGCCCTCAATCAAGTTTTCTAATTTCTTATTGATTTACTCTTCAGTGTCTTCCAAAAATGTTATGTGGGACACTTCGCAAAATATTGTACCTAAACATCCTAGCGTCCAAGTGTCTCTCTTTCTGTATGATAGATTTATTGTACACCAAGTATATATGAATGATCTGCACTATAAATGAAGCACGAAATAATTCGATAACACAGTTTACATAATGCATAAATAGTATACATATAAAATATGTTAACTACATCTTTAATTGAACGTTTAATTGAACTATTGTTTAAATAAGTGAAAACCGCTTGTCTGTATATTGTGTTAAATGGTGTACGTTAATGTTAAAGAAACAAAAAGTGAAACAATGTCGTGCCTTCATATTTCCACCTCTACTCATAAGAAACTTATATATGAAGAAACAAGTAAGTGTCAGAATAGGGGAGGAAATGACAGAGGAGAGTGCAACTGGAAGGGAAGTTCGACAGGGATCCTGTATCTCGCCAACACTATTTAAGAGATAAGGAAAAAGAACCTATATAATGAAGATGGCATTTCATTAGGAGGTAGAATCATTAGATGTATACGGTTTGCAGATAATATGGTATCTGTGGCGAAATCCGAAAAGAAAACCAATAAGATGTTAGAAAACTTGAGGAAGGGTTATGAAGAAAATGCGATGAAAATAAATGTTAGAAAGACAAAAGCCACGGCAATTGGAACGAAGAGGCCAGTACCAAATATAGAAGTAGGAGGGAAGAAACTAGAACACGTGACTAGTTTTCGATATCTCGGTAGTATTATTAGTGATGATATGAAGTGCGAACGTGATATCAAAGTAAGGAAAGGAATGGCGAAAGAAGCTTTTAGGAGAAAGAAAAAACTGTTTTGTGAGACCTTGAACAAAGAACTGAGAAAAAGACATAAAATACTGTACTACATAGGCCGGAAACATGGACACTACGCAAAAATAATGTAAAACGACTGGACGTTTTCGAAATGTGGGTGTGGAGAAGAATATAAATAATTAGTTGGGTCAAGCGGAAAACGAATGTGAGGGTGCTGGAAATGGTGGGGGACAAAAGAACAGTTTTAAATATTATTAAGAAGAGCAAGAGAAACTGGTTGAGACATTGGCTAAGAACGAAATGTGTCATAAGGGATGTGATACAGTGTATGGTTGTAGGAAAAAGAGAGAGAGGGCGAAGCAGGCTACAATTAATGGACAATATCAAAACAGAAAAGTCGTACGTGAAGACGAAGAGGTTAGCGTAAGACCGTGGAGCATGGAAGCTTTTCAACTGCGACAAGTGACCTGCCAATAGTGGCCGAATACCTATGATGATGATGATAACGGTGAAACACATACACATACAGTTCGAACTTTCTGTGTCATGATTATGTCTGTAAAAAATGAAAACTAAGAAGTGATTTTTAAGATGCTGAATCGTGATCTGACGAATGCCTTTGCACCAGTATTTGATGTTGCATTTAGTACAGTGTATCTGTAAGCAACTGTGAGAAATTGACATTACAATTCCATGTTTAGTTAAATCATTACCGTAAGCCTTGAAGAAATAATAATAGAAAGAACAGTTATTATGGATATTAAAATGTCAACACTGCTACAACGGGTGTTTTGTAAATAGTGATTTTCTTATGTATGAAAGGTTATTTTTAGTATTTTCTTCTAGCGTTTGTTTAAATATCCATAAGTTGCGCATGCAATGATTTTGAACTTTAAAGCAAATATTTAAATAAAAATGAATACCAAATGTTAACAGACGAACAACGCAATGTTTTGAGCAAAAGAATGACAGAAAAGAGACAAACCTTTTCCCCTTTCTTTCTTTACCGAGATACTGGGATAAAAGTAGCTATGGGCACATCCAGGGCCGGATTTAAGGGGGGTGAAAAGGTGCACGTGCATCCCGCCTCGTTGTAAATATACACTCTCTAAAATGAGAAGCTAGCAGTGGAAATAGCAACACTTTTCGAACCTTTCTGCCATCATGTTTTCGTTTGGGACTTAAAAGAATGCAGAGCTTTGTAAAAGCAATAGTTTAAGTCGATTTTCTAAAGACTGAAGGAAAAGGATTCACCAAACAAAACAATATAACATTTAGCAAGTAGGAAAGACAACAGAAGCCAGGAGAAGAGAACATTTTTTTTCCTGCGTAACACTTGCGACCCTATTTAAAATACTTTCCTCAGTTCTATGCATCAGCGTTGTCAAGGGTAAAGAATATTGTCACATGTCACTTTGAAGAGTTTAAGTGTGATTGGTTATTTTGGTAGTTATTGATGCACCCCCCTCAGACAATCCTGGATCCGGTCCTGGGCACATCCTCTATAACATCCTTGAGCTGCACAGTAACTTCCATCTCTTGTACAGTAAGGGACACTTCTGGATGGTACACTTTTGTCGTAAATTTCCATATGGGTGTACCATCCAGAAGTGTCCCTTACTGTACTTGGACAAAGTATGTTACCATTCTAAATAAACACAAATAAACACTTCAACGGTGGAATATTTGAGAAATGAATGCAACGATTGATTTTCTCCAAAACTTAGAAACACATTTTCTCTCTAAAATTCAATAAAACCAATCAGCTGCACTACATTTAACCTACACTATATTTATGGTATTTTACTGATCTGTAGCTGCTTGGGGAAGGACTAAATAGCAACAATGTAGTATTTTGTAAGACAAGATGTGATACTCTACCCAGCTGCAGATTTTAGACTTAAAAATTATACTACGCATAAGGATGAGACGTCTTATACCATGACTACGTCTGTTTGTGGACAGATATCAGAGCAAAAAGGCAAGAGATAACCAGAAGAGGTGCCTTTGAAACAGACTCGCACTCACAGATTTTTGTTGGGAGGGATCTAATATTACTGCAAGTTATTATGTCTATATAGTATTGAACGGGTTCTGCACCTGAAAAGACAATAAGTAATTATAAAGTACTTTCACCTATATTTTCAGAAAAAAATATGATAGAACTAGATAAGTTTTTTATAAAAAGAGAAAGAGTATAAATGAAGTGTAACATCAAATCTTCATGCGATATCTCAAATTATTTCTCTGCGAAACAAGTATTGTTTTATTAAGAAAGTATACAACTGTATAATGAGTTAGGTTTTTTGGGGGGGAGGGGGTTCTAGACACGGTGGACCCCCGAATGGATTCGCTCTTGCTTTAGAATTGATTCAGCGTCCCAAGATTAGTTCCATCTGCTTCATTAATTCTCTGTTCAAACCAAAAGTTGTAGAAATCAACAACTTCCAGTTTTACTGTTGATCATCATAGAACATAAAAGGTAATAGATAACACGAAACCAATTTCTGGAATCCATTCAGTGTCTCAAGAATATATTCTATTTATATCTTGAGCTCCTTCGTAGCTAAGCGGTTAGCATACGCGCCTTTGGCGTGGGAGACCCGGGTTCGATTCCCGGCGGGAGCTCATGTGGTTCGGATTCCACGTTATCAGTAGGACCACGTCTCGTATAGCCTCGCTGCTGAAAGGGACGCTAAACTAAAATCAACTCAACTCAACTCTATTTACATCTTTACTAAAACCGTAAGTAATAGAAATTTATTACAACTTACTCTCACAATATTGATCTTCATAGAGCAAAAAATATTAAGGCATACCAAGAGATTACCTTTTTTTTTTTAAATATATATATATATGGATTTCGCGTCCCAAAAATAAAGTTCTTCTCAATTTTAATTATTCTATTCATTCTAGGAGTGGTGAAAATCATTGATTTCCGGTTTCAACATAGATTGCCATAGTCAAAAAGTGGGTAATAGGTACCACACAAAGCAATTTTTAAAATATGAATCCAGTTCCACCCCAGAATATTCCTTCATTCGTTTAGAACGAAAACGGTGACAGGAGATGATATAGTTTTTTTTAATATGGATTCAGAACCCCAAAACTACATTTCACCTCTGCTAAAACTGGAAGTCCGATTCAACAAGAAACAGGCTCGTAAGTCACAACTTCCGTATTAAATATTGGTTCTTATGTAGTAATAATTACAAGAGATAGTAAGATTGATTCAGCGTCCGAAGAACAAATTCCAGCTCTGGCCTTATCCCTGTATTGCAACCGAAAATTATACGGGTTCATGGTGGTCCAGGGATAACGTGCTCACCTCTTGACACGTCGGTACGATCCAGATTTGGGGCGTTTCTCGGGATATTCTGATACCCATGGTTTTAAGATTCGTGAACAAGGGGTACGATAAGTAAAACAGCGACCCCTATATTTATACAGAATGAAATTGATTACCGAGTTTCCCGCTGTCTTTTATATATTGCAATACCTTTAGAAAATGATGAGATTAATTTACAATTTACTGGAAAACAAAGCAAGTGCAAAAGCAAACCTATTTTTACGTAAGTTAGTGACGTATTTTGATTCACATTGAATTTCGATTGTTGCAAAATTTCCTGATTCTCCACTGATATAATAAAAGTTGCTCGTGGATTTCTATTATACTAGATAACGTATACAGTATACTATTTTTTTCCTAGCAATTTTATATGTATTATCTTTATTCTTATATGACTTTTTTTTTTTAAATTAGGTTAATACACTCTAATTAACGTAACGAACATTTCAGAATTGTAGTGTGTGTATACAACACTAGTAAAGAGGATCCCTCGAACAAAATTTCTCTATATTGTTAATTTCTTTTGTATCTGTTATAAAAAAAAAAAAAAAAAAACAGCATGTGATAAAAGTTATTACATTCAATTTTTTTTTTTTCTTTTTTTCAATCTGTGCTCCGAAGGATGACATTTAAATTATGATCGAGTATTGCCTCTAAATCATAGATTTCTGTACTCCTTTCCAAAACATTACCATTCATCTTCCACTCAAAGCAAAAGAAATCCACCTTTGTCTTGCGACGCCGGTGCCGTAGGGTTTATTTAATTCTCCTCTATTTGTGCTGAAATGTTTGTGCATGTTAAAGATATCAAGGTTAACAGCTGAGTTTACAAAAGAAGCCTATGAGAGCCGATACAATCTGAGTGTATAAATGCAATCCGAAATATTGACGTTTCAGCTTACGTTCTACCTTCATGGTACGCTGGAGTGCGTGAAACAATACGAGGTACGGTCGTACCATCATACCCAACCCTAGATCCGCCAGTGTTCTCTCACTTAGTCCCACTGTCTTTATTCCATTATTTCGTTCATTACGATCGTCTCTATACGGTCATAAAAGAAGGGATGTGGATTATAGCACAAAAATAAACTTTATAAGGAATATAGAGAGAATAGAAGAAATAGATAGTGAAGAAGAAACACAGACATAGAGAAGTTTCACAGTCTACTAGAAAAGAATGGGTACAAGACGGAGTTAAAGAAAAGGAGAATAGAAGAGGAAAGAAGGAAGGGAAGGAAAAAGAGAAAAGGAAGAGAGAAAATGGCACGGAATAGAGAGAATTGGAGAAAAGACAAAGATACGGAAGAACTTGTTACGAAAGAGATGTCTGAAGACATACAGGAAAGGGGGACGGAGAGTTCTGCAAGTGGTTAAGAAAATGAGAAATAGGAGAAAAGACATAAACGAAGAAGACGAAGAAGGAAAAGTGTATGAAATGGTGTGTAAAAATTGTAATATGATACACAGGAGAAACAGGGAAAAAGCTTAAGGAAAGAGTGAAACAGCATAAGGACGATGTGAGGCTTAAGAGAGAGAATAACGCTATATACAAATATGTTAAAGAAACGGGGCAGGATATACATTGGAAAGGAGTCCAAGGCCTCGAGAAAGAGAATAGAACAATAAGAAGAAAATTGAGAGAAGCGCGGAGGATTAAGAAAGAAGGAAGTGAAAGATTAACGAATTGGACAAATGGACTTCTAATCAAGAATTATGGGATAGATTGTTAAAACGAACTGAAGGATAAAAATCAAGGATAAGAGAAATGATTAAGTGAAGCAATAGAAATAAAATTATGTGATAGAACACTGAAAAGAGAGAAACTTCAAAATTAAATAATATTTGGAACAATTTATTAAAATAATAAATATAAAAGAGAAAAGTGAAAATAATAATGAAAACATTATATTATAAATTTAAAATTATAAAACGTAACAATTAGAATTATATAACAATAGTAATTTAACGTTATGAAGATCTCTCTTCCAGGTACGTCTGATGAAGATAAAGTTAAGTTATTGAAACCGTTGCGCCTTATTTTAATTTTAATAAATAAGTATATACTCTGGTCAGAAAAGTATTAATTATTTATGATCGGCGACTCTCTTAGCATTGGAATATAATAGAGGAACTTAAAAAAAAATGAGTTATAGATCTTGGATTTCAGTATTAAATTCCTATAGTTTCCAAGTCTACCGTAGCTTCAGAATGCTCTCTCGTTAAAGTTCAATATAATTTCACCCATGGTAAAATCAGGTGTTGGATAAAGAAAGAAAGAAAAAAAAAAAAAACTCAAATGGTTCCTTTATGTTTCAAATACTTATACACTTACTTCTTAATTACCTTTAAAAATCAATGGCTTGACCTCAAAGGAATAGCGTACTTTATCCTGTTGTTATTATTCCCATTCGAAGACACTGTGGCATTGGAGATATTATTCTGAGACTTTCTGGACTGGTTGTAGCTATCCTTTGAGTCCACAACACTCAAAGCAATACCCAGCTGAGCAAAATAATATGTGGTCATAATCAGAGCCTAAAAGAAACAATGAACGTTAGCTGGTACATAAACAAATTACAAGGCATATACAGAACATACAATAAGGAAAATGTCTAACAGATTACTATTAAATAGATAGTACTGGACTTTTACTGTACGTTTTTTGTTTAATTACGGTGAGATAATTTCAAGAACATTTGCTAATTTACTTTAACAGAGTTACAATCTGCCTCACTGTGTTAACATTAACTAATAGTCGCCTGTAATGCGCCCTGAGAATACTAAAAGGACTGTTCTATTCCTAATGCAATTTTGCAGATTTGTACATAGATAGATGTGCATAGGCTTGCAGTGAAACTTCTGAATAACGGATACCAATGGGACATGGTAAGCAAATGAGACGTGTTCGTCAAAGAGAAGTTAAAGAAATTTAGATTATAAATTTAAATTAGTAAATACATTAGTAATAAGTGTAAATATGAGTGACTACCGAAATCAGGGTGTCTACTAAAATTCCAAAATGAAATTTTGTGACTTTTTCGTAACCTTTTCTTCACCAAATCATACAATTTCGTAACATTCTCATCAGCGAATTAGGCCGAATTTTCATGCATGCGATAGAAGTATCTGCATGCTGTATCGAGAGTAAAAGTAATTTAATAACAACATGCAACATTATTATTAAATACCAAAAATGTACAATAGAGCTAATCAACTACGACAGTTTATGAATTTCTTGCGGAAAAGTCTGCAGTACTTATCCATCGTGTCACTTTGATCGAAACTTGCTTGTAACTTGTGGATGAGTGAAGGAATCAACTGAGAATTCACTTTCAAATCGCACAAAGTATTTTCTGTGCTAAATACATATGAGCCTGGGAATAATTCCTGTTTGTTATGAAGATGTTACTAAAACGTAGGGGGTAAAGGAAGGCTGTGTGTGTCTATAGAAGGGAGCGTCCTCTCCCATAATAATACATACATTTTTGGAGAAAAAAAAAAAACTGTATCATGGAGGTGTTCATTAAGGAAGCGGCTTCGAACCGGTGTGTCGCACAGTCCCATAGGTTGTATCGTGAAATTCTAGAATTTAAAAATCAGGAAGAATTAAATAATAAATTAAAATCAATTTTAAGAAAGACTGTACCAGTTAACGCCTCCAGTGGTTGCAACAATGTCAGTACTACATAGTGTCACTACTTTATAGTAACTTAAAGGCTTACAACACTATTATAATAATAAATAAATTGAACAAATGTGTCACGATGTCGTCTGTGTTTAGTAAAGTGTTTCATCAGTTAAAAAGGGTTGGGAATCACTGCGTTATGGGAGTTTTCACAGCATATTTTTTTCTGTGTATTATATTATATTAAGTAAAACTAAGTCGTAAAAACAAGTAAAGAGTTACAATCATAAAAATGGTTAGATTTTGGTATATCTAAAATGTGTGTAGTAACATTTCAACAATTTAATGGCGACTTTTGTGTATTGTGTGGAAAAAGGACTAAATTAAACAAACTAAAAGGTGAAGCCGAAGCTCTTCATTACTGTCTAGTTGTTAAAGGCAACAGAATTGCTAACCGAAATTATATACTAGAAATATAACAATCCTTTAAGGATTCTCAGGGCGCATTACAGAAGTGTTAGTTAAACTCTATTGTATTGTTCCTCGGTCACAATACACGTTTGAGAAACTGACGTCAAAGAACTCCCAATCATGACACTTCATATAGACAATAAATGATCTATCGTGTTTGTTTCTTTACAGCTATACATACATAATTCACCGTGTTCATGTTTCGAGACAATTAGATATATGAGTTCTTTCCAGTCTGTAAATTTTTGTCGTTTTGTATGATATGTTACGAGATACGTTCAAAAAGTAAGTTTTTCTAGAGCCGTGAACAAGAAGACACAGTGACCTTGAAACATTTATTGTCACAGAAATAGAACTAGTGACACCATCTTCCAACATATTCATCCCCGGAATTCAAACATTTGTCATACCGTGGGTATTCCGATGTTCTAAAAATCAGCCGCCTGAGAGTGAAACCAGTGCACGACAGTCGTCTGCAATTGTTTATCACTATCAAAATCCTTACCAGAGAGAAATGCCTTTAAGTGTAAGGAGTAGAGATGCAAGGGCTCGGAAAAAAACCGGCTTTTTTGGAAAAAAACTCGTTTTTTTCTGCTTTGCTTTTTTGCTTCGGAAATTTTGGGCTTTTTTTAAAATACTGCTTTAAATTGATAAAACAGACTTTGTATCGCTTCTCTATAACACAAAAAATCATTTAATTAGTGGTTGATGCTGATAATAATATAAAACATCGAAAATAAACTATGAATTTCGAAAAAATATTTCAAACAATTTTTCTTCAACATATTTACATTATGAATTCCACAGGATTAACCAATTTATATAAGAATTTTTTAACCTCCTATATACAAAAGTAAGCAGAACTGGCAAGAACCGTGGTTGTTTTTGAAAATGCCAAAAACCCGTTTTTTGGGGGATGTTTAAACCAGGCTTTTTTGACTTAGATTTTTTGCTTTATGTATTTATATTACATATTCACAGAAACAGCCTAAGTTTGTTTCGCCTTGATGTTATTATGCAACAGCGGGGTTATGCCGGAAGAACTCCCATAAGCTTAAAGAAGTGCGGTCAGTAAATTTCTTAAGTTGAGAATCTCCCGCCCTAGCCATTGGGAAAATCCCGTCATTACTTGAAATGTAAGACAATAACGGGAAAATCCTGTTATTGCTTTGCACGTAAAATTTAAAGGTCAACGTACCATAATCAGTACGCTAAAACTGAGGTATTAAATTACAAATTTAGTACCGGTACGTAGATATCATTGAAAGTCCAATCCAAGCTAATGTTGGAAGCTACGTAGGCAATCGATAAATTTTGCCAATTTCTATCAATATATTTAAGCAATATTGGCTTCTTTATAAAACAACACGCATTTAGGCATGTAGAAATATACAATTTGGTTTGTTTCGTATATTTAGGCTTAACATCCTTACGAAATACCGAGGTTATCAAGGAGAAGACTTTCGCTTAAACTGACATCCGAACCGCTACTTGGGTTACGCATGAAAGAAGGATTGTGGTTCGACCGAGAATTGAACATGGGACACCTTGATTAAAAGGTGAAAGGGAAATAAAACTATTGCAGGTGGTTTGATATCTGGAAACGTTACCATGAAGTTCACACGATTCGCATTTTTCATTCTTTTTATTTTTGTGGTTTAAACCAGTTATTAAAAAAAAAAAGTTGGTGTAAGTCAGCCAACCCTAAAAGTAAACACTTCTTTTTAAAGAATACACAAATAACTAGCAAAATAGTATGTAGTATTTTTACTTCAAAATATTCCATACCCTCTTTTTGAAACAAAATAAAATTAAAATAAAACATAAGAGAAATACTTAGATTTATATGATACACTTAAAGACTGCACATCTAGAGCTTTTGGTTCTGTATATTCTTGAAATTCTACAGTTAAGTTTTATAGAACCACCATCACAGTTTACCCAATCCTCAAGTTTTCTGAATTTTTAACAAGAGGGATTCAACATATCATTACGGAACTCCCCCCCCCCCCAAAAAAAAAAAGACTACGGAATATATTTAAGTTAAGCTAAATACAACTGCACAACAAACATGACTGAGTGATTAGCTTTTGCGCTTCTATCGGGAAGTCCGGGATTCAACCAGCATGCGACCATTCTGTCAAAGCTTTTCTTCATTCCATCTGTGAATGTAGAAATAGTGCGTGTACTGTGAGTTGGGCGACTTCCTTTTTTATTGTTTTTAAATCGTTATTATTACTAATTACCAGCAGTGACGGTTTTGCGAAGGTTAGGGGGGCGGTCTTTCGGACTGAAGCCCGTTCCCCAAAGTTACGGAATGTCTGCAACAAACGAAATATCTATTATTTATGCCTTTACTCATAAACTTTAAGCTCCCGTCAAATAAAAATTACGAATGTTTAAAAAAACTAAACATTAGTAATAAACCCTTCCCAAAATACTTTTCTAAATCCGCCACTGATTCTCAGTATAAAATGATTTTTAAAGTTGTATCCGGAAGATTATTGCTAAACATATAAACGAAACGAAATATTAGTTATGCCTGTACTCATAAACTTCAAGCTCTTCCCAAATAAAATTAGGACTTTTTAGGAAACGAAACAATCAGAAAAAACCCTCCTAAAGTACTTTTCTAAATCCGCTACTGATTATTTGTATAAATTGGTATTCAAGGTTGTGTCCGGAAAATTATTGCTAAATCACTTCACAGCTACAGTATAACAGAAATGTGGAAGTACGGTTTGACGGATATATTGAAAAACGTACGCTTTGACGGATAAATAGAAAAACGGGCAAGTTTAACTTTTGCGCTAGAAGCTAGAGTACTAAAAGCTCTTAGAAATGAAACACGGATGACAAACTAGAGAAGAAAAGATGTCGATAACTCAAAAGTTAAAATAAAGTTAAATAGCCTCTAAAATTACCCTCAAATACTACATTCTTCATGTTAGCTTTAATTCGTAAAACATGTGCTCCATCCATCTTGATGGTGAATTTCAGAGCGAAATATCACATTCAGGTCATGGAATTCTTATCTAACTATAGAATATACTATAAGAAAGCTATTTAGATAGAAAAATCATGAAGTTGAAAAAAGCCAAAATTTCCAAAATTCTCGTTTTTTTCCCAAAAAAGCCGGCTTTTTATGTGAAAAAAACCATCGATTCAAAAAAGCCGGCTTTTTTGCATCTCTAGTAAGGAGACATGAAAATCGCTCGGAGCAAGACCCATGCTATACGGCGGGTGACAACCGATCTTCTGTCTTTCCACTGCAGTGCACTGGGATGTGTTTCACAGCTGACCATCCACCAGTTATCAAATTAATATTACTGCGTAAATTTGTGGAATTTTTAACATGCCCTTATTGCAGGGATGCAAATAACCACTCGCTCACTCGCCCGGGGCGAATGGTTCATCGGTGCGGGCGAGGTTTTAATATCATTATTAAAATACCGAAGGTTAGTAAATAATTCCTATTGTGGGATGTGGGCTAGTAGTTTCTCTCTTGGGCTAGTAAAATTTTGTTGCTTATTTGCATCCCTGTCTTATAGCGTATTTTTAATTTCATTAAAGATTCCAAACAGGCATAGAGTTGAATGATACCAGGTTATGGTTTATACTGATAATATCAATCTGATAGCAGATGATATGACGGCAATAGGAAGAAATGAAGAGGTTTTATTAAACGCTTCCAGGGACATGGGTTTTGATGTAAATGCAAATTTATAGTGATCATATTCCTGCAAATTATGGATTCGTTCAAATATCAAGTACTGTAATATTTATTTATTTATTTATTTATTTATTTTGCGTTCAAGAGACCACAGTATTGTGCATTTGTACATGCGGTATAGAACATGTCATATTTTTGTCTATATAATAAACTACTACATTAGTTTCTTATACATCATATTAGTCTTAAAACATGATACATATTTATACATAGATATACCACTCCTTATCTATTTATCTACCTTGTTTTATTCATAGTGCGAGAATCTATTGTTTTTTATCCTCATTTAGTATTTAGTAAACATGTATTGAAGATATTTTATTAGAATAATATATAAATAAGTATGACCCACTCATGTAATAAAAAACTTAATACCTTCTTATTGATTCATACAACTACAAGTTTCTAGCTTGAGCATGTTCATAAAATTCCAAGACAATATAAAAGCAATGCTCTTGTAGGTACTTTGTTAGTATTTGTTTAAAAAGGTGATCAGATTTTGAGTTTCTTATGTTGATGGGTAAGCTGTTATAAATTTGTATTCCTATATATTTCGGACCTTTTGGTAAAGTGCTGTATTATGAATGGGAATTGCAACATCGCTTTTGTTTCTGGTATTGTATGTATGAATCACTGTTGCATTTACGAGACGGTTTTAGGTATTTTCTTATGAAGATTGCCGTTCGTAATATATAAAGGCAAGGCAGTGGGAGAATTTTAAATTATGGGAATACTTTTTTGCATGATACTCATGATTTTGTACCTTTCATTGTTCTCAGTAGCCTTTTTTGAATCATAAAAATTGTCTTACTTTCTGTTGCGTTTCCCGTGTACTATTCCATACGTAAGTAGACTCTCAAACTGACTATGATAAATTACTTTTAATGTTGATAGGTTGAATGGTTTTAACACTTTTTAAGGCACAGTGCACCTTACAAAGTTTCTTTTGGAATACAGATACGTGCCTATCCCACGTTAGTGTATCACTTACCCAGAGTTCTAGAAATTTCGTTGCTTTAACGTTATCTATATATTTATTTTTAATAGATATGACTGGATTATTTACATTTGTATTTCGAGAATGATGAAAGTTTATTACTGTAGTTTTATCGGTATTTAATTTTAATTTATTATTTTCAAGTCATGAGTTTAATTCTTCTATTGTTTTGTTCGATACTAGTTTGCATTTTACTGTCAGTGTATTCAGTAATGGCTGACTTGTATCGTCAGCAAACCTGATTGGTTTGGCTGTTTTTATGTAAGCTTGAAGATCGTTGATGAAAATTATAAAGAGAGTAGGCCCTAAAATCAAGCCTTGTGGCACCCCGCATTTTATTGGTTTGATGTCAGAGGTATATTCGGAATTTGTACCCCGCTGATCCGTGTAATCAGTTACTACGGCTTAATTTCTACCCTCTAAATAGCTTTGGAACCATTTATTTACAACTCCTCTTACACCGATATTGTTTAATTTTTCGAGGAGTATTTGATACGAAACAAGGTCAAATGCCTTAATTAAGTCTAGAAAAATGCTAGTACATTTTTTCCTGTCGTCTAAAGCATCCCGGATATAATCGAGATAATTAAATATCAGTTGACGTTTTGCGTTGGAAACCATTTTGAGAAATGTCTATTATATTATATTTTTCCAAGAAGCTTATTATACGTTTCTGCATAATTGATTCGATGATTTTTGAGAAGGGCGAAAGTAAGGCAATAGGTCTATAGTTTTCTATCTTATACCTATATATATATATCAGGGGAGTTCCCTCAAAAATTAAAGTTAGCACGTATTAAGCCAATTCATAAAATATATATATGAATTGGCTTAATACGTGCTAACTTTAATTTTTGAGGAAACTCCCCTGATGAAAAGGAAAGATTTATGAGATATGTCAAAGGTTCCTCTATAAGAGCGGAACTTTTCTTCAGTATTACCATTGAAATGTTATCAAAACCTACGGACCATTTGTCTTTTTGTTTTGAAATTATTTGAGCAACTTCGTTAGGTATTACTGGCTGAAGGAACTTTTTTTTTTTTTTTTTTTTTTTTATCCTATATTCAGTAGATTTTATTTCGAATTTAGTACTAGTTACACTTTTGTTTCCGATTTCAGTAAAATAGTTGTTCATAATATTAGCAACAAATACTGGGTCGGTTATTTTTGTGTCTCCATGATTCAATTCAATGTTTCCTATTTCCCTGGAAGATGCTTTATTACTTGTTACACTCTTTACCATTTTTCAAAGTGTTTTTGATTAATTTCTTGAACGCTCAATTTGTTTCTCACATTCCTTCTTTTAGCCGTTTTTATTAGACGTCTATATATGCGCTTGTAATTCGCGTAATATCTATTAAGTTCCGCGTTTGATAACTCTTGTTTGATTTCGGATTTAGATTTCTGGGCTCCGGCATCTTATGGCCATTTAGCCCGTCACCATTTATGGCCATTTATTATTTCTTTATTAGTCTTCTCTACTTATTTATTCACAATTGATACTCTAATAAGGTTATGTCTGTGCGGTATAGTGCTTAATATGACCTTTGTATGCGTTAGGTTGGGTAAGGGTTTTCTTAATACTTCAACTACACTCCGAGATTCATTTTTTGCAACGTCATTTGCGCCACCTATCACGATGACAGTATCGTTTTATGTCATAATTTTATCATTTGTTACTGGTTTAGTTATTTCACTAAGTCCTGCACCTGGTTTCACAATGCCTACAATTGACATATTTGCACTACTACGTTTCATTCTTTCAGCTATAACTCTTCCCTGACTATGTCCGAGTAGTAGAATATTCCTTTGAACATGAATATTTGGGGGTCTTCACTTTTGAATCAGTCTTCAACTTACTTTACCGTCAAAACTGGTTTTAATTTATTTTGCATTGGTATACCGTTTATGACATTTCTTGATTCGCGCACCATACAGTTTTCTTCTGATGTTAACTCAGTAGTAGTAGTCAGTATCTGAAACCTATTTGTTACCTCAGTATCTGTAGTTAATGCTTGCTGTTTTTTCGCACGATTTATGCCGTCTTTTTTCTTTACAGTTGTCCAATTACTAGTTTTATCCCACCCCTGTTGTTTTACTGAGCTATTTTTCATAGCATCATTATACAATTCTTGTATATATTGTGGATTGGTTTTACTTTCTTTTCCTTGCACTTCTCCTTGGCTATGAATGGAGGTTTGTGATTGGCTGAAATAAATGCTGGCTTGCATCTCTGTCCCTAAGAAGTCACCAGACACACATGTTCACATCTCCGGTCTTTCATTACAATCCCTGAAGATGAAAAAAAATGAAATGAAATTTTTGAGTTTTACGTCCCATGCTTATGCCGGTTAGTCTAAAGGAGACGGTGATGATGAGAGATGAATGAAATGGTGGAATGAAGAAAGTGGGAGGAAACGGGAGAACCCCGAGAAAACCCACGCACACGGTGTTTGTCCACCACAAAGTTCACTTGGCGGGAGCAGGGTTTGAACCCGAGACCCCAAGCACCAGAGGTGAACGCTCTACCACTGAGCCACCGCGGCCCTCAATCCCTGAAGATAGATGCAATGTCTGCATTCGAAACGTCGGATGTCAATACCTTCACCTGGTTGATAGTTCGAGAAGACTTACTAAAATCATGTCACCAGGAAAAAGATAATTATGTCTGTTCTGCTGTACAGTTCTGAAACATGGTAGCTTACTCTTAAAGAAGAACGCAGACTGAAATTATTTGAAAATAAAATCCTAAGGCGAATATTCGGAACCAAAAGGGATGGAAATGAGGAATGGAAGAAAGTAAGAATGCTGTCAAAATTTTAACTAGAAACTCAATTGGAAAAATACCATTAGGAACACCTAGGCACAGATTGGAGGACAATATTAAGGATTTTGCAGAAATAGGAATACAAAATAGAAACTGGATCTAGTTGGCTAAGGATAGAAGTCAGTGGAGAGCTTTTGTGAACGCGGCATTGAACCTCCGTGTCCCATACGCCATAGAGCTAGTTAATGTATTTATCTAGCCTAACTGCGTGGCTTGCCTAGGTATATGTACAACTTTTAATATAAACATTAACTTACGAATATTCTGGCAGAAAGACACCAAGGTATCTCACCTGTGAATATGGAATTGGTTGATGGAAGTGATGAAAGCCAATGAGAGCGTCAGATATCGCAAAACTGATTCCTCCAGCACAGGAACACAATTTTGTCCAAGTCCATAATTCCTGAAAGTAATTAAAATATATGTATTTTTATGGCTAATATTAATTACTATAAATTAACACACATATTTTGATTGCCATTTAAAAGATTTTTCTGGACTCTTCTCTAATCAAAACTATGTCGTGTGTCTCACTGATGATAATATAACACTCATACTAAACAAAACTATACTTCCTTTTGTTACAGTTCATGGAAGAATATAGCCAACAACATGGCTTTTACGTGGTTAGGTGATATCTGGTCAGGGCATCTGTGCCAGTAGTCTTTATTTCTGATTTCCGAGACCGGATTTCACTGCGTCTTAATTTTAATAATTCCCAAATTCCTTTAAACGCTGGGCCAACAACAACAATGCTGTGACCTCACAACAAATCGTACCAATATTCTACACATATCACATGTATATGACTGAACTCGGATGCTATTGTTGTTAAGTTCATTTGAGTAAACATTCCTTTATATTCCCATTTCTTCCTCCCTCTGAACAATTTACAACGAAGAAGTGAAACAAAGAGGTTTTGTTTCAATCTGCTTGTTGCCTAGTACTAGTTTTTCGATTATAGCATCCAGTGTCGCTTTCATTTTCTTTGTTAGTCAAAACCTTTCTAAAGTTTGAAACTTGGTTCCACAAAAAAATGTAGAGTGGAAAGAAAAGTGCTTTCTAGACTATTAATTTTCTTTTGTCAATACTTCAGAATAAATACATAAAACTAAACCAAATTTTCTTTATGTAGAGGGAACTTAACTGTCTAAAGTTACCGAAAATCCATTCAAATTCTATAATTATCTCAACTGTGGGTTTCGTGGCATTGATTAGTAGTATTATTAATATCCCCGTGGTATAGTGGCTATCACGTGTACTATGGGTGGGGGTAGGGTTGCCAGATTTCCAGAGAGAATAGGGGAAGATCTTTACAATTTCTAGAGGGAAAATGGAAGATATGTAATATTGAGAATTTACATATAACAAACATATATGATTTCACATTGTAAAGCAGTATAATTTTAATTGGACACTCGGTCAGTTTTAATGAAAATAAATGCAAAACATAAAACACAAAAAGAAAGCATTTTGCAATACCTACTGGGAGGTCATGTGGCCCAGATTCCACGTTAAGCCGTAGGTTCTTGTCTCATGTAACCACAGTGCTGAAAGAGACGCTATATTCAAATGCAACCAACGAAGTAAACATGAATCTTTTGTTGCCTTCTAACTGTATTTTAATGAAGGTTACGCCTCTGAACAGTCCCACATATTCTTTTCATAGTTCAAAAATACTTGCAGGACATATCGAAATTTACAAGCACTTGGAGTTCTTCTTTTATTAGTTCATAGTAGCTTCTGTTCTTGACATCAGTATATCACGATCGATCTAAACTGCGATATGATCGAGATGATGTTGACAGAAGAAGGCTAAGGTGTTAAAGCCAAATTATTTTTAATCGTGAGGTTGGGGTAACGGCTAGATAGGAGGTAAAAACGCAATCTGTTGTACTTTCTTTCTGAATACTAAGTTGCATCAGTGGGTTGCGTTGTTTACAGTATGAGAAATCAGTCCTTCTAATTTTACAAAAAATCACACTATTAAAATCGTATATAAACATTTGCCAATATGGCTCGTCCGTTCACGCGTTCTTGAGGAATGAAAAACCTGAGATAGATTTTATTAGTTTTAGTTTGAAAAACTTTCCTCGCTACCACCTACCACCTTACACTGGAATAGAGTAAGATTCTCAAGCCAACGGAAATATTCGAGAAAGTGGTAAAAATTTAAGGTTATGTAGGACAGCGTTTTTTTCTGCACAGTTCTTATGGGGCAGCATTTGTGACAAAAGCAAGAGCTTTTCTAGCAGCTCATTTTTGTCGATCTCACACTCGTTTTCATGGGTCAGAACCGACTGAAGATTGACGAAACACTTTCTCTAAGTTCAATACCATTTTAGAAAGCTGGGGGTGCCATACGAACATTTAAGGCTATCACTGTGATTTTGCACCTACTTGAGCTTTTCTAAAAACGAAGTGACGACTGTCTAAAACCACACAAGAAAAATTAACTTTGAAAGAAGTCCTTCCTGATAAGTTCATATGGACCTATGGGGAAAATGCATAGTTTCGGAGTTAGGGCTGCCCAAAATCGCCAAAAAAAAAAAAAAAAAAAAAAAAAACTAAATTTTAAAAGGCCCTATTTAGAATTCGGGAATCTATGGATGGTGGTAGTTATCAGCGTAAAGGGAATCACGCATACGCAATCCGAAAATGCATATTCATCAATGTTCAATTGGTGTACAGAGTATTCCCTTCAGGATATAATTCCCAGATATGCCATCAACCGAATTTTCAAATGTGCTCTAACTTTATGCTTGGTCCAAAGTAGGCGAACGATAGGCTTTGACAGCAGTGAACACGGAATCCTTTGGCGGGATGTCCGAAGTGTTAAGGACTGTCAGCAGCACGGTCTCTCGTATTCGAGAAAAAGCGTACTGCAATGTTTTCTTTCACGTTTATAAGGGCAAAAAATCTGAAATATACCGTGACGAATTACATCGCAGGACACGTTATTCCGAACACAAAAAACCGTAAAGGTGCCGGTTCCTACAACTTCCGACTTCCCTCCGAATCATTGGGTGCACATTGTTGTCAAGGCTTACATCTTTCCTACTTTGGACTCATCTCGTAATCAGGGCATACCTGAAAACACTGTTGAGAGCATATCTGAGAATTGCACCTTGTAGATAATACCCTGCACACCCCTGAACATTGATGAAATATGCATTTTTGGATTGCGTATGCGTGACTTTCCTTACGCAAAGGACCCCCATCCACAGTTTCTCGAATTCGAAATAGGATCTGTTGAAATTTAGCTTTTCCGAGATTTTGGATAGCCCTAGCTTTGAAACTATGCACTTCCCCTATAGATCCATATGAACTTTTCCTGTTATTTTGATGTAAGGAATCACCTCTTACAGTTTGTCGGTATAGTTCATTAACACCCTAAGTATATACATATACTTATTTTCGTGACCTGCTAAGTCTCATCTCCAATTTTTCTGTCAGCTCCCTCGCATTAGTTATGGCACAGCTTAGATCTTTCTCTGTTCTCAACCTTCCGAAATATTTTCGCACTGCCAACCAGGTCTAAGGGAATTTGTTAATTCAAAGCATTTTTAAAGAAATTTACTTACAAGAGTTTTTCTGAACAATATCTCTTACCATGTCACCAAACAACTCAAAAATCTAAGTCTCTCTTTCCAATACCATTAGCTGTGTTTTCTCCCAAAACGTCAATTGTAGGATCAGTTCCGGACTCTTATATTGCATTACATCAGCCCTGGCCACGGCGAGCAGATAGTGGAAAATCTCCTCGTGAACGCTCACGAGCATTCTACGAGCAAATACCGTTGTTCTTGCTTCGTGAATCTTCGGGTTTTGTCCTTAGAGGAGCGGAAGTGTTGTCAACCTTGGCGGTAATCACTAGCTTACCAAATAAAAAAAAAAGTATGTATGGTAACTGATTGCCATTTAGTGTATAGTGTTTTTTACAATGTGGTAACCGTTAACTATAGACAACACAAACTGGTAACAGCAATCAAATGATAAACTATGTACGTTCCTTTTCTTCTTTTCTCTTTCCTTTTGTTAAAGAAGGATGTGGTGGAACCAAACCGTCGCTTACATTTATAAAAATTTGCCAGTTTGCCCAATGGAAAACCAGTTTTCAATATATATATATATATATATTATCAAGTTCTTAATCCGAGTGTGGGTATGTTGTTTCGCTTTTTAGGAAAAGAGATAATCTGTTGATACGAAAAAAAAATACTGTAGCACTTGTTTGTAATTATCTAAGTATTATCTCCAGAAAATTAGCTTATGCATGTATGTGTGTACGAATAGGCTTAGCAAGGGGTTGGTTGTGGAGATTAGAAGCCACTATTACACTATCAATAGGAAGAATAGTATTTCTTACTCCACTTTTAAAGTGGGGCCGCGGTGGCTCAGTGGTAGAACGTTCACATCTGGTGCTTGGGGTCCCGGGTTCGATCCCAGCCCCCGCCAAGTGAACTTTGCGGTGGACAAACACCGTATGCGTGGGTTTTCTCGGGGTTTTCCCATTTCCTCCCACTTTCTTCATTCTATCATTTCATTCATTACTCATCATCACCGTCTCCTTTAGCCTAACCGGTATAGTCGTGGGACGTAAAACCCAAAGATTTCATTTCATTTTTTCCACTTTTAATGTTACTTTGATCGCAAAGAATCAAACAAAATATTAAGAGAGCCAAAGAGATTTTCCATTTTTAAGAGTGACCATTAGTGGGTACCATTAGTTTTTTTTTTTTTTTTTTTTAAACAAGGAGTGTCTTTTTAATAAGGAAAAATATATTGTCCCTGGCTGGTTGCTTGCCGGTGGCTTGTTAAAAGTGAAAAAGAATGTTAAATCATATCAACGACTGAAGCTACATGCTTGTCTTTCTTCGATAGTTACTGACTGGTTTTGAAAGTCACGATGTTGTAGGCCTACTGTAACAGCGTAAACTTGGAAGGGAACGTTCCAACTGAATGATACGAACAATTATTCCCAATGTCTTGAACATGAAACGTGGATTGCACGGATAACGCTTAAAGTGGGCTGAACTGCACTGGAATTTCCTTCCGGCAAATTAGTGTTTGGTCGGAACTCAGTTCTTCTGTGTAATTGTCTCTTAACACTAGAAGGACCAAGCCGTCATTTTGACGGCATCACATAAAACAATTTTCTATATCTCATATATTTCTTTGAGTTATGCAACCATTCTTTAGGACTTTTATTATTTTAAGGAGAGGTTTGATATAGCATATAAACATTGTGTGTCTATTTTAAATAAATACGTATTTTTGTTGTATACCCCTAGAAGGACCAAACCGTCAATTTGACTGCCTCGTTTAAAAATCTATATTTTGTTGTTGATGTGGACTGTTTTATAGGTTGTACGCTATATGGTAATAATAAATGTAATATTTCTGTTAGAAACAATAAATTTTGAAATATTTTACGTTATTTTTCCAACGAGTTTGCTATTTGATATATCTTTTATTTCTGGTTTTCATTGCTGTAAAGGTAAAATATTTGGTTCTTCTTTGATTGTTTTTTTCTTGAATTATGTTTTTATCTTGTTGGTAACAATGTTCTCTGTAGAAATAAAGGTTTTCTTGAAGGTACATATGAATAATTACAATAGCAACATGAGACCTGATAAAATGTTACGTGCTTTCTAAGATTTGAGTGAAAATGAATTTCGCTTGGACGAACAACAGGGAGATTGCTTCGATGAAGCCAGTAGTAGTAACTAGAATGCAGTGTCTGAAGCTACTTCTTCGGATAAGAGGAAGGAAACATATATAGAAGTTTCCAGAACTAATCAATCAAATGTCCTTATAGCAGGTCATGGGACACGTTGGACAGACAGAACAATGCTGGGTGTACTGCCTCACACATCCTTCGCGAGAAATCTGTTCTTTATATTATGCGTTACATCATATTGAAGATGGTGATTTTGGTTGTGCTTTTCGCTTGTTCATAGGCGAGACAATGTTGAGAAACATTCTGAAATGCACCGTTATTGAAGCTCAGACAGCGTCAAGATTCTCTGTGGCCATTGTCAATTGCAGAACACTTTCATTTTTAGCAATATTGATATTTCGTGTAGCTTCAGATATATCTGTAAAGGAACTATAGAACGTAAGCTGTGAACCTGTGTTTTACAGAAAGATTATGGAAAGAAGGATATTTCTTGAAATAATGAAGTATCTTCGGTTTGATGAAAAGTGCCCTAACTCTTCAAGGCTAAAAGCAAACAAGTTTGCTTTGGCAACATCTGTGTAGAACTTTTTCATTGAGAATTGTATCAGGCACTATAAAACTCACGGCAGTGTTTGTGTGGATGAACAGTTATTCTCTAGTAAGATGACATGCAAATACATATAATATGTGACAGACAAGCCTGACAAATTTGGATTCAAATGTGGCTGCTTGCAGTTCTAAAGTCACAGTATCAACTAAAAGGCATTCCCTACCTGGGAAACGACTAAGAACGACGTCAGGACTTAGAGTTAGGCGAATATATTGTTCTGAAGAGGATGGATTCTTTTCTCAACAGAGGACTGAATGTTACATGCGAAAACTCTCCTTACAAGTTAAAAATTAGCCGAATCTTTGAAAATGAAACAGTTGACCTTGATTGGTAGTATGCGTCCAAATAGAAGAGAACTTTCCAAAATGTGCTTGAATCAGAAAGAAAAGAATATGTTCACTACAAACCTTTATGGATATCAATCAGAAAATCCACTCACAGTACACAAGTGTAAACGCGAGAAAAGTATTTCTCCCTTGAGTTCAGTGCATACAAGTTGAAATAAAAATGTATTGATAATGTAAATTCACCTTCATCTAATAAAAAGTTTGAAATAAATATAATGATTTTGGTGTATTATACACTGGGTCTGTGCTAATGAAAAATAGCCCAGCCAATGTCTACAGGGCAGGTAGTGTGATCACGTGATTAGTAAAAAAGGATTTTATACTTAGGAATATACGAATTATTCCTTTATTTCAATTTTTCATGTGACTGTCCTGTGAACAAACTTCCGATATTAATATTATATTTAATGTATTGACGGGATTTAGTGGATCACCCTGTATTATATCACGAGAAAAACTTACATAAAACATAAGCTAGTCGATTAAACATATTAAATTAAAGCTAAAATAAGAGAAATATAAAGAAAAATGATATAAATCTCTTGCATTTAAATAGCCGTCAAAATGACGGCTCGGTACTTCTAGGGAGGTAAAAATTTTGGTCCTTCTAGTGTTAACAACATTTGAACATTTCTTTTAGATAATAATATCTAACTAACTCTATGGCCTATGGAACCCGAAGGTTCAATGCGGCGGTTACAACATATTTCCACTAACTTCTGTCCTTATCCAACTGGATCCAGTTTCTACTCTGTACTCTTATTTCTGCAAGATCCATCTTAATATTGTCTTCCCATCTACGTCTAGGTCTTCCTAGTGGTCTTCTTCCAATTGGGTTTTCAGTTAAAATTATGAAAGCGTTTCTAATTTCTTCCATTCTGGCTACACGGAATGGCCACCTGAGCCTTCTACACTTAATGACCCTAACAATGTTAAGTGAGCGGTATAAACTATGCAATTCCTCGTTATGAATTTCCTCAAATCCCCATTTTCATCCGTCTTTGGTCCGAATACTACTACTACTACTACTACTACTACTACTACTAATAATAATAATAATAATAATACGCATTATTATTATTATTATTATTATTATTATTATTATTATTATTATTATTTTCAACCTCCCGTCGTTCTGCTATCAATCTAGCAACGAAAGGCGTTCACAACTTAGCAAACGTGAAGCGAGTGACAAGTTACAGACCGAGTGCTAATGTAATGCAATGTCACGAATTGTGTAAGCAAGCTAAAAAAGGCCTGAAACAATTCGTTTCCGATTTTTGCAGTCGTTTTTACGTCTGTAAGCTGACATGTTTAATATTAGTTTCTTTCTTTCTTTCTTTCTTTCTTTTTCATTTGTTAGTTACTTCAACGCTAACTGTAACCTCTATCATGCGTCTTCCTAGATCAAAAAACGTACCAATTTTATTTCCTGTAGTATTTTTGCGTCACTGCTTTCGAAATGGGGAGGGGGAGAGCACACCTGCACATTTCACGCTTGCGTCTGCTCAATGCTTCAACATCGTGCAAATTTGTGACCAGGCTTGGCCGTAGGTTTTTTACCATCATGTGTGGTTGGCAACACTTATCGGATGCAGTGGAAGGGGCGGAGCTACCAACACCTGTGCTCACCTGTTTTTATCTCCGCTCGTTGTCGCTCACGCTTCGGCTCCGGGAGCCAATTCATGGGCAGGCCTGCATTACATACTCCATTTATATTATATCTTAGAGGCTCGAGAGCATATATATATCTATTTTGCTCTCACTTAGTGGTTTAAAAGTTTAAGTATATAACATTGTTCATCAAAATGCTCTACTTATGTGTGGGACGTAAATAGAAATTGAAAATCTCCTGTATAGTGCTAAAAAGAATCTAACACCTGTTTTCATGGGTGACTGAACATAACATAACAGTTTCTTAGTAAATATTCTCAGGTTACTAGCTAGGTGACATCCGACGTTTAAAACGTAAACATCGCATTCATCTTTAGGGATTGTAATGAAGAAACTGGAGACGTGAGCATGTGTATAATAGTGACTATTTAGGGGTACCACAGCTATGAATGGGGGATTCTAATTAGCTGAGAGAAATGCTGGCTTCTGATTGGCTGGGGAATGCTGGCTCCTGATTGGCTGCTGTTGTGGCTACGAGAACCCCTCAGCCAATCACAAACCCCCATTTCCTAAATAGTCACTATATATACATGCTCACGTCTCCGGTCTCTTCATTATAATCCCTTAATATGAATGCGATGTCTGCATTCGAAACGTCGGGTGTCAATATCTTCATCTGGCTTATAGCCCAAAAAGTCTTCCTAAAATCACGTCACCAGGAAAAATTCAGTTCTTTCTTCATGACAGAGCATCATTCACCATGAAATGTAAGAAATGGCTCCTACATGGTATATAAAATGCTCGAGGACTGAGGTCAATAATTCTTTTTTGACCACTAACATTTTTTCTTCTCATGTTTGAACTATTATCGAACCCCTGACTGCATGTTTTCAGGTTTAAGGATATTTTTCTTGATGAAAGTTAATCTTACGAACAGTCACTCAATTCCTCAGCAGTATTCTCTCTTACTTTAACAAAACCAAGAACATTTTCTTTCACTACGACTTTTTGTTCCGCCTCTGCATGAACAAACACGACTATCGCACTTCATGTCCTGTAACCTCGGCGTCCGATGTCGTCAAATAGTTTGCATGGGCCTTGCACCGGCCCAGGTGTTTAGTACAGTTAAACACCATATTCGAAAGTTTTTTTTTTTTTTTTTTTTTACAAAAGAGAGTGCATATATGTATTTACTTAAGCCATTAAGTCAAATTTAAGTGCTTTACTTGCAATTCTTAACCTCTATGACGTTAAAAATACTTACTTCAAACAACTGAACTCTTGCAATAGCTCTCCATGTCATAGTAATAAGCAAAATACTGTAGATTGGAACTCCTGGCACAAGAACACCAGCTAGACCAGGCATCAACTTGTACACCGCTGAAACAATAGAAATACGTATCAGAAAATACTTCTGAATATTACTAGTGACAAAGAGAGACATTTCTCACAGTGGAAAATAGTTCCGATCCTGAAGTCCCTATTAATACACAATCAATAAAAAATATCAATAAAACTTTCCTTTATGACGAAGTATAAATGGCTGGTGAAGCACTTTCTTAAAAAAAAAAAATAAATAAATAAATAAATAAATAAAAACGCAGTTATGTATCTTCTTGCAATGAGATGGCACAGTTGTACACTACCAAATCCAGAATCCCGTAACTGTAGTCATAGACAAGAAAGTACACGCACTTCTTGTTATATCCTCCATAGAAACTCAAGTGTTATGGTCTCCATAAGCATCACGCAAACGGTGCATCCAAAGTTGTAACAAATGTGCCTAACAAAACATCGCACAGCACATGTTACTGATACAATTGCAGTCAATTTAATGGTGCGTCGCACATAATACCATAACAAATAATGTTACGATGTTCTATGTGACTGTATTCCTGAGTGGAAACGGTCTTGTTACATCAAAGGAATGTTACGTGTTATAGTATGTGCTGGTTTGGACGATTTCTGCCCATACGCACGTAACATCAACTTATTTCCATGTTCCAACCATGGAGTGGTCACAAGAAGAAGCGCTTGTGTTGATTGATTGTTATCAACAAAGAAGTGTTCTGCCGAATAGCAGAGATCCTGATTATTACAATCGATTAAAGAAAAATGATAATAAAAAAGAACATTAAGTCATATAGTAAAGTAGACTCACTCCAGATGAATCGATTCACAAACACTTTCTTCAGCTATCATCAGCGTGTTTTCGGCTTCTTTTTTAGTGTGTGACGAATAAAAATATAGTTAACAGAGTCAACTCCACAGAGGAAGATAACGTTCCTAGTAAACTATAAAAAGCCTCCGTCAGCAAATGGAAAATATGATATATTACACGTTACTGTCTACATTTTTATGGACACCCGTAACAGAACATCGTATCATCGTGCCGTACATCGCAACGCACATGCTACGATGTACAGGCTTTACTGGACAGATGAACACATGTAACGTCCGTACCTGGAGGCCAGAAATTTCCTATGATTTTTCATGATGCAAAGAAGACTCCTGAAAATTAAGTTCTCTGTGCAATATCTCAACGGTGACTTTTCAATTTGTACTTTTTTGCTGAAGCGAGCATAACTAAAATTGCTTATCTGGATATATTCATATATGAAAAAAATCGCCTATAGCTTGGATGTATGTCGTGTGACAAGTTACTTACATTGAACATTTTCTGGGAATAACTTACTCTTTAATTTTATGTGCGATTCATTATTGTAAGTAGGGGGCACGGTGGCTCAGTGGTAGGGCAATTACCTCTGATGCGCGGGATCCTTGGTTAGATTCCCGGCTAAGTCAGTTTGTGGTGGACAACATCGTTTCCGTAGGGTTTCTCTGGGTACTTCCGTTTTCTCCCATTTTCTCATTCCATCAATTCCTCCATTATTATTCACTTGTCTTAATCATCCGTCTCCCATAGCCTAACAGGCATAAACGTGGGACGTTAAACTGAAAGATTTCATTTCAATACTGGGTCAATCCATCTGAAGTTAAAAAATGGTGAAAATGGTTGCTCGACCATCTCCGAAAAATATAAAAATTTCAGTGTGATGAACCGTGTGTATGGGAAGGTCAATAACATCATTCATGTTTTCGTATGTGCAAGTGTTCCTAAATGGTGGCCACCTTTGTTGTCGGTGGAGTGCCAATTTTTGCATGCGTTTAAGAAAATTACAGTTGCTCAGACATACGAATTAGACGAACACCAAACATAAACGTATGTTTACAGGAGAGACTGAGGTATACCGAGAATATAAACTTTTTCGTCTAAATAAATATGCAGGGTTGCAAACCAACACATGAAATAACCAGAAAAAACTACAGAAAATTACATTTTTAAAGGGGCTGTATTTTGAAATGGCATAAAGTGAGGAGTTCATAAGTTTTGTGCTGAATACAGTTGCACATAAATAGTCTGCAGAAATATCCACAGCTATGATACTACTGGCACCGTAGATTTATGGGGATCCGAAAGTTAAAGTTCGTGATTTTGATGGCATTTTTGAGGCGTAATATCTCAGACGGGCAAAGTGCTAAAAATTACTGCTTATGCCACAAAGTAATTCTGTATGTGAATAAACTATTGCAAAAAAATCATTACTGATATTACATGGATAAAGAAGTGTGGACATGGTAAAAATTATAAGAAAGCACTTGCGTGATGATGGTCGTAGCACGAAAAATTTAAATGTTTGAATTATATTTCATGTTAGATTTCAAAAACTATGAATGGCGCAGCAATTAGGCCCACTTTTGTTTGTCTTCAGTTGTGCAAATACCTGCGTGTGGTGTTTGTTCCATCTTTCTAGCTCCATGATCATTGTCACGTCTATTTGGTAAGGGGGTTAGATCTTCCTTGCACCCACGACACCCATCGTCAAACTGGACCGCGGTATTAAGGCACTTTATGTATCAGCAAAGTATCATTGAAATCCAATCCCAGTTACGGAAGTTAATATGTTCACAAAGTTTCGATATATAGGATAGACTAGTGTTTGGCTAGCTAGGAACTCCGTCCCAGATCCCCACGTTTGCTCGGGCTATGGCCTCGAACCTCTAAAACCTACAATTCTACTAAATTTCAAGTTTGTCCCCCAATAGATACCTTAAAAACTAAAAATATTCACTTTTGGCAATTTTCCTATTGGTTAGTTCCAGAAGTCTACAATCGTGCCATATTTCATCATTCTAATCCTGCCGGAAGTGCCTAAACATTTTGGGGTGTAGAAGATGTCACATATAAATAACACTGGGAAGATTTTTCAGTTCCCCATAAAGCCTCTTTACGGTTGAACTTTTTTTTTATTATTATTTTTTTGTGATTTACTTAAGTAACGCTAACGGAAACGTACAAGCATATTAATTTCAAGTTTTTATTCCAATTCCAAGTACCTAAAATATGAGATTATAGTCCAAAAAAAGGACTCATTTAAATAACATAGAGTACTTCTTCATCCCCCCTTACACACCCTAAAAATTAAAAATATTAACTTTTGGCTATTTTCCTGTGGGTTGATCCGTGAAAGCTACAATCATGCTAAATTTCAACTTTTCACGTAACCGGAAGTACCCTTTTATTTTGTCAGTTCATGTAGTTTTATATAGAGTTAGGATAGATATAACGCAAGCTTTTGAACATATTAACTCCCTTACCATATAGACGTGGCAATGATCATCGAGCTAGAAAGATGAAAAACAAAACTTGCAAGCTTTTACATAACTGAACACAAACAAAGCGGGCCTAATTGCTGCACCATGTGTAGTTTTTGAGATATAGCATGAAACATATCCAAACATTTAATTTTTTCTGCGCTACAACCATCGCCACGCACGTGCTTTCTTCGCGTTTTTACCATGTCCTCACTTTTTTATCCATGTAATATCAGTCATGATTTTTTTTTTTTTTTTTTTTTTGCAAAATAGTTTATTCACATACAGAATTACTTTGTGGGATAAGCAGCAATTTTTAGCACTTTGCCCTCCTGAGATATTACGCCCCAACAATGGCACCAAAATCACAAACTTCAACTTTCGGACCCCCATAAATCTGCGGTGCCAGTAGTATCATAGCTGTGGATATTTCTGCAGACTCTTTACGTGCAACTGTATTCAGCACAAAACTTATGAACGCCACACTTTATGCCATTTCAAAATACAGCCCTTTTAAAAGTGCAATTTTCTGTAGTTTTCTGGTTATTTCATGTATTGGTTTGCAACCCTGCATATTTATTTAGACGCAAAAGTTTATATTCTTCGTGTACCTCAGTCTCTCCTGTAAACATACGTTTTTGTATGGTGTTCGTCTAATTTGTACGTGCTGAGCAACTGTAATTTTCGTAAACGCTTGCAAATGCAAAAATTGGCACTCCACCGACAACAAAGATGGCGGCAATTCTGGAACACCTGTACATTCGAAAACGTGAATGATGTTATTGACCTTCTCATACACACGGTTCATCACACTGAAATTTTTATAATTTTCGGAGATGGTCGAGCAACCACCTCTGGACCACTTCGTATGGATTGACCCTACTTTAAGTCAATTTATTTTTAAGATCATGCTTGGAGGTTATAGGATGCGGTGATTACTGATTATGATGATTATAGATATGGCGGAACGAAGAAAGTGAGAAGAAACGGGAATACTACGAGAAAACCCACGCACACGGTGTTTGTGCACCACAAAGGCCAGTTCGGGCGAGCTGGGGGATCGAACCTGGGATCCTACGAACCAGAGATGAGCGCCTACCACTGCACCACCGTGGCAGCATTTAATGTGCCAAGTTCAAAAATATTGTACAGCTTTGAAACCATTGATAATTCTTTTATGAACATCCTGTATGTATGTTTCTGGTCGCTTACGCTTCCTCTGAAAGGGCTTCTCGATACCACTGCCGCAGGCCTCACAGGACGTTTTTCATTGGGTCACCTTCTCTTTCAACATAAAATACGTCAATGTATGACGACGTAACGAACTATCACGAGATCTAATGTTATTTCGATAATTCGTTTATTTTTTCTTCGAAAGTAATAAATTTTACTCAAGGTCTTGAATTATCTTCCTATATCATTATTTTTTCTTTTCTTTTTACAGATATTTCCATTGCAAAAGACCTGACCTGCGTGCAATTTGTATTTATTTGGTATTCACATTAGGTTTTAGTTTTGGTAAAATGGTTCATTTCCATACGAAATTCGTGTCTTCTGTAATGAGTTTTTCTCATATTTCCTATAGAACAATGAGAAGCAAAAAAGGAAGAAGCAAAATCACTAAAGAAATTCATATATTCTTCGGCCGTTGTGGTGGGATGGGAGTTCGTTAGAAACTGACCCAGTTCTGGGAAATAAATTTTCCGCTTAAGAGAGTCTTTGTTATATGTTGTTTGTGAACAGTGTCGTCACTCTGCCATATAAACAAGTTCATCATTTTCTCAACCTCAGAATACAGTGAACACTCTTGAATAGCAGAGCTATTTTCAATTTTTAGCTTAACGATGTATATGCAAGGGCGCCGATCCTGGGGGGACGAGGGGCCCGGGCCCCCCAAAGCTCATGTGGGCCCGCATTTGTATTTATGAATAAACAATATTTGGCATAATTTGAGTGCAATTTGTCTTAAAATCTTCATATATATAGTTCATTATCCAAGTTATATATATATATGAATCTCGTTAATTCGAACTTGGATAATTCGAACAGAAGTCCATTCCCCTTGAAAACTGTATTATAAACAATAGTAAAAAATCGTGAATAAATCGAACTTTTGAATCTGTTTTGGATAATTCGAAGTAAATACAGTTGAAAATGTTTAATGTTGGACAGATGTAAACAGAGAAATACAGTTTTAACGTGTTTTCAGTTATCCAGATGCAGCCATAGGGAAGAGTAATACAAAAGATAAATAGAAAATCTATGTAATGATAAAGATGAAGGTGAGTTGGGGTAGAAGTAAAGATAGAGAACGTGTGCCAATTTTATCTTGTTTCAGAATTGGTTGAAAATTTATGGTGAATTATTGATAAAGTCAACCAAATGTTATATTAATATCGCATTCCACGCAATTCGAGATTTATTGACCGTGCCAAAACAATCAAATTTAAGCAAATGAGGTTTACGACTTCTTAAAAGTGAGAACAGAGTATTCAAATTGTTACTGGTGTTTAATTGTTTGGGCTATTCAATGTATGTTGTAGTGTTGTACGTAAATATATTTTCCATTGTGCACGTAGTTTGAATTATGTGGAGTCAATGTCGTTTGTTAGTTTGCGGTATTCGATCACGCAAATAATAAGCTGCTTTAAAGGTAAAGTCTACATTATATGAATATGTTTTTGATGCACAGTACTTTGGTTTGTTTGTTGTTATCTATCTGAAAATGAATGTTGTTGGATAATTCGAAGTTTTTTCATGTCCCCTTGGACTTCGAATTAAAGAGAGTCCACTGTATATACCTTCTGCATCTGAATGCTCCCCTCCCCCAAATTTACAGACACATCGGCGCCCTTGTGTATATGGAAAGTCATTTTTCTGTTTTCTCTGAAATGAACTGGAATTCGAATAGTTTGATTTTACTGATTTCTTCTGTGTAAATAACATGAAATCTTTCAGTTTAACGTTCCACGATTATGCCCTTTAGACTAAGGGAGACGGGTGATTAAGGAAAGTGAATGATGAGGGAATTGGTGGAATGGCAATGTGGGAGGACACGGGAATATCCTGAGAAAACCCACAAGCACGAACGATGTTGTTCACCACAAAACCTACTTCGCCGGGGATATAACGAAGGACCCCACGCACTAGAGATAAGCACCCTACCATTGAGCACCGTAGCCAGCGAGGGTGGGCCCTTAAATGCAGAATAGCAAAGGCATTACTGAAACAGCGAAGAAGCTGCTCATCAACATATCAATGAATTCAGTAGATATAATATTACATACTTTAACGTGTTTGTTGAAATAAAAATAAATCAAGTAGGATTACTTTTTATATATAAAAAATGGTGTTACCTTTCGTGACAGAAGAGAAGTAGGGGTTCCCAGGAAAGAAGGCTTCGTAAAACGAATCGGGGAAACATATATACAGGGTGTCCATAAAGTTCTCTACCACCCTTAAAAATCGGAAACGGTTAAATATAAAAAAAAAAAAAACGAGAAAACACATATTTCATCATTTCAAAAGTACCATGTATTGAGGGAAACAAAGTTGCCCTAGGGTCCCTCCGAGGATTCCAGACGTGGTCCAACTCAAAATTTGCAAATGGCAAGGGGGGTCAAGTAGCATATCGTCTGAAAGCTAGTTTCAAAAGAAAGACGATGGAATAAGTTTCGATGCTCTATAGTAAACATGTATAAAATGGCGGCAGGTCAAAATGTTAATACAGTTTGCATCGAAAAGTCTTTGGTCACCCCTAGAAATCTGAAAAGAGCTCAATAGATATTAAAACTGAGAAACACGTATTTCATCATTTGAAAAGTACCACGTATAAGGGGAAACAAAGTTGCACCAGGGTGCCTTGTAGGGTCCCAGACGGGATTCAATGCAAAAGTTGTAAATGGCCGTTTGAAAGCAATTGTTAAAAGAAGGAAGATGGAACAAGTCTTGTGGGTATACTAACCCTGGGTGAAATGGCGGGGGACTGAAAATGTTAACACAGCCTTGTAAAGCAAATTGTAGTAATACTAATAATAGTACTAGTACTTGTAATAGAAATATTAGTAATAGCGTCAGAAGTACTAGTAGGCACACTTCTACTTGAAAGAGTATTGTCTCAATAAGTAATGCAAACATGGCATCCAGTTGATTAAACCTTTCAATAGATGTGGCTGTTTACATATCTCTCAGTCAGTGGCGTGCCGTGACTTTTCTCACAGGGGACTAGGTTCGAAGAGAATGTGTGCTGTACAGTGGAGGTCCTGACTAGTATTGTTGACACCAAATAACACAATTTATATGTTTCTGTAAACGCTTCTTCTACCAAGCCTCTTTCTTTCAAGAAATGGATAATTTCAGCCACAGTTTTATTTGAAAAATCTAAGAGTCTGTAAACCTATATTAATTCACTCCGCAAATTGTTATAATTAAAAAAAAAAAAAAACTCCTGTAACGATTTAAGGGTCAAAAACAATCAGGAAATCGTGATTTGAAGCATTGAAAATTCTTTAAATCTAACAGCTCAAGAAATTGTAACTCAATGAGATCTTGAAATCTCACCTCCATTTGTCCAATCGCAGTATCAATAATGTCATTGAAGAGACGCATATATTTAATTTTTGGATCTGTTGAGTCATCTACTTTAGTCTACGTCTTTTATTAGAAGGTTCCCGTTGTCATCCAATTCTACTTTTCTATAAGTCTCTTCAAAATCGTTTCTTGCATTTCTAAGCTGAGATACCATCTTTTGTACTTTTTGGATGCAATATTTCACATCCAAGGTTTTACTTTAAAGAATGTTGAATAGTATATCCGTGCGCGAAAAAAAATGACTGAAAAATTTTAGTAGAAATGCAAAATCGAAATCCTTCAATGATAACTCACACATTTTTTTGTAGTCATGAAAGCTTCGATGTCGCAATTATCTGAATCCTCTACAATCTTCTCAGAACACCGTAAGAATTGTATTTGATTTTCATTTACTGCATTCACAATTCTGGAATTGTAATTCCATCTTATATTGGCAACTGTTGGAAATCGCTTAATTACTTTTGATTCAGCAAGCGCGTTACAGCGTTTCAATGAATATGAAAAGAAATTTGGAATGCCACTTATTCTAAAAAATATTTTACATTCCTTGATGTGATTAACAGACTGTGGATCAACGACATCGAGTCTGTGAGCATAGCAGTGCATGGTGAGTGCACTCAAACACCTTTTCACAAAACATTGTAAACCGTTCAAATGTCCAGAAAATGTGGCAGCTCCATTAATAACCTAGTGCTACAAGCTTTTGCTTACAATTAAAGTGAGAGTGAACTTGGAAAGCATGCTCACTTAGACAGGGGCGGATCCAGGACCGACTTCTGGGAGGGGACGATGGGTTGCCATACTGCTACTTTTAAGAGCTCCAAATTTTGGGATGGGTTTTATTTATATATATAAAATCAGAAAGTTTCCTTTTCTGCGGGGGCAATCGCCCCGATCAGCCCCCTGGATACGCCCCTGCACTTAGAGCAGTCGCAGTGCAATCACTAGTAGCATCCGCAAAACAAATAAATCTTTCATGAATATTGCCGTCTTTCACGTACCGAATGAATGTTGAGAGATCTTTGCAATGTCCGTAGTTTTGTCCAACATTATTACTGTAGAAAGTGTATTGTTTAATTCGGACTTAATTTTATCCAGAATTACGTCACCAGCACATTTAATAATATCATTCTGAATCCTGTTTGATGTTCCTTTAAAGACTTCTGTGCTGTGAAGATGACAAGTCAACATGGGCGCCCGAGGGAGAGGGCAGGGTGTGGCCCGGGCCTTCCTCTGGCTCACGAAAATGTATACGTAATATAGCAAACCACGTATATTAAATACCAGAAATACCAGACGCAACATAGCATCTATGGAGATGGGCTCCTCCCTAGAACATTTTCTTCGGGCGCCCCTGCAAGTCCATTTAGTATCTTACTTAAAAAGTAACTGAATTATTTCAATATAGTTTCCCTAATTGACAGAATCTTCCTGTTCGTTATGACCTCTAAATGATAGCTCTTGTTTAGCCATAAAACAAGAGGCATAAATCAATCGGTTCATTAGTTCTCGGTTTGAATCAACTTCTGCATTGCTCGCTCAATTGAAAATCAATTCTGGTTTCCCGAAAGTTTTCAATTTAGTTATTGTGGACAGGTGTGAATAACACTTTTCGTGGCGCAACTTGGGTTGTGAAAATTGTTCATGTCACGAAAGCCATCATTATTCCACACGTCCTTTTCTATGTGGAACAGAATACAAGACCAGCAATACAGTTTGTTTCTTGTCTTACATGCAGTTAACTATTTTGAAGAAGCAAAATAATTCGTTTTGATATGTATATAATCTTTCATTTTTGTCTGAATGGAAATGCTTGGAGTTGTTCTACCACTGGTTATTACTTGTTGCTTTTCTTGAAAATTAAGGAATCCAAATAATACGATGAATAATTAGTCCAGAATACAACACTGAAACGGCCGATCTCCACCCCTACTGTCTCCCGTACCAATTGAAGTAATATCGCTGCTTGCGCCATCGCTTTGCTGCAAGGGACTCGGTTTTTCAAACGAGTCCCCTTCCATACTTTATTCTTCGAGTCATTTTCAAAATATATTGATAATCTAAAAAGTTCACACTTCACTAGATCTCTTAAAGTGTCAAGATTAATACTGTAAATTTGATTGCATTAAAACTATTAACTGTAAAAAGCAAACGAGCATTAAATTCGCTTACGACAGAACGCCCGTGCTTAGAGCTTAGACAACATAATATGAGGACTAGCTCTCTGGACCCTGTTCCCTTTCCCGAGAAAAGCCGATTAAAACCTGAGCGTTTCCGATCTCCACTTCGTTGTCGCACCCAGCACACGGGCGCTGACTAAAGTTGTGTCAGAACAATTGAAATAGTGTTATTTTACGGAAATAGAGAAATACAAACAATGTTTTCGTTTTCTTTGGTATATATTTATCACAAAATGCTTTAATTAAAATGCCAGGGGACTAGCCTAGTCCCCTAGTCCCCTTGACGGCACGCCGCTGCTCTCAGTTCATTAAATCTCTGTTCTTTCGGACACGGTTTGCATAGCCGTTCCGAACTAGTTTCATTTTCATTCTTTTACCAATACCTTTCAAACAATATGGCACTTGACCCTTTTCCTATTCTCAAATTTTAAGTTGGACCCCACTTGGAAACCTGCAGGGATTCTGGGACAAATATTTGCACATCGAAAAGCTGTGCTTTACAAATAAGGAAACACTTCTTTTAGCGTTTTGACATATTATGTTTTACCGTTTCGGATCATTGGAAGTGACATGGACTTTTCGATGAAGGCCGTGTTAACATTTTAATCCCCCGCCATTCACGCAAGGTTGGTATTGAAACATAAGATCTGTTCCATCTTCCTTCTTTTAACAATAACTTTCAAACGATATACTACTTGACCCCCTTGTCATTTAAAAGAATTGAGTTGGACCCCGTCTGGAACCCCCCGAGGGACCCTGGAGCAACTTTGTTTCCCCTCAACACGTGGTACTTCTGAAATGATGAAATGTGTGTTTTCTCGTTTTGACATATATTTCACAGTTTTCGATTTTTTAGGGGTGGCAAAGGATTTTATAGACACCCTGTATAAATCAATTCAAGAGGATCCGTTGTTATGGCTTCTGACAAGAGATCAAGTTTCAACTGTTATTCTTGAGGAAAAAAACTGACTTGGAAGGGTACCAATACCCTCTTCTACTATGGCCAACTCTTTCATTGAGGAGCCCTAAGTACGTATCTGCGCCGATGCCCAGAAGAGACGGCTCTGCGTATGTTATGCAATGCTAGAAATGGGTTATATACTTGTGTGTGATATACTACGGCACTTCCTTTTCCCATCTAATTTACATATCAGCATCTTTCATACTGAGATTGTACATGAAAAGTTTTTAATTGCAAAGTACACTTGAGAATTTATATCGAGATTTTCGTTATATTTTACATTACCCAGTTCGAAGATTAAAATAAATAACACACCCCATTAGCACATTTAGTTTTTATATATATTTTTACAAGAACCATCTATTATCACACATTAAAATTATATACAGCACAACTTACTTTTATTCTCAAATCTCCATGAAAAACTTTGTGTTGTCATATCAACACGAAACTATCATTATATAAATATCTATCTATTTCAACATATATTCTACATTTTTCTTTCTTCTTCTTCACAACAAATTGTGCACTTTTAAGCACCGTTGCCCAAAATAGCTATAATTAAAAATGGAAGTAATTCACAGATATCAGATATACAATATCGTTGTATATATGGCTCCCGACTAGGACTTCTTAAATTGGTTACAATTGAAGAAAGAATCCTGGACCATTACATATCTTATATACATGGTTACCTTACTTTCCGAATAGCCCTCACATATATAAATTATAACACATATATATTAATTTCATTTTGTCTCAATATTCTTACATTCATTTAATAATCAATTCCATTTTAATTCTATAAAATTACCGACGAAGAGGACTTATTTAAATACGACCCTTTTGCTAATTATTTAGGCTAATTATTTAAAATAGATTCTTTAACTCAATATCATTCGAGCTCATGACAAATTAAATTAAAGTGTATTGAAATACTACTTAACATTTCTTCCATTTGGGCATAATTGAGATGATTATAAAAGACTTTGAAAGCACAATATTGATAAGTGAAGCGAATTACAAAGAAATCATAACATGGATATTATGACAATACGGCCTTGTGTCCATCTTGAATAAAGAAAAAAAAAACACAGCTTTCTTACAAGGCTGGCTAGAATATTTATTATAAAAAATACACTAGAAAGGTAACGGTTTCGGAAGTATAGCACTTCCTTCCTCTGAGGAAGGAAGTGCTATACTTCCGAAACCGTTACCTTTCTAGTGTATTTTTTATAATAAATATTCTAGCCAGCCTTGTAAGAAAGCTGTTTTTTCTTTAAATTATAACAATACTCAAAGTGAAACAAAACAATAACATCGGACGCCATAACTTTAGCTTAAGTTACATTACCAAAAGATTCAATTAAGTTGCATTGAACCGCACAGTCTTGTATACAGTCCTGTATATTATGAATTCCTCCAGTTCTTTGGTTTCTATTTTGAGAATTTCTGCCACCTATGAAATTACTAGGAAATCCAGTTCGAGAAAAATTAGATATACTGTTTGCCTGATTTCTAAATGCTGTACGATTGCTATTTCTGTTTCTTCTGAAATTAGGTTCGGTTCTATTACCGGTATGATTGAATCTATCACTACTTCTTACATTAGGACTTACACTCTTCCCCCACATTGATATTTCGGATCGGAATATGATTGGGTTGGTTTCAGTTATTATAGTTTGGTTTCGATTAGTATTACTTTGCACCATTGATTGATTTTCGAAATTTTTCACTATCATAATTAGATGATTGAAATTAATACATTGTGCAGAAATCAGTATTTGCTGCAACCTAAAAAGTAACAATATCCGGATCGATGCTATAATTCGGGATTTCTGTTGGTATGGATTAATTGATTTCAACTCATTATAGACGGAAATCACAAAATCAGTAAGATTCTTATCAATTTTTGGATCATAACGTCTGTTTCGAACCAAAGCGTCTCGGTTTGCCAACATAAAATCATGTTCAAAATTTGAAAGCAGAGCGTTCTTGAAATCTAAATAATTACGTAAACTCCTCCTGATCGCTTTGAACCAAATAGAGCAAGGTGGTAGTAAAACGTGTGGCAAAATTTTAAGCAATTTTGATTGTCTACACCAATTAAGTCGCATTCTTTTTCGAATTTTTCAAAAATATATTTGCTGGTATGTCTTCCGACCTTCCACTAAATTTGGTTAACGATCTTATTTCGCTAAATCGGAAATGATGATGATTATTAGACTGTTTCAAATGTTCAGACTTTACACATTTGGTTTTCCTGCGATGTGATGAATACGGTCTTCTCTCTTCTTTCCCGATACTAGAGGCATTATCATCCCTCTCAGAATAGCTTTCAGGTATATCACTTTCTTCTATAGCTAGTCTGGGTTCAATTGGCATATGGTCTCTGTTGATGATCGGATCAGGATTACCATGTGATAATCTCTTCCTTGATAGTATTTATTTCTTCCTGTAATTCTCTAATCTGATTGCAATGCTCGTTAACTTGAGTTTCAACCGCTTCCACCGAACTTTGTACAATGGTAAATCTGTGCAAAATTTGTTCCATCCTAGTCTATTCGTTCTAGTTTAGAGTTTATTTGCTGTGTTATTTGCTCTAATTTACTATCCATTTGCTGTGTCATAGACTGTGTGATTTGTTATAACTTTTGTTCGAATTTAGTATCTATTTGCTGTGTTTGCTGTGTCAGTTGCTGTATTTACTGTGTCAATTGCTCAAATTTAGTATTCATTTGCTGTGTCATAGATTGTGTAATTTGTTGTAACTCTTGTTCGAATTTAGTATTCATTTGCTGTATTTGCTGTCAATTGCTCAAATTTAATATGCATTTGCTGACCTAGCTGTTTTATAAGGTCAGCTACATTCGTTGATGTATCCGATCCTGGTATTTCAACATCAACTTCATCAATAGGGGTCTAATACTTTCAACTCTGTGTATATTCATTTTAAGGTTACGATAAATTTTCCATTTACTTCTTAATAAAGTATACTCCGTGTTGACGGTTATTTATGAGATTGCTTACTTTGCTTCAACCAAATCTCAAGGTATCTCCTCGGCGGAAAACACCATTTATTATATAACGAGATTTTCGTTATATTTTATATTACCCAGTTCGAAGATTAAAATAAATAACACACACCATTAGCACATTTAGTTTTTATATATATATTTACAAGAACCATCTATTATCACACACTAAAATAATATACAGCAAAACTTACTTTTATTCTCAAATCTCCATGAAAAACTTTGTTGTCATAGCAACACGAAACTGTAACTATCAAACTATCATTATATTAATATCTATCTATTTCAATATATATTCTACATTTTCCTTCTTCTTCTTCACAACAGATTGTGCACTTTTAAGCACCGTTGTCCAATATAGCTACAATTAAAAATGGAAGTACTGACATTTCTTACTTCGCGCACTGATTATAAAGGGGATTTTTCGAAAATTAGGGAGATGGTAATCCTATTCGATTTTTCAAAAACTGAAATGTAAACAGTACTAGTTAGACGCACTACCTCTTGCCAGGCCCGTATCTACGGAGGTCTAGAGGGCGGCCCCCTAATTTTTTACGGTAGGTTTGCAAATGAACTATAATATGGTGATGAACTATGGTTGGACCGGCCCCCCCTTCATTTTTGTGCTGGCTATGGGCCTGCCTCTTACTCTTACAGCTTATGCCAGTACACATTGTTAAGAATGAAAGTACAGATGATCCATACTGAGGGACGCGTAGCCCATCGTTTTTATTTATCACATTTATATGAACTTCAGTTATCTTTAACGGTTCTTCTTTAGCTTAAGTATGCTTTTCATTTTTTTCCACTTCGTTTTCCATTTTTACCTTGCACAAACGCCGCGCCCCTGGGCAGGTGTAGTGTCCCCATTTGTGAAAGTGGGCATGGTTTCAATTAACATGTTATTGTTTTAACATATTCATCCCTCTACTCACACTTTTTTCCTCTTTTTAAAATTTCTCATCCTGTACCTGCATATAAACAGCTTTTCATTTACCCTTTCCAAATAGTCTTTAACATGTCTGCCCAACTGTATTTATGGTAATTAAAAACACATCTGAATAGCCTAATTTACGTAGAAAACTACAAATATCTTATATTAACTATTAATAAAATAATTTATCAAATACTCACCTAACGAACACAAAGTGTATAAGACACCTCCAAGGGTTAAATTCATAGGCTTGAAGCCAAATGCGCTTGTGTACATAATCTGAGCCACTCCAAACGACACCATTCCATGGATAAAATATGCAGGCCATACTAGAAACGCGTCACCTATACACGAAAATAGTAATCCTGTCAAAATCCGCCGGGAAAATGCATACCTGAAAGAAAGAAAGAATAAAACCTTTATTAGATAGAGCTGTGAAGATACTTCACGTTAACCAGTGGCGTACGCAAGAATAGGGTCTCGGGGTTTCAATCCCCCCTTGAACAAGGTATTATGTAAAAATAAGCATTTACCATAATAACTTATGTGCATAGGGTATACAAATACCTGAAATTATATGAGGTTGGGAGCTTGAAAACCTGTTTCCCGTTGACGAATTTCTGGGTAGGACCCCAGGAACTAATGTGCTCTATCCAAAAATACATGCTTCAGAATCCTGCAGTACTTCCGCAACAATTTTTATAGAGGTAGTTAGTGAGTACTTCAGATTATACGCCCCTAACCAAACTGCGTGTACAAAAATTGTTGCGTGAGTACCTTAGGATTCTGAAACACGTATTCTTGGATAGAGCACATATTAGTCCCTAACTAAAGTCTTGACCCGACTACGGCATGTCCCGTAGTTTTGGAGTTATGGACCTTTAAATTTCATTTTTTCATGTTTTCGGCAGCCTATAGCTCCGAAAGGAAGCATTTGTGCACCCAGGTTGGTCTATACTTTTCGTCTTATTTTGGTGTCAGGAATCATCTCCCAATCGTTGGTGTTGTTTTAAAACACCCTTTATATATATTAAAATGCTACAATAGCAATTAAAAGCGCCTGAGCTCCAACCTATAACTTTAGCTTTCAAATCTTTCATTTACGGTTATTTGAAATGGACACCGTGTTCCCAGACCTCACTCCGTTGGATTTTTTCTTCTGTGGGGCTACATTAAATCCTTTGTGTATGCTACCAAGATCAGGGACATTAACCACCTTCAACGCAGGATTATTGACGCGTGTGCCAGCATTCCTGAGGACATGCTAGGTACGGTATTGGACGACTGGCAGCAGCGGACACATTTAAGGATTGCTCAGGAGGGACGGTACATTGAACAATTGCTGTAACATTGGTCAGTGGGCCACATATTACCCGCAGAGTTATCTCCAGATAAGTACAGAAAATCGGTTAAAAGTTTGCAACGTTGGTCGTAAAGCTAAAAACGTTTCACTGAATTCCTGAAAAAAAATCAGTTCTATTTGATGTATCACACGACAGGGTTTCCATTCAAGAAAGTTCCCGCCATTTCAAGATGGCGGCAGATGGTACCATGTATCAAAAGATTCCCTTCTCGTCTGTTATCACCACTTTTTCCTTTCTTCCCAACTCTGAACGGTTTTGATTTTACTTAGGTGTTTCCACACTTTTGGACCACCCTCTCTATATATATGACCAATTTTACTTCAGCAAAATCAAAAATAAGTTTAGGAAAATGGACAAAATTAGAAGGCTAATTTAAAATATCTTTAATCCACTCCGGTGCATGGGCGGATCCAGGACGGACTTCTGGGGTGGCGGTGGGTTGTAATACTTTTAAGAGCTCCAAACTCTGGGATGGGTTTTATTTATATATAAAATAACAAAGTTTCCTCTTCTGGGGGAGGCAATGGCCCCGATCACCCCCTGGATCCGCCCCTGCATCCACTTCATTTTTATTCATGCTTCTACAGATAACCAGGTTGCTATCGTTAATGCAAGGTGACCAGACATCCCGTTTTAGCCTGGACAGTCCCTTATTTTCAACCGTTGTCCCGTTTTTTTCTGATTCTCAAACGGAACGCCTAAATGTCCCGTTTTTAAGCAAACACGACCCATGTGCCCGTAATTATTATTCAAAATATAAATGGTCAATGCTAATTATACACTTTTACCAACACTCATTGGGAAGGTTCAGCCGTGCTTAGAACTTCTGAATATTCAAATGAAAATTGAGTGTTCTATGGTTCAAGTGGGAATTGAGTGGGAATTCTGAGTGTTGAAGTAGTTAAAAGTATTGTTGGGTAGTACTTAAGTTAGAAACGCTGTGTTATCATTCTTATTTGTGTAGTTTGTAAATTGAAAACACTGCTGAGTCCCAAAATGCAATGTGGAAGTCACCCCCCCCCCGTCGCCGATTCGTATGCGTCCCTTTTTTAAAAGTGAAAGTTCTGGTCACCTTGCATTAATGTATTATTTGCGCCTCTGAACGGAAGCTGTGCAAACTAAAGGACATTAAAGCTTGGAGTTGGTCTCCTAAATGCTATGTACGAGGGCTATCCAGAAAGTAGATTACGTTTTCGTCTGTGTCCGCTAGGGGCGGGGCTAGCGCGGCCATCTTGGGGTCAGAGCGTTGCGCAGCTCAGTCGGCATCTAGCCGTGCTAGTGAGAGGTTCGTGCTGTGCTCCGTTAAGATACTGTGACGGTTTGAAATGTCTGCGTTAATTGAAAATCCCGCGAGCTGCGAGGTGCGTGCAGTAATAAGGTTTCTGACAGCAAAAAACTGTAAACTGATAGAAATCTATCGGCAGCTGTGTGAAGTGTATGGGGACAACATTATCACTGAAGGTGGAGTGCGACAGTGGGTCATAAGATTTAAAAATGGCCGAACCAATGTTCACGACGAAGATCGAAGTGGGAGACCCAGCAAAGTGACTGCCGAACTTGTCGAAAAAGTCGATGTTAAAGTCCGTGAAAATCGAAAGTTTACAATAACGGAACTTTCTTTGAGTTTTCCACAAATTTCGCGAAGTTTGTTGCACGAAATCATCAGCGAAAAGCTTGGTTACCACAAGTTTTGTGCAAGATGGATTCCAAAAATCTTGACAGAGGACCACAAAAATCAGCGAATGGCTGCAGCGTTGCACTTTTTGGACGCCTACAATAAGGATGGTGACTCTTTACTCGATCGCATCGTTACTGGTGACGAAACATGGGTGAAACACGTGAACTGTGAAACGAAATTGCAATCAATGCAGTGGGGGCACACAGGTTCTCCCCAAAAACCCAAGAAATGCATGCAAACAATGTCGGCAAGGAAGATGATGGCGACTGTTTTTTGGGACAGAAAAGGTGTGATTGTGGTGGACTTCCTGGAAAGAGGCACTACAATAAACGCTCAAAGGTATTGCCAAACTCTGCAAAACCTCAGAAGAGCAATTCAAAACAAGCGCAGAGGAATGTTGAGCTCTAAGATCTTGTTGATTGCAAGAAGAGGTAACGAAGTGGTTGAAGTCGCAGGCGGCCGAATTTTTCGACGAAGGAATTTCCAAGCTCGTACATCGCTACGATAAATGCCTTAATTTGAATGGTGACTATGTCGAAAAGTAGTATTTGTGTGTGGCTTTCATCTGCATATAATAAAATTTGTTTCCTATACTTTGTTGATTTTTTATTCCAAAACGTAATCTACTTTCTGGATAGCCCTCGTACTTTCCCAGTTCGTCGACGCCTACTGGACAAATAAATTCAAATAAATAAAAGGAAAACAAACATATATATAAACTGATTCGAAGTAACTATGCTCGATTACAGGAGAAGATATTCACTAAGATTTAGCGACTTTTCCCTTGGATTGGCAACATTAACTTCATCGCCGCACAGTCTGATATGAGAAGTGTTTTCACTATTATTACCCAACCTATGTATATCAGGGTGTACACACTGTCTAATTATGGCTAAGTGAGAAACATGCTAATGTCAGAATGCTTACGGTAATCATCATGATTCATTACACCGAGGTGGGGTGGGGTAACTTAATATGCTGTTTATTCGAGACTATTTCTAACGCATATTGTGTTTACAGGAACACAGCACGTGTCATGTTTTCGACACTTGTTACGAAAATGATCATGTTACAAGACGCGGTAACAACAAGGTGACCAGACGTCCCGTTTTAGCCGGGACAGTCCCTTATTTTCAACTGTCGTCCCGTTTTTTCTGATTCTCAAACGGGACGCCTAAATGTCCCGTTTTTAAGAAAATATGACTCAGGTGTCCCGTAATTATTATTCAAAATATACATGGTCAATGCTAATTCTACACTCTTCCGTACCAACGCTCATTGGGAAGGTTCAGCCGTGCATAGAACTTCTGAATATTCAAATGAGAATTGAGTGTTCTGTGGTTCAAGTGGGAATTGAGTGCGAATTCTGAGTTTTGAAGTAGTTAAAAGTATTGTTGGGTAGTACTTAAGTTAGAAACGCTGTGTTATCATTCTTACTTGTGTATTTTGTAAATTGAAAACACTGCTGAGTCCCAAAATACAATGTGGAAGTCCCAACTCCCGTCGCCTATTCGTATGCGTCCCGTTTTTGAAAGTAAAAGTTCTGGTCACCTTGGGTAACAACCGAATACCTATAACGAAATATAATAGTAAGCTATTTGTAATCCCTTAGAGTGAGGACAAAGCAACTTGGAAATGGATTTTTTTCTTCTCTGTTATGCAGTTTTTATGGCATTTCGCGAGACGACCTTGGGACGCTCTTCACAACAATAATGGGTTGAGAAAAGGTGAAGCTTTAATGTCATTAGGATCATTCAACTTCCGCTTATTATGTTACATTCTTTTCGTTCTTTTTTTGTTTTGTTTGTATACTATCTGAAGAATTATATAGGAATCGGAGATACGGAATTTTATGAAGTTGCATTTTTAGAATTTTGTCATACTTATGCGATTTAACTTAGTTGCCTTTCATTCGATTTCCAAACTATGCATAAGTATTGGAAATCTTATACAGGGTGTCGGAGAAGTCCTCGTACTCCTAGGTTTCAGTATCACAAAGCAATGCCAATGTAATTTTAGTTTATTTAGTACATACCATAACTGAGTACTTAGATCTGTATGTGGATATATATCTGTATATAGTGGATCTGTATGTGCTACTCCATCATGCTGTATACACAGATATATACGTGTATCTGTTCTTAACGTGTTGCGACCACAGTTGCCACCAAACTTTAGGGTAATTCTTTACCTGTCCTGCACCATTGATGAAAGACATATTGAATGATTTGGTTATTTCAAACAATGAGTTGTCTGGAGTTGCATGGTCTGGGCTTCGTGCGCGCCATTTCAATGGCTATAGAGGTTAAAAAATGATGACCAATCTAGCGGTCTAGAACTTGTTCATTACACAAATTATGCATCTGAAGACCAAAATGAACTAGTGTCCCGTTTCGCTATACTCACACACGGTCCATGATTCCTTTCTATTGCATCTGAGATATTAACCGCGTTCGCAACATATATAAATAAGAATATCCATTCACATATTCGTATTATGTATACCTAGATATAAAAGTAACGTGATGTCATCCCGGTCCATATCATTACAGGAAATGGGTTTAGCTCCAACTCTTTCACATAATCCTCTTATAGTGTTGCCACGAGACGGGACAGAACCCTCTTAGACGAGACACGAGACGAGACAGACTACTTGTCCCGTCTCGAAAACGAGACGAGACGGGACGTCTCGTGAAATGTCTCGTCTCATCTCGTGTCTTGAAAATGAAAACTCTGGCGGGAATGGCCAAAATTGAAATTGCCAGTGGTCATATAGATTGCAAAAGGAAAATCCCCTTTGTGAGAAAACATGTTGAAAAGCCTTCATAGAAAAGTGTCCTCTGTCTATTGAATGAAACAATCGTGATACATGAGCTTCCAGGAATATCATCCTTAATGTCTTGTCCCCAATTCCCCTTGCTGTAAACTGAGGAATTCTCATTTATTTTTTTATTTCTGGCTGGAATGATGACAAACAAAATCAAAGACAGGGAAGATTTTTACTAGGTCAAGAAACCGAACTACCACCACCATCTATTCAATTTGAAAACTGGGTAAGGTCTACACTTGTCTTTATTCTCTGGTGGCGGTATTCTTTTTGCTATATGAACCGAAAACGGCAATTGAAGTATGTCATCTTCCAACTAAAATTTTGTCTTCTCTCTCTCTCTCTCTCTCTCTCTCACACACACACACATAAAAACACACTTTTACCATTTTACCAATCGCTCGCTTATTATACAGCAGTCATGTTGTAAAATTCACCTCTTCGTTTGGAAGGCGGGCGGACGACAAAAGAAGCAAAGATATTATCGACGAACCCTCCAAATTGTTTGCTTTCAGCAAATTTATGATACTAACAATAACACTTTAGGTGAAGAGGTTTTACAGGGGGACCTTCGTTTTGTTACGCGGAAATGTTTGATCTGACCAGAGTGCGAAATTGCCCTCTGCTTCGAGAGGAGGGGAATACTTCCCTTTCCTAGTGAATAATATTCATTAGGACCTGAATTATCTTCAGAAATTGTTTCTTACAGGCGCACTAAACCTCTCGAACTTGATAAGTGTAAAGAACATTTGGTATAATATTCATGGAACTCCGTTGAAAGCAGAAAATATCATGAGAATGATCAAAATTCGAACATTGAAGAATATAATTAACAGAAAAGAAATAGGATACCCAAACCATGTTTTTAAACTTGCTATAAAATGTATATCCTATATTTTTACTAATTCCTTACTCCCATGAAAGTATCCTGGGGAGGATATTCTCTCCATTTTTTTCAGACTAAAATCCTTTTATCCCGTACGATTCTCCCCTCCCTGACAGTACGAAAAAACAAATGTTAAAATCCATACACATGACCCTTCCGGGACTCAACCCGGGACCTTCAAGCCGATGGTCTATCGCCGCAGACCGCTCGGCTTGGTATGAAGATGTACGTTGTATGATTGCGAATAGATCCCGACAATATAAGGAACTTTAATCCAAAATGGCCACCCAAAAATCAACTTTTTTTTTTTTTTTTAGCCATTAGCTAATCTGGGTGTACTGTCATGAGTTTGTTACACAAACGGGGCAAGCGCCACATAGTAGCACACACCCCGCGGTTATGGGAACAGATTTGAACCATGGAGATGAAGACTGGCCCCAAGCATTCTTTCGTCCGATGTATCGTTCAGCTCCCATTACTATGGCACTTTAAGTAGAGCTTAGTGTGCAGTAACATATAAAATTTCAAACAAGTACTTTCCATTACTCAATAAAATTATTTGGTTCCGAGCTTTAAAAAAAAAAAAAAATAACTGCAACAAGTCTATATATGCTAAAATGGAAAGTAGTTTTTGGATTGTTATGGGTTAACACTGTGAAACCTAAAGGCTGGAATATATGAAATCAAAGTGTACATACATATCTATCTCTCTATTTATCTATATATCTATCCATCTCTCTCTCTCTCTCTCTCTCTATATATATATATATATATATATATATATATATATATATATATATATATATATATATATATATATACAGACACTATAAAGCAAGTGGGCTGATAGTATACGATAGTGTCGGGGATGATGACACCTTTACATCAAACTTTGCTTGTCGTGTAAACATTATTTAACATTAGTGTCTTCATCTTCGACGTACCTATGAGCAATTTACTGTATATTCGTGTATTGAAACTGGTGAAACAAATTTCAATGTTTTAGAATTAAAAAAAAAAAAAAAAAAAAAAAAGAAGCCAGGGTCGAGAAGCCTCAGACAACTAACAGCAGAGATATATTATCTTGTAAACTATTTGTCCTTGCCTTGTGAGCTTATTTGAATTTATTTTTAAGACCGTTAGGCAACTTTGGCCGAATGGATGATGATGGGAAAATTAGTGGAATGAAGAAAGTGGTAGGATACTAGACAACTTCGAGAAAACACACACATTCGAAAAATGAAATGAAATGAAATGAAATCTTTGAGTTTTACGTCCCACGGTTATGCCGGTTAGGCTAAAGGAGACAGTGATGATGAGTAATGAATGAAATGGTGGAATGAAGAAAGTGGGAGGAAACGGGAGAACCCCGAGGAAACCCACGCACACGGAGTTTGTCCACCACAAAGTTCACTTGGCGGGGCTGGGATCGAACCCGAGACCCCAAGCACCAGAGGTGAACGCTCTACCACTGATCCACCGCGGTACCCACACACATTCAATGTTTGTCCACCACAAAGCTCACATGGCACTAACCGAGATCGAACCGACTACCACATACACCAGAGGTGAAGGCTTCACGGTGTAGCTACCGTGACATTTCTTGTCTTGTGTGTTCTGGGTAATACTTGTAACTTACAAGGGAAGAGAGGGAGATTATATATCGAAGTGGAAGATGGTTTATATACCAATCGAAAGCACTAATGAAGCCTATTACAAAACTGTAATAAAAATTTTCCGAATGCATATACTATGCGAGTTATATGGATATATAGAGTGTCCAGATAATCCGTTACCACCCCTTGAAATCGCAAACGATAAGACAGATGCCAAAACTCGAAAACATGTGTTTGATCATTTTAAAAGTACAACGTATCAAAGCAAAAATTCTTGTCACAAGGCCACCCGCAGTGTACTGGGCGGGGTCCAACTCAAAAATTACAAAAGGTAAGGAGGTCAAGTAGCATATCGTTCGAAACTTCTTGGGAAATGAAAGAAGAGGGAACAAGTCTCAATACTCTAAAATTACCTTGTGCAAAATGGCGGCCGGTCAAACTGTCAGCAAAAACGTCATTGTAAAGTCGATGGCCACCCCCAAAAAAATCCTGAAACGGTGAGGCAGATGTCAAAACAGGAAAACATGTGTGTCATCATTTCAAAAGTACAATGATTGGAAGTAAAAATATTTGTCTCAGGGTCCTCCACAACGTCCCAGGCGGGGTCATGTTCAAATTGTTCAAATGGCAAGGGAGGTCAAGTAGCACATCGTTTAAAGCTGTTATTAAATGAAAGCAGAAAGAACAAGTATGGACGCTATACGATAATACTGTGCAAACATCTTGCATTTTAGTTGTTCTTTCTGTAACCGGGTTTTTAGTTTATTTTCACTTTAATTCTTGTACTTAACGGAAAGAAAGGAAATGCCCCTACTGTGAGATTCTGCTCTTTGAGCCCAATAATATCTAAATAAAGAAAAAAATAATAATAAAATAAAAGCAAATTAAGACATAAAGAAAAGAAACGACAACATTTGACATCTTTGAGTATAGAACTGACTAGTTAACATATAATGTACTTCCTCGAACATAAATAAGTAGAGGTTGGAGCCATCAGAAGTAAAGACTCTTACCTCTATTTATTTATGTTTATGACTGCACAACAGTGGTACTTATGCTCGTTATCTGGTTTATCAATTATAAAATGATTCAAACGAAAGAATTCCTTTCACCAGGAAGAGTAAATACGTACAAATGTCTCAGAATGAAAACAAGTGCCGATTGCAAAATGGAAAGTGAACGTGCTCAGAAAATCGAAATGAAGATGTACATTTTGACCGGCCGCCATTTTACACAGGGTAATTTTAGAGGATCGAGACTTGTTTCGTGTTCTTTTATTTCTCAACAGCTTTATTTGACCATATTTGCCATTTGAAAATTTTGAGTAGGACCCTGTCTGGAACCTTGTGGAGGACCCTGGGACAAACATTTTTACTTTCAATCATTGTACTTTTGAAAAGATGACACACACACATCTTTTTCTTTTTTGACATCTGTCTTACCGTTTCAGTTTTTTTTCTTTCTTTGGAGGGTGGCCATAGACTCTTCAATGACGTTTTTTAGGAGACAGTTTGACCGGCCGCCATTTTGCACAGGGTAATTTTAGAGAGTTGGGACTTGTTCGTCTTCTTTCATTTCCCAAGAAGTTTCGAACGATATACTACTTGACCCCCTTACCTTTTGTAATTTTTGAGTTGGATCCCGCCCAGTACACTGCGGGTGGCCTTGTGACAAGAATTTTTGCTTTGATACATTGTACTTTTATAATGATCAAAAACGTGTTTTCCAGTTTTGGCATCTGTCTCATCGTTTGCGATTTCAAGGGGTGGAAATGGATTTTCTGGATACCCTGTATATTCATATAACTCGCATAGTATATGCATTCGGAAAATTTTTATTGCAGTTTTGTAATAGGCGTCATTAGTGCTTTCGATTGGTATATAAACCATCTTCCACTTCGATATATAATCTCCCTCTCTTCCCTTGTTAGTTGTATCTTGATTAGCATGGTGCAGCCTGCTACATTTTACTTTCGTTCCCATGGTATGCTGCTATATTTTTACGAGACAAGACGAGACAAAACGAGACAAACGAGACGAGACGAGACGGGACAGAACCTCTCGAGACGAGACACGAGACGGGACGACTACATTTTTTCGAGACGAGACACGAGACGAGACATGCTTTGCACGAGACGAGACAGCCTGAAGTCTCTTCTCGTCTCGTCTCGTGGCAACACTATCCTCTTATGTGAACTGCAATATCTCGCATATATATATATCCAAATAACATAGACAGCGAGACACAGTATTTGGAATATGGTGGCGACAAAAAGTTGCGGGAAAGAATTCCCTGACATTTCCAGGTTTTTCAGGCAACTTTTTTCCTGACATGTAATTAGCCACACAGACTTTCCAAAGTCTCTGCTCTTCAGGATTACGCTACGAAAATTTTCCCGGATCCAGCATACAGCCTGGACCTTGCACCCTGTGACTTTTGGTTATTTCCACTATTAAAGGCTGCTTTACGTGGTCGTCATTTCATGACGAACAAAGAAGTGATCACCGCAGCGCAAGTTTTCTTCAGTTCGCTACCTCACGATGAATTTTCAGACATTCACGAAGTGGCACAAGCGTATGGACGCTTGCTTAGCTGTTATTGGTACCACCTTTGAAAAAGATGTACGTCTATTCGATATGGCTCATTCTGGATAAAAATCTTTTGGTTTGTAAGTTTTTTTTTATTTTAAAGATTCTTGGAGAGGTCCATGTACATGCTCGTCTTTTAACTGCTACGGAGTTACTACTTTTTGACCTACTGTACTCTGGTCTCAATCAGAAACTAATGAACCAAATTTTCATCCTAGTACATGTGCTAGCCGATGGACGTCGCTGTTTTCTTACACAGGAATTATTCTCTCTTTCTCTGCGACAGCCTTTATGTATATGATCCAACAACAAAGATTCAAAATAGGGGAAGAACTCACAGAGTGTAACATAATCGACACATAAACGGATAAATTGTGAATTTAATCGTAAGAGAAAAGATTGTTTATTTCCTTTTGGGGATCCCTAATAAGGTGGTACACGACCGCGCCCAGATCTTTCTACATGAAGCAACATCTTTTTAGTCTTGGTATTCAAGATATAACTACAGCTCCTTACTCACCTAGCAGCAATCAGGCGGAAAGGCAAATTCGATCGATTAAAAATATTTTGAGAACATATGTTAATGAGCATCAATCAGATTGGGCCCAATACATCAAGAAAATACAGCATACGCTCAACATATGTGTCTCAGAATCGACTGGATTTGACCCAGTGGAGATCTATCTTGGCCGTAAGTTCTCTTCACCCTTGGATGTTCTGTAGGAATTAAATTTAGAATTAGATGGTACTCCTGATAAAGAGAAAATGGTGAAACTTGTAGAGAATATTGATCGTTCTTGGCAGAGGAAACAGATGTTATTCTAGTACCAGAGATTTACCAAATTATTACAGAGATCAGTTAGTTCTAGTAAAGAAGTTTCAAAAGGTCTCCATCATTAAACACTTTACACCTAAGTTAAGCCCTTTATTTGAAGGTCCCTTTAAGGTTTTAAGAAAACCCAATTTAAATACTTTGTGTGGTTACAAGATGTTGCTAATCCTAAACGTATAATTAAAAGGAACGTTAATCATGTCAAACCTTATAATTCTTCAAGACAAACATAAAATGTAATTTGTTAGAAAATTGTTTTAATATGTAACAGTAAATTATCGCTCAGTTATTTTGTGTGTGATTTCTATTTTTGTATTTTGCAGATAACTGGGATTGAAGTGTTCAATGTCTTAGTGAGTGTGAGAAGTGAAAAAGTGATTGATCCTGTCATAATACCGCGGTATTTCATCTTGTCTGTCATGTGTGTCCCATATATTTGTAAGTGGTCATCGCTGGATTTACTGTATGTATATTTTTCTTGTTTTCTGGCAATGGTCTTAGTTATTCTGCTTTATGTGCCGATTAACTTCTATAGCTATAAATATATATATGTATTTCATACATACATATTTTAGGGGGTAGAGGATTTTATGTAACGTAATCGACACATAAACGGATAAATTGTGAATTTAATCGTAAGAGAAAATATTGTACTAGATCTGGTTATAGAATGAGGACGATTACTTATGCCTAGTAATGCGAGCACCTCTAGTGGCGATTTTCTATATTAAAATTCTCTTTACTTGATGCGCAAGGAACGTCAGCCATTGCTGACTGAAAACTCAATCACGACAGGTGGTTAAAATTTTCTCTTCTAAGAAAATGTTGATTGTAACCTCGTTTAGGCTTCTAAATTGGAAAAGATAAGTTCCAAAAGTATGAAAATCAGGTTTGGTATATTAATATATTGGCGAGTAGTTTAAAATTCCCTATGTAGTTGTAATTATGAGAAGAGAAAATTGTAACTTAATTTTTGCTTTTGGATATGTGCCATGATATATATATTTCTTAGTCCTCTATTGCTTATCATTATTGATATTTAAAATACTTATTAATTCTAAGTGTCGTATCTTGTGTTAATACTATAAAAGTGTTTTTCGGCAACATTAAAATTATTTTGTAATATGTGTTCGAACATGTGCTCCGGAGTCTTAAAGTCACAAAAGGTCTGTAGTTAATTGGACTTTAGAAAAAATAAAACTTTCGCGAAGTGAAACTACAAACTGATCTAAATTAAAGGAAAATACTTTATGAATATTCTGCTTTTAGCTTGTGCTTGGTACATATATATTTTGTTACTGGGTTTAATAAAAGGAGGACTAAAAGTAAATAGTATTAATTTACAGCTACTTTCATGCTTTCCGTCATTCGGCCACCATCATAATTTGTATGTGCATTTTTTCTTCTGGAATATTTATTTCTAAAACCGCTACAAGAGGAAGGTACAATTGGAATGGAGTTCGACAGGGTGTATCAAAACATAATTTATTATTTTTTTTTAAAAAAATGAAGAGGTTAGCTGAAGACTGCAGTACATGCAATATTCTCAGTTGCAGCAAGTCAAGTAGTCGTAGGGCTATATCAGATCAAAACGGGGAGAGGTAAACACAATAGAATCCTTTTGTATTCGTAATTGAGAAGTTCTTTTGGAGCTGTCTCGTAATTTGAACCTTGTGTCAATTAAAGAAAGAAGGAGCTGTCAATTTAATGTGAGATATGGATGTTGGACAATACTTTAACTGTTGGAAGGCAGAGAGACATGTCAAATAACTTTTAGAAACATGAGAAACATGAAAGAAAAGGATAGAATTTGAAATTGACAAGCTTTTTGTAACACTGTTACAATTTGAACCTTGTGTCATTAAAAGAAAGAAGAAAGTGTGAGTTGAAAGTGACATGGGTGTTTGAAAATAGTCTAACAGCAGGACGTGAGAAAGTCATGTAAGCTAAGAATGGCGGGGGAGTGAGAGAACCCTTTGATAGGGAGTAACGAAAGAAACATAGACACAGCTGTACTGTAATTTTGGGTGGTCTAGAGTGATGGAGTTGGGGCGAAGTGTACTATCCTGGGGGAGTAAAAGACCATGTTTAATTGGGACTGTAACTTGCACCCTATGGAGAGATAACAGACATTATACTGAAGGACAGAGAATGTAAGAAAGAGATAGTTACGTGTCACTTTTAAAAGTTAATGTATTGCCCCATACTGAGAGATCGCACGTAGGATGGCATGGGAACTGTAATGTCCTTTTGAGGAAAGGGTTGATTTTAAATTGGCGTGGGACTTGTTAGGGAATAGTTAAGAACCTTAACACGTAAAGGGACATGTAGAAAATTACTACAATAGAAAGCGAAACATTTTTTGTGCAGATGAGAAAACGTCATGTTACTTTTGACCCACCTGTATGTCTAACTCTTTTTAGAAAAGAAAGAATTGAAATAGTTGAAAAAAAAGATCTTTTAAGTTGTTAGGATGTAGAAAGTTATTTGAGAAAACGTATGTGACATTTATTGTTGACGGTTAAGACCCCCTGTAATTTCGAGTTCAACGTAACTCTTTTTAGAAAAAAAAAGATTTTTCTGACTTGTTAAACAGAAAAATGTTTTCTACTCCGATAGAATAAAAAAGAAAGAAAGAAAAAGCCCTTTTTCTGGAAAAGATTCTTGTTAACTTTAAAGAATAGCTATTGTACTTGTTTTTGTGAAAAAACGGAAGGGTGTGTGTGAACGCTTGAAGCACCCGAGTTAACGAATATATATATATATATATATATATATATATATATATATATATATATATATATAAGAAAGTTGAAATGAGACCAGATTATATAGTGTGCTTTTGCGCGTTGTGGAAACTTGGCTTCTGTATTTTTCTGTGTGTGTTCTTTGGAGAATAATTTTGGAATTACGGGAAGGAAAAAGGTAAGTTAAAAGTTACCATTTATATAAATAAATATTGAACTTGGATTTTAAATGTATTTACATGAATTAAAATGACTTGTGTTTGCTTTTATTTATTGGATAAATGTCGGATATAACAGTTGTTATGATTGAAAAGACATTGAGATTTGTTTGTGAAGACTGAAATACGCAAACCAGAAATGCTGTGCATTTCCTGAATGGTTTTTATGAGGGTTTACCTACGATTTAAAACACCAAGAAGCCCAAAGTGGACAGATTGCTTACCTAGCATAAAAGAGCGTAAGAGAGCGAGAGGGAGGAAAAAAAAAGAAAAAAGTTTGCTTTATTGTAGGCTGCAGTACGGGTTGCTAGAAGGGAGCGGGGCGGAGGTGTGGCGGGAGGATTTTGTGCTTGTAGTTTGACGGAAAGAGTGCATGCGAGAGAGAGAAAGAGAATGTCTGCAAGGATGGATAAATGCGTTCGGTGCGTGAGAGGAGGGGCGGGAGGATTTTGTGCTTGTAGTTTGACGGAAAGAGCAAGAGAGGGAGAGAGAGAGAGAGAGAAAGAATACGGGAAGCACACACACATACATGTATTGGTGTGCGTGAGAGGGGTGAGGTTAACCTGAATGGTGCTTTAGGCGATTTTTTATTGCTAGTTGAATGGAATGGAATTTACGGTGTTTGAAAGGAACGGTGAAATCTTGTTTTTTGAACACAGAAACTGCAAAAGTTTGCGTAAGCCAAGAGAAAACGAATACCAAATGATTGAATTAAATGAACGAAAACGAATAATTTATCTGTTGATATCACTGGCGTATATGCGCGCGTTTATTGAGATTCTAAGTGAATATGTAAATGGTTTTGAGTGACTATTTTTTTCTTTAGCTATTTAGCGTTACTTTAAAAATATGTGTGTCATTTGAAATAATAGAAATGGATTTATCAGATATGCCTATGTAAAGCTACATTATACTGTATCGGAAAGCACATGTGAAGTATAGAAATGTTAAAATGTTGATACTTACCTAAGATAAATTGTCTTCTCTGATGTTTGAAGCACATACGGGAACTGTATATGATGAACTAATATATGGCGGGAAAAAAAGACGGGAAACAAAATATTTTTGTCGGTAAGCGTATGAGGCAATGCCGTTTGTACAAATAATACGAGACCGATACGGTTTGATGTTATCGGCACAAAAGCATGCATGGTACTGACATGTGTTGGTATATAGGTGGCGCTGATGCAAAAAGACTAAGATTTTTTCGTATATTAACTTTAAATGGTCATAAATCGTAAATGGTTGATCGTACGATAAAATGGACTACAGAAATGGATTTGTCAGGTCAAAATCTATATAGAAAGACACCCTACATGATAAACTTGAACAATTTTTATTTTTTCGATTTTATACCGGGTGTTCAAAAAGTAGTTTTTTTATTTTTTCGCTTTTTACGCCAAACTATTGGTCGTAGAAAGTAAAGAAAGGTATTTTCTTAATCGTTAGGACCTAATGAACACTACTACACAGATTAGAACATTGTAACTTTAAAATAATTTTAAATGCTCATATCTCGTAAACTATTCATCGTACGACAAAATGAACTACAGAAATCGATTTGTCAGGTCAAAATCTATATAGAAAGACACCCTACATGATAAACTTGAACAATTTTTATTTTTTTGGAATTTATACCGGGTGTTCAAAAAGTACAGTTTTTTTATTTTTTCGCTTTTTACGCCAAACTATTGGTCGTAGAAAGTAAAGAAAGGTATTTTCTTAATCGTTAGGACCTAACGAACACTACTATACAGATTAGAACATTGTAAATTGAAAATAAAAATTTAATGAATTTGCATAAACAATATGGCGTCGATTTTTTTGAAACTTTGGAAATATGCTTATTAAAGGATATATTTTTATATGAATAGGTAAAATAAATGATATTACTAAAATAAATACCATTTTCGCGCGTTTTTTACCGCAACCGGTGCGCGCCGCGCGGTATTTGCGCCCGGAAAAAAGGTTTTCGCGACGCGGGACGCGTAAAATATTGCCGCCCGGAAACTGCGCGGGGTATTGCCGGTTATAAAAAACAAACAACACTCGGTAACTTGCTATGGTACATGTACACACACGCACAGTCTTATACACACTAATGTGAATGTTATGGTACAGGTGGCGTTGTTTCAAGAAACAAACATGGCAAATGGATTTTAATGTGTTTTCTTTACATTAATGTAGTAAACGTTATTTTTAAAACACTAATAATTAAAAATTTAAACAAGTTAACACGAACTTAACCGAAGTTTTACGAACATTGCCGAACAAACAAAAATGTATCCACAATTTTCTACATATTGGTTAATGTACCACACGAATAGTTCCGAACTTAACCGAAGTTTCCCGAACATTGTCGAACATAAACATAACAGTTTATTTACAATTTGTGTACATGTTTATACATGTACCACACAAACGGTTCCGAACATAAACATAAAAATGTATTATGATTTACCGTACACGTTTAGTATACGTATACTTTGCATTAAATATAATTTAATTACCGTCAAAAATAATTATATTAACACGAAGTATAACACTATTACTTGTATAGGCTACAACACACTTTGTAATCTCGTACCCAAACACATTTCGTTTTGTAGTCTCGTACCCAAAAGCATTTTGTTTTGTAATCTCGTACGCAGGTGCTTTAACATATTTTAAATTTAGTAACAGTAATATTACACAATATGATGTAATTTGTAAATTTTATTAATTTGTTTGTTACTTAAACTCCGAGGTTGAACACATCATGTTACCTCAAAATGTGAGCATACCATAGATGATGATTACTGTTGCTTTATGTTACTGGGTTTAAAAAATTCCTTTGTTAGTAATGCTAGGAATTTCTTTTGTTTGCTTTGCTGCAGGTGTTTAAACTGGTTTAAACTGGTTTTATTATTTTTTTGTTAGGCATTGTGTATATATACCCCCGTTGCTAAGGAAATATTATCATATGAATGTTGGTAACCGTACCTTCAACACAATATTTACTTAGTTCGTGAATAAATTTATACAACCATATAATAAAAGAAATATTAAAATATTATATTTAAAGAGTATTAATATTAACTGTATTGTTACAGTTGTTGAAATTGAAAACAACATAAGAAAAAAAACAAAAGAAGAAAGGAAGTAAGGAAGAAATCCTGATTTTTACCAAGTTTAGAATACATACCAGATTTACTTAGAAGATCATCGTAAGTATATTTATATATTATACATATTTGAATGATAATGTTTTTATACTTTGATTAAATATAGTTATATAAAGCATTATTTTTAAAAATTGTAAACTGTTAAATATTTACAATAATATCCCATTTTAAAACAAACGAAAGTTGTTTTATCATTGCACAAAACGTGTTTTTAATAGATTCACACTTTATTTTGTGAACAAAGTTCTTGCAGAATTTTAAAAATGTTTACACACCATTTTAAGAACGAACTTTTTGCAGAATTTTAAAAATGATCACACTCCATTTTAACAATGAAGTTCTTGCAGAATTTTAATGATGATCACACTCCATTTTAACAATGAAGTTCTTGCAGAATTTTAATGATGATCACACTCTATGAGTGTTCTATTAACAGAAAAAATAAGTAGAGCTTCATAGAAGAAAACTAAATAATATTGTTAACTGAATAACACTATATTTTTATATATTGTTGTATTTATTTTAATGTATACTAATTTTTGTTTTTATATTTTACAGATGGAATTTCTCGGTGCATCGTTAGTAAACGAGTTTAATGAAATTGATGAAATTTACCTGGCTGGTGTTATAGAAGGCTTGCACACTAAGGAGCGCGTGTTGGAGACCTGGTGGCGTATTATGGATAAGCAACGCCAAGGATTTCGTGGCAGTGAAAGGTATGATACCTTGTTATCAGCTCTTTTTAATTTTTACCATGATAATCAAGCACTTATATTGCAATATACAATGTCTAGTGCTGACATTGTTGACTTATTTGCACACGGATTTTTCCGTGAGCAAATCATGTACCAATGGGCACATGATAAATTCATTCATTTTAATTATTTTAATTGTGCACAAGGTGATAGGATGAATGCAGCAGAGGTAGCCGAATTTTGTAATTATGGATCGCGTTTTATTTTGGTTCATAATAATGTGTTGCCATCTGTTGAAAATTCCGTAACCTCGGTCCACCAAGAAGGTCAACCCTTGGAAAACATACTTCAAGAAGAAGATTTTAATTTAATTGATGAAATTATTAATGAACAAATAGAAAATGAAGCAGCAGATGGTACACAAACAATTGAAAATTTCGCAGTTTTAGTAAATTCCGATGAGTTTGGAACAACTGATTATGTGGAGGCTTTATTAAACGAGTTATGTGAAAACGGACAAAATCCTGTGGATGTTGTAAATAATGAAGAACAGGTATCAAATGTACAATGTTCACGGGATACTCGTGGTTACGGAATGGGGTCTCCACAGCCAAGTTCTTCCGGTTACGTTCCTCCAAGTGAACGTACTGGACATACAGATGTTCAAAATACAGCGGAAGGTAATTTCGAAGTGGTACATGAAAGCAGAAAAAGTTTCACTAAGTTTAACTTGGTGGGACATAAAATTGCGGTAAGCCCAATGGGAAATGAAGAAATTAGAAATCCTGCGGCCTATATTGAAAACCTAATGAACTTCGCATTGGATAATGTATTGAACAATGCGAGACCTAATGATTTTGTTGGAATGTACATTGATTCGTCCAATAGTAAGGATAAGAAAGCAGTGTATGTTCCATGGAGACGCCGCAAAGATATTTCTGCTAAGTCCGTTTTAGCTTCTATTACTAGAGTGTTAAATAGTAATGAAGACTTCCTTTTAGGTAATCATGTCCTCTTTCGATTTCATATAGTAAATTCGATGTTTGGTGCTGGAAGAACACGAGATAATAATTCCACACTAAACAAATATTTACCGTTAAATGAATTTTTAGTACATTTGGTTGAGCTTCCGGGAACCGATAATGAAAAACTTTGTTTACCTAAAAGTATTGCTTGGGGTATAGCAAAGCATACTGATTCACAACGAAATTTGAGTAATTTAACAGATCCAACTAGAGATACATTAAAAGGTAGAGCAATTAAGCTTTGTACTGAGGCAGGTGTTAGCGTTAAAGATGGTTGCGATTTCAATGACGTAGAATTGTTTCAGAAACATTTAAGTCCAAACTATCAAATTATTATTTATGAAAAAGTACCCGAAAGCAAACGTGAATTTAGAGTACGTTATCCGGAAACAGAAGTACAAAGACCAGAATTGCGGGATGCAAAACCCATCTATATTTATTACGATGAAAGGGGAACTATTGGGCATTTCCGTCCTATTCGTACAATAACGTCATTTTTAAGAAAAGTACTGCTTGCATTGTTTAAAGGGATTTAAAGGTTTGAATCGTTATCATAAGTGTGAGTTAATGTGTTCATCTTGCGAACTTATGCACAAAGTAGATGTTACGATGTATAAAATGAAATGCAATGCATGCAATACATATTTTACTAGGGGTGAATGTTTTGACAATCACTTAAAAGGTAATAAAATTGGCAAGAATGTGTGTGAATATGTGAAAGTTTGCATCAACTGTAATGCACTCTATGATTTAAGAACACGTAAATCTGATCATACATGTGGTGAATACTTTTGCAGTACATGTCGTGAACATGTACAGGAAGGTCACTCATGTTATGTGAAGAAAGTAAAACCTACTCATATCAAGAGGTTTCTTTATATTGTCTTTGACGTAGAAACTATGCTCAAACCGGAAAATGAGCGTGGGGAGCGGGAACACGTTGTTTGCTTGGTATGCGTTAGACATGTATGTCATAAATGTATGAACACAGGCATTGATGAAGCCTGCAGTACATGTGGTGATGAAAACGGTAACCGTTCGTTTTCTTTTAAAACCATTGATGAATTTATTACACATATTTTATTAGATAGACCCCAATTTAGTAAAGTATGTGTCATAAGTCATAATGGTAGTCGATTTGATAGCATTTTCTGTTTGAGATCTCTCATTGAGTCCCAGCATATCATTCCAAAAACTTTAATTCAGGGTCAAAAGATTTTTAGAATTTCTATTCATAATAAAATCATTTTTAGAGATAGTTATTTGTTTGTTGGTGTAAAATTATCAAAATTACCTAAGACCTTAGGCCTTTCAGAAAATTTAAAGAAGGGAGATTTCCCATACTTGTTTAATACAGTAGAGAACCAAAATTATGTAGGACCATATCCGGGAATAGAGTACTATGATCCTGAATCGCGATCTGGTGAAGAAAGAAAGCGGTTGGAGGGATGGCACCAAGAACGGGTGCAATTGGGAGAGCAATTTAATTTGCAAAAGGAAATGCTGGAGTACTGTGAAAATGATGTGAGAATTCTCACAGAAGCTGTTATTAAATTTAGTAATATCATAGAAGAGAAAACGGGTGGATTACAATGTTTTCTAGTATCGTCTACGATTGCAAGTTTAGCCATGCAAACATATCGTACATCATATCTTCCAGAAGAAAGTATTTCTGTTATACCACCTTTGGGGTACCATTATAAAACAAAAACCAGTGAAAAAGCAATGAAATGGCTAAAGTATATGGAACACCAATTGGGTATAGAAATCCAGCATGCTGGACGAAACGGAGAACAATCTTTTGGAAGGTATAATGTTGACGGATACAATGCAGAGCTTAATGCCGTGTTCGAATTTATGGGATGTTACTGGCATGCCTGTAAAACGTGTTTTCCAAATAACCGTAATGCCATAATAGATAATGCACATGGTCCGTACAACACATTTGAAAAAAGGTACGAACATACGGAAATCCGGCGAAAATATTTCACAGAAATTCTAAAAATGAATTTGTATGAAATATGGGAGTGCTCATGGGATAATAAAGTACGCACAGATGTAGATTTACAAAAGTTCCTTAAAGAACATTGCAATACTACTGCCGACTTTCTTATTCCTAAGAGTTGCTACAACGGAGGTCGTACTGAAATTTTTCGTTCATATGTGAATTGTGCGGACGATGAATCCATTCTTTATTATGATATTACATCGTTATACCCCTACATAATGGCAAGGAAACCTCTTCCGGTAGGGGCACCTTCACGTGCAGGTAAAACATGTTTTGTAAATCGATTATTAAATGAACGTGATCAAATGTTTACTATGAAATTTAACGAAATTGTTTGGTGTTATGGTGCAGTCATACCAAATTTAGATGCAAGTTCAGAAATTCGATTTATAGAAGGTATTCCAGATATGAATAATTTTGAAATACAAGAAAATTCATTATTAATATTATATGACTTAATGTCTGAAACCAATGGTGATGTTGCAAACTTATTTACAAAATATGCACATCATAAAAAATTAACAGTAATATTTATTGTTCAAAATTTATTTCCAAAAGGAAAACATGCTCGTGATATAAGTTTAAATGCACATTATATTATAGTATTTAAAAATCCTCGTGATAAATTACAAATACAATATTTAGCAAGACAAATTATGCCACGATATAATAAACAAGTTGTGAATGTGTTCGAAGATGTAACACGTGAACCTCACACTTATTTGTTATTTGACTTAACTCAAAAAACAAATGATGCATTACGATTACGTACAAATATTTTTCCTAATGAAACACTGCATGTATATGCAAATGTAAAAGACAGTAATTCAGCCGTTTACGTTTAGTTTAGTTCAAGATGTTGAAGGTGAAACAACACTTTGATACTCTCCGTGCTTTGTGCAAATGCAAAAGCGCAAAGAGAAAACAAATTATACGACATGCATCTGGTGATTTAATACGTACTATTTCACAAGTTGCTAAAAACACAATAAAAGGAAACATTCCATTGAATTCGCGTCAGAAGCAACGTTTACGTAGACATAAAAAGATCTTGCGTGCTTTATCTGCACAACGTACAGCACTTAATAAGAAAAAGAAAATTTTATTACAAAAAGGTGGGGCATTTTTACCATTAATTTTAGGACCATTACTTGGTGCAGTAGCAAGTAGTTTGTTTGGAAGATAAGTATGTCGGAATTTCGTAAAATGATATTAGTGCCTGAAAATGCAATGCAACAAATGCATGCCAATATAAAATCAATAGATTCACATCAATCGCGTTTAGATGAAGAAATGAATAGTATTTTACAACGTCGTAATCTTAGTATTGATGAAAAATGGAAATTGTAGCAGCAAGCATTACAGCAATATTTAAATTATACTTCATCAGTTTCACAAAATCCAATTACATTACCTATTATTGAAAAATATGTTCCTCAAACATCATCATCTCAACAAGAAGAAAAAAATAATTCTATTTTACCCTTTGTATCAGACATTTTACAATCAGTACCAAAAACACAACGAAGGAAAACAGATCTATTATTAAAACAGTTAACAAGTTCTCATAAAATTCATTGGGATCAATCAGGAACAGTACGTGTTCAAGGAAAAATAATACCAGGTTCTAATATTATTGATTTAATAAATGATGTTGTTCGTACACGAAAATATTCAAGAAATCCTATAGGCATTCACGAATTTAAAAATTTATTGGATGAACTTAATGTACCACGTAAATTTATTTCTACTCCTATAGTGAAATCACATAGCAAAGTTAAAAAATCACAAAGTCCAACACTAGTAACAAATATTTTTAAAAACTGGAAAGAATATAAAATGTAAATAAAAATGGGAAAATTGTCAAAATTATATTATGATTATACGAATCCTGCTTCTTTATCAAGTATTAAAACATTACAAGGAAAAACAAAATTATCACAAAAGAAAATTAAAAATTGGTTAGCATCTCAAGATGCATATACATTACATGCACCAGCACGTAAAGTGTTTGAACGTAAACAATATTATGTTAGTGCACCAAATGAAACATTACAAATGGATTTAGCAGATATGCAAAATATTGCCAAGTATAACAAAAATTATAAGTATATATTATGTTGTATTGATATTTTTTCACGGTATGCGTATTGTGTTCCCTTAAAAACAAAAACAGGTCCTGAAATGGAAAAGCAATCAAAAAAATTTTTAAAAATTTTAAACTACCCGTGTTTAATGTACAAACGGATTTAGGTACAGAATTTTATAATCGGCATGTAAAACAATTATTTAAAGAATACGAAATTAATCATTATAGTGTACATTCAGAAATTAAATGTGCATTAGCTGAACGCTTTATAAGAACATTAAAAGAAAAATTATATCGTTATTTTACGGCTAAAAATACATACCGTTATATAGATGTCTTAGATCAATTTGTAAAAAATTATAATCATTCGTATCATAGTAGTATTAAAATGGCACCGGCAAATGTAAATTACTCTAATGTTGATCAAGTTTTGAATACGTTGTACGGTGATAAAACGAATAAAAACAAATTAACATGTAAATTTCACCCTGGTGATTATGTGCGTGTTAGTAAATATAAACATAAATTAGAAAAGGGATATTTACCAAAATGGTCACAAAAAATTTTTATTGGTGATAAATGTATTCCGACAAATCCTATTACATATAAATTAAAAGATTGGAGTGATGAGGAAATTAAAGGAATATTTTACACAGAAGAATTACAAAAAGTAAATGTAAATTCAAACAAAACATTTTTAATTGAAAAAGTACTAAAACGAAAAAAAGATATGATGTATGTAAAGTGGTTGGGATATCCATCAAGTATGAATTCATGGATTAAAACAAATTCTGTTCAGTCTTCAAAATGAGTTCAATGATAGAACATGATTTCTATGTTACTCTTCCTTCAAATACTAGTAGTGAAATTTTTACTAATAATACAACTTTTTCATTTATAGTAAAGTTAGCACAACCTATTCACTTAAGTGAAGGAGAATGGTATGTTGCCTTAACGCAACTTAATGTTCCTTTTAGTTTTTATAATGTTGGTAAAAATGAAAAAATTGTAATTGAAACCATCGTTAATGATGAACTTGAAATTGTAGATGTTGATCTTACACCAGGATACTATACTTCTATTGCATCCATTTTAGAAATGATTCCTGAAGAATTACGCATGTTAAAATATTATAAAAATAAAAATCAAGTTGGAATTAGACATTCTTTAAAATTGAAAGATTTTTGTGTTATTGGAATGACACGCGGATTGCAACATTTACTTGGATTTATAAATGAAAATACAACAGAGTTTACAGATGCTGTTTTTGTAAAACCAGTTAATGAAGATGTTCCAACCGTAACACGTGCAAAATTTCCATGCAATTTAGAATATAATATACCAAACGTTTTTAATGTTTGTGTTGATATTGTAAAACAACAAGAAAATATTGGACCAGTACTTCGTAAAGTTAGTGCCTATAATATTGAGCACGGAGATGTAAAATGTTTTCTATTTCACACACCACAATATGTTAAAGTTGTAAAATCTTATTTTAATACGATTGAAGTAAACTTAAAAGATGAGCATGGTTTAAAATTGCCATTTGAATTTGGAACTTCAAACTTAACACTTCACTTTAAACGAAAATGATTTCTGAAAGTATTGATGATAGTTTTTACATTACACTTGTATCAAACGCAAGTACTGATGTATATCCTACAAATAGTCCAACACATTTTATTAATCAACTAAAAAATAATATTCAATTATCAGAAACCGATTGGCATGTAGGAATAAGTGAATTACATGTTCCTTTAACATGTTATAATGTTAACGATGGAGAAAATGTTATGTGGTATAAAATAAAAAATGAAGAAGCACAAAAAGGTAAAATTGTAAGTGGATATTATCACTCTGCACATCATATCATTGATGAATTAAATAAAATATCAAAAGATAAAATTTTCTATATCAAATATTGTACAAGTAGATTGTAGTGATCGTGTTGAATCGGCCTTATTATCAGCAACATTAGCAATGCAATTAGGACTTCGTCAACATAAAGATCTTGTTTTGTATAAACGTGGATTTAAACAACCATATGTTGATATTGGATATCCTCATCAAATTTTTATTTATACTGATATACAATATCAGTTTCTAGGTGATACAAAAGCACCTTTATTACGTATTGCAACAATATCAAATGTAAAATACGGTAAAGTGAAAACATTAACATTTCAAGATATTCATTATCTTCCACTTGCAAAGTTTTAATTTAACAGTATTGAAATACTATTAAAAGACCATGCAGGACGAAATTTGCCATTTCGTTCTGGGACACTAAGTGTTACACTTCATTTTAAGCGCTCTCCTAATAAAAAGTAATTAATTAATTATATTTTAAATATGAAATTTACACGACATTACGGACATGGTATCCCATACTTTTCAGGACCTGTATATCAACGGGGACATGGTATAGGTAGTTTCTTTCAAGGATTATTTCGTTTTGCATTACCATTTCTTAAACAGGGTGCAAAAACTTTAGGTCGACAAGCAATACAAACGGGAATACAAGTAGCGGGTGATGTATTAGAAGATAAACCATTTAAAGAATCTGTTCGTGCACGTGTAAAACAAGCTGGTGAAACATTAAAGACAAAAGCTGTTAACAAAGTTGGTCAGTTATTAACTGGAAGTGGTAAGAGACGGCCACGCAAGCGTAAAGCTCCGGCAATTGTTCGTTTTGGACCTCCAACAAAACGTAAGCGTACAAACAAAAGCAAAAGCAAAAGAAAAGTAAAAAGAAAAGTCGTGTTACAGATATATTTTCATAATGGCACTACTTAATTCAAGCAGTGTGGAATGCTGTACCAATGATTTCGATTTAGTTAGTACTCCAATGACACAAACTGCAATTGAATCTTGCTTTAATGCTGAATACCGTCCAATTTCAACATTAAGTTCTGATGGACCTATTGAATTTTTTATTCCCGGTGAAACAGGAGAATTTATTCATACTGCATATCTTTATCTTTACGTACGCTGTAAAATTACAAAACCTGATGATACACCATTAGCTGACACTGATGTTGTAGCACCAACAAATAATTTCCTACATTCATTATTTAGTCAAATTGACATTTCATTAAATGATAAATTAATTACTTCTTCATCAGGATTTTATCCTTATCGTGCGTACCTTGAAACATTATTAAATTATTCCCGTGATACTTCTGATACACACTTGAAATTAGGTATGTGGTATAAAGATACCGCTAAACAATTTGATAGCATTGGTAATGCTAATGTAGGTTTTCAACAACGTGCTAATTATATTAAAAATAGTAAATCGTTTGAAATGTATGGTCGCCTGTATACAGATATTGCTGGATTACCAAGAGCACTTGTAAATAAAGTAGGTCTTCGTATAAAATTACATCGTAGTAAAGATGCTTTTTGTTTATTGTCTCCTGCAAATACTGCAAATATAAAGTAAAACTTGAAGATGTTACTCTACATATACGTCGCATTGATGTTTCACCTCATTTGGCAATGGAAATCAATACTAATATGAATTATGAAACAACAAAATATCCCCTTACAAGAGTACAAACAAGATCGTATACTATTCCTGCAAACGTTAATTCATACAATCTTGATAATATTTTTCTGGGTAACGTACCTAAAGGTGTTGTTATCGGGTTTGTTTCCAATTCGGCATTTAATGGAAAATCTGAACTAAATCCATTTCATTTTCAACACTTTAAACGTTAACAAACTGCAGCTACAAGTTGGATCAAAATCTTTTCCTCCCAATCCCCTCACCCCCGATTTTAAAAACAATTTGTACCTTCTAAGTTACCATTCTCTGTTTTCCGGTACTGGTTTATATTATAAAGATGATGCACATACTATTACTCCTGAAGAATATCCACACGGCTATACTCTTTATGCATTTATTCTATCACCTACAGCAACATTAGATGATTGTACGTGGGATCTTGTGCGTGATGCACCTGTAAATGTTAGTTTCCTTTTCTGAAAATTTAACTGAACCTATAACATGTATTGTGTACGCCCAGTTTGATTCTTTAATTCAAATTGATAAAGATAGAAATATATATACTGATAATACTTTTTAAAAGTATCATTTTAATAAAAGAAGTATAACTGTTTACTTCTAAGCATATGAATTACGTGTGTCCTACTGGTACAAAGTGTGTTAAACATTGTATATTGTAATATTTTGCTTGATTATTCAAAGAGTTGCAAGGTATCATACTATGAAGTTTGTCAAAAGTATTTTTTATGCGTTAGCACCATTCATCGTTATTGGAAAAGTTATAAAAAACTCTGTCATGAATATTTTAAACATGTTATTTCGTTTTATGAGAATATTCCATATACTCCACTAGGTCTTCCAACATATACGCGTATAAAGTGAAGTGATGTGATGTAAATTTAAAAAACAGAAGTTATGTACACGGATGATTTAATAAAAGTGTTACTTCGTGATAAAGTTACTGGTGCAAATGTGCATGGCATTTATCCTATTGATAGAATACCAAAAACTGTGCAACCACCGGCTGGACTTATTATAAATTTAAGCAATTCATCTTCAAGTGGTACACATTGGATGTGTGTATTCATTGATGAAAATCAAAGAGGATACTATTTCGATAGCTTAGCTTTACCATTTCCAAAAGAAATAAAAACTTTTTTAAATAAAAATTGTAAAATATATTTTACAAATAGTTCCGCATATCAAGATGATAATTCAATATTGTGTGGACAATTTGTGTTGTACTTTCTGCATCATATTGTACGAAAGAAAAGCTTTAACGAATGTTTAAATTTGTTCAAAAAAAATAATCTTAAACAAAATGATAAAATTGTATTCAATCATGTAACCAATATAATGAAAAAAGAAAAACAAGTAGATTAGTTTAATAAAAATTTTTTATTTACAATTTAAAATCTTGTATTTTTATTTACAAGAACATATCATTTCCTTTTTACAACTTTGCAAATGCATTAGTTAATGTTATAGTACGTTGAAACTTCCACCAATAACATAACTGTTGTGCATTACGAAATGCACATCCTGATTTTTTATCAAGTTTAATATTTTGTTCATGAAAAGCACAATAATCATTAAATACGTTTGCATGCATTGTGTTTAATGGTGGACACTGTTTACTTTCCAAATCAATAACATTAGCTAGTGCAAAAATATTTTTAATCCAAAGTGTTTTTTCTGCACCTTTACAATAAAAGGGTGCATCTTGTTTACAAAGTTGATATATAAGGTTACGTATGTGTGATACAGTATAACCGCATTTATCATTCCAAGTTAATCCATGTAAGTTTAATGTTAACCATTCAATTTGTTTTTGACAACCTAATGGAAGTATATTGTAATCTACTGGTGATTTTATTAAACAATGCAAATTTACTGTATCATCACACGCAGTTAAACAAAATTCACGTATAATAAATTCATTATTTGAAATCTTAAAACCTTGTATGTCAATAATGTATTCATTAACACATGGTGAAATTTTATGTTTACGTTCTAAGAAAAATGGTATAATTTGTCCAACAAATTCAGTGTTCTTTAAACAATCACGCACTTTGCGTATAAAGTTTATACTTGAAATTTCACTATGGTGTTCTTCAAACACTTCAAATAAATCAATAAGAGATGTCGTTGGATAAATATCCTACAGCAAAAGTTCCAATATCATCATGAAATAAACATTGATGTTCAAGATGCAGCAAGCATTGTTCACAAGAAATATTATTATTAAAACGTAAGTATGCACTTATAGTTTTTAAAACACAAACTTCACTAATATGTTCTTCACTACATGATACACAAAAATTATTTTCGAAATACATTATGTACAGTACGTTTTCTTAACACACTTCACTATAGTCATTCGATCTGTCTTTTTCAAGGAAAATACTTAAAAGTTCTTTTCGTACATTCACATCCACTGATAGTTCACCAAATGTAATATTAAAATAATCTCTTGTTAATGGTGTAATAACTGTATGTGTTTCTGCATAAATATCAAATAATTCCTCCTGTACACGAGGATTCACTAACACAGACCAAACACGAATGTCTAAAACGTCATCATTACAGTAAAAACATTCATGAGACCATTCACATGTATCGTGCCAATAACATGCATAGCATATTAAATAATCATTTGGTTTCCATTTCGCAATGCAGTCTCTTACACAATTTACATCCACATAGTTAACACCACATTCACAGTTCCAACTTAATTCTGATAAATCAGGTGAACATGGCGGCGTATCCACATTTGATACCACTTCGTCATTTGATTCCGCCTCAAAATCTGAATTATCTTGCGAAAATTCATACACTTCATTATCTATTCCAGCCTCACTATCATTTGCATAAACTTTTATATTTTCGTTTTCATATCTTTCTAATTCATTTTCATCAAATGTACAATCTGGAGAATCTGGATATTCATTCTCAGCGTTTAACTTATGCTTCACATCAATGTCTTCTACAAACTAACGGTTCTCCATCGCTAACAAAACTATACATGTCTATTTTTTAAAACCAATATTTAAATAAAAATTTCAAATGACGTCACGCGCTCGCGGGTATTTTCCGTTCGCGCCCCCGCGCCGCGTCCGCGTTTCCGCCACCGCCCGGTTAAAAAGTCTTTTTATTTCTTCTTTATAACAATCCACTATTGTTCATCACCTAAATTATTATTCTTTAACGCATACAGCTGCAAGGTTTCTCTTTTATTATTCTTTACATAAAACTGCAAAGTAATCTATAGTTTTATTATTCTTTATAACAAAACACCCTTGTTCAACGATTTTCCCAAGGTTTCTCTTTTATTATTCTCTTTTGTGTCACTCCTATACATACAATAGTACAACAACCATTACCTGTCATCATATGTCATTTAAACAATAGTGTATTTCTATACAACTATACTATCTACCCATTGTCTGCAGGGCGACCCGCTGGTGCTTCACTATTACAAATACAAAAGGTTTCTATTGTGTTTACCTCTCCCCGTTTTGATCTGATATAGCCCCTTGACTACTAAGTCATCTTCCGATAATGGTAGAATACCTATGATAATAATAATCTGCTACATGAAAATTAATGCAGCTATTTTTTCAATGTTATGTTTGAATTAGGATGATAAGCGTCTTTATATACATAAGTTAGTATAATTATCAATTGTTATCTTGTTTCAAGGAAATAGCAAATGTTTTTCTTATTTAATATACCGTCTCAGTACCTTAAACAGTATGATCTCTAGGCTCTACACATCAGTGATGGAACGGGTCACAAAGTTTGTAACACTTGGTGCGGGAAACCCGGGGACCCAGACACACAAATGACTTGGAGATGACGGAAGTGGAGAGTATGTATCAGGTTACTAATATAATTCTAAGAAATAGATCTCTCTTTTCTCACTAAATCAATAATTTTGATCTTCTCTTGTTTATGTTTGTGTTTCAAAGCATTGCTCTGAAAGATAACTACAAGATCTACCTGAATATATGAACACAGATCATAGAAATAAAAAAGCATGTTTTTCTTATAAGGAGGTAATCAAAATTTAATCGAGCAATACTGTAAAAAGTCTCATAGTCAAAATTTAATCGAGCAAACCTGTAAAACGTCTCGTGTGGAATACAGGATATACTATTGAGTTCAAAGATCCTTTTCGTGTAGTCTGTATTCAAAACCGCTGCATTACTTTTCAGTATGGGAAGATAAATAAACATTAAATTATATCCCGAATAGACAAGACGTGGCATTTAGATTTAGAAATGTCAGACTGGCAAACAAAACACATGAATATTAGAGCCCGAGTGATGACATTTCTAACCCGTTATAGAATTCTGCAATGATGCTATAGAATTGTTTCTGCTGCTTTTGGGTTATCGGGGCTGTCTGGGTCGCTGGATGACTCGCTGAGACTGGATCTGAGAAATGGTACCCAGACCAAAAGATGACGCGGACAGAGGGCGTAACCCGGAACTCATCAGTGTTGCACATACAGAATGACAAATATCGAAAACGTAGGACTACTTTTTGATATGTAGGGGTTATTAAACAAGTATCATCATCATAGGTATTATGCCATTATTGGCAGATCACTTACTGCAACTGAGAAGCTTCTATGCTCCACGATCTTCGCAAACCTCCTCGTCTTACCGTACAATTCTGTTTTGATATCGTCTATAATTGTAATCTCCTTCTTCCTTTGCCTCTCTTTCCTGCTATTATACCCTTTACCACATCCCTCATGATACAGTTCCTTCTTATCTACTGACACAACCAATTTCTTTTTCTTTTCTTTATATCTAAAATTGTTCTTTTCTCCCCCACCATTTCTAACACCCTCATTCGTCTTCCGCTCGACCCAGCTAATTCTTTCCATTCTTCTCCACACCCAAATTTCGAAAGCTTCCAGTCGTTTTCGCGTAATGTCCATGTTTCTGACCCATACAGTACAATACTTCACATGAAGCATTTTATGTCTTTTTCTCAACTCTTTAATCAAGATAATACAAAATAGGATTTTCTTTCCCCTAAAGGTTTCTTTCCCCATTCCTATTATTGCTTTTATTTCACGTTCACATTTCATATCATCAGTAATAATACTACCCAGGTATCGAAAACTAGTCACCTATTATATTTTTTCCCCTCCTATTTCTATATTTGACACCGATCCCTTCGCTCCAATCACCAAAGGTTTTGTCTTTCTCACGTTTATTTTCATCCCATATTCTTCACAGCCTTTCTTCCCAAAGCCTGCATTACTAAAAATAATACAAAATTTGTCATTTTTCTTTTTCTTGTTTTTCATAAGTGAAAGGAGATAATGAAATGCAAGTTACCACAATCATAGACAATGTTATTCTACAACAGAAAATATAAACCTGAAGAATGTTCAGTGTTGTCATCCATAAAAATTGCCGCGTTGCCAGAGAAACAACGCTCCCTAAAATCTAAGTTAAGGCAGCCACTTGAGGAACGAATTCAACTGCATTTGTTTACGTATCATGTTATTTTGGTTTCCTGTGAACTACTTTTTAAATAATAGTTGTATTTAGTTTGTAATAAACAAAATAGCTTTAACATACAGTTATTAAAACTAAATAATAATGTTATTTAAAAAATAGTTCACAAGAAACCGAAACAACATGATACGTAACCAAATACAGTTGAGATTGTTCCTCTAGTCGCTGTCTTAACTTAGGGGCATTGTTTTTTTCTGGCAACACTGTAATTTCTATGGATGGCAACACTGAAAATCCTCCAGGTTGATATTTTCTACTGTAGAATAACATTATATATGATTGTGGTAAGTTGTTTTCATTATCTTCTTTCACTTATAAATAAACAAACAAAAGAAAAATGGTAAATTTTGTATTATTTTTAGTAAGTCAGGCTCTTAAACATAGAAATCTCTAAATCTAATTACCATTACAAGTAATTTGTACGCAAATAGTACTGCGTCATCGTTACGAAAAGAAACATAGAGAGATATAATATCCTGTTTGACAATATGCACACACACACAGTAGATAATAAAATTAACCATTTCTTCCAGCAAATTAAAAAGCGCCAATTATTACCGGGAACAAGCCACACGTTTTAGTGCCACAAAAATTAAGTTTTTTTTTTATTTTCTCGAAAACTACATGTGAGAATTTCCCTCATGCATATTATCTTGTTCAGCTCAACCCGATCTAGCGACTGATACACAGAGATGGCTTGGGTCAATGAAAACTTGAGCCATGAACCAATGACCCACCACCCACCAAAACCCATCGTCGTCAACTCTGAACTATGATCAACGCCCTCCTCTCAAGTGACTAAAGAGTTTACAGTTGTAATAAAACAAGGCTGTGAAGTTATCAGTAATCGGAGTTTCAATTTGTACGGTCAATCGCTCAAGTACCGCTCTGTTACAATACCGGTGGACAGTGGCGTATTTACGATTTTATTTCGAGGGGGGCTTTGCTAACTTTCGGGGGGAGGCTTTGCCTGAAAATGTGAAAATTCTGCAAGATATTTCATATACTTTACTATAGTAAGATTTCAGGGGGCTTAAGCCCGGAAGCCCCCCTAAATACGCCACTGCCGGTGGATCTGACTTTTATGATATAAAATGGTAAAGTGCTTGTCATGGGCCATATTACGACGAATTTCAATTGAATTACCATATATAATTATTTCGTTGTTGAATTACAGATATTTTTCAGTGAAAAATAGAGATGAAATTTGGAAGTTTCATATTAAGGTAAAGTAGCGAAAAAAAAAACTGAAAAATTCGACTGTCTCTCGAAAGCTAAAAGCAAGTTCTATTGCTGTTATTACAAATCCAAAAGTGCGTGAAGTTATCTTTTCACTTAAATGTACCCATCTCGGGTAAGTAACTAGAAACAAAATAAAAAGGAAGAAAAATCGAAAATAAAACGTAGACACACTCACCAGTGTTCAGAAGATGCTGTCTAGAATGCACTGAGCAGAATGGGTCGGTGGATCGTACTGGGCCAGAATGGGTCACGGTGGGTGGTGGGTCACGTCCTGTTGACCCATGACTAGGATGACTAGATTATTGACTTGAAAAAAGAGGACGTTTGTCTAAAATAACGTGGACCTATATAATATATACCTATAATAATTGCCGTACACTGAAAATAACTTTATTGTGGTCTTATGACGTTGCCTATGATCATTTTAAGTTGATGAGGTGGTTGTAAGACTAATAAGCAATATCACACACTATCATACCATGAAAGGGTTAAGAATTTATATATAATGTAGACAGACATTCTGAGAGCTTTAAGAAATATTCATAAATTTCATATTCTTTTCTTAAACCTGGCATTATAAACAAAAATCATTGTTTGAACGGTAAGAGTACGTACAAAACTTTAAGTAGAAAATATGGTATACTATATTACTGTAATGAACTTAAAACGCTACACTGATTCACCAATGATGTATTTTCTCATACAAATTACTCATGCTTAATTGGATTCGCTTTTATTTTCAGCTGTATCATATTTCTTTGATGCTCATATCTTCACTAACATTTGTTTATTTTTCAAAAGGAAATCATAAAATCCACAACATGAATACTCTTTAAGATTATACTATACCCACGCAATATTTTTAATTGTTTCTATGAATGATCTACTCATTTCCTTTGTCCACTGACTATTAATAAGAGAAAACACTCTTCCAGCACTATGACTAACCAATGAGAAAAAATTCAGCAATCAGTAACTCCTGAGAAACATTCTTCATTTCTTGATTTAGAAAAGTATTTAACCCAAATATTGCTAAATACCTATATACAATCTGCTAAATTACCGGTACCGGCATTTAAGAATCTTTAAAGTTACAAAATTGATCAAAGGCTTTTACATCGTCAACTTTCACACCAACACTATTTAGTCTATTATTCTACGTCATACCCTTCTTGATCTCGTCTCTCTTTTATTTTTCCTTTAACTTTTAGAGATTTGAAATTATGCGTTTCTCTCTCTCCTGTATTGCCTATAAAACATTCTGTAAAATAGACATGACTTCAGCAACTGAATTCTCCCTTTCCATAGCAAGATTGAAATAAGTGAATGAATACACTTGCTTAACTAAGTTCTTAAAAAAAAAAAAAAAAAAAAGTATTAAGTGGGGGATGCTATCCTGAGAAAGGAAATAACCCTTCAAAGCTGGAAACATTTCAATTAATCTAGTTACGCATGGAAATAAGGATAACCACCTACTTTTTGAATGACATAGCATGTTCCTGTACTGAATATCTACAGAATCACAAAATTCTTTCAAATTCTCTGTACGAACAGAATATATGGAAAAATAATTAAATATTTTCAGAACTATGGATTCCACAACAATGAAAATAATTTCTTTCACATGTTAATTTGTATCAGGGGCGTCATTTAGGGAGGGCAGGAGGGGGCAATCCCCCCCCAAGAGTTTGAGTAATACTTTAATCGACTGACTACTAATATACTAGTACAAAACGTGAAAGTCTTCTTATGCCTATGGTGCTCTTGCCTCCCTCAAGCGAAGTCTGAAATGACACCCCTGATTTGTATGAATAACATGGTTCATAAAGGAGCCCGAAAAAAGAGGACATTTGACTATTTTCTATAAAATCCCCCCGAACGCCTTCTTAGAGTCTGAAAAAGAGGACATGTCCGTGTAAAAGAGGACGTCTGATCCAGAGTTGGCGTGGGTCAATGAAAACTTGACCCACGACCCACCATGACCCACTCTGACCCACCACCCACCGTGACCCACCACCCATCATGACCCACTCACCCACCATGACCCACCACCCACGGTGACCCACTCGGACCCACCACCCACGGTGACCCACTCGGACCCACCACCCACGGTGACCCACTCTGACCCGCCACCCACCATGAACCACTCTCATCCACTTTGACCTACTCTGACTCACCAAAATCCATCGTCATCAACACTGAACACGATCCACGGCCTCTTCTGAACTGACTAAAGAGTTTACAGTTGTAATAAAACAAGACTGTGAAATTGTCACTAATCGGAGTTTAAATTTCTAGTCAATCGCTCAAGCACCACTCTGTTACAATAACAGTGGATCTGACCTTTACGATATAAACTGGTAAAGTGTTTGTCAGTGAGGAAATTGAAACAGTTCGAGGTGGGGGAAATTAGTGTGTGCCTAAAATATACTTGTACTAAGAGAGTATTCTTGCAAGTGTTAATTTCTGAACGCATTCCACAAGAAACTGCTATTCGCAGGAAAATACCCCTGAACAATATGGAAAAGGTTATGGTTTCTCAGTTCACAGTATTTTTCTCACAAAAGACTTGAAAAATCAGTTGTTCATAGGGTATAAAGGTGCTCGGATACCCTCTGTGAGAGCGTCTCCACAAAGTATGCTCATAATTGAAATTTGTGTAATCACTAAAACACCACGTTAAATTTAAGTAACAAATATGCATAATTGCAATTATTATGAATATTTACTCAAAGTAGTTTACCTAAAGCAAAGAAGAGACTTACTAAAAATTAGGTACAAAGTTGAATAACACAAATAAGCCATTAGTAATACAAGTATACATTTTCCGTAAATCGTAATTTTCCACCTTAAAACAAATCTGAAATCGGATTTATTTAATGTTGGTAACTTTTTGGCGGTAAATCATCCGTAGTGGAATGATGTCCATCCTTCAGCCAAGAAATAACTAGCTCGTCTACTTTGAGCTTGTCTAGTGGTGGGCCATTAACATTGATGAGCAACAAGTTAGACAATGTTTGAGCACTTAGTGTATTTCTAATATCAGTCATCTGTAAATTCATAAGGGGAAATCCCCGTTCGCACTCTGTCGTGGAAATTGATAATATTTCTACGCGATTTCTGCAACTTCTCATCGACAATCTACTTGTTAGACTTAAGTCTGATAACGATTTTTCTTGGTCAGGTTTGAAATACTCAGCAAGAAATATCATCTCTATCACCATACAACACCTTTTCCATATCGACCATGTCAGTTGGCAATGTCGACCCATGTAGAACAGAAACTTCATCTACCACGCCTTTGATAGGGAATCTTGTGAATATATTATCAATTAAAGCCTGATAAACTGATGATTTCTTATTTGTTTATAAATTTAATTTTTGTAATTACACATGAAGGTTTGATAACATTACCAAGTTCCCTCTCCCGTCTAGAAAGCGAAAGGGAACGAGGTTCCTAGAAAGTGTTCAGAGGTGAATGGGGATTTCCCTCCTTCTTCAACTTCAATTACCACACTGCTGTTTGCCATGCGCCAAATTACGATGAATTTCAATTAAATTATCATAGTATAATTATTTCCTTGTTGAATTATCAATACTTTTCAGTGGAAAAAAGGATGAAATTTCAAAGTTCCAAATCAAAGTAAGTAGACCAACGTAAAGGGAGAAAAAGTGTAAAATTTTCCATACAATTATGCGTACAATCCAAACTTCAAATTTCCGTGTAATTAAGCTTACAGTACAAATTTTATGCCTATTTTTCTCACAACTTTATGGGTTGATTGCCCTGTGCTATAAGCGTTCCATATAATAAACATAAGCTTCAGCAATTATTATAGCAGAAAGCAATGGATATATGAAGCCAAGTACTGTATTTTTTGTTTGTAATTTTTTTTCTTAAATAACATCGATCGTTTTAGATCATTTTTACAAACCAACTCACTACCAATTTTCCATATATTGAAAGTGCTTTCCCCCCACATAAAGGAGAATATAAAAAATGCTAGGACACATTCTGTTTATTTTCAATAGAGAGTTAATACACTGAATTTCATCTCCGTAAATTGAACGGTTTGCGAGATACTCATTTTTTTTTTCGCAAAAATTCGAATTCTCACTACCTCCTTAGGATATTATGCATTATAATAAAAGCAATATAACATCCCAATTTGGATTAAGGTTTAACTATATACCAAAAGTAATTTCATTTGACTTTGCAATTTGACTGTGATGATCAGGCACACATAGTTACATTTAATTTTTTATATAATAATTTATATATTACAGTGATTCAAAAATGTATTTTTCCAGTAGTTAGCTCTAAAAACTCACAGGTCTCGAAAGCCAAGTAGTAGTGTAAGTCCTATTGCTATTATTACTATTAAAAATATCAATATCCAAAAGTGCCTGAAGTTCTTTTTTCACTTGGTTAGATATACTCACCTCAGGTAAGTAGACAAACAAGTGGAAAAGAAAGGGAAATCAAGGTCTTGAAAGTAAAACGGAGACAAATTTACCAGTCCTCAGAAGATACTCTCTACAATGCAATGAGCAGAGAGTGTCGGTAGATCATACTGATTCGGTGGGTCGCAGTGGGTCACGGTGGGTGGTGGGTCACAGTGGGTCACACGGTGGCTGTTGACCCACGACCCACTGACCCACAAAGAAAACTTGACCCACTGACGCATCGACCCACTCCATCTCTGGTCTGGTCACCCTACCCATAACCCACCCCATATTTGCTGATACATGTCTTAGAATATTTTAGTAGACATAAAAACTTGAGATCAAATGATAATTTTACCTTATATGTCATTAATTGTTTTGGCAATGTCAGAATGAAGAGCTCAATGAGAGTATATTCCTGTATTTCTTTCACCGCTATAAGTGGCATGGTTTTTGTATAGCAGCAATTTTTAGGTTTACATATTAATTTTTTTCCCCCATTTCCTTGACAACTACGCATGAGGTTTTAGATTGACGCATATGATCTTGTTCACATCAATGTCTCATCTTTGGACATTCTCTCCTTAAACGCTGATAATATTGCACTTTTGTTTTACGAATATATTTCTCTCTTTTATTATAGGTCAGCGTATAAATCAACAAATCAACAATGTAACAAAATGTCATAAACACTTAATGTCAGATCGAGAATTTTATGAAGCCTTCGCTCTCGCAGACGATGAGTAACTTCAGCACGTGATTAAATTATATTTTTAGATAGAGCCTAGATCGAGCTTCACGTGACGATTCTCACCGCAAAAAATAAAGTTATATTGTATAAATACACATTAATATAAACTCCGACGGAAGTTCATACATACTTGAACATTTAATAATTTCTTTTAAGAAAAGAAGGAAAAACTATTTCTGGAAAACAATACATTTATAGTAAAATGTATTATAATTTATGAACACTGTACGAAAATGCGTACACACAAAGCATTCTATTAACTTCTGATGTAGCAGCAACTTAAAATAAAAGTCACTCTTATAGCCTGCATTGTGCACATTATAAACACAAAATACATTCATAACCGTTAGTGTTTATATGTATAAATAAAGATTTTTAACTAACACACTTTTCTACCAAAGCACACTGATTTTTTTTAAAAATACTACAGTGTATTGTAATATCATTGATTATAAAATTATAAATTACCTTTTTGGGGCTGATGGTTTAATTAAATTGTGTATATATAGATTCAAACCAGCAGCCCCAAAAAAGGTACTTTATGATTTTATAATCAATGATATTACAATACGCATGAGACAACAGGTAAGTGATGAGCGCAAGAGTCTTGGTCTTGCAGTTTTTGCAAGAGTCTTGCATGCAGGACCAAGACAAAAACCATACCTGCAAGACCAAGACTCTTGCGCAAGAGTATTGCACACAGTTACCGACTCAGTGGTATAGCGTTCACCTCCGTGCATGGGGTCCTGATTTGATCCCAGCTTGCGCCATATAAGCTTTTTTTGTGGACAGACAGCGTGGGTGTGGATTTTCTCGGGGTTTTCACGTTTCCTCCTACTTTTTTCATTCCACCATCTCATTCATTTCTCATCATCACCGTCTCCCTTAGCCTCGGTGCATAATCGTGGGACGTTAAACTAGATATTACATTTCAAAACCTATTAGTAGCAGGAGTAAAAGTGAGGGGGAACGCCGTCCCCCTCAGTTCCTAAAAAATTACAATGGGCAAAGATAGGCAGGGGAACGGGCGTGACATGACGTTTCCTACCGTTCCCCTTTCTTTTCAGAACCACTTTTACCCCTGATTAGTATCCTCTTTCAAAACTAAAGAGAAATGTAGTATTGAACATCGGTAATTCCATACACCGTAGGTGCCGACTACATCGGTATGGCCTTGGCTCCGAGACTCAAGCATCCGTTGGAAAATTTTTAACATGTGCTCATCGAAATAACATTTTCATGACATTGACAAAAACTTAGTGCATGTGACCGCAAGCTTGATTTCATGGGCGGATGCTTATACATTGAATAATTGTTCATCAGTAAAATTTTTAGCCTCCTTAGGTATACGGCACATCGAGGATTGAGCGATATAACATTATACAACAATAAATAATCCATATTCACAAGTGAGAGTGATTTTGTAAAGTTATTTTAAATAACTCGGAGTTTGATGTCGTTATTTTGTATTTCTAATATGTCAAAAGTACTTATATAAATTGAGTATGCACAAAAGACATAGTTGAGTTTTCAGTTTTCACCGAAATTATTCTAAAATATTAAGAGGTTTGATTATAATTGTTAATACTTTAATTTTTTCTATCTTTTTGGTCAATATTGCTAAACATATCATCATCATCATAGGTATTCTTCCATTATGGCAGGTCATTTGCTGTAATTCAGAAGCTTCGATGTACGGTGGTCCTCAGGTAGTTTCTTCGTCTTGACGTAGCAATTTTCTGTTTAAATACCTTCCTTCAACTAGTCTTCTTTGTCCCCTTCCTCTCTTTCTTTCCACCATACCCTCTAGCACGTCCCTCATAATACAGTTCCTCCTCAGCCAACGTCCCAACTAGTCCCTTTTCCTCCTCTTAATTACATCTAAAATTATTCTTTCCTCCCCATCTGCTACTATTTCTAACACCTCATTCGTTTTCCGTTCAACCCAGCTAATTTTCTCCTTTTTTCGAAAGTCTCCATTTTTTTCATCACTTTTGCGTAATGTCCATGTTTTTGCTACTTAGAGTACATATTGGAATCAGTAAAACTCAATATTTATTTGGAAGTTTGTTCACGTGGTTGAAAAGAAAAGAAATCTGACGCATTTAGAGTGAAAAATATTTTGCAGTTCATGGTATTTTAGTAATCTGTGCCATCTTGATTTTCTTTCATGCGTCTCAGGGGTAGCCTCCCCAGTTTGGGAACTAGTGGAGTATTGGATCTGTTGGAAAATATAAAAATATTACGAAACCTTGTGATTTATCTTATTAGTGAAGCGTGGGCCCCCATTGAAAAACAAAATAAAGGTCATCGCCTATGCTATACACTATCATCATACTTATAAGAAGGTAAACTATATTACATTTAGAAACATAGATTGTATTTTCTTTACTATTGGCGCATTGTAGAATTTGTTCAGAATAAAATTTACCTATGGAAAGCATAAGATTGCTTAAAAGCATGACTTGCAAGACACTTGCAAGCAAGACCAAGACCAGGGATTCTAGTGCAAGACCAAGACCAAGACCATTTGGGTCTTGGTCTTAGTCTTGCGTTAGCTCATCACTAACAACAAGTGAAAGCTAATAAACGCAAGGGGCCGTTATGGACTAGATGGGGCTTTTCCTAAGTACAAAGTTTTACTGGTTCACGGGGCCATACTAATATGAGCAAGAGGGGCTCGTGAAGACTTTTTCAGAAAGACGAACTTAGACTTCCGCAACCTTTTTGGTAGGAAGACTCAAGAAAGCATTTGCGATCGCTAAAATTCGACCGAGGCCTACAGGTCCTGCGCCTCGTGATTCTTGCGGGGTCCATCGCCAAGTAGCCAACGTGGCCAGTCTGGCACCGCCCATAACCGGTCCTTTGCAGGTTCAGTCCACGCCAAACCATACATAAATAGTTGAGTGTAAACCCGGACACGTCCGTGGAGCATCAGGATGACAAGAAGAAGAGAACAAAGAAGGTGGAGGACAAACTAGGAGATTGCCCAGACCATACAGCACAACCAAAACAGACTCACATGAACTCAAAAACAGCACAGCCGTTCATACAATGTAACACCTACAAACACACAATTACACCCAGAGAACCCCACAGAAACGAATTACCTGAACCAACAGAGTACCCAGACATAAACGTACTTGCAGCACACACTCATAGACTTCTTTGCATCCGAGACCCTCGAGTTTCATTGCCAGGACATAGTGCAGCTACAGAAACGCTGACAAAGTGTGCTGCATGCTGATGTAGATTACTTCAAGACACTGAGTATCGGTCTGTTTCTGACGATCACAAACGGCAAAAATTTTTGGTTACCTTGAACTTGTAATGGTTTTTCATACGCTTTATTTTTGTTTTGACAGATGCCAGGGAAGATAAAGATGATGGGGGTCCATATTTTATTCCAAAAATGATAGTGAGGATGTTAGTGCTACCGCACAGAGCTTTTCACGTATTTTCTTTGAAGCAATGTTGGATGAAAATAGGGCATTAGGACAAATGTTAAATGCAATCCCAGAGCTACATACAACTTAGCATGTTAGTTTGGTGAAATATTTTGAAGCAATATAAGATGGAAAATAACTTCTCTCTTACAAATGCTATGCTAGAAATAAAAATGGTAGGTGCTACGCAGTAGTGTCATTCAATCGGTTCTCACTGGTAAAAAAATCTTTCTTCCTCTATATCCAACACTTACAAAAATAAACAAATAGAAAATATATATTTTTCTAGTATTTTTGCTAGTTTTAAGAACCTAGTATTTACATTTATTCCTTGAACAGACAATCAAGACATGCTGCTTTTGAGACATGATTTAATTTTCTACAGTATCTCACCAATGAAAATGCATTTCTGTTGACGTGTAGATATAGTTTGTTTCTGTGGTATGTGTAGTATCCTGTCGGAAATAAACCGATACGGAATGTGCCCCTGATTTTTTATTTTTGCATAATAACGTAATCATCTATACTCCGCGTCACCCGAATTGGCGTATGGCATCAGCCAATAAGCTCGCGTGCGCTGTTACCAAAAATTCAGTGACGAGGCTAATCATTCGTAATTCTTCACAAATACGAACAAAATCAATTACGAATGATTAGATTCCTCCTGAAGGTTTAGTAACAGCGCACTATGAGCTTATTGGTTGAGGCCATATGCCAATTCGGGTGACGCGGAGTATAGTAATAATATTAATACTAATTAAACTTTCTATATTAATCACAGAACGATTGATAAATGATTTGACTGACGTCACTTATTGTACCGTGTAGAGTAATACCCTACGTAATTACGAAATACACAGAGAGAAGAACGCGTGCCAAAGAAAAATCTTTGACCTTTCATTGTGTAAAAGTCCGTCTCACTTTTCCTAACAAGTTAACCACACAATTAAGAAAATTGGTGTGCCATTAACTACTTGTTACATTCGTTATGGAAGAACGCGGCAAAAATATTGGTGTATGTTTCTTCGCCTGTTGTTATATGTTGTCAACAAGCATGAAAGGAGAGCACATTCAACTTTCAGAGCATAATGCTGGTGGCGTATGAGAAATCTTGTTTACAACGATGGTGTAACTTGTGCAATGCAATGTAACGATATTATATGATACTTCTTCCTGCTACTGGAATTTTCTTTTCTTTTTTTTCCTGTATGGCGCAGAACATCCTGGCATCGCTCCAATGATCACCTGAGCAGAATGCATCCAAGAATTTTCTTATACAATTACACGCCTGTTCATCCTAACGAATCAGATCACAACTAACAAGCCACGATACATACGTATATTTTATATTTATATATATATATATATATATATATATATATATATATATATATATATATATATGCTTTACATACACAGCACTTGAACTAGAACTGAGGACTTCTTTACATACTTACCCTGTCTGTCTGGTATTCGTCCGAGAGACAAAAAATCTCACGAAAATGAAAATCTTTTAAGCTTAACGTCCCACGATTATGTCCTTTACGCTAAGGGAAAAATGGAATGAAATCTTGAGTTTTACGTCCCACAATTATGCCGGTTAGGCTAAAGGAGACAGTGATGATGAGTAATGAATGAAAGGGTGGAATGAAGAAAGTGGGAGGCAACGGCAGAACCCCGAGAAAACCCACGCACACGATGTTTGTCCACCCCAAAGTTCACTTGGCGGGGGCTGGGATCGAACTCAGGACCCCAAGCACCAGAGATGAACACTTTACCACTGAGCCACCGCGGCCCCTTTACGCTAGGGGAGACGGATGATTAAGGCAAGTGAATGATAATAGAAGAATTCTAGGAATTACAAGTACGAGGAAATGGAAGTAGCTATCCCGAGAAAATCCACGGACACGATATTATCCACCACTTACTTACTTGCTGAGTATCGAACCAGGGATCCCACGCACCAGATCATCTCTAAGCCACCACACCCCCTAAAAAGTCACCATCAATTTTGGCCAGAGTGTAGAAAATTCAGTTCAAAATCTTTTGTCATCGCAAATGTTGAGGAATTTGAAGCTTAAAATATACAAAACGATAATCGTACCTGTTGTAACGTACGATTATCTCTACTGCTTACTAGACCACATTCCCACGTTAAATGAATCTTGTAACTGTCATTAGAAAAAAAAAAAAAAAAAAAAAAAGCAACCCGATCTTTCTATTTACTGTTTAGATGTTACAACTTCCTGAAAGCAAGAAAGGTATCTACACAACATGCAGCACTGCACTCTAGTGGACAAACAGTAAACCTCCTCATTAAAAACGTGTATTTTGGCGCACTTTCCCTCCCTGTCTAAATGGATCCGTTGTTTCGGAAGCGGCGAAACTGGTTTTTTCCTTTATGTCAGCGGGAGGGCGATAGCAGGTAGCAAGCAAGACGTCCCAGAAAGTTGCACATGGTTCAACTCCTTGCAAGATGAAAAAAAAAAAAAAAAAAAGTGTGTCCCTTTCAAAACTATGTTTACATGGTAAAATATGGTAGGGTTTCAATTTTTTTTTTTTTTTAAATGATAGCTACAAGATTCATTTAACGTGGCAATGTGGTCTAAGGGACGAACGCAAGGCTGAAAGTATTTGAGAATGAAATCCTAAGATGAATATTCTAACCCAAGAGGAACAGGACTGGGGAATGGCGGAAACTTCTAACGAAGAACTGTATAATTTACACCGTTTACTAGACACTGTTAGGGTTAGCAAGTCTAGGAAGCTCAGGTGGGCAGGTCACGTTCCAGAATGAAAGTACGTCGGAACGCTTTCAAAATTTTGGACTGGAAGTCCAATCGGAAAACGTCAATTAGGAAGACCTAGGCGCAGATGGGAGGACAATATTACGATGGATCTCGCAGAAATAGGTATACTAAGTAGAAACTGAATCCAGTTAGCTAAGGATAGAAGACAATGGAGAGCTTCTGTGAACGCGGTATTGAACCTTTGGGCTCCATAGACCATAGAGTTAGTTAGTTAGTTGTAAAAAATCAAAGTTAGGAAGCAAGTTTGCTGACGGAGATGATTCACGCAGTTCATCTGAAGCTAAAACCACTCATGTATTCTCATAGAGGATTACCATTAGGGCCCGGATTTTTGGTGCTCCACCAAATCATAGAATTTGGTGTGTGTGCTGAAACAATGTTTTGAAGTCAGCAAACGGCTTTTGGGGCTTTAAACTCGAAATTTATGTTCACTATATTCTACCAAACAGAACCTTCCTCCCCCAAGGAAGAAACTGTCACAAAATAAGCAACAAATTTTAAGTTGTCGTTCGTTATCGGTACATATCGTACTAATATAAGCCTGTCGTTCTCTGTGAGTATGATATCGATTTATTGCGTCCGTTTATTATCTACAACAAAGCACGTAATTTTGTTTAAAATATGTCATAACACAATAGAAAAGATATCGAAACTTAAGCTTTGAAAGGCATGAAGTAGACAAATGAAAACGTTCCCTCGTCTCTCTCAAATCGCGGACAATTTAAATACTAACGCGACAATATAAAAACTTGCTGAAACTAAACTGTAATTTCCGCCACTTCTCCCTGCAATACAGGAATTAGAGCCAACACTGAACCTATACTTCGCACTGACCTTCACATCAAAAAACAGTTTCTCGCTAACAAGTATTACTATTTCTGTTCAATGGGGTTTTAGCACTGAAATCCTAAGTTGCAGTGTATTTCAACGACTTTCTGTTGCAATAGAGTAATAAGTGTAGAGAAGCGGCCAAATCTTCAGATTTTGAATTCGTATCAACAAAACAGTTTCATGCTAATTTTCACCGTTTTTGTTCCACGTCGATCCATGTTGAAACCGATCTACGCATGATGTCACACCGTCCCTCGTGCTTTTTTTTTTTTTTTTTTTGGCCATTGTAATTTCTTTAGAAAGTGGGGGACGCCACAGTTATTTTCTGAAGGTGGGGCAGGGGACGACGTTCGCCCGCATTCCCCCTCATTTTTACCCCTGGGCTGAATCCATATTATATATATATATATATATATATATATATATATATATAACAGTTTCTCGGTATCTCTTACGGCGTTTGCTCTTGACATTTGTCGACAGAGGAACAGACAGACATGGTCATTCTATACGACTTCTCACATTTACTTTACGATTGACCTGAAACTGTTTGCATATTCTGCAATGACAGATTTAGGTTTCTTGCACCTCTAAGCAATTTATGGCTGAAGGACCCTCACCTGCCATTTCACCTTAGCACAATAACATGAAATTTAGGTTTGTTATTTTAGACAGTGGTTCTCAACCGATGTGTCGCGAAATTTTAGAATTTAAAAATCATGAAGAATTTAAGAATAATTATTTAAAGTCGAGACAGACTGTACCAGTCAACACCTCCAGCGGTAGCAATAATAGTTCTATATAGAACCATTATAAAAAAAACTCATTGGTTTCACTATTATAACAGATAATAATAATAATAATAATAATAATAATAATAATAATAATAATAATAATAATAATAATAATAATAATAATAATAATAATAATATCATTTATTGTAATAATGAAACCAAATTTTTTAATGCTTCTACATAGCACTGAGCATTATTGTTACCGATAGAAGTGTTGACTGGTATACTCTGTCTCGATTTTAACAAATTATTATTAAATTCTTCACGATTTTCAAATTGCAAAATTTCGCGGCACACTTTAGGAGACTGCGTGACACAGCAGTGTGTCGCGACACATAGGTTGACAACCACTGCTCTAGCCAATTCGCCTTGTTTGCCTAATCGGAAATCGGACGCTGATATTCTGTCATCTCGTAGGCGAGAAAACGTCACAGATTTTAATTTTCTCACGAAAGTGAGTTCTCAATCGGTTAAGTTTTATACCTATTAGAGTTTTAAAAAGCTACTGAACCGAGAGGAAGTTTACCAAGTGCGAAGCTCTTATAATCAACTTTGCAAGTGCATAATGAAAGACAAACACCTAGATTTACAAACCGGTGCAAACACTGTAAAGAGTGTTAGGTAAACAGAGCTAATCAAAGCACTCCTGGTATTCTGGGAGGGCTTCTAGAACATTGTGTACTTCCATTGCCCTTATTGCTCGTGTTTGCTTTCAGCAAATGGCTTTTTTTCTTTTCTTTTTCAATCGATACATAAACATTATCTGGGAAAATCTGTTCAAACACTTGAGTGCCAAATAATAATTGCGTAGTTGATTCACAGCAAGCCATAACAACATGTGTGATGAGATGTTGAACAATGTCAATATAAACAAAATGTTAAGCTTTGAGCAAATTGCTAACATTATTAACACTTGTCATCCATCAAATCAAAGCGATTTTTACCAGCCGAACAAAACTATTTTTTCGAAAGAAAAAAAAAGTCCTGCTCAGTATTATAATTACTCAATAAAATATGTTAGTAATATTTATTTAAGACATCAGAATTCTTTCTAGGATGCTTCTAAATCAAATACCGTAGTTAATATTGGGTAATACAGGGTGTCCCTCATAAAACCGGCACGCCTCACCCACGAGATACATGTAACATTTTAACAGCAACGATGAACTAACAGTCAACAGATAATAGAAATGTTAAAACAGTTATCTGTTTATAAGAGATGTTGGAAGTAGTGGCCATGGACATGCAGGTATCGCTGACCTCGTTTGATGACGTTACTAGCAACACGCTGTAATTCTGCAGGCGTGATGTTGTTAATTTCTCTAGTAATGTTCCGATTTAAAATCGTCTATTGTGTGAGAATTGTCAGCATACACTTTGCTTTTCAGTGTGCCTCATAAATCAAAATCACACGATGTTAAGTCCGGAGTCCTTGGTGGCCAAAGGCATCTACTGACAAAGTCTGTCTTCAGGGAACACGTTGCTAAAGTGGGTCATACTTTGGGTGGATTGTAGGTGGTTGCTGCATCCTGTTGTACTCAACTTTCCGATAATGCAGTGTAGTCAACTTTCGAGACAGTGTTGTCACCCCACAAGCAATTTAACTAGAGATGATTAACCGGTACGTGAGGCGTACCGATTTTATATGGGACATCCTGTATACTTCCTCCTAATTACTCTGAAGTGCTTTACACAGAGTTTGCTGTGCATTTCGTTTCGAGTATTTTTATTTTAATAAATACAGAATTTTCATTTTAAAATAACTGGATTTTGTTTCACAATATGAAACATAGTAATTCTTCACTATGTATTTCCGGTTTTTTCAGCCTACAGGGTGGGCACAAAGTTACTTTCCCCAATATGTGAAGAAATAAAAGAAGCTAAGTGACTTGACAATCTTTATTGTACTTACAACTACTGTTCAAACTGTCTCTCACCGTATTCAATGCACAAGGCATATCTTTTCGGCACTGATTTGCAAATATCTTAATACAACCGAGGATAGGCATCCAATCTCTCGAATGATTGTTTGATTTCCTGTTTCAAATTATCCAAATCCTACAGTTGCCTGGAAAACACTTCGTCTTTGACAATAACTCACATGGAGCACTGGCATGGTAGGCAGTGGTGCTATTCAGCCGGTTCGCTGGAACCGGTTGTTAAAATAATTCGAGTTCGCAGAACCGTTTGTAATATCCAGATATAACAGTAAATTTTACCCAGTGATACCCAGGAAGAGTAAATTTTAGTTTAACTATCTTTGTTTTAAGAAATTCTTATAGCTACAGGGTTAAACATATAGTCTCCCAGAACAAGGTATAAGCGTTGCTCAGATATCGAAAATGAGAACTGGTGTAGTGGAGAGGTTTATATTTGAAATGCATACATATCATTATCAACAACTGCTGGAATAAAGTCTTCCCAATACTTTTTGACAACCATCTAATCTTGGATAATTCGTTTCCAAGATAGTCGCAGTGCTACCTAATTTCGTCACACCACTTTGTATTAGGATGCTGGTAAGTTACTTGTCACTTGTGGTATCTATTAAAAGATTTTCTTTTGTCTACCTTATGGTTTGCTTCTTTGTTTCCTAAGATTTCTCTCTCTCTGTTCACAATACCAAAGTGAAGCGGTGCTCCATCATGTCGCGTGAACTGAATGTTCTTGTAACGAGGTTTTTTTTTCAAGATCTGGAATGACAACTTCCTGCAACATGTGAAGGTATGTGTCACTGGTAACAGTTTCTTAAAAAAAAAAAAAAAAAAAAAATTCCAGTGACACCAGGGACGTTTAACTCTGCTGTTACAATTTCGTGTGGATTGGTATCACTCCAATGAACACAATTGTATCTGTTTACGCAACAGTTGATCTTGAATGAGGCTTCATCTGTCCACAAAATTAGTTTCCAGAAGTCTCATTGTCAGCTTCATTCCAGGAGAAACCATTCACAGAACTCAATACGACGGTCCAGATCACATTTTTGCAACGCCTGCACAAACTTTGGCCGATAAGGTTTCATCTTCAAATCTTTTAACACGTTCCTTAAAGAGGTAGTGTCATTCCCAGATCACGTCTACACCTTCTGATAGACTTCTTCGGGCTAGATACACGATTCTGAGCAACAAGTTCATTGTTTCCTTTATATCGTACACTTCGTGGTCGTCTGCTTCGCGGTAGATCATACACAAAACTTGCAGCCTCGAATAGTTGGTCGTGTACGTGGGTTTTCTCGGGATTCTCCCGTTTCCTTATACTTTCTTCATTCTACCACTTCATTCATTTCTCATCATCTCCTTTAGCCTAGCAGGTATAACCGTGAGACGTAAAACTTGAAGATTCGATTTAATTTCATTTTCGAATCGTTGGTTCACGTTTCTCATTGACTGACGTCACGATGGCTCCACACCTGAAAATCTCCTGAAGTCTGCTATCACCATATTTGTGTTTTTTGTTGTTTCTGTCGAGATTGAAGCACGAAAACGCGCTGTTCGTTTTTTCATTTGCGATTCCTCAACACTTGTACTACTTGGCAAACTTTCACTCAGTAAACAATTCCTTAAACATGTGCGAAAACATGCTTATCAGTCTCAGCCACACTTAGACCACGTTTCTATTTTTCATGAATCTTGTAACTGTCATTAAAAAAAAAAATCCTTGCAACCCGATCTTTCTATTTTGCACTCTAGTGGACAAATAGTGAACCTCCTCATTAAGGTAGGTTTCCACTTTAAATGAATCTTGTAGCTGTCATAAAAAAAGAAAAAAAAAACCCTTGCAACCCCATCTTTCTATTTACTATTTAGATATTACAACTTCTTCAAAAGCAAGAAAGGTGTCTCCATATATGCAGCACTGCACTCTAGTGGACAAACAGTGAACCTGCTTATTAAAAAGTGTATTTTGGCGCACTTCTCCTCCCTGTCCAAAAGAATCCGTTGTTTCGGAAGCGGCGAAACTGTTTTTTCCTTTACGTCAGCGGGAGGGCGATAGCAGGTAGCAAGACGTCCCAGAAAGTTGCACATGGTTCAACTCCTTGCAAGATAGAAAAAATGTTGTGTGTTCCTTTCAAGACTATGTTTACATGGTGAAATATGGTAGGGTTTCAAGATTTTTTTTTTTTTTTTGTTGTTGTTGTTGGACAGCTACAAGATCCATTTAACGTGGCAATGTTGTCTTAGACACAGTCTGCCAGTTTTACTACGAAAAAAGAAAAGAAAAAAAAACTTGCGGATAGTAGGTCTACGTTTATTTCTTCCCTTTCCTCACTTGTTTTGAGAAAAGTGATTTTGTGACCCTGTATTTCATATCGTGACAACCTTTTATCACATCCTCTTGCTAAAGTAATTTCAGGTTTGTAATAAGCTTTTTGATTATTTGTGTTTATCACGTCGCTTACAGTTGTATATGAGTCTAGTTTTCATTTTGAATTGTATTTTAATGTGCAGTTTTTGTTGCATTTCAATTTCTCTTGTATTTCAATACAGTTTTTCCTCTTTTACTACTAAAAAAACGGTTCTTTAATACTTCAAAATTTTGTTTTATGCGTTATGTCGTATTTGACAACAAATATAGACATAAATACATATCTATCAAAATGCAAAATTAATAGTAAACTTTAAAAATATTTTTCCGCTACTAGAACCTAATTACATTTGTTTCATCTCCGTTCGCGAACCCCCGGTTGAGAAACTGTCATGTATTGTATGTATATATATATCTGAACATTCTTCCGGAAGATAGATTCTAGCCTATTTACCCTAATGTAACTAGGCGGGACCAGTACAACCCCAGAGGAAGTGTTGTTTTTCTTCTATGGTTCAGAAAGATGTATGCCATGCTAGAGTAGAAGAACCATGTATCTAACAACAGAGATGGCGTGGGTCAATGAAGACTTGACACATGATCCATTGCTCCACCAGCCACCATGACCACTCTGACCCACCTCCCACCAAACCGCATGGTCATCAACTCTGACCCATAATCCACGCCCTCTTCTGCACTGGCTAAAGAGTTCACACTTGTAAAAAATATAAATAAATAAATAAAAATGAGGTTGTGAAATTATCACTAATCGGAGTTTGAATTTCTACGGCCCATCGCTCATGCACCGCTCTGTTACAATACCAGTGGATCTGACCTTTACGATATAAAATGGTAAAATGTTTGTCAGGGGCCATATAACGATGAATTTCCATTTAATTATTATATATTATAATTATTTCCTTGTTGAATTACAGATACTTTTCAGTGGAAAATATAGGATAAAATTTGAAAATCTCAAATCAGGGTAAAGTAGGCCAACGTAAGAAAAAAAAACAGTGTAAAATTCGATTGTCTCGAAAGTCAAGTAAGTCCTATTGCTGCTATTACAATTACAAATATCAATATCCAAAAGTGCCTGAATTTCTTTATTCACTTAGGTATATTATCTCAGGTAAGTAAATACGAACAAATGAGAAAGGAAGAAAAATGGAGGCCTTCAAAGTGGACAAATTCAGCATTGTTCAGAAGATGCTGTCTACAATGCACAGAGCGTTGGGTCGTAGTGGATGGTGCCTAGCAGTGGGTCACTTTCTGTTGGGCCACGACCCACTGACCTACTCCACCTCTGTCTAACAACTGTGTAATTATATAGGTTTATTATAAAGGTAATAGTCGCTTCTATACGTCGATTAGTACTCCTTTAGTATGAAGTCAATGAAGCTGACTCGAGTCGAGACGAGAAGTACACGTCTTAATTCGACATGAGACGAGAAATTTCAAGAGTCTCTTCGACAACACCATTTCTACCTGTATAAGATCAAGAGCTTAATCACTGTATTTCATACACTATGTGATCAAAAGTATCCGGACACCTGGCTGAAAATGACTTACAAAGTTCGTGGCGCCCTCCATCGGTACTGTTGGAATTCAATATGGTGTTGGCCCACCCTTAACCTTCATAACAGCTTCCACTCTCGCAGGCATACTTTCAATCAGGTGCTGGAATGTTTCTTGGGGAATGGCAGCCCATTCTTCACGGAGTGCTGAATTGAGGAGAGGTATCGATGCAGGTCGGTGACGCTGGCACGAAGTCGGCATTTCAAAACATCCCAAAGGTGTTCTATAGGATCCAAGTCAGAACTCTGTGCAGGCCAGTCCATTACAGGAATGTTATACTCGTGTAACCACTTCGCCACAGGTCGTACAGTATGAACAGGTGCTCGATCGTGTTGAAAGATGCAATCGCCATCCCCGAATTGCTCTTCAACAGTGGGAAGAAAGAAGGTGCTTAAAACATCAATGTAGGCCTGCGCTGTGAGAGTGCCACGCAAAACAACAAGGGGTGCAAGTCACCTCCAAGAAAAACACGACCACACCATAACACCAGCACCTTCGAATTTTACTGTTAGCACTACACACGCTGACAGATGACGTTCACCGGACATTCGCCATACCCACACCCTGCCATCGGATCGCCACATTGTGTACCATGATTCGTCACTCCACATAACGTTTTCTAATGTTCAATCGTCCAATGTTTACTCTCCTTACACCAAGCGAGGCGTCGTTTGGCATTTACTTGCATGATGTGTCGCTTATGAGCAGCCGCTCGACCATGAAATCCACGTTTTCTCACCTCACGCCTAACTGTCATAGTACTTGGAGTGGATCCTGATGCAGTTTGGAATTCCTGTGTGATGGTCTGGATAGATGTCTGCCTATCACACTTTACGACCCTCTTCAACTGTCGGCGGTCTCTGTCAGTCAACAGACGAGGTCGGCCTGTACGCTTTTGTGCTGTACGTGTCCCTTCACGTTTCCATTTCACTATCACATCAGGGACCTAGGGATGTTTAGGAGTTTGGAAATCTCGCATACAGACTTCTGACACAAGTGACACCCAATCACCTGACCACGTTCGAAGTCCGTGAGTTCCGCGGAGAGCCCCATTCTGCTTTCTCACGATGTCTAATGACTACTGAAGTCGCTGATAATGAGTACTTGGCAGTAGGTGGCAGCACAATGCACCTAATACGAAAAATGTATGTTTTGAGGGGTGTCCAGATACTTTTGATTACATAGTGTATATACTCCAAAAATCTACCTTGTTAAAATAACGTATGGAAAATAATCCTTACTTGACTACGACCTGTATACTTGTTATGTGCTATGAAGACCATTATGTTCGTTTGTGTATGGACACTAATTAAAGAACCAAGGTAGTAGGTATTTTTTTTTAAAAAAAAATTAATGCTAATTATTACTAAACATTATCCCTATATAGCATTTGAATCTTCTGTACTTCCAAATGTTAAGAGCCGTATATAAATTTACAAAACGAGACAAGAAAAGCTTTCCGAGAATTTAAACGACGTTTCTACAAAATTTACGACACGTCTTATCTTCTATAGGCCAAGAAGGTGGAGATACTGCGTTTTTGATGCTTACTGTAGTACATAGATGTTTTGCAATTTGCATCAAGTGACCTATCGGCAGTGGCGTACACAGGTCTTTTCGGGCTTTAATACACTCTTATTTAATACCGATATAATTGAAAATAAAATTTAACAATAAGATACGTATGTATGAAAAAGTCGCTTGTGTCCAGAAACGATATGAGGAAGAATCTATCCCCCTTTGATGAAGCTTTGTGTACGCCACTGTCTATCTATGATGGCATATATTAATGATGGTGGTCGTGATGAAAAGCGAAAGCGGTCCTGGCTTCGATTCTCGGTGGGGTCACTCGGTCGAAAAGGTGTAACAGTTTTTTCAGGCTAGCAATCCTGACTAAGGCTTTTCCTGGGCTTTCCTCATTCACACCAGGCAAATGCCGGCATAGTACCTAACATACTAGTCCCAGGCCGCTTCCTTCCTCTCCAATTCCCCGGGTAGCGTGACCGCCGAGGGACTTCATCTCCTATATGTGACCGGCTAACATGGTCATAGATGCCGAAAGCTCAGAAATCTAATATTAATCCTAGAGAAAAGTGAAATTTCTAGTTCCACGTTCCATACTTTAGGAGACGGATGATCAATAAGTAGAAGAAATAAAAATGGAAACATATGATTGTAGTCATTAGAAAAGTCATATATTCTGAATCCCTCATCCCGTATATGATCATTTTATCATTGTTATTTCCTTTGTTACAGGTTCTGTAAGATATGGAGGAGGATCTAAGGAAATTCGAGACGAATGAGCTTTGCACTGTCATGAAGGTTTTTGTGCTGCAAGACAAATCCTCTATGGAAACTCATAGAACTTTGCAGGATACTTTGGGATACATGCTCTTGGATATACAACAGTAGCGAAGTGGGTGAAGCGTTTTAAGACTGGCCATCGTGAGACTGAAGATGAACCTCGGCTCAGGCAGGCCTTCAAGTGCAGTGACCACGGAAAACATCGACAAAGTGCATGACATGATCATGGAGGATAGCACATATCGATCAAAAACATTGCTGCGTGTGTGGTGATATCGCGTGAGAGTGTGGGTGTCATAACAGCAGAATATTTGGAACATGCGGAAGGTCAGTACCAAATGGATTCCAAAATGTTTGAATGCTGACCAGAAGAGAACACTGGTGCAGATGTCACAAGAAATTTTGCAAAAGTTTCAAAACCCTGGAGAGTTCTTGTGCAGTCTGGTGACAGAAGATGAAACATGGCTGCACTATTATGATCCAAAAACTAAACAGCAATCCATGGAGTGGCACCACAGTGGATCTCCTCGACCGAAGAAGTTCCGAAGCCAAAGATCAAATGGGAAGGTGCTTGCATCGGTTTTTTGGGATAAGGACGGTGTCATCCTTAACAAATATCTTAAAAAGGGTGAAACCATCAATGCTGGGGTTTATTCCAACTATTTGAATGAGCTGAAGGAGGCTCTGAAGAAAAAAACGTCGGGGAAAAGTGAGTAGTGGTGTTCAGTTTCTCCAGAACAATGCACTCTTCCATAAGTCTCATCAAACCACGCAATTGCTTGTGGATCTGGGCTTCACCTGTGTACCTCACCCACCTTACTCACCTGATCTGACCCCCTCCGACTATCACCTCTTCCCACATCTCGAAGGTAAACATTTTCATCCGATGAAGCACTCATTGCGGAGGTGGAGGGCTGGTTTGCACAGCAGGACAAGACCTTCTATTTGCAAGGGTTGGAAATGTTGCAACATCGTTGTGAAAAGCGTATTGAGCTTCGAGGGGAATACGTTGGATAGTGTATTAAAATGGTTCTTCCAGGTAAATTTCTTCTTCGTGTTTTCATGACCTTTCCAGCCTCCCCTCGTAGTAACACACAATATGGTTAATGAAAACTAAGCTTTATGAATATATCAATAAAGAACCACAAAGACAAGTGTAATGGTTAAAAAGTAACTAAACTCCGTAGAAAGTGTGTAGAGTAGACACAAAATGCGATCGTAGACCTGACGTAAGAATATGAAACAAAGACACCACAACTGGGGTTCACTAGTATTCACCTGAGTATAGTATACCTCTGTAAGCAATGACGAGTGATAGAATGAGTTAACTAAAAAAAAAAAAAAAAAAAAAAAAAAAAAAGAAAGAAACTGCACAGTGGGCTGTCAAAATGCGGAGCAACCGAACAAAAACAAATGAGGAGACACGGAAAGTTAGTATTAAATTGCATAAGAAGAGTAAGTCTTTGAGAGAGATAACAAACCTTGTATTTTAGACAGACTTCCTTCAACAGTACAAACAATAATTGCGAGGTATAATATTTCTAACACGGTGCAAAAAAACTGGAAGACCAAGTGTGTTGAGTGAACAAAACAAACGTTACATCACTAGGGAAATGAAAAAGGTTCCGAAATGTAGTTCCATGCAATTGGCAACGGATCTGGAAAAACGTGGTGTTTAAGTATCAGCCAGTACAGTGCGGAATATTTGCAGAGAGAATGGGTATCATAGTCGGGGTGCCAGGAAAAAGTTCTGGGTGAACAAATCGTACAAAGAGACTAAAGTTTGCAAAAGAGTATAGAGATAATAGATCAGACTTCTGGAATATGGTCATATTTCGGGACGAAAGTAAATTTAATCTTTTCGAGTCCGATGGAAGGCGTATGGTATGGCGCAAGGTGAATACAGAGATGAATCCTCGATATCTCGTCCCTAAAGTAAGACACGGAGGAGGAGGGTCCGTGCTCGTCTGGGGTTGTATGAGTGCCTCAGGAGTGGGTCGTCTCCACCTTATCGGTGGAGTGATGATCCACAAAGTGTATATTAACATATTAAAGGAAAATCTGCATACTAGTACTCAGAAGATGGGTCTTGAAAACAATTTTATTTTTCAGCAAGACAACGATCCCAAACATACAGCGGAAAATACTCGATTGTTGCTCCTCTACAATACAACAAAACAACTTCGCACACCTCTCAACCTCCAGACATTAACCCCATTGAACATCTATGGACTGTTTTGGAGACAAGAACCAGAATGCACAGCTTCTCTACTACATAAAGAAGGCCTCAAAATAGTTATTCAAGAAGAATGGGACTTAATCAGTCCCGTAACTACAGAACACTTGGTGAAATCAATGCCAGGAAGACTAGAGGCAATCATTCAGGCATAAGTGTATGGTGACTTTTTGCGCTTACTAGATAGGAATTCTCTCTTTCCGTTTGAACAAAGCAGTGATTGTGTTTGTTTGACCTTTCTCTTGTATATAGAAATAAAATGTATGAATGTGTAGTCTTAATTCTGAATTTATATATATTTTCCACCTCCTGTTCTCATTCTAAGCTATTTTCAATATAAAGTGTACACGGTGTATGAACACTTTCTGCGCTCACTGTATAGTGGCCGCGACGACTCGTGAAGAAAATCACAGAACTGCTTTACCTCACATGTGATGCATCGGAAGAATTTGGTACGATTCGTAGAGCTACCTTCCGAACGCAGACGTGAGAATAAGCAGAAGTGCACCAACAACGTTGTTGAATTTACAGGACACGGCAAACGAGCAAAAAAATAGCACTTAAAGAACTATAACACGAACACTAACAATTGTAGAGTGAATATAAAATCCGTGCTAAGTGCCAAAAATTGAAAAGTCCGGTTTAATGTTAAAATGTGGCCTATGTACCTAACACCACTCTGTGAAAAACTGGCTATCTTGTATTCAGTTTGGAAGTAGTTCAAATAACTCCAGAAGAATGCGCGTGCCTATATGTTCCATCAGTTCTGAAGTAACTTCTGAGCTGTTTACTCAATATTTTCGTTTCGGCACTTAGCACGGATTTTATATTCAGTCTACAATTATTCGAATTAAATGGTAACAATAGTAATAAAAATATAAAATAACTACAGCAACAATAAAAACGAAACAAAACTTAGTGGCAAACCGACAACATTGTACTCTCTGGAGATGTTCTGCGTATAGCACGACAGATGACACTGGCAAAATTTCATGAGTGAGGAAAGGGGGTTGACGATGGGACACATTCTCCCTCGCGTTTTATTGGGTACTGAAACTGGTAAATCTAGATCAAGCTTCACGACTCCTCGCGATTACTATAGATTCAGTTTGCAAGGTTAATTACACTGGAATTATTATCAACAAACAACTTTGGAAATGGGAGTTCAGGGAATTAGGGAGTCAAGATGGCCGGACACCAGATTACGAAGAAAGAACAACAACGCTCGTTCGGTAATTTAAACCAATAATAATTGAAGAATAAATCATTGCAATTTATCCAAATGTGGTATATAAATATAAGAGTACTTACTCGTCTCCTAGGCTCATTCCATGCAGAAGGACAAATACAATGAGGCTGATGATTGGTAGACATTTGATGGCCATGGCGAAACATGATGGTCTCTCCACTGGTATGAATAGCACGAAGTAAATGGCTACTGTTTTGAAGAATGGGACCAATTTTGGACCAACGCTTTTTAACTGGAAATAAATATAAAAGGGAAATAAATATAAAAGGCTATTATCAATCTGTAATTATATAGGATGAGTACAAAAACCACTCTGCATCTGTTACACAATTAATATTATAAAACGCATTATACATTATAGAACGCGCACACATATATTTTGACGAGATTTTAATTGTATCACACTCGTAATGTGCATTCAGCTATCAATGGTATGTGTGGAAAGAATGACAAAACCAAAGATAGTATTGTTGTTATATAAGCAACACAGGGTGTCCAATACAATGCAACCCGGAGTTTGGGACAGTAGAACTTTTGAACCTGAAGCGATACATAAATAATGATTATACCAAAATGGAGCTTTGTTCATGCATATATTTTTACACTAGGAACTACACAGTGTTGCCAGATGCAACCGAGGGTTTTTTTTTTAAAGAAAACATGTAAATTGACTCATAACTCAGACGTATGGATGTTCTGTTGTTACTTTTCAGTTGGTTTAGTTGGAGTAGCTTGGAAACTATGGAGCAGGAAAAAGAATTTTTCATTTCCACCGATACCTAATCGGATGAGGCTTCTGTAAGGAGGAACTAGGGAAATCGTAGTTTTCATAGATTAACATTCTGAATTGGCAACATTGCTGATGTTTCAGTACATCAAAAGGTGTGTTAATGACCTGTGTACATTATGCAATTCTTGAAAACAACGAAAAAGAAACTTTGAAATTATCATTGTAAAACTTTTACTTACATGCACCCGGCAACACTGCTACTACCAAGAAACGAGTTATCAGCTCTACAGCGATGCTGGAAGTGCCTCTGTTTTGATTCGAACACTGGTTCACACGTATCACCATGTTGACCGCAACTTTGCGAAGAATAGAAGTGTTAATGTTCTCGATGGAAGTGCGAATGTTCCTTTCCAGGTCTTGTATAGTTCGAGAATTGTTCTAGTATACCTCTTGCTTTAAACAGCCCCATAGAAATGAATAGCAGTGTTGCAGGGTGCAGTAAGTAAACGTTTTATCATGATAATTTCAAAGTTTCTTTTTCGTTGTTTTCAGGAATTGTATAATGTAGACAGATCCTTAACACACCTTTTGATGCACTGAAACATCAACAATGTTGCCAATTCAGAGTGTTGATTTATGAAAACTAAGATTTACCTAGTTCCTCCTTACAGAGGCCTCATCCAATTAGTTATCGGTGGATTTTTTTTTCTCCACAGTTTACAAGCTACTCCAACTAAACAAACTGAAAATTAACGACAGAACATGAGTTATGAGTCAAGTTACATGTTCTGTAAAAAAAAAAAAAAAAAAAAAAAACCTGGCAACACTGTCCTAGTTTAAAAATATAAGCTTCATTTTGGTATAGGGCCATTCCATCGTCACGGGCAGGACATTTACACTACATTTTTGACGCTTTAAAGTTGTATATTTCTAAAAATACAACATAAATTCTGCTAATTGTATGATACATGAGCAGTACAGACTTAGTAGTATATGTAGCTGATGTTCTCAGTGTTTTTTTCTGTTTAGAGTAGAAAATATTAATTCCTAAACGTCTGTCACGGGCGGGGACAAAAAAGAGAAGTGGCTTTCGACACACCAACTGAATGTTACAAAACTCTGTGAATTCTTGGCTCAAAATCTTTTTGTTGAAACGGAAATGTATAAATGATGAAATTTGTTACCAAACTACACTTAAGAGAAATTTGCCAAATATTTATATTAATAAAAAAACTCAACTTTACTGTGTCACGGGCAGGACATATGGTTGTCACGGGCAGGACACCGTGTGAATCAACACACAAAATCTCAATAAGAATGATTTGAAAACTGAAATAAAATCGAAAATAAGTCAATTTCCGCTGTTCTGTTATATCATTGTGCACAAATAATGCTATTTCCTTTACTTGGGGCTCGCTTTTATCACATAAAATAAAAATATATAGTACACTTATTTCTCACCACCTACACTTTAGGAAATGGTTTTATTTGCCCATTTACACCCACCTTGTAGGGAACTTCGTACAAAACACTGTCTAACAGTATATAAAATAGGTGCTGGTATCCAGTGCCGTAGAAAATCAGCGCCCGGGGCGAGAGTATACGATGGCGCCCTCGTAAATATGAGTGAGGTCGACAGACCAGCCGCAAAGCATCACATGATTGGCGCCATGCGTAAGAAATTTTTTAAAAAATAAACCCTGCTTTTCCTTGATTTTGAGCACTATTTAATACTTTTTCCTTCCATTTTTATATATCTTTTATTTTTCCTCTTGAATTTTGCGCCCCCATACTTTGACGCCCGGGCCTGCGCCCCGCTCGCCCCTTTCCCCCAACGCCACGACACTTCTGGTATCACAGGCATTATTTGATTGAAATGCATGTAAGACACATCTTCAACAGTCTTGAAAATTTTACTGCAATTGCTTACGGTCTTCATACGAATTTCTTTGACTTCTTCGTCCTCTTCCACTGGGCTATGTGCGATAGTTGCATGTCTATGCTTTATTTTTTTGTTCACTAGAGAAAAATTCCATCAACAAAAATGTTCCTTGTGTTATATCTTCAACAGCTGGTCTAACACAAACCTTGTTAACATGCAAACCTAAGTCGTCGCTCAGGATAGCTTCATGGCTTTCGGAATCATCATTTTCAGAATCTGAATAAAAGTCTATTAGGAATTTAAAGATTTTACACGGATGAAGCTCTGATTAAAGAGTTCGACGAACTACTCAATTTTCGCTGTCAAATTGCAGGAAAAAAGTGTTTTGATTGGAGACATTCAATTGATAAGAGCATTTTCCCGCCTTTTATTCAAATCGTCTTTTTATTTCAATTTCTGCAGATGATAGTAGTAAAACAGATATATTTTGAAACGAAGAGCTTAAAGCTGCTACGAAATCAGCAACACATTCTACAATTACTTTCTTTTGTTTCACAAAGTTCCATACTGGCCTTCTTGTACATACTGCAATACCATCAACTTCTCCCTTGAAACGAACAAAAAGGTGACGCTAATAATAATATTTATATGACACTTTTTTTTACGTTAAAACGTCATACTGACAGTAATAGATAATCCTCTATTTAAGTAAATAATGTTCATGCTTAGAAAACTTTATTTTAGTACACATGGAATCATTGTCTATCATGAATAACCAATGTACACAAACTTTCCCACCAATGCCATGTCCACTGTCACGGGCAGGACAAGTTTTCAAATTGAAATAAATCGAAATATATTATTAGCATTAGTTCAAAATTTGGTAAATGTGAAGTACACATGCAAATTGTTACTTCTACTAAGTACGAACCACATTCTCAAATTTAGTAATTCAGTACAATAACTTTTGGTAGTTTTCTGTCACGGGCAGGACACTCAAGTTGACGTTTATATCTTTAATGATATTATAAACAATTTTTACCTTGTAAACACTTTTTCAATTGCAGTTTGTAGCAAAAAGAAGTATCTTGAATAGCTCGAAGTTACTTCAGCCAAACATGCACAAATTACCGTAAAATGTTGCCGATAACAAGAATAAAAAATTTCCTCGCAGCTGACATGTTACAAGTTCACAACTTAGATTTAAAATTTTACGTTAATTCTAAGTATAAATAAATTTTTCTTTGTGAAAAAGTAAATTTCGTTCTATTTACTTCATATATATGTAAAAATTCATTGGTTTTGACAGTTTTCGAAAATTTGGGTTCAGGCTCACTTTCGCGTGGAATGGCCCTATAGCCATTATTTGTGTACCGCTTCAGGTTCAAAAGTTCTACTATCCCAAACTCCGGGTTGCATTGTATATTGGACACCCTGTATAATGATGCTGGAAATAAAATATAACTGACAGCTGAAATAAAAATTGACTTTTGTAATCCTATGGCTGTAATAGACATTCTAAAATTTATGTGACGAGTGGCCAGAGAATATTAACATTTAAAATTTATAAGTACTGTTTATAAAAGCACATAATCAAATGTGTCGGAAGTTGCATTCGATTATGTGATTTGTTGCTTTTAAGTTAGATAGTGTGGAAGAGAGATAGTATAAGTGGCTTGACTTTTGCTCAAGCTGGTGATCATTACCCATAGTGTATGTACTGGCAACCCACGAACTTCGGTATTTCTTCCAGTCTTTTGAAAATTTTGACGATCATTTTCATTTCATTTTATGTCGTCTTTATAATCATACATACTGCACGAATTCGTGCATATGAATAACACTCGCCAAGGCATAAAGATACATAGTTGTGGCATATACATACTTATTACATTAAAATACTAGGCTACATCTACGGTTAAAGAAAAAAAAAGCAGAAAAATAGACATTTTTAACACTAACAGTAATCAAATTCGTTTACACATATAGGTATTCATTCACGAAATAAAAGCAGTGCTGTAATAGATAGGTTTAACAGTAATCAAATTCGTTTACACATATAGGTATTCATTCACGAAATAAAAGCAGTGCTGTAATAGATAGGTTTTCAGTAATCTCTTGAATTCCCCTCTTTGCTCTGTCATTCGAATATGCTGAGGAAACTTATTATATAACATAGTACCCAGAGGCGGATCCAAGGGGGATCTATAGGGGCTATAGCCCCCACCCTTGACGCTTAAGTATACACTAGATAAAATGGGCTTCAATACTACTTTACATTGGATAAAGCTGCAAACTATGTATTAGCCCCTCCCTTGGTCATATTCTAGATCCGCCACTGATAGTACCTATAAATGTTGGACTATTTTCGCATAACTTTGTGCGATGCTGTTTGCCGGGGATTTTATCCTTACGTCTGATATCGTATTTATAGGTTGATAGTGTGTTAAGTAATTCAACGTTAGTTTAAAATGCCTACAGTATCTGAAATTATGGCTTCAAACACATGTTGATCTCTTAATCCCTTCCACCTTCTAGAATTACGACTGTTAAGGCTCGTAGTTCTGATAAAGTCAACAACGAAGGAAAGTTAAAAGTGGCTAAAATAATGAACCACAAGATATAATAACACGTCAAAAGTCACTAAAAAAATCACGAACTGAAGACAATACACATAGATTGATTTAGGTTTAATGGAGATATTAACGGTATGGCTATATATCACCGTCCATGTACACCTAATGGTCAGTCAAAGGCGTACACAGAATGTCATCAAAAGGTGAGGATTTCTTGCACCCAAGTTCATATCGCTTCAGGACACGAGCGATTTTTTTTTTAAATAAATGTCTTAATATGATAAAAATATATTATCCCATCATATTTTGCAGATGGGGGAATTAAAACCAGATAACTCCTTCTTTACAGGAGCCACGGTGCCTCAGTGGTAGAGTACTTATCTCTAGTGCATGAGGTCACTGGTTCGATCTCAATTCGCGCCAAGTGAGTTTTTTGGTGGACAAACACAGTGTTCGTGCGTTTTCTCGGGGTTCCTCCGTTTCCTCCCATTTTCTTCATTCCACCATTTCATTCATTTCTCATCATCACAGTCTCCTTTAGCCTAGCCAGCATAATCGTGGGACATAAAACTCCAAGATTTCATTTTTCGCTTCTTACGCCACCGTGGTCAATACATGCTCTGTAAGTACAAAGTAACAATAATAATTTTAAAAACGTACAACTCGAATATAAATTCAGTGGAATAATAAAATCAGAGAAAAAACTATAAAAAATAAAAGAGATGCTTTAGAAAGCTAAAAGAATAAATAACAAAACTGACAGTATTAAAAAAAGGGTTAAAAATACCAATAATAGTACAACATAAATCTTTAAAAAAAAAAAAAAAAAACCTCAGAGAACGTTAACGATTTCAATTGCACCAACAAATGCGAGAATAATCACAGAATACAGAGATACATGCGTGAATAAACAGGGTTATCTCCTTGTTAGTGTTGCCAAGAGATGAGAAACACGAAAATTCTTGTCTAGAGAAAAGCTTTTCGGGAATCGAGACAAGAAAGAATTCTTCGACAATCAAGATGATTCGACAATTTGACAAAAATTTACTACACGAGACGAGGAAATATTATTTCTAGTTTCGTCTCATAAGCAACACTACTTCCCTTATACTAACCTCACCTATAATATCACAGAGTTCTAAATGTTCTCTGAGATTTGAGTATTCTGGACATTCTACAAGAATGTGCCGGATACTCATAGCCAAGATGCAGTTTTCACAATCTTTGTTTCCATTATTTCTTGACAGAGCATTTGTAATTTATTTTTTTTTAAAAAATGTGAATATATGCAGATATGTGTCGAGTTATACGCATGCAAGTGCTTCCTTCAAAAAATTGTAAAAATTGCTGCCGCTATTTAACTTGGTAGGTGGATAAAACAGCGAGGTGATAAGTACTTCCGTGGTTTCTGTACAATTTGTAACTATTGTTGTTACTACGTAACTTGGCAGGTGAACAAAGATACGAAGTGATAAGTTGCAGTTATGCTATGTGACAAAGTATTCATGTGCTTCGTCTACAAATTAAAACTACGAGGATGGATTGAAGCTCGTGGTCTGACCTACAAAATTAGAAAATATTTGGATAAGTTACGTTCTATTTCTCCACGTAATCCCCCTCGACCGAAATACATTTACGCCACCTCTCCGGTAACGCTTCTATACCACTTTTAAAAAGATTCCTCGAGCCCTGCAAAATAGTCCAGTACAACACTTTTCACCTGTGCATCCGAAGAAAATCACTGACCTCCAAACACTTTCTCAGGTTTCTGAATAAGAGAAAGTCCGAGGGGGACAGATCATTCGAGTAGGGCGGGTGCGACAGCAGTTGAAATCCACAGGAATGATTTTCTTCCATGCATGCAAGGGATGTGTAAGTGCGTGCATTGTTCTGGTGAAACAACACCTTTCTTCGCAACATTCCTGGTCTTTTAATTCTGATCAACCAGGATAATGCCCCTAGCATCCCAGAAAATTGATGTCATAAGCTTATTTGCCGACAACACTTGTTTGGCTTTCTTTGGGACAGGAGATCCGGGTCGTTTCCATTGATTGGATTATTGTTTTGATTCCAGCGTATGGTGGTGTACCCGTGTCTCGTCCATAGTCACAAATCTGCCAATGAACTCCTCCAGATCACTTTCAAACAATTCCAAACAATCACGGAAAAGGGTGTGTATATTGCGTTTGTGTTCAAGTGAAAGCAATTTGGGTACCTATCTTGCAGACACCTTAGAAAACCCTAATTCCTTTACGATAATGTTTTATGACGTCATACTTCCTCAAAATTTAGTTTTATCTCTATTTCTACCTACTTGTAAACCTAATTGTTACAGATGAAAAAAAAAGAAGAAAACAGAGAATGTACCGTAGAGTTTCGTAGGTAATTGAAATTTGAACACTTAAACCATGTGCGAAATTCACATTAAGACGGATATTTATTGCATGGTGGCTCAGTGGTTGAGTGCTTAACTCTGTCTGATACCTGAGGTCCCTGGCTCGATCCCCGGTCAAGTAAGCTTGTGGTGGACATCATCATGTCTGTGGGTTTTCTTGGGGTACTCCCATTTTCTCTTACATTCTCATTCCACCAATTCTTCCGTTATCATTCACTTGCGTTAATCAACGTCTCCCTTAGCCTAAAGGGCATAATTATGGGACGTTAAACTAAAAGATTTGATTTCATTTATTACATAGTATATTTTATATTGTAGAAATAAGTTTCACTATTCCTAGGTATACTTTATTATTTATAAAATACTACTTGATACGCAGGTACTAATTAATTAGTTACTGAACTAGAAATCTACAATCTACTCGTATAACGAATTTTGCTTGGAAATACAAATTTACCATAAAATGAATGGAATGAAATCTATAATTTTACGTCCCATGTTTATTATACCTTTTTAGATTAAAAAAATACCAATGATTAAAGAAAGTTTAATGAGTAAGAAATAACCGGTGAAATAAGAATATGGGATGAAAGAAAAGAACTTCGGGAAAACCCACAAACATGAGGTTGTTCACTACAAACTCACATTGCCTAGGAACGAAGAAAGGATTCTTGGCAGCAGAAGTGAGCATTCTTACCAATAAACCATTGTACGTCTGTATTTTCTCTGTAAGTTGGCCATTTTTGAATAAAACTAGGGATGGCCAACGTCAGAGATGATTTCACTGCTATATTAAACGGCCTATCCGGTTGCAATGATATGAACAGACTTTGGGAGAAATGGCTGAAATTCAGCTCAAATGCAGAAGAGGCTACGCAGATTCTATATTCCAAAAGCAAATTGTTCTAAACGGATGGAACATAGTCAAAAAAAAAAAAAAAAAAAAAAAAAAGCACGAAAAATTAACATTAATGTCAATGGAAAATCAATGAAAAATAAATAATTCCTCCTCCGCAACAGTACACATGTAAGTTTGGCAACGAATATGGCGTCCTGAGTAAGCATGAGATTCAGCCGCTAAAACTATTTCCGTAAACACAAAATAATATTTGGATAAAATGTAAAACATAACACGAAAAATGGTAATATAATATCCATATTCCGTAATGAGACAACTACTTGTAAAATAATTTATGCTTTTAAGTAAAAATTTCATAAAACGGAGCACAGGAGTAGTAAAATCTAACCGCAAGCGCCATCTTGCGTACTCCTCTTAAAACTGATCAAGTTTTCCTCTTATACTTTTCTAGCTAACAGAATACATAAGCACAGAAAATAGTACATCATGTTGTAGCTGACGCATAACTCTATTTTATAGTGTAATACTTATAATATGTGTCATTTCTTTACGCGTTGGTTAAGGCAATGAACTAATGCTTATACTGACTTCCGGGTAGTGATCCACCTTAAAAACTATAATAAGGAGATGGCTAACTGAAAGCTTATTTCACAGACATAATGAAGAGCTTAAAAACGATGTATAGCACGTAAGGTAAATATGGATAGAAGAGAACATTATCAAAAGTCATATTATTTTAAGTAAAATCAATAATAATCATAAAATATATGCATCTTCTGCGAATTACCTAGGGCGCCCTCGCCCCACAAGGATATTTAGGTGCTTGAAATATCTATCATCTGGATTTGTAATCTCCAGAATCGATTTAGCACGCAACTTGACTTTTGACCTGATCACGTGACACAATCTGGTCCTTATGGCAAATCGGACAGGCCCTTTGTATACATTGTAAAATGATTTCTACAAAACAAGAACTACTTAAAAACTATTAAAATCAGTAAAATCGAACTATTAAGATTTCTATTCATTTCAACGAAAGGAGATAAATACTTCAACATGTATTGAAAATATCTCACAAACTAAATACAACTTTCTTACAAGGCTGTCTATAATCTTTATTATAAATTAACTAGAAATGTTATAGTTTCGGAAGTATATCACTTCCTTCTTCAGACTACTACTCCAACTGAAATCATAAATAATCTTATTTATGATTTCAGTTGGAGTAGTAGTCTGAAGAAGGAAGTGATACACTTCCGAAACTATAACATTTCTAGTTAATTTATAATAAAGATTATAGACAGCCTTGTAAGAAAGTTGTATGGACACAAGGCCTTTTTATCACAATATCCAAGAAAATATCTCGTATATACACACACAACATATTGATCCAAAGACTATTCTTTCTTGCTTGCTGGAAAATACAATTAGTTCAAGCGGCAATTTGTTCGCTGCGGAAACAAAAGGAATATTTTCTCGTTTCCCTCATTTCATACATGTTAATGATTTCCACACAGATAACTACAAGAAGCGGGCAGGGAAACAAACAACGAAGCCTATATAAATCCTCAGCCCAGATGTCAGTTTGTTATGGATGAATAGTGATACCACAAGAAGGAGAAACATGTAATCAAGCACATACATAATGCATGGAGATCGTATAAGTACCGTAATTACGTCTTACAACGGTTTCCATAATCTGTCTTTTTTTTTTTTTTTTCGACATCGGATATTAATATTTCAGACGGAAGACCATAAAAGATTTCTTCAGCACGTAACTGAGCACTTTTGACAAATTACATTGAATAACAAATAAGATTATATAATTTTGTTTCTACAAACTTTTTTCAATAACTAGTTGGGAAGATAATACCGTAATTGAAAACCAAATTAAAAACAATAAAAAAAAACATTATAACTATTTCTATAATAAATATACCTTTCCAAATTTAATGAACAAATACAAGTGTCAGTTTTCGTATTGCGAAAAATTCACAAGTTCACGCCCTACATTTGATGGCCTATAATTGGGGGAATCAAAAGTTTGCACACCATAATACGTATTTCACAGCTGACGCAGCAGTTCAAGGTTTATCACCATGCCAAGTTTGATTCAAAGCGGATAAAAGTTCACTCCTAGTTATATGGTTAACGTACGCGTCTTCGCCGGGTGGAGACCAGAGTTTAATTCCTGGCGCAAGCTCATGTGGTTCTGATTCCATGTTAAGCTGTAGCTCCACGTTTCATATAGCTTCGCTGCTGAAAGGGACGATAAACACGAATCCCAAACTTGATGATTTTCTTTTACGAAAATGTGACAAACTGCAAACTCCAACTTCGATTACCATAACTCGAGGAGCAAGAGCCTACACATCGTAATATTTCACATGGTTGTATAGCAGATCAAGGTCTATCACAATGCTAAGTTTTATCCAGATCGGATGACTTTAGTTGAACTCATGAAATCGAACCCCAGTTGGAGGCCCACAATTCGAGAACCAAACGTGTACTAAGTCTGTCAATATCCAGCACTATGTTCAGCGTAGTTAAAAGTTTGATCGAGTGCCTGTAGACATTGTACTGCGAATATATATAAAAATGAAATCTTTAAGTTTTACGTCTCACGGTTATGCCGGTTAGGCTAAAGGAGACGGTAATGATGAGAGATGAGTGAAATGGTGGAATGAAGAAAGTGGGAGGAAACGGGAGAACCCTAAGAAAACCCACGAGCACGGTGTTTGTCCACCACAAATTCCACACGGCGAGCTGTGATCGGACCGGAACAAGCACCGGAGGTGAACGCTCTACCACTGAGCCACCGCGGCCTCGATATATAACTAAATTCAATCTTCAAACTTCCTGGTCCCATAATTCAAGATTTAAAAGCCTGTATGTACACACACGTTTGTATACCAGGTCAATGTATACCATTATTCCAAGTTTAAATCAGATCAAGTGAGTTTTGTTGAATTCCTATGATAGTCGTTGATTTTTCAGGAAAAGTCAACGAAGAAGGAAAAAATACCTATTTATAATTTTCTTTAGAAAACGTATGATTGTGCAGTTTAATAACAAATACAATAACATTTAAAACTGAAATGAAATCTTTCAGATTAACTTCCCACTTTTATGCCCTTGGGGCTAAGGAGATGATAGTTAAAGCAAGGAATAATGATGGAATAATTGGTGGAATGATAATGAAGGAAACGGGAGTACTCCGGGAAAAGCCATGGACACGATGTTGTCCGTCACAAACTTAACTTGATCGGAGATCGAACCAGGAAACAAAGGATTGTAGATCAATCCCCGATAAGCATAGACGGAACGAAACTCGTATCATTTTACGTGGAACACACGATACTTTATGTTTTAAATAAAACAGAAATCATCCATCGATTTCATATCGAAAAAGTTGAAATTATTAAAATTTTAGTGTATCAAAAGCAAGATATCTCGATCGAGTTGTAACATCAACAGTTAACACCAATGGTCGACGTGAGACGGTATGCGGTGGTATGCCATACCGCCTCTGGTTTACCAGTGATCAAGACATACCGTCACTGGAGAGTAGATGTTCCAATACCTTTAATAAATCAATTTTATACACAATAATTGACGAATAGCTTTGCACGCAAAGAGATTTTATTTCTTATGTAGAAATAATTTCCAAGTTGACAACACCGACATTTTTGGTATCTTTTCCCTCCCTTTAGTATTTAAAATGAGATGTCTTTAAAGAAGTTAATCTAGTTTCTATTTTGATGTGGCATATTGAATTGTTTCTTTCTTAACTGTGTGTATGTCTTCTTGTCTTAATGTACATAAATGTTATGTTTTGAGCATGGGCGGATTTAGGGGTTGTCTGATGTGGGGGACGGATCTTCCGGGGGTTGGGAGTACCTTTCAGTTGGGTGAGGGGTCCGGGAGTTTTCCCGCAGGAAATTGTTAATATAAAATCCCGGTTTTCGAGTATTTTCATGTATTTTCTATAACCCACCATAAAATGATATTTTTTATTTTTTCACCGAGTTGCTAGCGGATCCAATCATGTCCCTTGCTCCCGTAACTACAGAGAAACTCTCCAATGATTTTTAGTCATTATGTAGGCCCAAACAGAAATGCAATATTTAGGCAACATACCCTCACTGTATTTCAACATTTAGATAGCCGGTATGTCGAGTCGAAATCGATATAAAACATACCACCTCAGCTTTTTTCCCACTTGGAACACTGGTTAACACTGTACATAAGATAGCTGCGTAGTGGATATACGACTTAGATTTTGACACAGCACAACTAGGTTGTAAAATTCAAGTAGAGCAAATATGAATTTGTAGATTATTACCTCTAAACTCTAAACCTGGTTCTTCAATTTTTAACAAAATAAAATACATGATATTAAAGGGCTTCCGCAAGTAAATGTGCATTTTTTGTAATCTTATGACTAACAGCATGCCTGTTCTTCCCACGGGAAGAATACGTTTCATTTTGGATATAAAGGGTAATCAAAACCGTCACCAATCAACTTAGGGACCCCAAAACTAAGAATTTGACGCTAATATCTGTCATTTTCAATTATTTTTACGTCACCATCCCCCCTTAGGAGTGTTATTGGGGCTGAATTTGGGTTAAAACGGCATCGAAAGTGTCACTATTCGTCTCAGTGACCCCGAAAACTATTGGTTCAGCACTAATATCGGTCAAGTCTGATTAATTTTATATTATATATATATATATATATATATATATATATATATATATATATATATATATATATATATATATATATATCCCTTAAGTTCCAGGGCTGAATTTGGATATAAACGGCATCAGAAGTGTCACTGTTCATCTCAGCGACCTCGAAAACTATGGATTCGGCACTAATATCGGTCATTTTCGATCATTTTTATATATATCTTCCTCCCCTAAGTTGCACCATCAAAGTGAAATGCTAAAAACCATCCCAGGACCGAATTTCACCTATGAGGAAAATTCGATCGAGATCGGTCACGTGGTTCAAGAGTTATTGAGTTACAAAAACAGTCACTTTCATTTTTATTTATATAGATATTAATTTATCTTGGTTTTAAACATTTAGTGATACCACTGTTATGGATACGAGAAAGTCGAAATGACTAAAAAAAAAATAGTTTAAATATTCATGTTTGATGTTCTGCACAATTGGCGCCGCAACTTGCTTTCGTCCCAAGCCACGCAAATCGACGGGAAGGGGGAAGGAGACGGCCCTGAGTCCACAAGTTACACAGAATGCCTTCATAAAAATGTATGAAAGCTGCTTTTAAGAGAAGATTTAAAAAGGTGTGGTGATAGTCTGGCAGCCAGTCCATAAGATTTGCAGAGTACCTTGCATTTTGGGGTGACCAAGGTTTTTTGATGTTTTCTTATAGATTTTGATGTGCTGAATCCAAAACTGTCGGGTGCAACGCTGGCACCCTTGAGCATTTCCCACAAAACTCACTAACGATTTCCCCTCCCCCTTTGTATTAAAAAATCGTTGACTTCGGGGAAATTATCTGTAACTTCTACAGTAATTAACGTAAAATAACGGTTTAGACCTTGTTATGCTTCTATCTCAACAGTCTTTCCAACTATGTTAATCACTTGGGCTGCGACGAACAGGAAAGGGAAATAAAATAGGAAATTCTGGAAAATTCTCTCCCAAAGCATCTTTCAGCTCTTAATATTCAAGAGCCGTACCTCGAATCTCCATCCGGAAAGAAAATATTTTTATATTTTCATGGACTTTTGATACTTGCAAACAATACTAGGAAGGGTACCGCTCTGGCACCCTTGAACATTTCCCACAAAACTCACAATTTCCCATCATTTGTATTTTACCAAAAAAATATTAACTTCTGGGAAATTATCTGTAATTTCTACAGTAATAAACTTAGAATAACAGTTCAGACCTTGTTATGCTTCTATCTCAACAGTCTTTCTAACAATGTTAATCACTTGGACTGCGACGAACAGGAAAGGGAAATAAAATGGGAAATTCTGGAAAATTCCCTCCCAAAGCATCTTTCAGCTCTTAATATCCAAGAGCCGTACCTCGAATCTCCATCCGGAAAGAAAATATTTTTATATTTTCATGGACTTTTGATACTTGCAAACAATACTAGGAAGGGTACCGCTCTGGCACTCTTGAACATTTCCCACAAAACTCACAATTTCCCATCATTTGTATTTTACCAAAAAATTATTAACTTCTGGGAAATTATCTGTAACTTCTACTGTAATTAACGTAGAATAACGATTCAGACCTTGTTATGGTTCTAATGGAACAGTCTTTCCAACAATGTTAATTACTTGGGGCTGCAATGAACAGGAAACTAAAATAAAATGGGAAATTTCGGAAAATTCCCTTCCAAAGCATCCTTCAGCTCTTAAAGTACAAAAGGGATTGGGTGTATCTCCTTCCGAAGAAATATTTTATATTGTCATGAACTTTCTACATTTGAAAATAATCGTACACACGTGAACTGTAACCATGCGATACACACTTCAATAATTAAAATTTAAAAGGAATTTACATTTATAGAATTTATAAGTAGCACAATAGATAGTACAATTATCTTCCTCATATAATTTGGGCAGTAGGATATATTTAGTACTTGTGTTGTTGTTTTTAAGTTCAGTTTACGATTTCTGGCTAAAAGTTCATGGATTTTAATGTTTAAATTTCCTTTTATCTTTTCGTCGTTATTAATTCTAACGTTACTCCATGTATTAATTTAATCTTTTTATATCACATCACAGGTAGCAGCCATCACATAGACATAACAGTTTTTAGTGAACATGTGGATGAGTTTACAACTGACTAGTGCCAAGTGAATAAACTGTTACTGTTTTATGTTTGTTAACACGTTTCAAAGTGGTGTTTCATAGTGCAATTTTTAAAATCATAGCGGATGAAGAGAAGTGCATTTTCACATGTCAAAAAACACAAGAGCGGCTTATAACTGGAGGACCAGCTTGAGTTTGATCAATTATGTTGGCAAGTAGTCTTAGACGTGACGGACATTTTTATTTCTCTTGAGGAAAATGTGCCAGTATACTTTCATAAGGACTGCGTATCAACATATACTTCGCAGTGGCATATCAAGAGAGCCAAAGAGCAGTCAACTTCAACCTCCTCTGAACCACAGGTGAAACGGATTAGAAGATCAGACGCAAAACCTTTCAATTTTCGTACTGATTGTCTATTCTGTGCAGCAAAAAATCCAAGTCGATGGCGCAGATATCATCTTCTTAGAACGGTTGATCGTCCAGGGCAACCGATCAAGAAGCTATCCTCAAAATATGTGATGTTAGAAATGACGAATTATCCGAAGCTGTTCAAGTGCTTGTAAATGGAGCTGTTGGAGATCTACATGCGGCAGACGCTCGTTACCACAAAGACTGTTACAATCAATTCTTGCACAGTAAGTCAGCTAAAATTTGTTCACTGAAACGCAGCATAAATAAAGGAAGTGACGGAGATGGAATCAACGCAGTCACGACAGCTTTAAAAGAGGACACCTCTCGTATTTGGAACTCCATCGAAGTTTACCATCTTTATCAACAGAACGGTGGATCTAGAACTGATCGCCTTGCAATTATAAGAGATGTTCAGGAAAGAATAGGTAAAGACCTTCTAGTATTGTCCTCTCCTGGTGTATCAAGCATTCTTGCCTTTAAAAATGAAGCTTCTCTTGCCATGAATATTACCGAAGATGACAACGATGATGGAGAAACAATAAAATAACTAAGTACAAAGATAATGAATGAAGTGAAGAAGCGTGATGATAGATTGAAAAGTTACGAAACTACCCTCTCTGCAGACAATATTAAAAATAATGTTAGTGAAACTTTACTTTCCCTATTAAAGATGTTTGGAATTACTGAGCTACCTGCAATACTCATTGGAAACTACCTGCAATATCGTAACTGCAGCATTGACAAAGCAGCTAACTATTCTCCAGATTGCTCTTGCTATGCTTCTGAACAGCATACGTCTCATTGACGAATTCTATAAGTTTGGAATCACTTGTAGTTACAGTGAGACCCTAAGATTTAAAGCGTCAGCTGCAGCAGAAGCCAGCAAAGCACCAACTTTGCAAGGACTTAATCCCTCAACAGACGGATTTGTGCAAGCTGTTGGTGACAACTTCGACAAGTCTATTTCATCTCAAAATGGCCTACGTCAAACTTATAGTATGGCTCTGCTAATAACTCAAGTGGAGAAGTCATGGAGTTGCAACAGTAACAAAATTTGTCGCATTACAAAGGAAGAAATGAAGGAACGTGTGACTAGTGGAGTGCCTGTACACAGGGCCAAAAAAGCCACCAACGCCCCAACATTTCTCAGTAAATGAAGTGCCAACTCTAGCATTACTTTCATCTCAAGTTTATTCAGTGTACAGAGCACAGAGAATAGATTTCAAGTGTTTAAAGTCAATCATTAGGAGTCCTGAAGTCGCTCCTGAATATGGTGGCTATAATACAAGAAAATCAACAGCCATTAAACAAGTGTTAAAAGGAGTTACCTTGAAAAAATTGGGGTCTCAGGAAGAGATAACCAGTGATATAGAACAAGAAGCAACTGACTTTGTAGCTGGGTGCTATGGTGTAGCAAGTGTGAAGTCTATGATAGAAATTCGTATTAACGTTTGGAAGAAAAAACTGCATCTGCTCACACAAGAGCTCCACTACTTTGCTCTCTTCCACCGACGTCGGAAGCTTTTAAACTAAATGTAAAGCGCGCACAACTACAAATGCTAATTTGGTTGAGTGCAGACAGGGCAGACCCACCAAATGTTGATCCAACTTGTTATGGATGGACACGTGATGAAACAAACAAATCGTTAAGGCCAGTTATGCTTCCTCCAAATGCTGAGCCAGCTCCTGCCGATGTACTTCACCTCATCAAATGTTCCTGCTCGTCAGAAAAACCTTGTTCAACAAGAAGATGTAGTTGTGTAGGTAAACTACCTTGTATACACAATGTTCTGTAAATGCTTTGATGGTAGATGCTACAACAAACTAAACACGTACTCACATAACGACGCTGACGAGAGTGAAGAAAGTAATGAGGAATAATATTACAAATAAACATGACATACTTAAGTCATTATGTAAGTTTATCTTGAATAACCATTTTTTACATATAAGTGTGGTTTTTAGAATACAACTAGAACATTCATTTTCTAAGCGTGCGGAACCTCTCGAATTACAGGTGCTACATTTTAATCAAAATCATAAAAATCGAAGAAAGTTATAAGAATATCTTTTTTTAACGTACGATTTATTAATACACTTTACCGATAATAGAAAATTTTGAACACTCTGAATACATTACATTCGTGCTTAATAAAAACGTCTCGAAATTGCAAATGTTGCCCTAAGGGCTGATATCGTTGGAAAGATTATTCGAACAGAAGCAGAAAGAAATGAAGCATTATTCTGTGTTAATTTGTATAGAAGCTCAAGGTACATTTCTCGCAAAGAACTATTTTTAATATAGGTAATGAGAAATCATGAATTTAATGGGAAATGATCAAGGTGGCAACCTTTCTAATATTGTTTACTAATATTTCCATCGGAAGGAGATACACCCCATCTCTTTTGTACTTTAAGAGCTGAAAGATGCTTTGGGAGGGAATTTTCCAGAATTTCCCATTTTATTTCCCTTTCCTGTTCGTCGCAGCCCAAGTGATTAACATTGTTAGAAAGACTGTTCCAATAGAAGCATAACAAGGTCTGAACTGTTATTCTAAGTTTATTACTGTAGAAGTTACAGATAATTTCCCAGAAGTTAATAATTTTTTGGTAAAATACAAATGATGGGAAATTGTGAGTTTTGTGGGAAATGTTCAAGAGTGCCAGAGCGGTACCCTTCCTAGTATTGTTTGCAAGTATCAAAAGTCCATGAAAATATAAAAATATTTTCTTTCCGGATGGAGATTCGAGGTACGGCTCTTGGATATTAAGAGCTGAAAGATGCTTTGGGAGGGAATTTTCCAGAATTTCCCATTTTATTTCCCTTTCCTGTTCGTCGCAGCCCAAGTGATTAACATTGTTGGAAAGACTGTTCCATTAGAAGCATAACAAGGTCTGAATCGTTATTCTACGTTAATTACAGTAGAAGTTACAGATAATTTCCCAGAAGTTAATAATTTTTTGGTAAAATACAAATGATGGGAAATTGTGAGTTTTGTGGGAAATGTTCAAGGGTGCCAGAGCGGTACCCTTCCTAGTATTGTTTGCAAGTATCAAAAGTCCATGAAAATATAAAAATATTTTCTTTCCGGATGGAGATTCGAGGTACGGCTCTTGGATATTAAGAGCTGAAAGATGCTTTGGGAGGGAATTTTCCAGAATTTCCCATTTTATTTCCCTTTCCTGTTCGTCGCAGCCCAAGTGATTAACATTGTTGGAAAGACTGTTCCATTAGAAGCATAACAAGGTCTGAATCGTTATTCTACGTTAATTACAGTAGAAGTTACAGATAATTTCCCAGAAGTTAATAATTTTTTGGTAAAATACAAATGATGGGAAATTGTGAGTTTTGTGGGAAATGTTCAAGGGTGCCAGAGCGGTACCCTTCCTAGTATTGTTTGCAAGTATCAAAAGTCCATGAAAATATAAAAATATTTTCTTTCCGGATGGAGATTCGAGGTACGGCTCTTGGATATTAAGAGCTGAAAGATGCTTTGGGAGGGAATTTTCCAGAATTTCCCATTTTATTTCCCTTTCCTGTTCGTCGCAGCCCAAGTGATTAACATTGTTGGAAAGACTGTTCCATTAGAAGCATAACAAGGTCTGAATCGTTATTCTACGTTAATTACAGTAGAAATTACAGATAATTTCCCAGAAGTTAATAATTTTTTGGTAAAATACAAATGATGGGAAATTGTGAGTTTTGTGGGAAATGTTCAAGAGTGCCAGAGCGGTACCCTTCCTAGTATTGTTTGCAAGTATCAAAAGTCCATGAAAATATAAAAATATTTTCTTTCCGGATGGAGATTCGAGGTACGGCTCTTGGATATTAAGAGCTGAAAGATGCTTTGGGAGGGAATTTTCCAGAATTTCCCATTTTATTTCCCTTTCCTGTTCGTCGCAGCCCAAGTGATTAACATTGTTAGAAAGACTGTTGAGATAGAAGCATAACAAGGTCTGAACCGTTATTTTACGTTAATTACTGTAGAAGTTACAGATAATTTCCCCGAAGTCAACGATTTTTAATAAAAAGGGGGGAGGGGAAATAGCTAGTGAGTTTTGTGGGAAATGCTCAAGGGTACCAGAGTTGCACCCGACAGTTTTGGATTCAGCACATCAAAATCTATAAGAAAACATCAAAAAACCTTGGTCACCCCAAAATGCAAGGTTCTCTTGCTCTGCCACCAGACTATGAGCTTAGATAAAGAGCAGCATCATTCAAAGGGTTCAACTTTACAAGTATATCAACAAAGTCACGTTTCCGTTTGTTGCACTTTACACTTACGTACTTGTAAACACACATTTACACATACATAAATCAAGCGAATGCTAAATGCAATTAGTTATGTGCGTCAAATATATATGCAAACAATTACACACATAAACATTAGTCATCTTTGTTCGTCTATAAAACAAGTCATCAAAATGACAAGAGAAAGGCCATGGAAGCATCAATGTATGAAGAACATTGCGGTTGTTGTTTGGCTGAGTCATTATTCATAATTTTAACTCTTTTATCTCGAAATGTGTGCTTAGTTAGTTTCACATGCTGCTCATAGTAACACAAAGGCTTATAATAACATTCAAAGCGAAGTCCAAGGACAAAGTAGTACGCATCTACCATTTCAGTAGAAAATTTATTTTCAAACCTCCCCCCCAAAAAAATCACACATAGCGAAAGAAAGTTGATTGGTTAATTTACCATTTCCGTATAATGTTTACGTAATTCTACATTATCATTGGTGTTGAACGAGGGTAATGCTATCAATCGAGACCACTCGTTGAGCTGGATAGAACGATATAAGGGAACAAATTCTCATAAGTAGTTTGAGAAAATCGAGAAAAACTTTTTTTTTTTTTTTTTTTTTTTGTAAACCCAGGAATTGACGCTGTACTATCGTTAGCGCCACTCACCAAGAAAAAACGGATTAGAACCAGGAATTAGATTTCGGGGCTTTCGGCATCTATGGCCATTTCAGTATAAGTGATGACGTCCCTTGGCAATCACACTACCCGGGGAATTGAAGGAAAAAGGAATGGAGAAGGAAGAAAGCCGACTGGAACTACTATGTTAGGTACCATTCCGGCATTTGTCTGGTGTGAATGAAGAAATCCCAGGAAAACCTTTCTCAGGATGACTGGACTGAAAAAGCTTTTTACATTTTTTTTTCGACCAACTATCCTCCACCGGGAATCTAATCCGGGACTGCTCGCACCAAAGGCGAAGGATAAAACATACTGGAGTACACTCTCAAACTTTTCACTATGACTACATGCTGTATTACAGATTTATTTTCAAACTATAGAACGAATTTTTCTGTACTAAATACTATCAACTGAGAATAATTAGTCCGTTATGAAAAGTTAATAAGAGGTTTTGGGGGAAAGCAGACTGTCTGTGGCCATAACTGAGTGTGTCAGTAAAAGGACGGGTTCCGTCCTGTACGAATACGAGGGGGTAGATAAAAGTTTCCGGAATTCTGTTGTAGCTTTTATTACCACAACATAAGTACATATTTACTAGATCACCTTCAAAGGAGATACCTTCGGAAAACACAAACACATACACACACACATTCCAGCGATTCTCCGATTGCTGGAAACAGACGAAAGTCTTCTTTTAGTATCTTCTGAAGTTCAGCCGTCACGTTAGTTTTGATCTCTTCTACATTGGCGAAACGGAAAAGGCCCATTTTAAGCTTTGCAAAGAGCCAAACCTTCAGATGGTGCTAAACTGTTTTCAAAGCTATCAAACTCTCTGAATCAGATTTTCCCCAATTTGCACATGAACTTAATGTTTGCGCATTGCCCAATCTGTTAAATTGCACCGACTGATCACCACACACTACTCCGTTCAGCTACGCTACTCACACACTCTGTTATGATATGTTCACACATGTCAAATTCATAATTAGGCAACCTAAGGACTGTATTGCACATGATTTATTGTGGTTGCATCACAAACGCCAAAACTGTAACATCCCAGGAACTTTTTGACTGAACCAAAATAGTGTTACAAGCCAATATCTCGCGAACTATACATCAAATAAGAAAAATGTTAAGAGTCAATGTACAACACAGAGGGGCCTAAAAAATGAGTCAAACATGAGGTTCGCCCCACCCCCCATTTTTTGGGGAGGGGGTGTACGTGAAATTTTCAAATAGGAACATAGTTCGAGTGATACCTCGTTCGAAAGACCTTGGAAAATTGAACAATTTTTGTAGGAAACAATTTTTGATGTGGGGCACCTTTTTCAAGATGGCCCGCAAAAATGGTCCTGTATCAGATAAAATTTTCAGTACTTATAAATCGGAAACGGCCAAGTAGAAAAAGATGAAACAAAAAATGAAAAGGAAAACACCATAGGCAACGTGGAATGGTGTTGCCGCGGTGTCCCTAGGGCCACATCATGGGGCCCTGGGACTAACTTGAAACTTTCAAATGGGACTATATGTCGAGTGTTACCTTGTTTAATAGATCCTGGAAAACGAAACAGCTTAGTACAAAATTTATTTTGATTTCGGGCAACCTCGGGGGAACCTCGTGTTTAACTCATATTTTAGGCCGTCTGTATTGTGCACTGACTCTTAACACTTTTCTTATTTGACATAGTTCGCGGGATATTGGCATGTAACACTCAATTTGAACACTGCGCTTTGTATTTGAATGTGGAACCATTTTCGGCGGCCATTTTGACTTGCCCGGAATCAAAACAAATTTTGTACTAAGCTGTTTGGCTTTCTACGATCTATCAAACAAGGTATCGCTCAACCTATATTCCCATTTGAAATTTTCAAGTTGGTCCCGGGGCCCCATGACACCGCAACAATATCAGTCCACGTTGCCTATGGCTTTTTCCTTTTTATTTTTTTTTTTCAACTATTTTCTACTCAGCCGTTTCTGATTTATAAGTATTGGAATTTTTTTCTGATACAGGACCACTTTTGGGGGCCATCTTGAAAACGGTGCCCCATATCAAAAAATGTTTCCTGCAAAAATTGTTCAATTTTCCAAGCTCTTTCGAACGAGGAATCACTCGACATATGTTCCCATTTGAAAATTCCACCTACATCCCCCTCCTTCATATATATCTTTCCAGGGACAAAGGGTGTTTCCAAAGTTCTAGTTCCGTCGTTGAATAATACAAGGCTGAACTGTGACAACTTTGTCCAGCGTCAAGTGTAAATTACGCAAATATGGATGACTCGGTTAATTCTTGAGCCATTATTTTGTTTCTGTAGAAAGAAGGTTGACACTTCTAAATCGATTAACATTATAAGGAGTCTGCATAACCCAAAAGTATGGTTCGATTTATTTAAAGCTTCGTATCCGAACAACCCTAGAAGACGAATTCCGAAATGGACGTTCAAATACAGCTGTAAACGAACTTAACATCGCTAATGTGCAGAATCTTACGAAGAACCAGAAGAATAATTGGTCGGGAGGTTATTGTCATAGGTATATGGAAGATTCAAGAACTTCTGTACGACCATTTTGGAAGTCAGCAAGGTTTTAGCTTGTCTTTTGAAACAAACCCTTAGCCAGCCCAAAAATGTAGGGCCTAATCCAACCATATTGTAATTTATCACCATATTACAATGGCTCATTCGCAAGCCTACCGTGAAATATTTAGGGAGGGGCAGTAAATATTCAAGGGGGACAGTCCCCTGTGGATAAGGGCCTGCTTGGAACTCGTAAAGAACCTACGCAGATCCCATACTTCCAGTCAACTTCAAAACCTCGTTGCAGGAACTTGTTCTGGTAATGAATAATAGTACCAACCGAGGAAACAACAATATTTTCATCCACAAACCAAAAAATCAGTCCCAAGAGTAGCGCAGACCAGAAAATTACTTCTACACTTAAAGCATGTTGTTCCTTCTGTTAGTAAGCTAATGATTATAATATTCTGGGATTCTGATGGAATGACCTTAATGGATTACCTGGGTCACTTAGAATATTATATTATTCTAATATTTTGCCCGGTCCACTACAAATGTTTATATATATATATACTACTGTTCTAAAGTATTGCATGCATCGATAAAAATGTGTATTTTTCTATATTTTACGGAATAAAATAAGTTTTACGCAGTAATAAGTACGCATAAGTTATAAATAAATTAAGGAACAATTTAGAGATATTGTTTTGCCATATCTGGCTTCACTGCTAAATTGTCAGTGTCACGTGGTAGGGTTTTGTTGCGTCATCCGAGTCTCGTGGCCAAGTCATCGGTAAGTTTACAAAGGAACTTGCTTGTGATAGTGTGTTCTGGAAGTGTTATTTTATTTTTATCTGTTTATTTTGTGCACGTAAAGTATTAACAATGGGAAAAACTCAAGAATTATAGCACGGCCAACAAGAGATGGTCTCTGACGTTTCTTACCACATGCGGTGGGACATTGCAGCCTCTACTTTGATACCAGTGTTACCAACCACGATCACTCTGTCTTATACCATTAATTAAATTGCCACTACAGTTGCGCCGAATAAAACCTTAACACGCGAGTAGTGGCAATGTCACTGCGAGCTGTCAGAGACGTTCTCTTACTGGACGCGCTTATAACACCGAGGAAGAAGAAATGTGTTGAAGTATTAAGTAGGGAAGGACTAAACAATACTGAGATTGCAAAAAGATTGAACTGTTCAAGATCAGCTGTCAGCCGCAATCTCAAGAAGCTGAAAACCTTTGGCAACATGGAAAACTTGCCTAGGAGTGGTCGCCCACCCATTTCTTCACCCCGAGAAAACAGAATACTTCGCCGTTTGTGCCGCAGAAACAGGACAGCTACCTCTTCAGAGCTCGCGGAAGCGTGGAAACTAGCGACGGGGGTTAAAGCAATTTCACCAGTTGTCAGAAAAAGACTTTGTGCAATGGGTAGGAAGTCAAGAGTTGCAAAGAAGCCACTTTTGACAACTGCAATAATGAAGAAAAGACTGGCGTGGGCTAAACAATACGAAAACTGGACAGAAGAGAAATGGAGGACGGTTATATTCTCCAACGAAAGTCGATTTTCTCTAATGAGTGACAGACCGCAGCTTATCAGATGCGAACCGCATGAAAGGATGGAACCTGATTGCCTTCAACGTACAGTGAAACACTCTCCTTCGGTTATGGTGCGGGGATCAATGACATACCAAGGTGTTGGACAGCTATATTTTGTTACGGGTACAATGAATAGTGACCAATATGAAGTTGTTCTCAGGGGCCCTCTGATGAACACGGCTCGCGATGCTTTCCAGGATGGTCCGTGGATTTTTCAGCAGGACTTAGCGCCATGCCACACATCAAGAAAGGTAAGTTCATATTATCTTCCTTGTGAAATTTCATTATTTGTATCTTTAATACGTCTTTAAGGTCGGTATTGAGCAATATTGTGAACCTTTTTTGTTTTGCAGATTCGTTCTGTCATGTCTGAATTGGGTATAGAGGTATTGCCCTGGCCGGGTAATTCACCAGACCTTAATCCCATTGAAAATTTGTGGCGCCTGATGGGGAAAAAAATTCAAAAGAAAAGACCTGGTACCAAACGCGAACTTATGGAAGTGATTGTGAACGTATGGAATCATGAAATCGACAGCAATATTGTGAGAGATCTGATAGACTCAATGCCAAAAAGACTGAAGGCTGTTATTAAAGCAAATGGTGGTACAACAAAGTACTAAGCATTTGTGCTGAAACAAATATGTATCAAAATTATCATTAAATACGAGAAACTCAACAGCTAAAAACTAATAGTTGTATCAAATATTTCAACAAGTTTCTATGCTGCAAATATGTAGCATAACAAATATGTCGTCATTGTGTATATGTAATGTGTGAATATTGCTATTAAATTCCACTTGATAAAATACTGGAATTCCATTTCATTACAAGTTTCATATTTAGTAGGTTTCAGTGTCACTTGCCGAGTATAGTTTTTGAACGAAATATACAGCAAATAATGATTCACGTCTTTTAAAAGAATAACATACTTGAAAATTTCATTTTTTTCCTAGGCGTGCAATACTTTAGAACAGTAGTGTATATATAGATTATATATTATAATCTCCCTCTCCCCACGAAAATCTGCAATCCTTTGTAGAGAGGCTACTGTTCACATTCTTCGCAATTTTGTTTAAATGATGGTTGCAATTTTTATTAATATTCGTTTTAACTGTTATGTAGAATTTGACCCAACGCACGGATTAACATGATACAGGTGCAATGCAGGAAGTAGGTTACTACTGAAATCGCTGCAGGGTTTAAATAAAGAAAAAAACTAATACTATTACAGATATAAATATTTATTTCTTTATTTTTCTTCTATTGATTTCGTTGCCCTACTTTTCAACCAGAATAGAGTTTCATGTTTCAAACTTCTTACACAACCAATGCATTAACTTTCGTGATGCTAAGATTTCCTCTTTAACTCTGCACAAAGTATTGAACATCCATAAAAAGTTATAGCTTCGATCCCAATGGCCAAACTGCTGCTGTTCTCTTTTACCATTCCAACAAACTGAATGGCTAAATACAGAGTAACTCCATTAGAAATGTATACATAGGGTGGTCGAAAAATTGTGGGCTTGGAGCATGCACTTGTATAGGAAACCTTAAAAAGGTGTATCCTGTGTCTGTGGTACCGGTGGGTGTAAGCAAAGACTCGATCAGCGGTAAGCAAAGACTCGACTTTTATCAGAACATTTTTAACCCAAAAAATAAAGTTCACCTGAGGCGTTCAGATGCCAAACCGATTACCGTAACTCCATTTTTTGTTGTCCCCCCAAGTGAATTTTGTGGTGGACAAACACCGTGTGCGTGGGTTTCTTTAGGGTTCTTCCGTTTCCTCCCACTTTCTTCATTCCACCATTTCATTCATTACCCATCATCGTCTCCTTTAGCCTAGCCGGCATAACCGTGGGACGTAACACAAGATTTTATTTCATTTTCATTTTTTGTTGTTTTTTAGTTCTATACATTTTTGACTTTGAAAAGATACATTCTTTTCAGAGGCAAAATCGATTAACTCCATAGTTTAACAATTTGCCACTAGAATGCGTAAACGTTCAGATCACTCTCTTTTAAAATACTGTGGGTCTTATGCAGAGTTATTTTGACCTGTGATTAGCGTCATACTAAAGGTATGACTACTGCAGGAAACATGTTAGTTCAACTCTTTAGTATGGCACTAATCACGCGTCAGAACGACTCTGCATAAGGCCCATTGTATCTAAGTTGCTAAAATCCTCACAGCTGAAATTTCGTTTGATGGAGTTAATCGGTTTGGCATCTGTACGGCTCATTTAACGCTCTGTAAGACATTTAGAGTTTTTCTCACTGGAGAAATGGTTTCAGTAAAGCATATTTGCAGTTTTATTACCTCCATGAAGACAGCGTCACACACATGAGTAGAAATTATAACATATACGCCAAAAATTAGTGGTAATGATATCTGATAAAAAGTCAGAGTTCTTACCAGAAAGCCAGTATTTCACATGCTTTGTTGGTGGAACTTTCTTTACCAATTTTAATAGTGTTTACCAATTTTAATAGTGGAGCACTAATTTTGGAAAATGTAAAAAAAAAAAAAAAAAAAAAAAAAAAGTACTATGTTAGTGCTGACGATATTCCATGAGTGCTGTTTATCTGATCACGAAAATCAGGGATCAACTATTTTCTTCGCTAATGCCTCCTTCAAGGTTTTCCATATTATATATATATATATATATATATATATATATATATATATATATATATATATATATATATATATATATATTGGTTTTCTGTTACGAGGATTAATTTCCTTATACGCTGTATCGTCAACGCTATTTTAGTAGTAATTTTTGGCATTTTTACAGAATTAGTGCTGGAATTACTATTAAAACGGCTCAGGGTAAAGAATGTGGAATGTTGACTTTTTGGAAAGAGCACTAATTTTCTTTCTATGTAGTATCATCAGCACTAAAGTCTGGTGTATATTGGTGCTCATGTGAGTGGCGCTGTCTTCACGAAGGAAGTTTTCTTCGCCGAAAATAAAAATATATTCGCAAAAGCTGATATTGATATGAATATCTACATCTACATAATTTCCTTGTTAAAATATTACTTTATACTTGGTGTATCAAAAGTCCACAGGCTAACTACTGGAGTAAAAATAGAAAAAAGTACCAAAAAAAAAAAGGAAAGAGACAAAAATTGTTCCAAATAGGTGTTTTTTTTCAATCTACAATGCTCGAATTTTTTGCAATTGCACTAACTCTTTGAGCTCAATACTCGTAACGCGCTCTAATCAAATTAAAAAGCAACGTTGCCAGTTCAGCAGGCTGTTCCCTTGGACTCTCATCATCCCAACAATACACCATTGTTAGGAAACTGATCTGAGTATTCTAGGTTTTACTCACGTAACAATGCACATTTGCCATAACTTTTTTGCATACCCTTGACGTTGCATTCGAACAGTTTCATTCAACATAGGGCGTCTTAACAGTTCGGAGCAGCCCCGTAGCCAACCCAAAAATTTAGGGGCGGCCCGACCCAATCATATTATACTTCATCACCATATTATAGTTCATTTGCAAGCCTACCGTGAAATATTATGGGGGCCAACCAAAGTTTAGGGGGGCCCGGCCCCCCTTGGATACGGACCTGGTTCGGAGGTCAAACGGCTGGTGCAATTGAAAAAAACTTGAGCATTTGAGATTCAACACTACCTATTTCGAACCTTCTTTTTTATCTTTAGTCATAACTAGACATAAGATATTTATGCAAATTCATATTTTGTTTGCCTATATGCATCTCTGTTAAACTCGATAGGAGTTTCTAACAACAATAATACAGCTCGAATTTGAAGTTTTATAGTGCATATAAATGTATATTTCAGAGATTAGAGCATACGTTAGTGCTTAAGAGCATATATAGCATATTCTATAAGTTTCTATTTCAAATGTATACTTATAGCATGGAATAAATCCAGTTTTAGTTTGTATTTTCAATGCATTTACATGTCTATGCAACAGAACGGCTTTTTGCATGGGAGGATAGAACGTCTAGTTTATGGAGGGCCAATAATATTAGCAACCAATCAGCATAACAAAGACGCTTACAACTGCCAAGACGTTAACAGAAATCTGATAATGATAAAGACATTGTAATATTGTGTTGACATCAATTCAGAAACAAGAGATGTGACGAATGCTTCTCAGTGAATGTTTAGCTCTAGTTGATCAAGTTCGACACAAGTTCAGTCAGTTCCTGGTAAATTCGGGCGCTGTATGGAAAAGAATTAAGGTGGATCCCACCCGGAAGTCAGTACATATTTCAGCTCGTTCCCTTTACTACTGTGCAATGAAACGTTACATATTTTAAATATTGTGCTATAAGATAAAGTTATGTTTCAGCTACAAGACACTGATTCATTTGGTTGTATCTTCTGATATCGAAAAAGATAACAAATAAAAGAAAAATATTTGATTTGTTTTACAATGAGCACACAAGATGGCACTTGCAGTTAGATCTTACAAGAAGTGCTCAATTTTATGAAATATTTATTTGAATGTGTAAAGTGCTTTAAAGTAACGATCTTAATACAAAACAGATATATTGTTTGACCGTTTTTCGTGTTATGTTTCACATTTTATTTAAATATTAATTTACATTTAAGGAAACAGATTTTGAGAAGAAACTTGCGCAGAACGCCATAATGCGTTGTTGCCAAATTTGTACGTTTAATTCCTGGATTCTAGTGTTGCAGTTCGAAAGGCGGAACTAAGCTGTGGATTGCAGTAAGGGTCGAAAACTAATTTCTCCAGTAAGTATCCAAGCAGAATTCTATGATTACTTCCTTTATTATCTGGCACTAGTAAAGACTCGCCACTACCTGGCAACGCCGCACTATTCAAGCAGTTTTTATCATAGCACCGAGAACACGTAGTGATCCACCTTAACGGGTGTTATTGCCAGAAACTCCAACTACTAAACAATTGAAGATATGGGAAAATATCTTCAAGGGTTAAATTTCAACTAATCAGAATATATATATATATATATATTAGGGATGGCCAAAATTTTCCGGAATCCGGATTCCGGAAATTTTGTTTTCCGGAATCGGAAAATTTACTTTCCGGAATTCGGAAAAATTCCGGAATTCGGAAAAATTCCGGAATTCGGAAAAATTCCGGAATTCAGAAAAATTCCGGAATTCAGAAAAATTCCGGAATTCGGAAAAATTCCGGATTTCGGAAAAATTCCGGAATTCAGAAAAATTCCGGAATTCGGAAAAATTCCGGAATTTAGAAAATATCCGGAATTCGGAAAAATTCCGGAATTCAGAAAAATTCCGGAATTCGGAAAAATTCCGGAATTCGGAAAAAATCCGGAATTCGGAAAAATTCCGACATTCGGAAAAAATCCGGAATTTAGAAAAAATCGGAATTTTTCCGAGATCCGGAATTTTTCCGATTTTACTTTCCGGATTCCGGAAAGTAAAAATTCTGGAATTGTCCATCCTTAGCTAGTAGCTGTTAAAAGAGAAACACAATAATGAATAGACTATATATACTGTATTAATTTCTTGTAGTTGGATATGTCTTTATCATTTACGTAGACAATTGCTACTGCAGTTATTTACTACTTTATGAGAAAGGTCTTATTTTCACACACAAAAAAGTCGCCGGTATGTCTCAAACATTATCGCGTTCCCACCTGCAGCTGCTTCAAAGCACTGCAAACTACTTTTTAAATAGGCGAAAGGCATTGAAGGAAAATAAATCTCAACAAATATTCTAATAACATTCGCTTATTGTCAACATACGTACAGTGAGCACAGAAAGTGTTCGTACACCGTGCATACTTTATATTGAAAACAGCTAGCATGAGAACGGGAGGTGGAAAATATATATATAACCAGATTTAAGACTACACATTCATACATTTTATTTCTATATACAAGAGAAAGGCCAAACAAACACAATCACTGTTTTGTTCAGAAGAAAAGAGAGAATTCCTTTTTTGTAAACGCAAAAAGTCACCGTACACTTATGCTTGAATTAATGCTTATAAAGTATATTACGTTATTTAATATTTTGTTGGATTACCCTGTGCGTTAATGATTGTCTGTAGTCTTCGTGGCATTGATTTCACCTGTAGTAGTTCGTAGTTCTGTAGCTTCGGGACTGATTATGTCCCATTCTTCTTGAATAGCTTTTCTTAGGCCTTCTTTAGTAGACAAGCTGTGCCTTCTGATTCTTGTCTCCAGAACAGATCATAGATGTTCTATGGGGTTCATGTCTGGGGATTGGGGAGGTGTGCGAAGCTGTTTCAAGGTATTATAGAGTCAGGGGCGGATCCAGAGAGGGGCGATCGGCGCGATCGCCCCCCCCCCCCCACAAGAGGAAACTCTTATTTTATATATAAATAAACCCATCCATAACAAGTTTGGAGCTCTTAAAAGTAGCAGTATTACCGCCGACCGCCCCCCCCAGAAGTCCGTCCTGGATCCGCCCCTGGCAAACCTTGCAGACAGGCCTCGTTCAACAGTACAAACAATAATTGCGATGTATAATGTTTCTATCCCTGTGCGAAACCATAATAATAATAATAATAATAATAATAATAATAATAATAATAAAAAGAACTGGAAGACCAAGAGTGTTGAGTGAACAAGTTAAACGTTACATTATTAGGGAAAGAAAAAAGGTTCCAAAAAGTAGTGCTGTGCAATTGGCAACGGATCTGGAAACACGCGGTGTTAAAGTATCAGCCAGTACAGTGCGGAATATTTGCAGGGTATCATGGTCGGATAGCCAGGAAAATGTTCTGGGTGAACAAGACAAATCGTATAAAGAGACTAAAGTTTGAAAAAGAGTATAAAGATAAGGGATCAGGCTTCTTTCTGGAATAGGGTCATATTTTCGGACGAAAGTAAATTTAATTTTATCGAGTCCAATGGGAGGCGTATGGTATGGCGCAAGGTGAATACAGAGATGAATCCTCAAAATCTCGTCTCTAAAGTAAGACACGGAGGAGGGTCCGTGCTCGTCTGGGGTTGTATGAGTGCCTCAGGAGTGGGTCGTCTCCACCTTATCGATGGAGTGATGATCCACAAAGTGTATATTAACATATTAAAGGAATATCTCCATACTAGTGCGCAGAAGATGGTTCTTGAAAACAATTTATTGTTCAGCAAGACAACGACTCCAAACATACAGCGGAAAATACTCGATTGTGGCTACTCTATACAGGGGCGGATCCAGGACGGACTTCTGGGGAAGGGGCGGTCGGCAGTAATACTGCTACTTTTAAGAGCTCCAAACTTGTTATGGATGGGTTTATTTATATATAAAATAAGAAAGTTTCCTCTTGTGGGGGGGGGCGATGGCCCCGATCGCCCCCCTCTGGATCTGCCCCTGAGGTTTGCTATCTTTCTCAAAGACTTACCCTTCTTATGCACTTTAATAATTACTTTTCTTGTCTCCTCATTTGTTTCTGTTCGGTTGCTTCCCATTTCGACAGCCCACCGTGCAGTTTTTTCACTCTTATTCACAACTAAACTCATTCTGTTACTCGTCATGCTATACAGAGGTGTATACTCAGGTGAATACTAGTGAACCCCAGTTGTGGTATCTTTGTTTCGTATTCGTACGTCAGGTGTACGATCACTTTTTGCGTCTACTCTATACATTTTCTACGGAATTTATTTACTTTCTGACCATTAAACTTGTCTTTGTGGTTCTTTATTGATATATTCATAAAGCTTAGTTTTCATTATTCATATTGTGTGTGTTATTACACTTCTTAAATTTTCTGTTTCTTTTTCGCAGGCATTCTCGTTTCAATAGCATAGGTGTACGAACACTTTCTGCGCTCACTGTATGTACAGTAAATACAAATTTATAATTTTAGACTTTACGAAGTATACAATGTAATTGTTCAATAATTAACATAAGCAGGCATTCATTAATTTATATTAATATAATAGTTAACAAAACTAATAAGCGGGTGATTGATGACTCAGTGGTAGAGTTTTCATCTATGGTATTCTAACCCAGGACATGTGGGTTTTCGATGGCTAATTTTGTGTTCGAAAATTTTCCCGGTGGTACTCTTGGTTCCCTTTCTTATATTTGTTCCATCATCACTCATTAACGAATTTAGTTTATCAAAACTCTATAGCCATATATTCATTCTGTCCGTCAGTGAAACAAACAGTCTCAAGAACTATCTGATGGATTACCAATCAATTTTGGCCATGATGTACAGAGTCAATAGTTAAGAATCGAGTTCCCTGATGAATGTAATATTCAAACCGGAAGCGGTACAAATCAACCATTTCCGGTTTTAACGTTAATCATTATATAGTAAATATGGTAATAGATAGCGATAAGCGGTTTCCAGTAATCGACATATATAACATTCATGTAGATAGAATGTTACCCAGTTTGTGCATCTGCTGAAAATAATGAGCTTAGGTATTTAGAGAGCATTTTCCGCTTTAGAAAATGTGTGTTTGGTAAAGAATGTAGAGAATTAGCTGAGTCAGGCACGTAGCTAGAATATGGTAATAGGAAGGGGGGGGGTCTGTCACGAAATACTGTGGTTATTTACCAGGGGCTCAATCATTCTAAACTATTTTATTGGCAACATATATTGGTTCGTTTAGCCAAGATTTCTAATGGGGGCATGATATGAAATACTGTGGTTACACACCAGAGGCTCGATCAATCTAAATATTTTACTGACAACATACCCATATTGATTGGTTAGGACAATAAAATGAGGATATATTAGTAAGTATTTTAATAAGAAGCTATGAAGAAATCTCGAGTAAAAGAATATAAAAAAAAGTATTGAAAAAGATATCGTCTTCCGAGGTCATTCGAACGGTGTCGAGAATTTTGCGTCTGGGAAATTTGCGCCCTACCTCAAGAACAGGGAAAATTGCGCCTGCGATGTACCTCCACTGGGAAGTTTGAGCCCTGCGAAATAAAAGAACCTATTGGAGCTTACGCATTTCCTCGGAGGGGCTGACATTACAGCATAAACAATCCTCCCCCCACAACCATGCCATTTGTAATTTATTTTCATTGTGGCTATATAAGGGGAGAATAAACTTCAATATAAGCCAAAAGAACACAACGGATCAACGCAATCACTGCTTCTTCCAGAGATGATTTTGGGGGAACACTGGCCTCCCCAGAGCTCTCAGAGTGCCCCCTCGGAGGAGACCAAAATAATACGTCTATAATATAATAATAAATAGAATAGTACCAGCAGTGACCCCCCTCCGGAATACTAAATGTGCCCCCCGGAACATTTTTCCTGAAAGAACGACTGAACGCAATTGTGTGTTTGAAGTGTAATTCCAGCAAGTAAACACACTGTACATAGTTTTCTTGATAATATTACTGAACTGATTTTACATTCACTTTACATTTTCTTTTCTATATTTTGTGTCCTGAAAAGCCAAACAACTCGCAAGGATTGTGAACAGAGATATCTGGGTAGAGCGAAACAGCCTTTCGTAGATTAAATTATACTCTTTGATTATATTAATAAATAATTATATATCAGTCATTTATACGTTTATTGTAAATTTTGTAGTATAATGAAAAATTGTATTTGTATGAATTGCCCTTTAGTGAACTAAAATTGTATTTTTTTTTCATTTGTTCGGAATATTATAACGGATGGAGTAACTCACTGAGACGATGAGAGGCAAGCCTAGTTCAAGTGCGAGTGGAAGTTACTTTACACAATACAATAATAAGTTGAATTGTAGGGCGCTAACATCCCAGTGCAAATATATAGCCGGCGCATTTTCCCCTCTTTTTGGGGTAGAGGGCAAACATCCCAGTGCAAATATATTGCGAGCGCATTTTTTCCTATTTTTGTGGTAGGGCGCAAATTTCCCGGGCGCAAAATTCTCGCATTCAAGGAAAATATAATGTCCGTGAAGTTGACAAGCCACTTATGTCAGACTCCAATTTCGACTTTAAACGTCGCTAGTGCTACGTTAGTGTTCGATAGTGACGCAAATCGTTAGTACTCCAACTGCATGCCAACACGCCCACTTCTAAGAATCATCTCAAAAATGAGGTTAACCGTTAGAGCAAGTAAGTGCTCATTGGTGACATTAACATTAACGTTAAAGCCTCCATCGTACGGCCCTTTGAGTAATAATAACACCACGTTTTTTGCTAGTCTCAATGCGTCCCTATATTCTCGCGAACATTCTGACGTGCCCAAGTTAGTTACTTTTTTTTTTTTTTGGACTATTGTTTATCTGTTATTGTTTATTGTTTATTGCTAGTCTGCAAAGTAGTCCTTACATTAATATGCCATTGTCCTTGATAATCATTGCGTATTTACAAGCAATTTGTTATTACTGTTAGAAGATATGAAAAAACAACAGATAAAATCTACTACTTAACGGTTCATATTTTTCTTTTACAGTACATAAACGATTAATAATAATAATAATAATAATAATAATAATAATAATAATAAGACTATTCCAGCATAAAAGTTATCAATTGCATCACACTGGCAACAAGAGACGCATATTTTAACTTCATAAAAAATCGTTTCTCACGATTTTCTGGAAAACTACGTATGATAACATCTTCATTATGTCAAGTTGTTTATCTCAGTGTGATATATGACTTACCTCTGGACAATATCACAGTAAAACAAAAATTAAATAATAGGAGTACATCGTACTTTTGGACTACATCTCATTAACCATGGGAAGATTGAGTAGTGTATACTTTAGGATGTAAGTTTCAGCTTAACTTGCATCATACATTCTTAGGATTACAAAAAGGAATTTGTTCGTTTGCATTTGAACAAAATTCTTAGGATTACAAAAAGAAAAAATAATTTTTCCGAATTCCGGAATTTTTCTGAATTCCGGATTTTTTTCCGAAATCCGGAATTTTTCCGAATTCCGGAATTTTTCCGAAATCCGGATTTTTTCCGAATTCCGGAATTTTTCCGAAATCCGGATTTTTTCTGAATTCCGGATTTTTTCCGAAATCCGGAATTTTTCCGAATTCCGGATTTTTTCCGAATTCCGGAATTTTTCTGAATTCCGGATTTTTTCCGAATTCCGGAATTTTCCGATTTTACTTTCCGGATTCCGGAAAGTAAAAATTCCGGAATTGGCCATCCCTAATATATATATATACTAAACCTGCTCCTCTGTATAAATATTGTCCAGTAACAATCTACTGATGTTAACAGGTTATTCTCTGGCTACAAATATCACAACTAACATCATAAAATGAAGAGAAGCATCTTATATACTATAAGGCTAATTACGAGGAGAAAAACTTTAAGAACGATTTTTTTGTACAGTGGAAAAGTGTGGAAAAATAAGCTCATATTATTTCGTGTAAACTAAATGCATTCTAAAATACAAATGTGATGAAAAATTAGAAATCTTGTTCTCATATCACCGTGTTTATTTTAATCTCATAATCAATGTGTTTAAAAAAGTTAGGAATATATAAACTGTAACTATCACAAAAATAAATTCTAAAGATAATTTCCTGAAAGGTAGTTATATTTCACCTACAAAACTTCGTCACAATTTTGCTGCATGTTTGAAAATGCTCTCTTTTATTGTATTGTTAGTGCATATTTTAACATATCGTCGATCCAATGCCATAACTGCGAATGTGTTAAATTTGACTTTTGGTTTATAAGCATTTTAGTATTCAACTTACCCCGAAAAATTAGTATATAGACTTAGGTACATGTTTTAGAAATTGACGATAACCTCGAATATAGTCATATTTCACAAATGGGACTTTGGTATTGGAATCTGCGTGCTTCAAGTAACATGAAATTGCACTTAGGTGAAAATGGCAAAATTTGCACATTCGCGGTTTTGGCATCGGACCGACGATATTTAACAACATATTTGTATGTATATGTCATGAATTTTAAGTGCATGTCTACTAATTACATACAATTAAAAACTTATAAAATATTAAATATTAAGCTACTCTAGGACACTAATTTTCTTGAATATTTGAGTGATTTATCACCAAGCTTCGGTCTTCTACATTTAGGAATAAGAATTTCTCTTACTTGAAAGAAAACAAATAAAAATGTTGACCAAGACAAGTACATTTTGTAGTGAGAATTTAGGATGCCATCACGTTTTCGAGCCATAATCTTCTACTCAACGTAATTACAACAAAAACAAACTTTATTCTCCCTTGAAGAATCTCGTCATTACATGTGAGAAATTTCAGAAGTTGGTTGTTTCTCATTTACTTTTTTAATTTTCTTACGCAAATTATTTTTTTAAATGTGAGTACAAGTTACATTCCTTGTTTTTTATTTTATTAAAAAAAAAACTTTTTTAAGGATATCAAATCAGTAGAAAATCACTTCCGTACTAGCACGCGGTTTTTCGGTAACAAAATTTGACAATAAAGACCAGTTTCAAGTTTATTGAAGACTCAGTTTACTTTTCGACCACCGAGAATTTTGTAGGCGTTTGGTGAAGTATGAAAAATCCCATATATGTTGCCAATTTCGAGGAAAATTCCCATTATACATTTTTGAGAAATTAACGTCAAAAAATCGGGTTTTCCCCACGGCCTGGCATTACTCCTTTAACTCTTATCTCGTAAATAGTGGCGTGGCGTGTTTCGGAGACTATCGGGCTCGGCTACAAGCCCCCCCCCCCTTCGAAATAAATTTGTTAGTTTTTCGCATTCAACGTGCAACAATAATCGTTCTTACCATTTCTAAGAATTTTATTGACTTTCCATTTTCTTATACTTTGTTCAGATATAATACTGTATTTGTCAAATTCAGGGTTCCCACTCTCTTTTCCAAAACAATTTTCAGGACAAATCACCAATTTTCCAGGACTTAAACACAAGAAGGTATAACAGGATTGCAACTGTAGGTTCGAAACTCACAACAGTAAAATGAAAATACAGTAGCTTATGCAGTGAATATTAATGCAAGTACAGTATTAATACACAATAATTAAATACACAAAGCGGAACATTATGTGCTGATTTTTGTGGCCTCCCAATTCCCCTTATAACCACCCGATCCACGCACACCCAGCACATTTATTTTCATTCTTTCTACATGACATTTTAATTGTGCACCGAACAAATTCATAAACAGCAGAAATTTATTTTTCGTACATGTCATCTTCATTGCGTGACAGTGTGACAGATATAATTAGGGGGTAAAAAAGGAATTATATTAGAAGTTTTTCAACTGAGTATTGAGTTACGTAACTTCCTCATCTATAGACATAATCTCTTTCTTCTTTAGCAAAGCTGCTCTACAGATAGCATTTGACTTTGTCAATAAAGTAAAGCAAGACTTCTGCTCTGCTTCATGTGCAAGCTGGTTAACTTCAGTCTCCACAGCTTCACTTGTTTCCATCAATTTCCTTTCCTTTCTCTGCAGCTGCTGTATATTTTCACTTATCTCTTTCCTCTTGCTCTGCACTTCACTTTCTCTTTCAACAGTTCTTATTTTCTCCATGAGACAAAATCAGAAACTTCTTTATGATTAACAACAAATCTTTAAATTCTTCCGAACCATTCAACAGTTTTGTGTAGAAACAATCCAACCTCTTAGGGTCCAAATTATACCCTGTAAGTGCATTTTTAAACAGTTCAGTATTTTTTTCCCCCATACAAAACAAACAGCTGATCACATTCTTTGGGTGTAGCCCATTTTTTTCTCCAACAGTGACTGAAGAACATAACGAAACTCTATGGATGACACACTATCTGGATCTAGGCATGTAACATATATCACACGCCTATATTTCAGTTGACTCTTCCGTATGACATACAACAGCAATTTGCACAGGAATGTCTGGCACTCAACTCTGAATTGGAGTTTTTCCCTTTTAGTAATGTTCCTCTCTTTGCATGCACTACGGAGACTTCGTGAAGTTGCAAATCCCAAGTCCACATCTGATGCACTCACCATGTTGCTCTTTGATGGAGTGAATTGTGATAGTTTAGCACAGGCCCGTAGCCAGCCTGATTTATTAGGGGGGAGGGGAAGAAATGAAGACTGAGGAGGCATACAAACACCATAAAAAAAAATTTAAACTACATATTTATTTATTTACAGAATCTGGATATTATTTTTGAATTATCGAAACCGTAAATTTTTGTGTGCTTAATACAAGCTCTTTGCGAGGTACTTTGTTTCAAATTAATAATTAAACTTGAAGTATTTATTTTTAAAAACATTAAAACAAAATTATATAACATCAATTTTAGATTATATCAACACAAAATACAAGTGTATGTTTTATTCAACGTTTGAAGTGAATTTTCTACCTTCCAAAATAAGTGAGGCACTACAGTTATTTATATGCACAACTAACGTTGTGGACTATGGTACTAGACGAAGCAAAAAATAATTTAGAGGGGACACTGTCCCCTCTAGCCCCTCCCTGGCTGCGGGGCTGGTTTAGCAGTAAAAAACAATATCCCAAGAACAGATTTCTGGATGATTATGCCTGTCACTTTTATTCCAACTTCATACAGATCGTTAGTTAGGAATGGAACCAGAGGTTTATCACTTTGGTACCGCTGGTTCTCCCTGCCAACCACCTAGTTGGGAGAAAGAAAGCCTACCAACCTGCCACACATGCAGATCGTGACAAATTATTATTCAGCACAAAAACAGCAATTATGAAATACCTGGCATTCAGCATTTCTGTAAATTTCAAGGACAGGAATGCATTTTCAAGGATATTTCCAGGTTTTCCAGGACGAGTGGGAACCCTGCAAATTTCATTCCATGTACGAACTGCATTCTTTTTTTTTCTTTTTTCGTCCGTTCTACTCTTCTGTTTCTTTTTCTTGATTGTTATTTTCTTTCATTTCTTCTAACATACTTTCGATCGTTGTTAGTTGTGATTCACGTTGGTCGTCGTCAGTAAACCCAAAACTAACTAGGGATGTACTTGAACCTGAATCCACAAAGTGGGGGTGATGTATATATTTCCTGAAAGCTTGGGTCAAGGTAAGATCTAAACCGGTTACCAAAATTGGGGAGGTCTCAAGTATTCTGTTTGAGGGTAGCACGTTACTCATTTTTACTAACACCTTTAAGCGTGTTCATGAAGTCCGTTGCAACCCCGAAAAATCTGAAACGGTGAGACAGATATGAAAACAGAAAAACATCTCTTTCATCATTTCAAAAGTACAATGTTTCAAAGTAAAATAAATTGTCCCAGGGTCCGCCGCAGGATCCCAGACGGGGTCCAACTCAAAATTTTTAAATGGAAAGGGGGGGGGGGCGTCACAACTCGCATATCGTATGAAAGTTGGTGTTAAATAAAAGAAGATAAATCAAGTCGCGACTGTCTACGATAAGCCTGTGCAAAATAGCGGTGGGTCAAAATATCAACACAATCTTCATTGCAAAGTCTATGGCCACTCGTATAAATCTGAAACGGTGCGATCGGTGCAAAAACAAAAACACGAATATGTCATTATTTCAAAAGTATAATGATTTAAAGTTTAACAAAAAAAATGTTCCAGGGTTCCTCGCAGGATCTCAGAGAGGGCTCAACTCAAAATGTTGAAATGGGAAGGGGTTCAAGTTAAGTATCGTATGAAAGCTTATGTTAAGTGAAAGAAGAGGAAACAAGTCTCGACTCTTGATGAAAAAATCTATGGCCACTCCTGAAACGATGAGACAGGTGTAAAAACAAAACAAAACAAAAAACTAGAATGTTTCAACTTGTCTCAACATTTTCTTTCAGATTAAAACGTACACAGATAAAACTGAATATTTCCTCTTTTTTTTTTTTTTTTCTCAAATGATATCAGTTAAGTTCGAATGAGATTACAAATATTCAACGTGTGTTTGCCCGAGTGTCATTTCAGATTTGCCTGGGAGTAAGATCCTCCACCGAAATAGGAGTTTCACGTTTTTTCCCAGTATAAGTATTAATCGAAAATCGATTACAATATATGTAATTCTTAAACTCAGGTGTGCAATTGCTTCCTCGTATTGTGCATGGACCCCCAAAACAAAATCCTAAATACGCCACTGCTCGTAGACAATCCTTGTTCCCAGGAAAAAGGGCCGTCTAGTAACCATAATTTACGGGCATCTGGCATTGTAAATCTTTTACATCAAATAGTTACTAAGCTCTAATACGGGTTTTTACGAAAAACAGATTTTAGTTTAAAAAAAAAAAAACTTATTACAAAGGATAAGGAGAATTTTATACTGAGAAAACGATGTTGCTGATAAAGTCAGCAGGTACAAAAAAAGTACTGTAATAGCCTTGAGATTTTCATCTTCGTAGCGCTGACACTCCCTTACTGCATCTTTGAAGCAAACAACTTCTGCGTGCAACATGCAATGTCAAGGGGAAAAAATGACCATATTCACAACTGAAATAGTTTCCCTTCTTTCTAACGTTATGAATTATAAATGTTGAGAGTCAAATTGTTTAGCTTATTTGCATGCAACGGGATATAACACATTTTACAGAACTTAAGAATGAGTTTTCATTGAATAATTTTTGACTGAATGAGTTCCACATAGAGGACACAATTTAAGCTTCTACGAAACCGAAGAAAATGTCTTTTTTAATTACATTTTATTTAGCATCTGGAAAGAGTCTTAAAAGGAGCTGGATTTTCTTCTTATTCATAATCCAGGGATGCAAATAAGCAACAAAGTTTTACTAGCCCACATCTCACATCCCAGTCGCGACTTTTATGGTCTTTACTGTTATAGTAGGCAAGAGGTTATTTGCATCCCTGTCATAATATATTAAGAACAAAAACCTGAGGATATCTAATCTCGAAAGTGTATCGTGAAACTAATATCTCGGCACGAAATATACAAGTTTCTGTCCTGTACAAAATTTGAGTTTAACGTCCTACTCTTATACCCTTTAGGCTAAAGGAGACGATGATTGAAGTAAGTGAATGATGATGGAAGACAGCTGGAATCAGAAAGTGGAAGGAAACGGGAGAACCCTCGAGAAAACTCACGGACACGATATTGTCCACTACAAACTTACTTGGCCGGGCAGTCTCCGACTGGGGGGTATAGGGCCCGGCAGGAGCCTCACTTAGAGGGTCCCATCTTCCCTTCCCAAGTAGCATGTAGGAACCTCACAAGGTATACTAAGTTTCATATTATTTTTTTTATTCTGCTTATTGCAATGACAGTCTATCTCCAATGGAGTTTGATAAAATCCTAATTGAAAGATTATTAATATAACTTGAAATTAGAGCTAATATTCACAGATCGAGTATTATGAATAGTTATAATACAAAGATGACATAGCTGCTTCATAAAGGTTGTTTTAGTGGATGCACAAAAGCCTCCAACGTTGAAATATTTTAAGATTTTATATTGTCTCCTATTGTATACATGTACCAAATTTTATTTATAGTCTATATGTCTTTAGGAAACCAAAAGCTGTTAGTAACACACAGGCATATAGTTTATTATAAGTATTGAAGTATATAAGAAATATTACTGAATCATATTATGGCACTTCTGGCAGACTCAAAGGAAACACAAGATATTTTGATAGTTGAGCCTTAGAGTTTTCAGATATACCCTGTTTTCAAGGAGGGTCCAAAGTAGGGAAGAGGTAAGCCTTGACAATAATGGATATCCAGTGCCTCGGAGGGAAGTCGGAAATCTTAGGAAAGGCAGCTCCATGTTTCCTTGTATTCAGAATAACATGTGATGCGATGTATTTCTTCACGGTATATTTCACGTTTTGTTCACTGATAAGCGTGAAAGGAATCATCGCAGTATGCGTTTTCCCGAGTACGAGAGACCGTGCTGCTGACGATCCTGAACACTTCCGACATCGCGCCAAAGGATTCCGTGTTCATTGCTATCAAGACTTTCAATTTGCCTACTTTGGACCAATCATAAAGTCAGAGCATATCTCAAAGTTCGGTTTATGGCATGTCTGGAAAGTTCACTCTGCAGAGAATGCTCTTGTACACCCTTGAACATTAATGAAATGTGCATTTTTGGTCTGCGTATGCATGACTTCCTTTACACTGATAAGGACCACCATCCATAGTTTCCCGAATTCGAAATAGGGCCTCTTGAAATTTGGTTTTTTCGCGATTTTGGACAGCCCTAGCTCTGAAACTATGCACTTTTCGCCATAGATCCATATGAACTTTTTTTCTTATTTTGATGTAGGGAATCGGCATAGTTCATTAACACTCTGTATATATGGAGAGGGCCCGGCAGGAATCCCTGCTCTCCTACCCTGGTCAGTCCGAGGATCGACCCCACGCACCAGAGATCAGCGCTCTACAACTGATCCACCGCGTCCCCCTGTTTCTGTCTTGTCTTGTGCGCAACCATAAAGAGTAGAGAATGAACTATTTCGTTTTATTGACGACATGGACTCTTGCCGTGGAATTATAAGCACACTAGCAGAATGACCGTTCTTTGCATGTAATGTTTCTTACGAAACGAGAAATATGGTTATCTCGTCTCGTAAATTTCGTAAAGTCTCATTTCACTAAGTTTCGTAATTTTACGCCCTGAATTGTTTCTTAATTTTATCTAGAACTTATTAGAATCCTTTTGTGTCACAAGAGGTTCACGAAGGGTGTAATACAACATTGAAACCATATTTATTATTGGAGTATACGTGTAATGGCTTGCGTATCTTTAAACGTTAATAAACATTCTTCATTGTGTTCGTACAATCATTCCATCAATTTTACTTTCATTGTGCATTCATAGTGTGTAAAATGTCTCAAGTAACTTTTATCGGAACTCAGCCAAGAAATATCAAAAGAGCTTAACGTTTCGCCTGTTGTTATCTATTTTATCACAATATGCATCTTGTTAACATCAAAGGTTAGAAAGAAATATTAATTATAAGTATCTGCCATTATCTTAATATTTTTTCTTCGATCTGTCATATACTAAACTTCGTACTTTTGAACATACAATAAAACCCTATTTAAGTCATTGTCATAAGGAAGTCCGATAACCTTGGTTTCCCATAATAAAGAATTGCAAAGTTACAAATCAGCATCATCTAGAAACGTAATGACAAAATCAATAATATAAATGACAAGGAACGATTGTTTTGGCCTATAATGCTACAAAGGCGTCAACCCATAACCCATATTGATTTGACTCCTTCCCTATTCTACTCAAAGACCCTCCATCAATGTATATCACAGTCATGACCTAATCTTCGCAAAAAGGGTTATTTACATTTCAAGGAAATTCATTGGTAATTCTTTTTCCGACTACTGTTGCCAGATCCTAAGATCAAAAAGAAGCGTGGTTGTGCTCTAAAAGTTGCGGATTTGAACTATCTGTAGCCCAAACATAAAAATGAATTATTTTGCAGCTATACATTTTTATTAATCATATATGTAAGTCAGATGTCTGGATTAGCAACAGTCAGGCGGCGACCGCAGTTTAAGACTGTTGGCGGTGGTGGGCTAGGACAAACTACATACTAAATCAAGAGCTGTAGAACTGCAGTGTGGAGTAAACTGAGCACACGGTGATAATATAATGGGGACCTCTCTGATTTTTACAGAGGCATGTTTACTTAAGTCAGTTTTGTAGGTTCTTAAATACAATTCACAACGTTTATAGTATACTTTTTCACTGATATACCTCACTTATTTAATTCATTTGCTAAATTTTTATAGGCCTAGTAAGCAATGCGGTCAGTGAAACCGCAATAGCACAAACTCACAAAAGTTGTCTGATCTGGAAATTAAAACTACTAAAACAAGAATTTAACTAGTATGGAAATGTTAGTTTTAGTAAAATTATTGTTCGTTATGAATAGAATATTCGGCAAACAAAACTTTTATTTTATTATATAAAATCAATAATTTTTGATTTCATATACAAAAATAAGAAAGTAAGTAGCCCACAAGTAGCGTCTAACTCAAGTTGAAATTTTGATAGCGAGGGCACTTAAAAAAATATCGTCCAATCCAAACTTACTTGTAGCCCAATCTGACAACACTGTTCCTGACAATTGAATTGCTTTAAGAGCCCATTGATTTTCGTGTATTATTTCAACGTTCCTGAAACTAAATAAGAACTCGTAAAGCCCACTATTATTTTGTTGTTGAGTTGAGTTGAGTTTAACGTCCCGTTCAGCAGCGAGGCTATATGAGACGTGGACCTACTGATTAACATGGAATCCGAACCACATGAGCTCCCGCCGGGAACCGAACCCGGGTCTCCCACGCCAAAGGCGCGTACGCTAACCGCTTAGCCACGGAGGAGCTCCCCTATTATTTTATGGGTACTAGAAATAAATCTGCGGGGTGTTTGCTTAGTAGCGCACAAATCACGAGTGTCTCACTTACGAAATACCTTAGCTATAGAAGTACAAAAACATGGTTGATTTCACTGTCATGACCGGTCCTTTCATTTATGCGATATCATCTTGGTTTAACCCAGGGATGCAAATAAGCACTCGCCTGGGGCGAGTGGTTCATCGGTGCGGGCGAGTATTTAATAGCATACCGAAAGTAAGTAAATGATTTCTATTGTGAGATTCGGGCTAGCAGCTTTTTTCTTAGGCTAGTAAAATTTTGTTGTTTATTTGCATCCGTGGCTTAACCCTAAAGATCGACGTGACTAGGCGTAAAAAGCGGGAAATAAAATTTAATAAACGTTAACTGATGGGAAAACGGGACAGGACGTTTGGGCGCAACCATTTGGGCACAAAGTCGTTTAGGCACTAGACGTTTGGGCGCGGGGTACACAGTAAAAATCATAATTTACCACATATAAAGTAAGCTAGGCACTGAAAAATAAAGCGCGAATCAAGATATACTGGTATACATTTCCTACACTTCTATCTTTATCTCACCTCATTTATCTATCTATTTTCTATCTCTAGCTTATTTATTCATCTAAATTAAATAGTTTAATGCGTTTGTGGCATTTGTTGCCTAACCTCGTCATGGATTGATTTTTCGCTTGTTCACGATTCTTGTACTTCTGATCTAATTTTTGTATTATATAAGAAAGCTAGGAAATGAAGGAATCACACGAACTGTTAATAATTTTCTTAATGTTAATTAAAACATATTGATTTAATTTTTGTATTTTTTAAAAAGTTAATGATTACATACTTACGAATATTAAAATTTGTTTTCTTTCGTATTACGTTTGCCAAACTCTTTTCTTCCTTAAGTCCAATAAAGAACCATCAATAGAAGATTTCCGCGCACTCGAGTTGAGGGAAGTGGCCCCGCGTAGCGTAGTCGCTAACGCTCTCGCCTTCGGTGCGAGCGGTCCCGGGTTCGATTCCCGATGGGGGCATTCGGTCGAAAAAGTGTAACACGCTCTTTCAGGCCAGCCACCCTGAATGAGGTTTTCCTCATTCACACCAGGCAAATGCCGGGGTGGTACCTAATTTATAGGTCCAGGCCGCTTCCTTCCTTCCCTTTCCCCGGATAGTGTGCCCCCTCAAACGTGACGGGCTAAATGGCCTTACATGCCGAGAGCCTAGAAATCTAAAAATCCTAAGTTGAGGGAAAGATGTTAATACAGGGTGTCTAAGACATTGAGTTTAGGAACTGCAGTATGCCGTATTTCTGGTATCACTTTTTTAAAATTAACATTCCAATATAAAAATCAAAACTTAACACACTTTTCTTTCGTCCCATTGTAAGTATTTAATCTGCATTAAAGCAAGTGTCGAAAGAAAAAAAAAAAAAAAGAACAATTTCCAAGTGAAAAATAATAGTTAAGTATACATATATTGGTCATTTAGCCACTAGAAATGTGTTTGACATTCACACTTATTGCATAACTACAGTAGAAGGCCTGCTTTAAGTTTTTTTTTAATGGAATAGGCTCACTATGTATGTAATGCAGTCAATCATATCTAATCTGGTCTACTTACCTTTGGCTTGAAAACTTATCAAATAAAAAGCACACTTAACTTTGGTTAAAACTTAAATTTACAAAATTTAATTGTTAATTCAGTTTTCAGAATTTTGAAATTCCAGTATTTCTAGTATGTAAAACAAAATCTAGTACAATTCAAGGACTTCCACTACAGCAGACACCTCATGATATCTTGATTCGAACTTAGTACTCAGCGCCTAACATAATGACTTTTTAATTTAACTCGCGCCCAAACGTCCAGTGCCCAAACGGCGGGGCCCACACGTCCGCGTCCAAACGTCACGTACCGTGGGAAAATGTATTCTGTAATGACTATTGTAAATAGGTACAGCATCTATCCATATATATAAAGGTTGTAAGACATCCTCGAGGTTGAAACATACACACCTCTCAGATGTCAAAGATTAAACAACTTTTACAGTCCTAAAATTTTGGCCATAATATACCCGACCGCTGAATTTTTCTGAAGGTCAAATAACAATGTCAAAAATTCGAGATATGTATCTATGAGCTAATATACCCCTACAAAATTCTAATAATGGCGCTTTTTACCTCTGACATATTGGAAAGAGTACGGACTATCTGACTAAAATTTCACTCTTACTTCTTGGATTGAATCATACCTATTGCCAAAAAAGAAGTTTCGCATTTGTTCAAGAGGTATCGTGAAAAGTAACAGACGTACTAACATTACAATATTATATGTCCCATCTTCATGATCCTAATGAGAACCTTATCTGGGGGCAATTCTCCTTACCAGTGGTCATAAATTTCATGAACTTGTTCTTTCTGCATATTCTGCTTCTCGTTTGATGAGCCTGGGCTAATTAGGGCCTGACATATGAACATTCAAAAGTAAATCTATGAAATCTGCATTTTTCTGGAAATCGCCCTGTTATCTTTAATTAGTTCCCAGCGTGTGCATACTGCAGCTTATAGTTGTTGTTTTACTTCAGAAGGACGCACATATTTTATGCGAGACATTATTTCTCGGTAACTATTGGCCGGATATGCACCGAATTTGGTGGTCAAGTCATTGCCAGGCTCGGCTTGGCAATGGAGGCTGTGTTCCACAGCATTGCACGCCTGGTGCATCTGAGTTCAACTCACCTCTGATTGCTTATTTTTATATTTATATATATATATACTTCTGGGCATTACCAGGATTTATGGACTTAATCCCGTAACATTTGACGTCTCTCAGCGCGCAGACTATGCAGGGAAGCGGGGAAGAAAGAAGGGACTGGGATCCGTAAGTTAGGTCCCATCCCGACATCTGGCTTGTGTGAATGAGGAAAAGTCAGGAAAAATCTCACTCGGAGTGGCTGGCTTACAAAGCTTACATATTTTCGCTCGAGTGCCTCCTCCAGGAACTTAATCCGGAACCGCTTGCGCCGAAGGCAACAGCGTTAACGACTACGCTACGCGGAACCACTTGGATCTGTTATCCAGGCCATACCCTACAGAAGGGTCTTCATAACAAAAAGACTAAAATACATTTTTCTTTTTCACCTAAAAACAGGGTTGGCAAAAACCATGGTTTTTACAGAAAAAACAAAAAAACGCGTTTTTTTTTTTTGTTTTTTTTTTTGTTTAAATAGTCTGCTCTATATATCACATATGGACAGAAACAAGTTGGTTTCGCCTTGGTGTTATTATGCAACACTCGCGTTATGTTGGAAGATTCACATAAGCTTAAAGTGTAATCCAAACCGCTTCTCGGCTTACATCCGAGAGAAATTGTCCTCCATTTAAACTCAAAGCCGGGACTAATTGGCTATGCGATACGTCTGCCGACTCACTCACGAAGGACTCCTGATAAAAATATGTTGTACTGATCTTTACATACTTGTTAATTTAATTGTCAAGTCATTTCAAAAGAACAAAAAGATAAACAGTTGCACAAGTGAAACCATTATACACATTTACATATGGACAATTTCAAAATACTGCAGACTACAGAACTAATTTAGTCGAGATTAGTTCACTACGACTTTCATTAGTCCAACTTAAAGAAATACAACGACTTAATTTGCATATCAGTAAGAAAAGTGAATAAAGATACGAATTATTTTAGTCCGCTTTGGCTCTGGCCCATTTATACATAAATAGGTACCGTACCAAAGATACTTCTGATTTCAATAAATGTCTCTCATGGGGTTTGTATGACCCCCCTCCAAGAAAAAAAAGTACGGCAATTCGATGTATTTTATCAATAATAAACATCATTTAAAAACGAAACAATATTTAGAATTTTCTTTTGATTGCAATTGCATAACAAACTATTAAAAAAAAAATACAAAAGAAACATCCATACACTTATATAAAAAGTTGCTTTTGTATAATACGAATAATATACGGGAGTGAAACTGATAACTCACAAATGTGTCTTCATCAACATTTCATGAACACTTACACTTTTACTAAAATTTTTCGTTTTTTGGTTTAACCCACAAACGCCCAAGACCAGTTTTATTCGTTAGCAACTGCCTTGAACAATACTGTGTTACATCGAAAACCTGAGAAGAAAACTGAACGAAATTCGTACAACAAGAGAACGGGTAGTGTGCCTGAAGTGGAACAACGGGGGTTTAGCTAAATGAATGATATAGCCCATGTAACGTAGTGAAAAATAAAGTGGGTCACTGGTGGCAAAAGGAGCGTTTGTGGGTTAAACCAGTTTTTTTTTTTTTTTAACAGCTGGTTTAAATCAATTATGATGGCCAGTTATACTCTTTGTATTACGTGTTTTTTTTTTTTTTAAAGAAAAAGAAAATATCGTAGTATATAATCGATTAAGAAGTATGGACCTCTCAAACTCAGGGGAGCAAATGACTCCGTCTGCTTTTTACAAGTAACACCCCTGAGCAGAGTTCATGCCAATAATACAACTGCTACTACAGAGATTCTATTTACTTGTGGTGGCTTTAGGACATCCATCATCCAAAGTTCCTTCCCTAATCTTATTTCTGCATTAAAACTCTGATTGGGAGAGGAGGGGGCACGGAGGCTCCATCGTAGAGAACTTACCTCTGGTGTGTGGGGTCCCTGGTTCGATCCCCGGCCACGTAAGTTTGTGATGGACGACATCTCTTCGTGGGTTTTCTCGTGGTACTCCCGTTTCCTCCCACTCTTTCATTCCACTAATTATTCCATTATCATTCACTTATCTTCATCATCCGTTTCCCTTAGGCTAACAGGCATAATCGTTGAACGTTAAACTCAAAGATTTCACTTCATTTCATTTTATAACTCAGATGATAGCATTAACTAACTCTGGATGAAATATGATGATGTTCTAGGATTGAAGTAAAAAAATCAAATACAAAAATAAGCTTAAATGAACTTCCAGATTATGATTCCAACACGCCAGACTTAAGACAAGGAGTACGGTGTCTCAGTGGTAGAGCACTCACGCCTGACGCAAAGAGTCCCTTGTTCGATCCCGCGTAATGAGCGTTTGTAGCGGAAACCAATTAGGGTTCTCCTATTTCCTTCTACATCCTCGTTCCATCAATTACTTAATAATCATTCTCTTTCATTACTCGCCCGATTCCTTTTGATATAAAGTGTATAACAGTAGGACGTTAAATATGTTTCATTGTTAGCAGGCTTATAAGAGAGAGAAGGAAAAATGAAAAAAATGAAATGAAATCTTTGAGTTTTACGTCCCACGGTTATGCCGGTTAGGCTAAAGGAGACGGTGATGATGAGTAATGAATGAAATGGTGGAATGAAGAAAGTGGGAGGAAACGGGAGAACCCCGAGAAAACCCACGCACACGGTGTTTGTCCGCCACAAGGTTCACTTGGCGGGGGCTGGGGAGAGAGAGAAGGAAATGGTAAATTCAACATTCGTTCCATAAATATAAATTTTTAAAAAGTTGGTTTGATTTTAAATTTCGGAACTTACGGGAAAAAAAATCAAACATCCCACGATTATGCCTTGTGGGCTAAGGGAGACCATGACTACGCCAACTGAATAATGATGGAATTGGTGGAATGATAAAGTGGGAGGAAACGAAATGAAATCTTTAAGATTTACGTCCCATGATTAAGCCGGCAAGGCTAAAGGAGACGGTGATGATAAGAAATGAATACAATGGTGGAATGAATAGTAGAACTCCGAGAAAACCCACGCACACGGTGTGTGTTCACCACAAATTCCACTTGGCGGGAGCTAAGATTGAATCAGGGACCCCGCGCACCAGAAGTGAACGCTCTACCACTGAGTCACTGCAGCCGTGTGGGGAAACCCCGAGAAAACCCATGGGTACGATGGGGACAAACTTACTTCGCTGGGGATTGAACCAGGGGCCCACCGCACCAGAGATAAGCGCTCTATCAATAAGCCACTGTCCCCAACTGACTTATGGAGTAACAGTATTTTTCTTAATCTTAATACTGTACCTCTGGGCCCTGTAAACTTCGATATTTTTCGATGTCGGACCCACAATTGAAAAGAGTGACAGACGCTGTTCTAAATGTTAAGCTGAATAAAAGAGTAAAAGAAGATTAATAAAATAAAATAAAATAAAATAAAATAAAAATCAGAATGCTTCAACTACATATTGACGGGAGGTCAGGCCCGTAAACAGAACACTAAGTCACGGAACCAAGAGAATTTTTCTTTTTTGCGAGTGGGGCCACATTGAGTTTGCTTTACATTTTTGATCACACATCCATCTATAAAAACAACTCAAAGGTTCGTGGAGAAGGGATAGCTGAGAAAATAAAATGAAATTTTTAGGTTAACGTCCTTTGATTATGCCCTTAGTGCTCCCCCAAAGGAAATCGAACCCGAGACCACATGCACCAAAGGCACACATGCTAGGCACCAAACCAGTGGAGAAGGATTAGCCCGTTCTGCCCACCCCGTGCCTACGGGCCTGCGACAGATGATGATGTTAGTGGTGTGAATTCAGTGTACTTTACAGTGGTAGAGCGTTCACCTCTGGTGCTTGGGGTCACGGGGTCGATCCCAGCCACGTGAACTTTGTGGTGGACAAACACCGTGTGCGTGGGTTTTCTCGGGGTTCTCCCGTTTCCTCCCACTTTCTTCATTCCACCATTTCATTCACTACTCATCATCACCGTCTCCTTTAGCCTAACCGGCATAAACGTGGGACGTAAAACTCAAAGATTTCATTTAATTTTTTCAGTGTACTTTACAGTTAGTTGTGACGATACACTACAGTTAGGAAAGAACAAAGAGAAAATGTTATTGCTCTCTTTAAAGTTCACTTTACACATTTTTGTTTATCCAAGTTCTTTAGTTTCCAGCAAATGTAACAAGATACGTTTATAAGATTGGGAAAAAAAAATGAATGAATTTTCCTTTAAGTATAGCAGTTGATAATTCAAAACAAATCTGTCACGAGGGACCACGGGTCAGTTTTCAAAATATAAGTTCACGCCATATGCATATTCTGGTACCTATAATTTCACCTCTCGAAGGAATATTGTTTGAAGCAATAACTTTAAGTATTATCATAGAGTAAATATATAAAACATAGGAATACGCTTTCTGTGTGGTAATTAGTAACTTCTTAAGGAAAGCACTTTTACGCAAGCCCACAGTCCTAACAGTGATTATATAGCAATCTTACAAAGTGCAAGGCTAATTTTAGAACCACAGAATGAACCCCAGTTTCATACGGAAACATATAAACGAAGCTTGTAACAAAATATTATATTGATTGCAATAGAATATTCAACCACAGAGATATGAAAACAAAAATACGTAACATCATCGGCAGCATTTCATTGTCTTTGTCAACGCGAACGAACGACCTTCTGGGCTACGAACGAAGCATACTTCACGTGATTTATTAGTCACGTCTGTCAGCGGAATGATATAAACATCGCAATAAGTATAAAATGCCATTTGCGGTAGGAATACACTGAATTTGTAATAAAGAAACTTAATAAGTTATTTTTAAATAGTGTTACAGCTATAAATCCGCCATTACAAGTTTTTCTTTCTAATATATTGGAATAGCTAATTCTGTTCTTTCAGCCACACATTTATTTCTGAATAATAATAATAATAAAATCATAGTAGTTCATCACATATGCCTACGTTTTCTAATCGCGCTTGATCAGAAAGAAAGTTACTCTGTAGATGTAAGCCAGGATATTTTAGTTTACTCGTGTCTTCAAAATGTCATTTCTGACCTTTGATATTCTTACGTAGTTAGTTACGTAAAGCGAAAAGATAACTATTGTTAGGTCAGGTTAGGTCTGGCTCACATCTGCTTAATCTGACCCCAGAAATTTTACAAGTCAGTCAAATTTATACGTCTACATTGAGAAATAAGAGACGAATAAAACTCTTGTATCAACAATTTAATTGGAGTACACAGATCGATATCGGTGGGCCATTAGTATATTTATGCTTAAAAGTTTTAACTATTGTATTCATAAATTCGTTTGATCCCTTCCTCAAGTACTGCTGCAAATAAATTACTTTTGTTAAGTAATTAATATTATAGCTTTTGTTTTACTCACATATAGCATCGAAACGAATTAAAACACCAAATGAGATTTCATAATGACGCAACGTTATAATTTTCATGCACAGAGATAATCATGATTTTAGTTATAAGCAGGCCTAGTGCAAAGAAAACAAACGTAGCATACATAGGTTATGCATGATTCGCACTTCCGAAAGTTATTTTCGGGTAAACAATGTATTTTTTTATCAGTTTGTGATGAAAGTAAAATGAGTAATTATATCTAATCTACTTACTACTTGAGTTGGAGTAGTCATCGCTATTTTGATATCTTCTAATAATCAAGAAAACTTCAAGTATGCAACTACAATGCGCACAGCTGTTCCTGCACTCTGCCGACCTTGACAACAACTGCTGAACGTTTGTTTTGGTTCCAGCCAGAGCTCAACACAACACCACGGTTGCCATCTGCGAAACACTAAAAGCTGCCAAGGGAATTCTGGTAAAATGCCAGTTGACAAAACTGGAATCCGATTAATAAACCACAGACGTCCGCATTTAATTTCCTCTTTTCCATCAACATTTTACTACACGAGTACTTGTAATTGAAAGCCGCAACCAAGGCAAATACAAATAAATAACCATTGTAAGCAACAAGCGAATATTACTTTCTTTCTCTCCCTCTTTCTCGTCTGCCAAAATTCAACTGTACTAAAATTTGGGTGTGCTTAGATATGCATTAACTCATAAAATCTTCGTGGTGCTCGAAAGAGCTCATAGTAGAAGGTGCCAACTCTGTAATCGTCAATTGTCTGCTTTATCTATACGTATAATAAAGACATTTTTCAATATTTAAGATTGTAGGGCAAAACTCTAAGTAACTTTAATTGTACGTAATAGATACATTTAAATTTTTTGCAAGTTGTAAGTTATTCATATGGAAATGCTCACCCACACTTTGAATTGCTAAAATGTTTCTATTGGGCCTACGTCATTAACGGAACGCAAAATGTGATAACCGATGATTTTGCGATATAACGCCAGTGATGCAGATTTTGTCCTTTGCGATCACATATATAGGATGTCTCAAAAGTTCCCTGACATAGGGTAACTATGTTAATATCAGATTACAACAAACTGTAAGAGGGGAAACCGTCTCCAAATAAGATGTTTTCAATCTAAAGTGAAGGGATTTTTTTAAAAATCGGACAAGCTGTTTGGGGCTGTACACTCTTTATGCGTCCAACGTTAAATGAAGATGCAACGTTGCCATTTACATGGACCCACAATATAAGTGAATGAGTTTACTTTCATTTACGCTAACGTGTCGATTGCCAGCTCCCATTTCAAACATGCCCCGATTCACCATACGCTTACAAAATTTAATGTGGGTAGATTTTGTGACCGTATGGTAAATAGTAGTATGTAGTTTTACATGTGTTCGTGGCTGTAACTGTGGCCCGGGAAGTAGAAACGAACATGTCATCACAAATAGGGATGGGGCGGGGAGGGATGTGGGTAAATTTTGTGACCGTATGGTAAATAGTAGTAAGTAGTTGAAAATGTTTCGTAGTTATAAATGAGGCCCAAGGAGTAATTTCAAGAAATAAACCTCAAGAAATTAATAGAGGGACTGGGGGAGGGCAGGGTGAGGCGAGAAGTGGATAAAATTTGTAAGAGTATGGTGAATGGGAGCATGTTTGAAATGGGGACTTTCCATTGGCACGTTAGCATGAAAGACAGTAACTTCATTTACTTGTGTTATGGCGCATAAAGAGTGCACAGCCCTAACGGTTCGTTAAATTTTAAAAAATCCTTCACTGTAGAATGAAAATATTATATTTGGAGACGGTTACCCCTAGTACATTTTGTTGTAACTCTGATAATAATAAAGTCACTCTATGTCGGGATGTTGTGGTCTGCAAAATTTACGAAGGGTATACGGAATAAGGCCCCGGTTCCGTATCAATAATAATAAAATAAAATAATAAGTGTAAGTTCTTGATGAAACAGCTAATGATTTTGTTTTGTGCCACGCCCCTTATAACAACCTATGTTTGCGTGAGACGTAAATCTACTGTGGAATACAAAGTACATGTTCTTTTACGGGCAAGCAACCAAAGTTCCGCCGCATCAAAAGCGAGAATGCTAGTTATGTACAGGGGCGGATCCAGGGGGCTATCGGGGCAATCGCCGCCCCCAGAAGAGGAACATTTCTTATTTTATATATGTAAATAAAATCCATTCCAGAGTTTGGAGCTCTTAAAAGTAGCTCTAAGAAGCAGTATTACAACTCACCGCCCCCCAGCAGTCCGTTCTGGATGCGCCCCTTGTTATTTAACCATTAAGAACCCTCAAAGACAAGAACCCCCAACAAGAATTTCTACCTGAAGTGATTTTGCACTAAGTTTCTCTTTCTAATTTTCATAAGAGATAAGATCCTTGATTCATCTGATTGACGTTCCACATCTACCCCTGAAAAGGCGTGTTCCATTTGTCGTGAGAAGTTCCAACACCGAGATTCCGCGTATTCCTAGGGATTCTGCCATAAACTCTATACGCTATGTTCTTAATCAATCTTTTCATCTTGACGCAGCTAATTGTCCTTTTTAATATTATCTATAACGATTTGCTCTTTTTCTTCCACTACACTTTCTATTATTTCATACTCCTCAGAGTTAAGCTAATCCTCAAACTAGAGGCCGATTAAATAACTTGCCAATTTCTTCGTAACTTTGTGAGCGCAATGCAACACTTTTTTCCCCTTTTGGTCTGCGATTTACTTTGATGGAATTAAATATATCGATGTTAGTCGCATTGCAAATAATATTTAATGCCAGCTATAAAAAAAACTGATCGAAAATATTGCACGCAATTGCGATCACGCAAGTCAATATTTAGTTGGGTCCCTCTCCCTGCTATAAATTGCATTCAATATTGTTATTCCTTTTCATACTACTTCCAGCAATTTTCATTGGTTCTCTGTCTGTTCGATCAATAATTTTCTCCATTCTTCGTCAAACTCGCATTTGGAAAACTTCTAGTCGTTTTAAATTGCTTTTGCGTAGTATCCATGCTTCTTTTTCGTAGAGTACTATGTTCTACGCAAAATATTTGTTGAGTCTTTCTCTTAGGTGTTTCTACAAACATCTGAAAAAACATACAGCACTTTTCTTTTCCCTAAATGATTCTTTCAATATTCTTAGTCATGTTTTTATTTCACGTTCGCACTTCATATCTTCAGGCACCGAAAACTATTAGTCACAACTACTATCTTCTCCATTGTAATTCCATATTTGAAGCAGATCGCTTAGTTCCAATCAACATTGCTTCTGATTTTTCTAACGTTTATTTCCGTCCCACTTAACACAGAAGAAGTTACTATAATCCATCTGCCGACAATTCTAAAACGACTTTGGGAATGCATCCTTAAATGAAAAACGGGGAATTTGACTGTAGCCGCCCATGCTAAATTTGGTAGATGATCTTCCTGTTAATAGATCTGACTGTTAGAAAGTTCTTAAATTAGCAGGAAGATATAAACTATGCCTAAAGCCCATTATATGGCAGCAGTTTTCCATCAAATGTTGTATCAAAATTATCTTTGATAGTCATTTGCAGCCGTGTACACCAACGAAGTTTAATTGAGCGTTCACTCAAACGCGTTCAACATTAAACTTTCAAGTTTAAACGCGGTTCCAGGACTTTTGTTGCACCATTGAAAGTCGAAGTTCAGTACATCTCGTTTAAGTAAACTTCGGTCAATTTCTAAAATCGACTTTGATTGGTTGTAGTCTTTTGTCTCTAATCTTCGTTTAACAAAGTAACAAATGAAGAAAGCATACCATGTGCCTGTCGCATTGCATTTTTGCCGATCCCAAACGTTTCAATATTCGCACGCTACCCTAGCGAGCTATTTTATCATGTAGTGTACAGAAAAATTTGGACAAGTCTTTAATTTGCCCATTTGATGGCGAGAACAGAACGCAACCAACCCCTGCGGGGCTTCTAACCTGCTCCTACTATTATTACTTTTACTACTAATATTACTACTACTACTACTACTACTTTTACTATATATGCGTATAGTAAAACTGCAAGCTTATTTTAATGAAAAGAGTGTTATGAAAATTTAAAAAATAATCGGTATATCACTTTTTTGAGTATTATTTTCAAACTTATTTTAATGAAAAAAGTTATGAACATTTTTAAAAAATATTTCCTTGAGCTGAGTTTGAACCCACGCCAAAAATGATTTTCATTACTAGCAGGTTGCGCTAGCGTGCTCGGCTACGAGGGCCAGCAACGTTTGGCGTTTACTTTCTGCTATATATATGTTTTGATGTCCTATCAATATTGGCCAATAAGATCAGAGGATACCTGAAACGTTTGGGATCCTCAAATATACATACCGACCTTTTCGACTTTTGAGAATGTGTGCATAGAGATCGTATAAGTAGTTTAATTTCAGTGATCGTAATTGTGATGGAAAAAATAATGAAACCACGAGGAAAACATTTTTCCGAATACTACAGATTGACTTGGATAAACGAAGTTTAAACCCCCAAATCGGCCGTTCAAGCTAAAACCAAGTTTATCCACCATTTGACCGAGACTTCATAGTTTGCCCAACCTGTAAAGCTTATTGTTTAGAATATAAAACGTACCGCTGAGCCAAAACAGAGTTTTATTTTTTTAATGGGTTATGTTCAAAAACACCGTGTAGGAAGATGAATACCCGTGAAATTGTATCTGAAATATCCCAGATTGATTAAAGATTGTCCCACCAAGAATCAAACAAATGAATGTTTAAACTCAAACAGTGAACATCATTAATCAACTAAAAATTCTGCACTAGTTAAAAATTCATATCTGTAGATATTTTATTTCGGCTGCTTCTGAGTCGCCGGGTATGTTCAGGTTGTAATTTACTACTTCCCAGTCTTTGAGAAAAATGTTGAATAAGCATCGAATTAAGTTACTCCTGGTAACTTTAAAATTGCAATCTGGCCTGGAAGAGTAGTAATTATTACATACCTTAATGAAGGTAATCCCTATTGAAAACCTAGTATGTTGAAACGAAAGAAAAAATTGAAAGAATGACTTGAGTTGTCGGAATATTGGACATATAGGAAAAGACTGAGATGTAAATTTTAAATATGAACCGCCTTATGCAAAGTCGTTTTGACTTATGATTAGCGTCATACTAAACGCCTGACTACTGCAGGAAACTTATGCTAGTCGAATTCTTTAGTATGGCACTAATCACGCGTTAAAAAGACTGCATAAGGCCCAAAGAGTCTAAGATTATGTTCTCTCCGAACTGATAAATGTCGTACAAGCAACGATGTAGGAGGTGCATGAAATGTCTACAAACATATAAAAGAAATACGAATATGTTACCTGCATACTGAATATTTATTGTATATATCCAGAAAAGTATATATGAAAATATAACATGAATACTTGCACGAATTAAGCGCGGTATTGAAATTATAAACGCTTAAAGCACTTTAAATGTTTGATTATTATTATATCCTTTCGCTGGTTCTCGCATTTTGAATCAGTTAAAGACACTAATATTTATTTCACAAGTGGGAGTATAATTCTGAAGGTCACTTGCTTAGGGTGAATTAATTGATTATCCAAGGCTGCGATGAATTCCATTCCTTGTCATGATGATACTACTAACTCTCCAAGCGCCTTAAAGATAGTTGGCGGGACTATCACAATTGTCTTAACAGCTCGACAGCGATCTCACAGCCGGCAAACAACGCAGGAAATGATTCATCTTCTTCCTTCAATGGAAAGCCATTAACTCTCGTTTTAGCGCACTTTAACTATATTATCTGTATAAAATATAAAACGTTGAACATGATTATGCTATATTTAATTCTTGAAAAGGACCCAACGGGGCTCATGTACTGTATGGAGAACACTGATGCACTGTCGCTGACAAATGCGAAGTTTCTCAGCATTATCAGTAAAACTCGGTGTCGGTAGTAGCCTCCTTAAGATGTTACTAGTTGACGTATGAAAATCCACATATGAATGCATGGTAATTGTCCTTAGGCTGATCTGCTCAGTTCGAGTAACACTGAAAGTCACTATGCGCTTTTACCTCCTTGAGAAAATATTCAACATAGATTTCTCATGGTTCATTGTCTCCTATCCATATTTCAAACTAACTTCAATGGAAAATGTAAGGAATTGATAAAAGTATTAGGTTAACGATACACAGAAAACAGTTTGAGAAATAATAATAAATTGGCAATTCTGTTCGTTTGGCTTTCTGCCCAATTACGCTTTGAGATTCACACTGTCTTGTTCTAATGCGTTTTTGTGCCTTATCAAAAGGTATTTGGCGACGAACAGTCTGAAAAAGCACCTAACTGGTCTCTGGAACAAAAAAGTGCTTGTTCGTTGCATAAAAGAAAAAATAAAATTAATGATTTCAGAATGTTTTAGCTTCTGCGTTCCTCACAGAAAATGAAAAATGTTATGAACAAGTAAATGCTAGTTAAAATGCATTGTACACTTGGGTAAAAATAATGGAACAGTGGATTGGTTAGAGGGTCATAGGGTCAGGCTGGGTTTGAGAACCGAGACCCAGACCTGAATGAACCAGACAAAATTTGTTATCCAAGTGTCTTATGGCTCGTTTCATCACAACAGGAACTATCACAATGCTCCATTGTCATCTACTTACGATTCATCGACAATAAATCATTTCTAGCTTTCTTATTTGCCTATGTGACAGCCTCTTTAGCTATACTTCTGACTGAATATAGAATCAAATCATTCTTAGTGTATGCTTGTAGTTGCTCGTAGTACATCATATGAGTTCAACTGGACTCATCTGATCAGGATCAAACTTGGAAGTTGGTAAACCTGATTCTGCTTTATAGACAACATGTGAAATACTACGTTGTGCAAGCTTTCGGTTTCCGAGTTACCAGTTGTCAAATTTTCGAAAACAAACAAAAAGAGCTTCAACTGAACTATGCAATCTGAATGCAGCCTAACATAGTGATAAGTTTTGACCTGCTTCTCAAGCATGTGAAATATTGTGTTGTGTAAGCTTTTTGTTTATATCCTACACACATATCTCAAAATCAATACATTATGCATAACAAAGACGTAAGAAATACTAGCTATTAAGGTAGATCACCACCCGGAAGTCAGTACATATTTTAGCTCATTGCCTTAACTACTGCGCAATGAAACGTTACATATTGCAAATATTGTACTACAAGATAGAGTAATGTTTCATCTACAACACAAGACAGTGATTCATTTGGTTGTGTCTTCTGATATCGAAAAATGTAACAAATAAAAGAAAATATTTGATTGGCGTAAAAATATTTACGCCACGAGCACGTAAGATGTCACTTGCTGTAAGATCTTACTAGAAGTGCTCAGTTTTACGAAATATTTATTTGTATGTGTAAAGTATTTTAAAGTAACGATCTTATTACGAAATAGATATATTGTTTGACCGATTTTCGTGTAATGTTTCATATTTTATTTAAATATCAATTTACAATTAAGGAAATAGATTTCGAGACGTAACTTGCACAGAATGCCATAATGCGTTGTTGCCAAATTTGTACGTTTACTGTAGTAGTCACAAAAAGGAAATTCCTGGATTCTAGCGTTGCAATTCGAGAAGCGGAATTGCGGTAAGGGTCGAAAACTAATTTCTCTAGTAAGTATTCAAGCAGAATTCCATGATTACTTCCTTTATTATCTGTCATCAGTAAAGACTCCACACTATCTGGCAACGCCACACTATTTAAGCACCGTTTAACATAGCACTGTGAACACCTAGTGATCCACCTTAAAGTCCAGCCTTGGCCAAAAAAATAAATGAAGTACGGTTTTCCCCCTACAACTGCGCGTATTTCACTTGTATGAAATCTTTACTATAATCTCATACTACCTTCACTTAATGTTTAACAGGTTTTATCCCCGCATTTTCCCTTAATTCTTGTTCTAAACAGCAAACACTGACTTTGATGTTCAAAAATTTGACTCAATTAAAGCGTCAAATTCGATGATCGATAACTCAGATATCAAGGGCTGCAGAAAAAAGTATGAACACATATGTGCTGAACATATCATAGTCTATCTCCATCCCAAGCAAGGGGGTTTCTGGCTCCATGTAAAGGACAATAATGCAGGTGGTCGTTCTTTCAAAAAAAAAATGTTCCGGGGGGGAAGGGCATTGCTGGTACTATTCTATTTATCATTATATTATAGCCGTATTATTTTGGTCTCCTCCGGGGGCACTCTCAGAGCTCCGAGAGGGGAAGCCAATGCCCCCCAAAAGCATGTTTGGAAGAAACACTGGGTGCAGGTATTGTGAGGGTACCATACCAATTGATACGAGAGAGAGGGAGATGATGTTATTTTTAGATACCTGTTGCTATGGACATCTTATATTAGGTCTATAATCACGTATGCCCGAGCAATATAACTGTAACTTCAGATTGACCAATCACACGCGCGTTGAAAAGTTGTCACCATCAAAGATTCTTCCCTTCCCCTTCCCCTAATAAAGGAATTATTTTTGTGTATTAATCTAGAGAAATAATGTAAATATTAGGGGAAAATTATTCATTTTATTTCTGTTATTAGATTCGGAGGGAGGGGTCATAAAGCAATCTGGGGGGAAAAGTCCACATGTAATGCGAAGTAAGATCAAAATTGGATAAGTTCCGTGTTATCATGAGCGGCGATTAGGGGGGCAAAGGGGGGCAGTTGCCCCCTCACTTTTTTGAAATAACCCATTAATGTATTTAGTTTCATTTGGAAATGTAGTTTTTGTACGTATTACTGGTTCATAGAAAAAATGACACCATATAATATTTGTCGTTGCGTGAGTATGTATTGGTTATTTCTTATTTGTCTTCCGTGGAGTTAATAAAGCTACAGGAATTGCGTTTTAATTGCAATTCAAAGCAATTAATATTGCAATTGCATATTTCTTTAAATGTCGTAGCATATGCTTGTAGTATTTACTGTCTTTCATTTTCTAAGAGTAATAACATACGTTTAAGGTTGGTGTAAAGGAACAAGTTTTGCCGATAGATGTCACTACGGTCTTCGTATCTCTCTCATGTATTTTTTACTTTTACGAAAATTAACAATTTCTCTTACAAATTTCAAGCTGGAGACGTCAAATTTTTAGAGAAGAAACTTCATAACCTATCAAAAGCAACAATCCGTGCCGATTTTTCATTTAGAATTTTCTTCATTGTTGAAACAGTTCCATTGTTAAAGGTTTGGATATCCATCTCAACAATGAATCCATTTCATCAATGAAGAAAATTATAAATAAAAATTGGCACGGATTGTTGCCTTCAATAGGTTATGAAGTTCCTTCTCCAAAAATTTGGAGTTTGTAGGTTGAAATTTGTAAGAGAAATCGTGTATTTTCGTGAAAGGTAAAAAAATACATGAGAGATATACGAAGACTGTAATGACACCTATCGGTAAAACTTGTCCCTTTAAACCAACCGTAATAGCATGCGGGAACCTTTCTAATATAAATAAAATAAAGAATTTGTTTGTGTGTTTGTCTGTCTGTGTGCGACCTGGGGACCAGACGATTGGACCGAGAATTACCAAATTTTGGTTAGTGGTATTTTGGTTCAGATCCCAGACCAAGACGAAGCATTTTTTCAAAATTTGAACCAGGGGGTCTCAGGGGAGCGTTTACCGTGACATGTAAACGTAGCAGAAAATGACTGATATATTTTTTTTTTTGTTTCGTTGTTCAGTATGTTTACATAGATATTTTATCTGACCCATGCGAAGAATGGATATTTCAGCTAGTTAAAAATATAAGCTGTTCATTAATCCCCAGTTTCAACATAACTTTTACAAAACAAACCGCATTATTCATTACTATGATTAATATAATTCTTTCTATTTATTTGTTTTGCAAACTTGTTAGTAAATAATCTGATCACACAATTTTCCAGACAGAATTTTAAGATGTTCATGAGCAAGGAATCAGATCTTTTCTTACATTTTCATTGGTTTAAGAGTACGAAGGGCTAGTACCTATTTCGGGTGACATCCAGAAGTCCTAAACGGCAGAAGTCCTAAAAATATAGGCACTAGACCTAAATTTTAGGACTTCTGCCTTTTAGGACTTGTGCCGTTTAGGACTTCTGCCTTTTTCATTCACTTGCTTTACTTCAGAAATTCGCCACCACCACACGAAATTGGGACGATGCAGCAACTAGTTGGCAATAATGTTACGAACGTAGCTAATTCCAACAGTAACAGCTATATTTGTACTACCAAGATTATTATTATCACTATCTGTTCTGCACTTATACACGAGTTACATAATACAACCTATTTCATTCTAAGAATTAATTACATAATTAGTTAAGAAATTAGTTTCTTTCGAATGGAGATACGAGAATCCCAAGACAAATTCCTAAAACAAAAATAAATAAATAAAAAATAAAAAATGTTTAAAAAGCATATGTTACCAGACTTCCGAAACCAAGCAAACATTCAGAATTGCAATATATACTATGCGGAGCGTATTTTATTAAGAGTAGAACAAAAATCCACCAAAGTTTACTTAATTAGGACAAAAGCTCACTAGACATTTCAGTAGTAAGTAGTTGCCACAACACCAATATGAACGTATTTAATTCCAACGGTAACAACTACGTTAGTAACACTAAAATTATTATTAATAATGATTCCAACGGTAACAACTATGTTAGTAACACTAAAATTATTATTAATAATGATAACGAGTAAGGAGTAGTTAATTACGAGCATGACAATTATTTGCTACAGAAAGACTTCTGTACAAGAAATATATGTGTAAAAGTAATTTACTTCAAAACAACACAAGGAAAGCGAATTTTATGACGTACATAACTAAAACATAATATTATGTTACTAATATGAGGTCAATGGTGTGGAAATAGAGAAAAACAGACATTATGAAAGATCTGGGAATTACATTTGGTAGGAAGTTAAAATTTGTTAAAATTTTGTCAACATAGAAATATATCATGGAAAGAGTAAGAAAGGACAATAGGCTTTATTTATTTATTTATTATTTCAGAACGATAGAATATGTATTTATACAAATAACTTGTAAGAACTAAGGCTCTGTAATATGAAACAGTATATCTAAAACTTTGACTAACAGATTGACAGTATTCTTCTTACGGACGCGATGGTAGCGCCACAAGAGATTTTTAGGACTTCTGCCTTTTAGGAATTCTGCCTTTTAGGACTTCTGCAGTTTAGGACTTCTGCCGTTTAGGACTTGTGCCGCGAAATGATTTTTAGGACTTCTGCCATTTAGGACTTCTGCCTTTTAGGACTTCTGCCGTTTAGGACTTGGCCGCGAAATGATTTTTAGGACTTCTGCCGATTAGGACTTCTGCCTTTTAGGACTTCTGCCGCGTCCCCCCTATTTGAGTTGCTCTTGTCAATTTACTTAAAATATGAAATACGATATACGCTACTTTAACTGAAAAAGATAGTATCCTATTAGTTATACAACCTTTCGTCAAGCAAAGTGTTAGAAGCAACCAGGGAAACTAACACTGATATGCAAATATTCAGATCATGTCTTGCCCCCCCTCACTTTTAACGTCCAATCGCCGCCACTGCGTGTTATAGATCGCTTATGATGTATAGAGACTAGCAGGGAAGTATACGGCGTATACTAACCTAATATTATTTTAATCCTGCGTATACTTATCTTAAAATTTACTAAAGAAGGGGCATAAATGGCGGTTGGCTATACATTGTATTTTGAAAACGTTTGAACGTAGATCTACCAGAAATTCTAGCGTTCTATCACTGGAAGTTAATCCTCGTGATTCAGTCAGTGATGTAGCCCGGGGCCGGGGGCCTAAGCCCCCAAGTTTTTTGAGTGACAAAAATAATTGAAGCTGTTATTTATATATTTTTGAAAGCTTATAGTAAAGTCATTATATACCTATCATAGTCTAGGTTGTGGCTGGGATCCCAGTTTTTACTCTCTAGATCCGCCACTGTCGTGATTATTATTATTATTATTATTATTATTATTATTATTATTATTATTATTATTATTATTATTATTATTTTCTATTTTAGTTTCATTATTTATTCGGAAAAATCAAATGAAGAATGAGAAAGTTCAAATACATAGTAAAACAGAGGTAAACAGTCCTTTCTGCGCATTGATTAAGGAATCTTTTCCCCCTTGAGGAAAGATAAAACAAACTCTCGGAACATCAAGGACACCACCGTATTTTTTGTACCGGTATGTGTCATGTTTGAAGTCAAACGATGACGGATTTGTATCATTTCTTCAGGTAGTCAAGAACTGACGGAGACTGCTTCTCCTCTTCATTGACACACTGACTGTAACCTAAAAAAAGAAGGAAAGAAAGTAACTTCCTGTTGGTCGTAATAAATACGCAACATGAAATTGACAGGCGTCCAAGAATTTTATTTTTGTTTTACTTTCTACAAAAACCATAAAAACACTTCATTTCTTCAGTTACTTACCGACAACCTTCTTCGTGGATGTATACGTAGTCTATTTGTGTATACTTGCGTCTTGTTGCGAACTGAAAATTTTTAAGAGAAGCTTACTTACTCCAAGCCTTTTAACTTCGTGGATTTCAACCCCTAATTTAATGACATTTTGTCTTGGAGCTAGCAACACTGCTCGCCTATAATCATGAGCTGCTACACGAGCACGCTCTATGTTCTGCTTCTGAACTCCGTCGGAGGTTTATCGACCTTCGTTTGATATCTGCACTTCGCACCTTCAAAGGATTACAAAATGTAATTTCTCTGCATTGAGCTGCATTACCTTTGATAGATGAAGGATGATTTATTAATAATGGTTAAACAGAATAGCTATCAATTGTCTTTTGATATCACACCCAGCAAATTTATTTTATTTATTTATTTGTGGAGTGCTGTGCTGGGAAATAGATCATAATTTGTAACGCAGTGGCGGAACTTCAATTTTCCCTTTCCTAACAAATGAAAATGCCAGAGGAGAGTAAGGGGGCAAATGATCCCCTGTGGCAACGTCTGTCCCACGGTTATGAAAATGTGGATTTGCAGGAAATCCAGACATCGAAGAAAATTCGGATTTCGACAAAAAAAGAAGAAGAAGAAGCTTTTTATACACTGTTCGCATGTAAAATCGTAGTTACTCTTCAATATAACCGGACGAGAGGTAACGCAGAACACTGCTTGTACAGAGATCAACGAATATATTTCAGAACAACTCGTATAGCTAACAGCATTCCCACATCTCTATATCCAGAATAGGTTTGCTTCTATAAAGTCATCTTGGAAATTTGAAATAATGGCTTACTACATGAAAGATTCTTGTGTGTATGGTTCTGTATGGGTCATTCCATTAAAAATCCCGTAATTTCAACGTACTGACGCAAATTCCGGGGGATGAGAGGAACATGTCCCTCAATCTTGGAATTGGGGAACTATCCCCCAATAATCCGATTTGAAATGTGTTTCTTGGGCGAAAAATATATTGACTTTTGTCCGATTGCCACATAGGAAAGTGAGATGAAATTGATGTCCCTTGTTGTATAATATAAACAGGTTCACCACGGAAATCAGGTTCATCTACCGTAGTATCAGTCTCATCTCCTTCCCTCCCCCCCTTCCGCAGAATAAGCCTCAAATCTACCTGCCTCCCAATGTTGAAGACAATTCTACTCCCCTAATCCTGTACAGCATTGTTTTTCAACTTCATAAATACTTTGAACATCGCTTTAAAAAAGAAAAGAAAAGAAAGAAAAAAAAAGATTATGGAAACGGCCTTACCCGTTCCCCCAATGTTGAATATATATTTGCGCCGTGAAAGATATTACAGTTTACGGCCCACTATTTCAGGTAAATTCTTCAAAATTCTTATGTCAGCCAACTGTATGTCAGTTGATTAATTAGAGGAAGGAATAGAGATGATAACTCCTGAAAAGTGGAGAGATTGCGTCCAACATGTAATAGACAAGGAGGAAACGAAATATTGGGAACTTGACAGGCTCGCTGACGAAACGGTCGAAAAATTCATCATCAACCTTGATGAAAGTGAAGAAAGTGACGATAGTATGGACGTGGAGCCTCTGGATTCGAGCGACTGAAAGGGTAAGTACTCAACATTATTTCTTTTGCGTTGTCTTGTTACATAATCCAATCAACTGATCTTTCTTGTGTCCTTCTTTCTTTTTTCGATATGCTATTTCAAATCTTGTATTTTTCGTATGGTCCTACTGTACCAATGTCTGTTTCACCGGTCATATAACATGTTTCACTGTAATTACTCATAGCTACATTTCACGGAAAGCGGTACTGTTTCTGAATATTAACCTCCTCAGAAAAGCAAAAAAGGAATAAATATTTTTTTAAGAACATTGTTCTATTCAACTCACTTCGTTACATTATGTTACAGATTGACAATAATTTCATTTAATATAAAAAAATAAGTGATAAAGGACCGTGTAAGTATTGTTTTATATAAAGTTTGCTGTACCCGTTAACATTTTAAGCAGCAAATAATCGTAATATGAAAAATAACTAGTAAATACCACAACGAAGAAATGAAAGTTCCGGCAACAATACAATAGGCAGTGGACCGCTGGAAAAAGGGGAAACGCCAGTTTGGCAAGCAAAAATAACTAATACGAAAATAGTATTAAACATTGTTTTCAGTTGCTTTAACTCGAACCCCTATTAGGTTGTTGGTAATTGACTCACATTCTTTTTTCTTTTCGTGTATACAGTATGATAACCGTTTTCATGGAAAACTGCAGGCTAGTAGTCAGTCCAAAAATGTAAAATGGGTCCGGTAGAATTTAGGGAGGGGGGCGATCCAATCACATTATATAATTATCAGCATATTATTGTTCATTTTCAAATCTACCGTTAAAAGTTTAGGGAAGATCGTAAAAATTTAGGGGGGCCCGGCCCCCTAGACCCCCCTTGGATACGGGCCGGAAAAGGAGTTGACACACTTTTTAATTTTCTTGTCATATGTTGTTATATTTTTGTTGCCATATGTTACGGAGGAATGGGGTCTCAGTGGTAAATTACTTACTTCCGGTCCTGTCCTTGGTCATGTAAATTCGTGGCTAATTACATCGTGTCAGTGAGTTTTCTCGGGGTTCTCCCTTTGCTGCCACTTTCCTCTTCCATCAATACTTCCTTATCATTCATTTTGAATAATCATAGTCTCCTTTAATCTATATGGCATACGTGCGAGACGTTAACTAAATGTGTCCTTTCATTTTTTTCATGAATATGTTGGTGTATTAACAAAAAAGAAACCTGATAAAATCATTGTACCGACACAATAAATTATGTACAAGGTCCAACCCTGCCATCAGTTGCAATGCGCACTCGAGTAGCAGACATAGTCCGCTATTCCAACGCTTCTGCACACCCCGCCATTTAAAATAATGAACATACTTAAATTGAGTTGACAGTAACTTGTTAACCCGTTTTGGTTACTCTGTTTAATGTGTTAAGAACCAAAAAGTACGTACACTATAACATGAGAGTTTCAATTCGTTGTTTACACACTGTTTTTTTTAAATATCTACATAGCAGCGAATGGGGGCTTGTGTTGCTAAAGAGAACAGCAACACAACCCCCGTCTCAAACAGTAGGCAGCTAGCAGGTAGGTGGTGGGGATAGAAGTTCCTATCAACTTGTCTGAGATAGATTTTAGACTCGTGCACATCCCTAGTGGCATGACAGAAGTGACAGCAAAACCCCGAGAAAACTCACGTCCACCACAAACCAGAGATGGAGTAAGTCAGTGGGTCGTGAATCAACAGGACATGATCCACAGCAACCACCGTGACCCACTCTGCTCGGTGCATTGTAAATTGCATCTTCTGAACACTAGTGAATTTGTCTACGGTTTACTTTCAAGGCTTCAAGTGGAAAAATAACTCCGCACTTTTGAATGTTAATATTTGTAATTGTAGCATGAGCAATAGGACTTACTACCTGACTTACGAGACGTAGTCGAATTTTTGGCTATTTTTTCTTTACGTTGGTATACTTTACCTGATTTAAGACTTTCAAATTTTATCCTCTTTTCCACTGAAAAGAGTCTATAATTCAACAAGGAAATAATTATATATGATAATTAAATTGAAAGTCGAGTTCATTGTAATGTGGTCCATGTCAAACACTTTATCATTTTATATCGTAAAGGTCAGATCCACTGGGATTGTAACAGAGCGGTGCTTGAGCGATTGTACAAGTTTAAACTTTTTAGTGAGTGGAGAGGAGAGGGTGGATCGTGGGTCAGGGTTGATGATAATGCCCTAGCAGCAGAGACAACTTGCAAACCGCTTGCTCTAAGCTTGAATTGCAAGTCGGCCAAGCTTGCATCCAGCTTGATTGGTAAACGTGCAAGCATGCCGCAAGTTGGATTCCAGTAACGAAGTTACACGGGGGCAACCTTGCAATCAGTGTTCCATTCAAGCTTGAAGCAAGCGTTTTACAAGTCAATTCAAGTCAATAGTGAATGAACGGCCAGTGATGCTATGACGCTCTGCGAAAGGTCTAAAACATCGCTTGTAAGTACAATAAAAGACAGCTCGTATGAAAGCAGCGTTTCAAGTCCAAGCGTAGAAAGCCAAAAGCCAAGCACGCGCCAACTAGCCGAGGTAGGTTTTGTTGTTTAGGTGTCAGAGTGAGTCACGATGGGTCGTGGTTCAGTGGCTCGTGGGTCACGGTGGGTCAATGAAAACCAGACCCACGGCATCACTGCCACAAACTTCACTTGGAGCGAGCTGGAATCGAAATGGGATCTCATACACCAGAGGTGATCGCTCTACCTTTGAGCCACCGCGGCCCCTGCACGAACATAATAAAGATTCGACGTTTAAAGATTTTCAAGTCATTACACAATACACTCCAATAATAAACATGGTTTAAATGTTTCTATATCACACTTGTCGTAGACTTCTTGTCACAAGGAAGGATTTCGATAAGTTCTAAATAAAATTAAGAAAAAACAGAGCATAAATTTTGTACATGAAGTTTAAAAACGAGACAAGATAAGAAAAGTTCTCGAGAACCTAGAAAGAATTCTTTGAGAATCGAGACGAGACAAAAGTTCAATAAAATTTAAGAAACGAGACGAGAAAACTTTATTTCTAGTTTCATATGTCCCGTGAACAACACTAAAAATAGTTATACATTTTGTCAGAAGCTGACTAAAAATTTTTCCCTTTTCAGTTAAGCAAAATTGCAATATAAAACTTAAGCAATAAACGCAGTATTATTCATTTTATTTATTTATTTATTTATTTTTTACTTCACTGATGCTCGGTTGCACCAACAGAGGATTAAGATCTGTTAAGATAATCCGTTAATTACTTTTATCTTTGGATAAGAATCTTATATCGTTGCAACAAAAGTTTGTGAGAAAAGATTAACTTATCCACGAATAATCGGAAGCTGTATAAAACTATGACGTTTACAACATGACGTCATGCAATATCATACGTTTGATTGGCTAAAACAGTACAGTAACAACTGAAAACTGATTCGCGTAGCATGTGGTAACTTTTTGTACTATATATGGGGAGAAAGCGGGTGAAGTTGACTCCCCGGGAAGGCAAATATGTTTTAATTGTGGTGGACAAAGATATCCTTTTACAAAATAATAATAATAATAATAATAATTATAATAATAATAATAATAATAATAATAATAATAATAATAATAATAATAATAATAATAATAATAATAAAGTAATATTAAATACTAAAAAAGAAGTTTTTCTGATATTCCAAAATATATATAAGAGCGCTTTTTTTTTTTTTGATAAGCGGGATGGCGTGTGAGATTCGCCGGCAGGAGCTCATGTAGTTCGGATCTTACGTTAAGAGTCTTCAGCCCGGCGAAATTAAAATACCGCTAATTTTATAGTAATTATATGATATCTTCAAATAGATAAAAGATAATTAAAATATGAAACAAGAGCGCACTAGACAATATTATTTTGCGTGAGATACCGTTATCACAAGTCACCTAGTGGCTTTCCGTTTTCAGCTGTTTAGAAACGCGAAAATAAATGCCGATTTTCAAAATGGCTCGAAATCAAAAGCAGATAAGTGAGTCGTGATAACGGTTTCTTATGTAAAATAATATTGTCTAGGGCGCTCTTGGTCCACATTTCGACTATCTTTTATCTATTTGAAGATATGACAATTACCGTAAAATTAGCGGGATTTTAATTTCGCCGGGATGAAAACTCTTAAGCTGTAGAACCGCGTCTTATATAGCCTATCCGCTAAAAGGGATGATAAACTCCAAACCAAATCAAATATAAATATCTAGGGTTCAAATATTAAAGGCAAAAGCAACAAAAAAAAAAGAAAAAAAGAAAAGAAAAGAAAAAGAAAAAGAAAAAGAAAGAAAGGAAAAGAAAAAGAAAAAGAATAGCTCTGTTCTAGCAGATCACACTCCTTTATCCACCTGTTAAGCGACATTTTCAAGTAAGGGTGGGTAGTCCATTTTTCTTAAATAATGTTTGACTAGAAACTACGCTAAGCTTCACACAAATACCATCTTCTCTTAAATCCAGCGTTCGGTTTTTGCACTCAAGTATAGGGTAGGATAGGGAAGAGTAGAGAATATTAGGGTAGCGCATGGAAGGGTAGTGTAGGTTAAGTTAGATTACGTTAGCTCAATGCTTTGCCATTATTTTCAAATATAGACTAGAGTAGAGTAGATTAGGTTACGTTAGCTCAGTGTTTAATCATTACTTTCAAATGTAGGGTAGAAAAATGAAATGAAATCTTTAAGTTTAACATCCCACGTTTATGCCATTTAGGCTAAAGGAGACAATGATTGAAGCAAGTGAATGATGATGGAAAAATTGGTGGAATGAGAATGTTGGAAGAAACGGAAGTACCTGAGAAAACCCACGGACACGATATTGTCCAAAACAAATTTACTTGGCCGGCAATCGAACCAGGGACCCCACGAATCAGAGATAAGAGTTCCACATGTAGGGTCAAGTAAGTTAAGCTACATTACGTTAGGTTACCTTACGTTCAATATTTAGCCATTATTTTGAAGTGTAGGGTAGAGTAGGAAAGGTTAGGTTAGGTTATCTCATCATATTGCCGCGTCTCACCATAACGCTTTATTTAACAATTACATTAGCAAGAATTCCTTCCCCCCCTCACGAGACTCTATTCGGACAAACTTTTTAAAGCCCAAACTTTCCGTGTTTTTGCGAAAAGTTTCGACGAAGTGAAAGGGCTGCTATCCTTATCTCTTCTCAGAGGGAGCTCTTGTTGACCACAAGAAATTAAGTTTCTGATTTCAATAGGAATAAGGGTAGCTCTGTTTCCTTCTTCTTCTTTCGCTCGTTGACAACTTACCAGATTTGTTACATATTGCGTTCGACCCAAGGATCTTATAAAATAGAGGATCTGCCCTTACAACAAAATCTTGAAGCCATATGTCACAGTTTCGCCACCCCTACTCTGCCCACTCCGCCCAATAGGATCGCAATGTTTTGAGCCAACAATCATGGTGGAAACGAAAGTATCCAATCAGACAATGGCAGAAACGAGAGTAGCCAATCAGACGTGCCGATGCTCGGTTGTTTTCTGGCTTCATCGATTTAATAGGATGAAGATACATATGGGCAGATCCTCTATTTATAACATCCTTGGTTCGACCACTCTCCACAGCCATGAAGTTGTCAACTGATACCATACTACAGTTTTGTGATGAGCTGTCTCCTGATGATCATTCAACACTTCCACAGTATACTTCCTTATATAAAATGACTTAGTCATCAAATACCCTACACTTTGATGTAAATCATGACAAACATTTTTCCATCCTCTGTCTTCGAGTAAGTTAACCAACCCCCACCTCTCTAGCTACTGATACTGAAATAAAAATCATTTAGGAACATGAAATGTCACGGGAAACACAAATGATCTTTCCAGCGTAAAATAATTAGTTAATGTATCACATCGCACTTCCCTGGAAATATTGACACATTTTGTCCTTTTCATTAACACATCATTGTCATTTCGTTGTAAGGACACACTAGACTGATCGTCACTGTTCTTATCATCTCCTTTTAATTGAATTCCAACTTTTAAATTAGAAACCGACTCATTTTAACTGTCTTATTCATAGCTTAAAAAAGCTGTCAATTGTCTTCGAATACCATTTCATGATCTAATTAAATAGAAACAACCGTAATTTGAACAGATACGCCTTGCGTTTTTAACTTACCAAGTCACGCAAACGCCAGGATAATTCTCCGAACAAAAATACCAACATCACAGACACGCACAGCTACGACAGCGCAATTGATTTTTAGCATCCTCAATCGAACGTCGTCACATACTGTCACAAATATTTTCAATTATACATTTATCTCCCATTAAAAAAAAAGTAAAAAAAAAAAGAAGGAAGAAATGCTATGGTAATAAAAAGAAGGGACTGTACCCTTTTCGGTAAAACAAACTGAAAAATGTAGCAGTTATCTCCCTTTTCAAGACACATATTTTACAACTTCAAATAGAAACAAGCTTTGCTGGGAATGGAAAATATGTCTTATCCTCATGAGACACTAAATTCCACCCCACTACGCCACAAGCTTAAAAATTCTGGCATAATATCTGGAAATGTCACCACCGAAAAAGGTTAATCCCCCGACCCTTCCATTCTTTATACTCCGAAGAGAGGCCTTTTATAAAAGTAACCAAGAAAGTTCTGTCGCTTTTTCACCCACCACTTTCGAACATCGATATGTCACCTAAAACGTACCTGGAAGATAAGAAAATAGCCCAGTAGCAGCATCAACGACCTTCTGCCAACGTTCTGGAAGGCCATGGATTCCATCGCGGTAGAACTTGGTGGGCCGTGAAGCGAAGAAGGTATGAAGTGCATTTTACACCTTTACTAGGGATTTCAAATGATGTCCTCTAAGGTGATTTTCCAAGGGATGGAACAGGTGATGATCGGACGGTGCAATGTCCGGGAAATATGGCGGATGCAATAGTGTATCCCATTCAAGGCATAGAATGGTGTCATCCTAGCCACATGGGGCTTAGAGCTGTCCTGTAACAGGAGGATCCCTTTGCGATTCAGAAGTGCTAGCTCCAGAGTTTTGAGTTTTTCTTAAACACGGCTCTACTTCTAACAGCACACAGTTGCATTGATGCTCTGACCAGCTGGTTGCGGTTCCCGATGAACGATACTGCGAACAGTTTACCAAACACACAGGAGGATCTTCTTGTGCAGCTCTGGTTTCGGCTGTTTTGGAACCGTTTCAAGGGATGCTAACCGAAGATGACGGCATCATGGAGCTTCGTACAGGACCCACTTCCCATCAAATGTCAACACCCTGTCCAGAAATGGCTAAATGGCTCCTTTCTCAGACGAGACAGGAAAGAAATACAGGTGGCTGCTCGCATTGCCTTTTGGCTCGGAGTCAAATCATGTGGGATCCACCGACCCAACTTGTACTGCTTCCCGAGTTGATGGAGGTGATGCAGAATGGTTTCTGCATTCACACTGAGTTGTAGTCCCAGTTTCTCACATCTCTAGTCACTGTTCGTCTCAATTGCTGCCTGGGGACGTGGTGCGTCTTCGAGTGTTTCGTCACCGTCCTTAAACTTGTTAAACCGAAGCTACACTCTCCGCGTAGTCACGACACCCTCATCAAACTCTCAATACCACTTAAGCAATATTTAAATCCAATTATTTTTCTCTTAAAGACAGCCATATTGAATCCGCGATTTTTCTTTTCTTTCTATCTTTTTTTTTGAATAAACTCATAGGGGGATCTAGAAGGTAAAAACTGGGAAGGGTGGGGGACAGCCAGACCCCAGACTATGATAAGTATATAATGAGTTTACTATACACTTAAAAAAGTATATAAATAACAGCTTATTTTTGTCACCCAAAAACTCGGGGAGCCTAGGCCCCTCGGCCCCGGGCTAGATCTGCCATTCAATAAACTAGCTGAGCCTGCGCTCTCTACACAGCGCACCATTCACATATGAGGAAGAATCTCCTTGTCATTTGCCACAACATCTGTACATGTCCCTTTACAGACACAAGTGAAAGACGTCTTGATAAAAATCGGCAAGGAACATCATAAAGGGAAGATTTTTTCAATTATTTTTTCAATATCTCGCACTGTTTGCAAGAGTTGAGCCTACTTCCCGTTGGAGTTTCTAATTCATGTATGATTAGTGTTTTCTCTCTTCTTGCATACACTATATGATAAGCAAATACATTACATACACAATTAATTATGTCAGTGATATATGATGTTCATTGCGCAAAACACTCCAAGATGAATAAAGATTCATCTTAGACAGGAGAAATGGTTATCCTTCGTTTTTCATTATCATTTGGCCATGAAACAAACCCCTGAGAGATATGCAACCCATGTATACAAATATGTGGTGTTGGAATGTATAACATATGATATGATGTTTAACTTTTTTTTTAAATTTCAAAATTTCCTATTTACATTTAAAAATGTAATAAAGAAATAGTGGCCACATCTTTTCTAATGTACTCTATTAGAAAATACTCTATTTTCTAAATACTCTACACAAAATTTGGAATCGACCAGCGAAAACGGCATGTTTCTAGCGCTTGTGGTTTTGGAGATCCCATTGTCGAAAGGATTGGAGAGAAACATATAAACTTTTCTTTGGAGACAAACATATAAAACTAGCAATTTAATATATAGATAACATCAAATTTGAAATCAGGGATCTCAAAGTCTCTTTGTACTGAACTTTACAAAATTTCAATTAGTTTTTTGACTTTCGGTCACAATTTTTGAGAATAGAGACCACTGTGCGACGTGAAAATGTTGAGTTCGGTCGTGAATAATACAGTAACAAATTATCGTGAGTAAACTTTTATTACAGGTTAATTTATGTTACATACACATCATTGGATTGCTAGAGACTGCCTGGATGGTCCACAGCAGGTTGAGAGAAGGCAGCTTGTCTTAGGACAATCCAATACACAGTCTGGCATTCTCTGGATTTGCATTTCCTGGCTGTCCACCTGCAAGGCAAGGCATAACATTAGTAGTATAACGATTTCAAGAATTAATCTTCCGTTTGATCATTAACTGTGGTGTAGGATAACATGGCATTCTGAAAAAGATCGAAGGCAATTCCATTTACTATCAAGTTTTTCTTTACTCCGACACTTTCAATATCCTAGGGTATAAAAATTAACGTGGGTTTCCAGGAAATCAATGTTTAATCTCACTACATATGAACTATATACAGAGTGTCCTAAAATATATTCACCTTTGTTGTTTTAGGTTTATATAAAATTGATGATTTCAAATATTTACGTAAGTACAACTAAGCTTTGAAGAAACAAAATTCATGCTGAAATGGTACTGGACAAACGTAAACATCACAAAAGTACAAAGACGGTCCATTGCAGAGGTCCACCAAAGAAACACATTGTTGCTCGCATCATGGACAAGTTTATAGCAGACGTAACTGTTCACAATGTCTACAGACAACTTTCTAGACGGTCACGCTATCCATTTCTCTTGCAAATGAAAAGTAACTGCGAGATACCCTCCTTTGTTACCCATACAGTAGGGTGGGCCGAAAAAATTATTTTTTGGAATTTCGATTAACCGGGTTGCAGAAAAGTTGCCCTGTGTTGGTGGTAGTCAACACAGAAAATTTGGATTATTTTGGTCAATCCCTTCCTTTGCCTCATGGGACTAACATTTTTATAGCTTCGGCTATGCAACCCGCACGACACTATGAAAAAAATGTCCTGCACATATTTTTTAAATTTTGATTGTCCGGGTTGCGGAAAAGTTACCTCGTGTTAGTGGTAGTCTACACAGAAAATTTGGATTTGTTTGGTCAACCCCTTCCTTTACCTCATGGGACTTGAATATTTTTGTAGCTCCGGCTATGCAACCCGCACGACACTACGAAGAAAATTGTGTTGCTACTAGCTATAACCTTTGGTTTTTTTTTTTTTTTAATTTTTTTTTTACACTGAAGCATTCTGAAGCTGAAAATAAAACGGAAAAGTGAGATGCGATACTGTTCCTATGTGGTTAAAAATGGTAATCAATCAGACGAAAAACTATTTTTTTATGTTTCAATTCATGTTTTCCACATATAGCGTGAAAAATGTGTTGTCAACTTTGCATTGCAGCTTGTTTCACGTATATCGCGAACAATTTCTTTTGGACTCGGTTTATATTATAAAGAAAATTTTAACTAAGTGCTCTGATATCAAGTAATTTTGAAATCGGTTGTGTAATAATAGAAAATATATATTTACCTACTATATTGTATACAACAATAATAGTAGGTAAAGCACTGTTTTGTAATAAGTCGGAAACATTGTAATTTTGTACACAGTCCAGTAACGATCAGCAATACCTTTTGAAAATTTGCCGAGCCGTTTCAGAAGGTTTATGTCTGCCAGACCTTCTGAAGAAAAATCCTGGGCCAATTGTCGTGCCCTGATGATAGACGACAGCTTCTCGCATTCTCTGATTATATATTAGCACCGAAAATCCCAAAGAAGCACCTTCCTTGGCTTGCACAGTTTGTCAGCAAAGTAGTTTGGTTTGAAATAAAGCGAAATTCTTCTCTCACCAACGGAGCGCGACACTTTTGGCTAGTCGATCGATCTGCAACCATTCTTCCAGAGGAATTTAAAAAAATCGTGTATACTGTGATTAGTTCCAACGCTTACTTTGTCCATCCTGGAAAACTTGTTTTTGGCAATGATCACCGACAGCAGCCAGGACATTCAAGTTTAGGATGGAGAAGACTAAAGAAGTGTCGGCAGAGAAAGAGATCAAGTCTACGTGAATTCATTGTTCCGAAAGTAAACTTAGACGCTAGTAAATATCATGAAACGATCGCTTGGTTCTCAACGAACGTCACCGAATCACCATCAACAAGAGAACTTTCTTCGAGTCAGATAGAAGAAAATATTAGAACGACGGCTGCAGTTTCTGAGGAAATTCGGTTTTCCGTGCCATACGCAAGCAGTAGAGAGGATGATAGAAGTGTCAGCATCAGTGTACGGAGCGAATCGAAGAGATGGTTTTGTCAGGGCAAAATTAATCTCGAAAAAAAATGAAAAAACCGACTCCAAGCAGGACCATCTAATGTACATGAGCCAAAAAATGGAAGCAAGTGGATGGGGGTGTAACTCAATTTGCAACTATCCGCTTATGATGGTTCTGGGGAGTTTCGGAGTATGTGTGCCAAGACGATCTAAGAGCTGCAAGAAAAGGTTTATCAACAATTTTTCCTGACCTATATTTATAATGTGTTTTGAAAACATCAATACAATTTCTTCGTCTAATTGATTATAATTTTAAACCACATAGGAACACTGTATCTTATAGGAACCATATCGCATCTCACGCTTCTCTTGCGTTTTATTTTCAGCCTCAGAATGCTTGAGTGTAAAAAGGAACCAAAGGTTATAGCTGTGCAACACAATTTTCTTGGTAGTGTCGTGCGGGTTGCATAGCTGCTATAAAAATATTCAAGTCTCATGAGGCAAAGGAAGGGGTTGACCAAACAAATCCAAATTTTCCGTATGAACTACCACTAACAAGAGGCAACTTTTCTGCAACCCAGCCAATCGAAATTTAAAAAAAAAATAGCTGTGCAGGACGATTTTCTTCATAGTGTCGTGCGGGTTGCACATCCGAAACTATAAAAATATTCAAGTCCTATGAGCCAAAAGGAAAGGATTGACCAAAATAATCCAGATTTTCTGTGTTGACTATTACTAACATAAGGCAACTTTTTCGCAACCCAGCCAATCGAAATTCCCCCCCAAAATTTTTTCGCCCCACCCTACCACACAAACGAGTACGATAAGCATTTCATGAGGTACGTATCCCAAAATTAATCGTGGATTTTGAGATTTTCTTAAAGAAAAAAAGCTACATTCCAACGTTAACGTATTCTCTCAATCAGCGGCGTACGAAAGGTGACATTCGGAGTTTACCCTCTACCTTGAGCAAGATATTATGGACAAATAAAGATTTACTACATCGTACTACTATTACTATATATATTATACAGGGTGGCCCATTTTAATCTTTCCACGGAAATATCTCGAAAATGGTTGAAAAATGAATTGAATAAAAACTCAAATAGAAAATGCCATGGGACACATCGAATGATATTGTCGCGGTGGCCCCCAGGGTCGTCCTTCATGAGGGCCCAGGGCCCAACTTCAAAAGTTTAAATGGAAATATGGGGAAATGATACCTCGTTCGATAGATCTTTAAGAACTAAAGAGCGTTGTGGCAGAAGATTTTTCATATCAGTCACCGTTTTCAAACTGGCCGCCGAGACATAGTGCCTGTATCGGATGAAACGTCCAGTACCACTAATATGAAAAGGGTTTCGAGATAAATGAACAGAACAAAACGTGAAACACAAAAATGGGATGGGGCATGTCGAATGATGTTATCGTGGTAACACCCAGGTCCACCGTTGATGGGGGCACAGGAACAACTTCAACGTTTTAAATGGTTCTCTCGTGCGTAAAGTGCAGGAACCAGAATTGACGTGATATGACTATTTTATGAGGTGCAGTTGTCTAATGCATAGATCACGGATTAGTGGGCAAAGATGTGGAAATTCAACGGCCATGGCAGTATAGAAGGTACTATCCGGATATTCCCCTAGTGGAACAAAAAGACAAGACAATATCAGTTATAATGGGCGGAGCAGGATGCATGCTCATTTTCAGCCTAACCAATACCATTTGCGAGAGAAATTTATGAGATAGAAAATGAGGTTCAGTGAGATGTTGTCCACAGTCACATTCCGAATAACTTTCAGTGGTAATTTCAGTTGTGATCCTCACTAACGAAACGCTACATATTGATGCAGATGCCTCCCAAACATCGTGCACGCATTGCTTTAAATTCTCAGAGACGATGGTGTTGGGGAAAATGTTTGTAAGTTCCAAAAATGTATTATTAAAACCTTTGCTTCGCATTTCAGTTGCTTCTCTTTTCCCATCAAATAACACTTTGCAATGGGAAAGTGAATAATACCCTTCAAACCGAATTTCACCTTATTTTTTATTTATTACAGTACCAGTAACTTGTACACAACAATGTTTCACACAAACCGTACCTATTGTAAGTAAAAGTGGGATTCTCATTTGCAATTTTACCATTCATTCCCGCTTCATCCACTTACGTAGGAGGTCGGAAAGATAATTTTCTAAGAATTAGATTTCTTCCTTTGCATTGTGTCACTTTTAGTTTAATAATCCTTTTCTCTGTTGCATCATTCTGGACCCGTAGAATGATAAATACCCTCTGTGATTTCCTATACGAGTTTTATTTTGCTCACTTATCTCCAACCGTTTTCATATTAGTGGTACTTGAAGTTTTGTCTGATACAGGCATTATGTCTTGGCGACCATTTTGAGAACGTTGACCGATATGGAAAATCTTTTACCACAACACTATTTAGTTTTTTAAAAAAATCTATCGAACGAGGTATCACTCACCCCGTTTCCATTTAAGATTTCGAAGTTAAGCCCTGGGAACCCTGTAAAAGATGGACCGCGACAACATCATTCGACGTGCCCCCACCCCATTTTCCTGTTTCACTTTTTTTCCCTTTTATTTATCTCCAACCGTTTTTATATTAGTGGTACTAGACGTTTTATCTGACACAAGCACCAGGTT